>NC_139036.1:52552878-53280310 GCF_964662115.1 Mustela nivalis
AGCCTAAAAAGGAAAATACGAGAACAAGCTGTTTTTTAATAATGGTCATTCTTGTACTCAGCTAACGGATGAGAATGAGACATATATCTGTGCATTTTTATATATTTCATTTCACGTCTAGTCCCGGTCACTGACATTAGAATGCGCCACAATCCAGCCTGCTGGAAAATTTGGAGCATGATCTTCCTTCTTCTCTAACTTAAGATTTGCCATTGAGATTTCCTCTTTTCTCACTGTTACCCAAATTACCCAGTTGGGAGCAAAAACACCTTGTTGTCGATGTAGGTTTCCCCAGCTGGATGAAACTGAATCTCTTGGAGGAAGACCATTAGAATCTCAGGACAATCATGTAGAGCATTTGAGGGTTAAATGATCAAGGTACAACAGGATTTAATGAAATTAAATCTATGTGTTGGCTGAAATGGCTTAATACCATATGGGGCATTAGATGAACAGAAAGCTTTGATTTAAAAAAAAAAAAAAAGAAAAGAAAAAAGAATTCCAAGATCAAGTCTTGCCCAGCAGTTCCACCTGTTGATGTATAATTTCCTGCTTGTAGGGCTGTCTATACTGCCAATGTCTTTATTTCAGCATCACATGGCAATCAACAGTAGTTTAAAATTTTAACCGATTCCATTAATTTTGATGGCCGCCGTTTGATGTAAAGACCAAAAAAGAAACATGTCAGTCTCTTAGAGATACTTGATCAGCCACAACACAAAGATGGTATGAGTTCAGTTGCAACAGTAGCAAAAATATCTAGTGGAGAAATGTGGCCGGAGTTTCCAGGAGCACATGCCAGGAGGAGAGGAGGTCCCTGGAGCCGACCAAGGTCTCTTTCTTCAAAGAAGTTCATGTTCTCACCATTAACTGGGGAATAGTTTACAAAGAAAACCAAAAGGAAGAGGGGAATACGTCTACTTTAGGATACTTCACTTTTTTTCCCGTCCCTAAGGAGACTTCAAGTAATTGACTACTTTCAGATTTTTGTCTTCCTGAAAAATGGGGATCATTCTGTGCGATTCTGAGTTCTGCAAAGGGGCTTTCTCTATAGATAGCATAAAGGTAAGCAGGATCAGCCTTGAGTTGGGTTTCTGATACAGGTCAAAAAACCGTGGCTCTCCTAGAAGGAAGTAAAGAAATTACCGGCATATTTTATTACGTATGCGTAGGAGTTTAGAGCACAGTGTGGACACTTTGTACTTCTGACTGCTTGGAGTTTAAAGAGCACCAGAGTTCTTAATCAGCATGAAGAGATTGTCAGAAGTTGTCACTGCTCTGAAACAAGGTAGCATCAGAGAACCCGCATGGCCACTCACCTGTATCAGGTTATAGCTCAAGTAGAATAAGATGATGAACCAGATTCCCTGAACTAATAATGAAAAAGAGCTAGCTTGCTTGCTTCTGTGCCCAGTCATGCCTGACTTGTGTACAAAAAAAAAGAATTAGCGTCCCTATTAGTCTTTCTCTAATTTCCGGAAAGAGGGAGACCTCTTGCAATGGACACATTAAGGTTTCAGTCATGGTAGGAATCATGGTGAAAACGATCCTATTGATATGTTCTGAGAACTGTGGGCACAAGGTAGACCACGTCTCCTTTCAATGTTTGGTGGTTTTTTTTTTTTTTTTTTTTTGGTCTGTTTTTCTGTTTAACTTTTCTTATCCCCTCATTGGCTATCTTTTTAAGTTTCCAGTTGTTCTCTCAAAGCATACAACCACAAAAGTGACAAGATTAAAGAACAAGAAAGCAGAACAGCAAGTCCATTTTTCATCTGTGTCCCTATTGAAATACCACAGCACTTCCTGTAACAAGTTGAACGAGGTAGTTCGTGTCCACGGAATTTCTAGTGCTTCGGGTTAGAAACACTAAATCAAAAAGTGATTTCCTTTCAGTGGTGATAATTAAATAACTTTACAAGAGGGAGCTTTCTAATGGAAGAAGACAGCAGGAGGTGAATCTTTTGTCCATCTCAGGTGGCTAACATGACAACAATGCTTGTCCCATCTCTGAGAAGGTAGAGACTGTCATCCTTGTTAGACATGCTTTGGTTTAAATCTTCAAAACTTATGGACAATCGGCTTATTACTTAGTAGGCCAACTATAAAAGAGAAAGCAAATAGGTATAGAGATTTTTATTTGGTTAATCATCTATGGTGAATTACCTATTCAATTGAATAGTGAATTTTTAAAAAAAAATATATTATCTTTTGAAACAAATCAATGAAATTCATTATCCTACCCTGCAGAAAATCTTAAAATTAAAATCAGGACACATGTGTAGATGAAGAAATGCTATTTCTGAGTAAGAGAAGTTGGCTAAGAAATACAATTTTGCTGAAGTTTGGGCGTGCTCCTGGTTTATTTGAAAACATTCAGGTCCACTTGAAAATATTCTTTTTTTTTCTTTTTTTGTAAAAATTTTAGTTATTTATTTGACAAATGGAGATCACAAGTAGGCAGAAAGGCAGAGAGAGAGAGGGAAGCAGGTTCCCCGCTGAGCAGAGAGCCCAATGCAGGGCTTGATCCCAGGACCGTGAGATCATGATCTGAGTCGAAGGCAGAGGCTTTAACCCACTGAGCCACCCAGGCATCCCCACTTGAAAATGTTCTATCCTGAAACATCTACATCAGCGGATGCCACAGTCGCAGGATTATATTGACCCTCACGACTGGACCACGAGGCTACAGATCTGGCCTTGGCAAACCACAGTGCACGGGCCAATTCTGAGCTGCCACCTGTTTCTGCACATAAAGTTTGCTGGAAAAAAGCTCCAGTCATTTGTGGAGATGTTCCCTGCAGCTGCTTTAGCACTACGATGCCAGAGGTGAGTGGTTAGTGCCGAGAATATGCACGGTCTAAAATATTCACAATCGAGAGCCCTTTTCACAGGGTGGGCAAATCTTTCTGTAGGGTGCTGGCTGTTGCAGCACACGATTTACTCTTTGTCTTCTCCGTGGGCAGGGAGGACGGCAGAGAAACCCTCATGTCTGCGTGTGGATACATGCCACAGACAGATGCGTGGATTAGTCCCTCCGCTTAGACACACGTTGGCGTCACAGATAAAATCGGTTTACTGTCACAGATTTCCTTTCTTCCTGCAGTCCCTAATTCACCTATTCACACTGTTCCACAAAGGGAAGTTCTTCGTATAATAAATTGCCTATAGAATAAGTGGTCCTCGTTCATCTAAACGTGACTTGATTTGCATGAGCTAGGAACATGGTGTGTTTATGCAGACAGTATGTTTTTGTGTGTTGTGAACAAGCTGGGCATCCTAGGAGACTTTAGATCATAGCGAATCAGGAATTGTGGTCCAAAACAGAGGTCCCAGATTCCCAAAGTCGGGACCGCCATCTACTGTTCTTCAGACACAGCACGTCACTCAAGGCCAGCAAAATTAGGTAATGGTTGATTCTGCCTTTAGTATTTTTTCTTTTATTTCTTTTATTATTTTTTTCTTTAAGCTCTGTGACCAACGTGAGCCTTGAACTCACAACCTTGACATCTACGTTGGGAGGACTTCACTCTCTCCACGATTTTATCATGGTGAGTACTACTGAAACTGTTGAGCCTTATTATACATTCTGTAATTAAACAGTACCGATTCCACCTGCTCTGTGGCAAGCCTGAGAATGGCTGTGGATAAGTAAGAGTGTGAAGCTGTCATTCAGGTTAGATCCCCAGTGAACACAGAGGGAGAGGAGAGGCGGTTTTGGGTGCCCGTGGTGATGGTTCATTCAAGAATAGTTGGGCTTTGTTTTGTTTTTAATGGGCATGAAATGTTTGTAAGTGATTATATCATGTAGACTCCACCTTAACTCTGTGAGGTATGATGCAGGCAAAGATCAGCATTACTGTTGTCGGTTCATGGGATTCGCGTAACTCACCAACAATTCAGAGTGAAACTGAAAAGAATCCAACTACTATGGGGGAAAATTCACAGCTCAGAATCTAAGAGATTATGTCCAGTCTGCAGAATGACATGGTTAAATGATGTCCCGAAATCCTATAGCAAGGAATTGGCTCAGCTGAGATTAGAATCCAGACAATAGGACATAGGAACGTGCAAGGCTGATGTCTACACGGACTCCAAATAGCACACATTTGTGTGGAACTACTACTGGTTATTCATATACAAACCCCCTTTATTAGTTTTGGCTCTCTCCCGGCACGGCAGGCAGAGCACTGAAGACAGAACCTTCAGCAAGGCATTAACCACGACACATTTACTTATTTAGTTACTTCTACCCTACCACAACTCTGATGGTTCTTGGAAGAAAAAAGAACTGGGTGCTACCAGACACGTAGCAGGAAGTCCTGACATACGTCAGAGGAAGTAAATTTTCAGGTACGCCTGCAAGGATGACTAGGAGTTTTGAGGAAGGTTGAGAGGAGGAAGATGTGTGGATACCGAAAGAACATTCCAGGCAGAGGGGGCAGGAAGTATGAACACAACGGACATAAATAATCATGGCGAACACTCAACCATTCTCCCTGAAGTCAAGCTCTACCCAACCCTGGTTCCCCAGTTCTTGACATACATTCTTCCTCTGGCCTCTGTATTTTCTTCTGTCTCTTCCTCGTAATCATTTGTCCGTCTCCCCACAGTTTCCTTTTCCACTGCCCCTTTCTTAATGTGGTTGATCCTCAGAGCTCTGTCCTTGGACTGATTTGTCCCTGGCTTTGAATTCTTCGATTGTATCATCCACTCCATGGATTTAATGACCAACTATATAGTAAGAACCAAGTCTTCCTATCTAACTCTTATTCTTCTGAGAGCCAGTCCTGTGTATTTGGATGGCTACAAGTGAATGGTTCTCCTTCCAAGTGCTACAGGTATATTAACCACCCTTTGGTCCCAAGGAAACCCTTATGATCCCCCCCCAACTGTTCTTGTTCACTGTTGGGTATAAACTGACTTCACCAGAAACTCAAGTAAAATTTTTTGCAACTTCTTTTCTGTAAACAGGTTTTTTTTTTTTTCTTTTCCCCCATTAATGGAGCTCTGTTAATTTTGCTTTTCAAGCTTCTCTCAAAGGTGACCCTTTCTTTCCACTCCTATTGCCATTTCCATGTAGTGTTTCCCCCGTGACAACTGCATCACCCCTTGCCGGTCATCCCCCACAAAAGTCAGAATAATCTACCAAGAATGTAAGTCTGGGTGTCATTCCATATTTACCCTTCCACGGCCCTTAGGATGAGATGGGGGCTCACAGGTCTCCATTCTGATTCCCACCTTTCATGACTTCAGCCCCATTTCTTGTCCTGCCTACATCCCACGGATTCTCAACCACTTATCAGACTGTGCCCTTGACTGTCTTCTACCCATTTTCCATGTTCTGGATTTGACCTCAGAACATCTTCTGGTACCCTGTTTTAGGTTAGTACCTTACCTTGTTACTCTGTACTAATTATGGTTCCATAGCTTTGTTAATTCCATCCCCAACACCGCATTCCTCACACTTTATAAAACCACTTATTTAATTATTTGTGAATACAGGATACCTGTGAATACAGTTTATCATTACAACTACGTCATATAGCATGGTACCTAGCAAATAGTAACCACGTTATCAATACTTGTTCATTGCAAGAAATGAATGCCATCACTTGGAGGGTCCTATAACTGTAATGTCACAATAACATGAGATTTTGGATGAAAGACCAGCTTAAACCTTGGGTTCGTCACTTACTTTCTGTATTGGTTTTGACATGTTACTTCTCTGAACCTCAAACTTAATATGTTTAATAAGTTATAATGTCCAACTCCTAAGGTTGTTATAAAAATTAAAGAGGTCTGAAAATGACTGGGGATATTTATGTGGCTAACAAATGGGAGCTTTTAGCTGATTAATTTAGTTTCTTAGGAAGTGGAATGTCCATCAGATGCCTAGGAGTTTGGAGAGCACTGGTGTGGTCTGGCATGGCATACTCCTTTCCTAGCTGCTTAATTTCTTGACCTCTTAATTTTAAATTTGATTTTCTGTAATACCCTGTCCAACCTTCCAAGGCAAATCCACCCACAGGGAGTCATATTAGATCCTACAGATGATTCTTACATAGAACTTACTTCACGGTTAGAAGTGCCTTTTCCTAGGGTGGGGGAAAGGGGAATCCTTTTCCCTGATTAGTCACAATAGTTAAAACTAGTTAGAAAATAATGACAGTTTTTGATTGCTGCTATAACAGATGGCCATACATTTGATACTTGGAAGCAAATCAAACTTAATATTTTATAGTTTGGAGATCAGAAGTCTTGAAATAAGGCTTACTGGGCAAATCCACTGCATCAAACAACACTTGGGTTCCTTCTGAAAGCCCTAGGGGAGAACTTTTCTTTCACTTTTTCTGGTTTCTAAGATGCCTACATTCCTAGGTTCATAGTCTCCCCCCACCCTCCTTTTTTTTTTTAATTTTTTATTTCTTTTCAGCATAACAGTATTCATTGTTTTTGCACCACACCCAGTGCTCCATGCAATCCGTGCCCTCCCTAATACCCATGACCTGGTTCCCCCAAACTCTTACCCCCCACCCCTTCAAAACCCTCAGATAGTCTCCCCTTTAGACTTCAAAATCCATAATGGCCAATCAAGGCTTTCTCCTACTATATCCTTCTGACACTGACTTTTCTTCCTTCTACATTTAAGGATCTTATGATTCCATTAGGCTCATGTGAATGATCCATGATAATGACCCTCTGTTATATTCATTTCATTAGTAACCTGAATTCCCTGGGCAACTTGAATTCACCTTGACCACACATGGAAACATAGTAACAGGTTCCAGGGGTCAGGGTGTGGCTATCTTTGGGAGGATGTGGGTCTGCCTACCACAGTCACTCTGGCAGGCACTATACTAAGGGCTTTGTAAGTCCAGTTAATGCTCCCAAATGTACTATGAGATATTATTAATCCATTTTATGAATAAGGAAATGGAAGCTTTGCAAGGCTTATTTTCTCACCAGTCACATCTGGCCACTGGCAGAACAGGATTCTGAGCCTCTTTCTACTACCTGCCATTGAGTTCTGAATGAGGTCCTGAAAGTTCTCGAGCAGGACCCTGTTTCTCTAGTCTCCTTAACAGGCTCTGGTTTCAGAGGTTTATCCGGTTCAAACTGTGAAATGAATATATCTGTGTAGACACTCAGCAGGTCACCTGGGATACATTTTACTCACTTGGTTCTGCAGCAGCAACACTGGGGAAACTAAATATTCAAGCCAGCTCCCGCTTTCAGGAAGAAACAGGAACATCCCTTGTACAGAGATCCAAAAAATCAAATCTGTAACTTGTGAAAAGGGAAGTAGTTTTAAAGCTTGTAAATGGACTTGTTTTGGATACATATATGGCTACCCTGAAAAGACCCCTATTTCATTTCTTTCTTAATGTCAGCAGGATATTGGAAGATTTCTTCTATAGGAATGAAATTACTCCTCTCCTATATACTGAATTCTTTAGTAAATGTCATTGGTATGTATTTCAATGTGGTTGACTCATTTATGGAGGTGTTGAAACCCTGCATTTCATGAATCAGATGTTACTGTGTTAATATCTATGGCAATAAAATTCTAGGTCTGGAAATTTAAAAACACAGGAACAAGATCTAAATCAGTTTTTACTGAGTGACATCTTATAAGCAATCCAAATTCTGTTTAATAAACCCCTGTATGTTTTTATGGGTCAAGTAATGCTAAGTTCTAATCTCACACCTACTAGGTAATTCCACAAATGAAACCAAGTTTGAAAAGTTCAGAGGTAAACAGGCAGAATTAAAACTTCCCCTCTCCCACCCAATTCATTAAGATTTCTGTTCTAATTCCTTTATCAAATACTTCCTTTCCCATGGTGCAGATATGATGCTAAAAGCTTTGAAGATAAACTTTGTTTTAGTCCATATTTCCTGTTACCCTTGAGGTTTAGGGGCTGTAGTAAGGTAAAGGGAAGAAAGGGAGTGAGCTCACAATTATTCTAAAGGACTTAAAGACAGGTTTAATCTTGGCTCCAATCAAGTTAACCCAGTAGAATGATATTAAAATACTTTTTTTTCCATTTCTTTCATAGGAAAAAAGAAAGAAAGAATGTCTCCTTGCACTGGAAAATATACAAGTCCTCTTGGGATAACAAACATAATTCATTTTCACTCAGGCAACCGGTGAGATCACTTCCCGGTTGCTGAGCTTATAGGTTATTGAAACCACTGGGGTTTTGTTAAAAATAGCCTTCTAATAAATCTGCCCCTTCTTTTAACTAGGATAATGGTGATAACTTTCTTATGGGTTATTTCCTTCCTTTTAGGGCAACTTTTAAAAAAATTCCCAATAATGCATATGCCATGTAGAGTTGAAGGACACTGAGATATCCTGCTGTATCGATTTCTGAGCATTCATGAGTGGAAGTGTTAAGTAATTTAAGTGTAGTGACAGGGACTAAGTCAAGACCGTGCCTTCTCGCCTTTGAGTAGGTTTAAGCTTTTCTAAAATGCTGGACCATCGTGAGATAACCAATCTCTTTAAAACCTGTCGGTGGTCCTGGGATCCTGTCCTGCATGGGGCTCCGTGCTCAGCAGGACGTCTGCTTCTCCCTCTCCTTCTGTGCTCTTTCTCTCTCTCTCAAATGAATGAATAAAATCTTCATTAAAAAAAGAAGAAGACCACATCTTCCTTATCCATTCGTCCGTTGAAGGGCATCTTGGTTCTTTCCACAGCTTGGCGACCATTGCTGCTATAAACATTGGGGTACAGATGGCCCTTCTTTTCACTGCATCTGTATCTTTGGGGTAAATCCCCAGTAGTGCAATTTCAGGGTCATAGGGAAGCTCTATTTTTAATTTCTTGAGGAATCTCCACACTGTTCTCCAAAGTGGCTGCACCAACTTGCATTCCCACCAACAGTGTAAGAGGGTTCCCCTTTCTCCACATCCCCCTTCAACGGATGAATGGATAAGGAAGATGTGGTCCATATACACTATGGAGTATTATGCCTCCATCAGAAAGGATGAATACCCAACTTTTGTAGCAACATGGATGGGACTAGAGGAGATTATGCTGAGTGAAATAAGTCAAGCAGAGAGAGTCAATTATCATATGGTTTCATTTATTTGTGGAGCATAACAAATAGCATGGAGGACAAGGGGAGTTAGAGAGGAGAAGGGAGTTGGGGGAAATTGGAAGGGGATGTGAACCATGAGAGACTGTGGACTCTGAAAAACAATCTGAGGGTTTTGAAGTGGCCGGGGGGGGGGGAGGTTGGGGGAACCAGGTGGTGGGTATTGGAGAGGACACGGATTGCATGGAGCACTGGGTGTGGTACAAAAACAATGAATACTGTTACGCTGAAAATAAATTAAAATATATATATTATATACCTTTAAGTGTGATTTAAAAAAAAAAGAAAATCTACAGTGTATTTTTAACCTGGTTTCATTGTTAAGACAAGGTGCTACCCATGCAATGTAAGGGTTTGAAATATTTTTAAATGACTATAAATGAATATTTTATGTTACCAACCTGAACTAATTTAATCTGCTAAAGTAATTAACAAAAAAAAAAAAAGAAAAGAAAAAGAACCATCATAAGGCTCAGTGTTAATCATGATAAACTCAAAAGAAGCTGTATCCAACTGTTAATTTTATCAGATTTATTTTGCATTCAGTAATTTAATGTTAATGAAGTAGACTTATTCCACTGAATGAATATTAATAATTTTAATATTTGTTTTTACATTCTTATCTGTATAAAACTATTACGTTTTCTTTGATTTACAGTAATAGAAAAATTTAATTCACAGTAACTCCATACCTAGATTTGTGTTTGTGCTTAAAACACAGAAAATGGTATAATAAATAATTTTTAAAAAAACAATAGCAACAACAACAATGACAAACCTATCTGAAAGGGAAAAAAGCCATCTTCCCACATATTTTCAGGCCAAATGTAAGGGTGGCCCTCATTTTACACTGTAGGGATCTTCTAAAAATTTTGTTAAGACAAAAGTAAATTCAAGCATCCTGCAAGAGCATCAGGGCCAGCACTTTCTTAGAGACAGGTGGTAAAATTGAAAGTTGATTTCTAAGGCAAAATCACTGGAGTCCCTCTTTTTAGGTAAATGTTGCAGTGAGAGCATTACAATAAGGCACTGGGCAGGAAGTCATAGTTCCTGGATCTAGCTCCTGGGAATGCCTCTCCCATATTAGGGACTTGAATAATGGTTAACCCTCCTGACCTTTCAGTTTATTCACCAGTAAAAAGTGAATAATAGGGCTGCCTGGGTGGCTCAGTGGGTTAAGCCTCTGCCTTCAGCTCAGGTCATGATCTCAGGGTCCTGGGATTGAGTTCCGCATCAGGCTTTCTGCTAGGCAGGAAGCCTGCTTCCTCCTCCGTCTCTCTCTCTCTCCCTCTCTGCCCACTTGTGATCTCTCTCTGTCAAATAAATAAAATCTTTTTTAAAAAAGTGAATAATATTACCAACCTCAGTCTTTGTGAGACTTAATACATTCATTTAATGTGAATTGAACAAACAATAAAGTAGTAGTAGTAGAAAGTAAGCTTCATGGAGTTCATTCAGTGCATGGGGCAGATCTGTGACCTAGAATGGCTAGAAGTGTGCCTAGATAGTGATCTTCTCTGGCCGCAGGGATGCCTGAATGGCCAGACAACTTGCCTTTGGCCTCAAGCAGCAGCATCTTTTCTTTCTTTTTCTTTTATTTATTTATTTATTTATTTAAAGCCAATACATTTTACTTAAGAAGTTTTTACATGTGATTCCTTCCACTGCCAGTCACTGCTCATCACCATAGTTCCTCCAAAGTTAGAATCATAATCTTCAAAACAGCCCTTTTAAAAAGAACTTGATCAATCCACAGTTGTCACTGTCACTCCTATATAACAGGAACATAAAGTAAGGTTCCATTTCCAGAGATGATCATGTAAACTGAAGCCAGCCTCCCTCTACCAAATCTATTATATTACGAGTTGCATGGTTATTAACAATACGGGAGGAGTTAGCAAAATACATCTCTTAGAGATCTAGGCATGCACTGTTCAGTATACCAGCCATATATGTTCAGATGAGAATCTGAAATATGACCATTACCAAATCACATATGGCTTATGTTACAATTTATACTGGACAGGCTAATCTAGACAATGGAAATAGAACAGAGTTGGTAAAATGTTCCCAATAGGCTGAATGCTAGCAAAGTAGCCGAAAGAAAGAAAACCTAGTGGGAATTTTTTTTTTTTTTTTTTTTTTTTATTGGTCATGTCCACAGCAAATGAGAAACTGCATTCTCAAAGCCTTGGTAATGACCACAGCAGCATCTTTTCAATCACATGTTTGGCACAAATACCGATTTATATACCATTGATGCACGAATATCATTTATATACCCAAACCCATCCTCCATGTTCCAAGACACAGAAAGGACTGAGAAGCGTAACTAATACATACACTATCAATTGAGTTTAATTTATTGCAATGCATTTTAGAGCTCAGGAGGTGGAAATATCACAGGGAACCTAAATAAATTGGCCAATGTCCCACAAGCAAATAAGAAGCAACACCGCCATTTGACTCTAGGTTTATGTGACTGTGATGGTTACTTTGTCAGTGTCCACCTGACTGAGCTAAGGGATGTCCAGGTAGCTGGTGAACATCATTTCTGGGTGTTGAAGAGGATTTTCAGAAGAGATCAACAATTCAACTGTGCATGGGTGAAGTTCTGTCCTCACCAGAGGACAGTGGGCCTCATCAGCTCACTGAGGGCCCAAAAAGAACAAAAAGGTTAAAGGAAGGGTAGAGGCTTACTTTCTCTTCTTGAGCTGGGATGTTCCTCTTCTCCTGGCCTCCTGCACGAGTTTCTGATTCTCGGGTCTTTGAACTCCAGTGCTTACACCGGTAGCCCTTCTGATCTCAGACTAGGAGTTGTATCACTGGTTCCCTTGGTTCTTAGGCCCTTGTACTAGGACTGAAAGATACCACTGGCTTTCCTGGCTTTCCAGCAGGTGGTGAGACTTCTTGGTCTCATAACCATGTGATTCACTTCCTATTAAAAATTAAAAAAAAAAAAAATCTGTGTGTATCTTATTGGGTCTGTTTCTCTGAAGAACCTTCACACACTGAAGCCTACACTCTTATTCACCGAATTCAATCGTGATTGTCATTAGTAATATTTAGTCCTAATTAGTAATAACTGCAGTTCCCTGTTGATTCACAAATTGACCGGGTATACAGAGGGCAAGGAGAGACTGAAGAAAGAGACCACCACTCCACAAGGGCAGGTAGCAGATTTAAGAAGCAAGTGCACTTATGTAAGGGTCTTGCTGGGGGTGGCCGCAAGACAAGCAGACCTCTGCACCCACCCACCAAGTCACAAAAGCTTCTGTAGAAGGCTTAACTGGGTTCAGTCATGTTGAGACCATCTGGACAGGATTCAACACCTTACTCTCAGTACTGTTCTTGGAAGAGCTCCCACTACAGAAATGGTAGGTGGAGCATAAATCCTAAAGATAGGGGAGGCGATGATGGGCAGCTGATTAACCAGGTCTAGCTCCTGAGTCAACCAGCAGTCACGTCCTCTCAGTGACCTCCTCCGACATTCACCCCATTTTAAGGAACATGATAGGATTTCACCTTCTTGCACTCTTGAGGTTAGGGGTGGCCTGTGATGTGCTTTGACCAATTAAAGATAAGTGACATGATTCAGTTCTTGGTAAAGGTTTCAAGAGCCTCCTTTCTCACTGTGGCAGTGATTAATGAAGCCCCATCAAGATGATGACTCTGCCAACCCAAGTGTCAGTAGAACAGACCATAGTGAGGAAAGCCATCTTATGCAGTATATGTCATGGGAGCTACAAATACACTTTGGTTTTGTTAATACATGAAGATTTGGAGGTTTATAGCCACAGCATAACCCAGTCTCTCTTGACACAATGAGGCTGCTGCTAAATAGGTAGTAAACTGGTTGCAATGTGCTGTGAAATTGCCTGTTGGAGGCTGGAAGAGACCCTCATCTGTTATGCTGGGTGAATTTTGTAGTTTTAGATACTCCCACTATGGCTGATTTTAAGCTATTTACATGAGAGCACTGAATGTAGACTTGAAGTCTAATGGACAAAGAAAGATGAACAGAGGGGATGGGAAGGAAAAATAAGATAAAAACAGAGATGGGGGCAAACCATAAGGACTCTTAACAATAGGTAACAGTGGGGTGCCTGGGTGGCTCAGTGAGGTAAGCCTCTGCTTTTGGCTCAGATCATGATCTCAGAGTCCTGGGATCAAGCCCTGCAACGGGCTCTCTGCTCAGCAGGGAACCTGCTTTCCCTTCTCTCTCTTGCCTGCCTCTCTGCCTAGTTGTGATTTTTCTATCTTTCAAATAAATAAACAAAATCTTAAAAACAAACAAATAAACAAAAAAGTAGGAAACAAATTGAGGGTTGCCAGAAGGGAAGTGGGTAGGGGAAGATGGGGTAAATGGTGATGGGCATTAAGGAGGGCACTTGTTGTAATGAGCCTTGTTTATTAACATGCAAGTGATGAATCACTAAATTCTACCCTGAAACTAATACTACACTATATGTTAACTAACCAGAATTTAAATAAGATCTTGAAAAAAAAAAAAAGAAAGAAAGAAAGAAAGAAAGAGAAAGAAGGAAGGAAAAAAGGAAGGAAGGGGGAAAGAAAGAAAGAAACCAAATGGACAAAATAAGCTCTGGCAAGCCTGTAGGAGGCTAGCTCTCATATACCACTTCTCAGGGTGTTTGGTTGTAGATGACTCCATACTTCTTTGAGTTCGCAGCCCAGAGAAGCAACATTGAATGGGATATTGAGGAGAGATGCATATGTGTTTTATTTTATCAAGAATATAATGGCCAAAGTAAGTATCTTTTCCTAAGTACAAATCTTTCTTCATCTGAAATCCTTGCCACAAGGCTACCAACAGCTACATGACCGTTGGAGTCCATGTCAATTCTAAGCCATAAGATTCACTTTTTGAAAGAGGCATCAATCCTAAATTTAGATGGGTCCATCAGAAACATACAGTACAAAGATGTATACTGGAACACTTACTTGTGTTTTCATTTCACCAAATCCTCCTTTGGATCCATCCAACATCCTTCTGACAGTCTCTTCCAAACAATAAGATTCTGAAATAATTTTAGCATTGGTGAGGATATTACAAGGAAACACTCAAAGATACATGATGCCTATATATAGTCCTTTGTGGCCAAAACAAGTAGGTGTTTATCAAGCCTATTCTATTTTTCTGGACACTAGAAGACTACATTTTCCAGCCTCTCTTGTGGCAGCTTTGAAACTAAAGATTTGGTCATGCAAGATTTTCCTTGCTGTTCATTTCCTTCCTTCCTTCAATGGCTAATGACAAGAGACCAACGAAGGACTCCAAATAGACCCTAGAAGGTAGTGGTACCACCAGAGGAGAAAAGCCAGAATTCTTAGGTCACTGGTGTAAGCCCAGCTGCTAAATGCTGACTGGACTTTCCATTGAGTTATTCTGTGTTGTAGCAGCTAGTGTTAATTACTCTGATTGATATCTCTTCTTATCCAGGAATCTTATTATATTTATGTGGCACTAAAAACATATTATTTTGGATTTTTATATGCTTGAAGAAATTGGAGCACAGACTATTTCTGTGAAACAATCAGATAAGCCAAAACACAATTTAGATTATCTAAGCAGAAACAGAGGGAACCCAGGAAAAAGATGACCTGGCTTTTTCCCGAGAATTACGATTACCGAAGATAGAAATGAATAAATCGTTTCATGCATCTTCCAAGTAGAGGAGTTGAGGTATTTCCTCCCTCTCCATTCTTAACTTTTAAAAGATAGCTGTGGAGCTTCATAACAGGAAGTTATTTTTAGGAAATATTTCTTTGAACAATGATGAAGCGAACATTATGGCTTATTGTTGAAACTAGCAAATTTTGTTTAGATCCAAATGCTCCAATTCTGGATATATTAACTCCTCACAGCCTCCTCCTGTTTCATTCTTTGCCTGCTTATGTGAAAAATGTTTTAGCAAATGTTTGCTGAAATTCTGTGATGAAAAGGACTTCTTGAGTCAAATAAGTAATTAACAATCTGGAGAAGGCTGCATTGTACCACCCAGATGGTTCCTGAAGGAAGGACCTGTTGAAAATAACATGATCACTAAAGGCCCATTCGCTCCTTTAGTGATGGAGAGCTGTCCTGCACATGGTCAGGCAAAGCCTGAATGTCGCTCACCCAATGACTGTCACTGCTGGGGTGACCAGTGATCCTCATTCCTGTCCTCCCAGTGAGGCTTTGTCTTGTTAATACCCCAGCTGATTTCTCCCTCTGCCCATTTTGGAGGGGTTGATCCCAAATAAACATCATTCACCCTAAACTATCTCAGCATCTTCTTCTGGAGAACCCAACTTGTGACGCAGACTGCTGAAGGGCTACCAGCTGATCAGAATACACATGGTTAAAGTGCAAATTTAAATAGAACTTGCTCTATATGAGAGGACACACAGAAGAGTCCTCTGCTAAAGTTTGTTCTGGAATGCAGACTAGAGATTCTTAATGTTACTTCAAAATTTTTGACTGCTTTTTCCTTCTACATTTGCACTTCACAAACCAAGGTACTGGAATATATTTTTTAAAAAACAAGTCTAGCAAAGGAAACTTTTTCCTTCCTGTATTCCAAGGGAGGAAAGTAAATTAATTAGTTCATTAATTTCATATAGCCCATGGCTGTCAAATACAGATATACCATTTATTGCTGTATCTCCTCATTTTCTTTATACAGAAAGGAAAAAAAAAAAACCTTCTTGGGCTCATAGATGTTGATGAGAATCATTTTTACTTAGATCTGTCCTTTAGTTTCATACCATATAATGACTGTCTATGAAAATACAAGACAAAAGAAATGTCTTTCAGTATCTCTTTACCATGACTGTAAACATCCATCCAAATAATCTTTTTAAATATATATATATATATATATATATATATATTTTTTTTTTTTTTTAATTAGAGAGCGTGTGCACATGCTTTTGTGCATGGAGGAGGTGCAGAGGGAGAAGCAGACTCCCCGCTGAGGAGGGATCCTGTTGTGGGACTCCATCTCCAGACCCTGAGATCATGACCTGAGCCAAGGACATACGCTTAACCGACTGAACCACCTGTGTGTCCCCTTCCCCCATCCACATAATCTTATATGATGGTTCCTCTTGGAATTATAACCACTGAAACCTAGTGTGATTGTTCAGTAAAATAACAAATCTGGTTTACATCCTATATTTCTGAAGACTATAGCTGGGCCATTTTAATATAGAGCTGAGAATTATAGCTATGTTATCAGATAGCAGACACTACAAAACCTCTCCTTTGTGAAGATATCTCTGGTATTGTCTGCCCTAAGGGCTGGCACTTATCCCTAATGATCTAGTTCTTCAGATTATAAATAGTGTTTTGTGTATGTTACGTTTAGATATTATATATATTATTTAGTGTATATTATGGTCACTTGTTATTATAAGTATCCTACATGAATTATCTCAATATGGCCCCAAAACAAACTTATAAAGAGAACTTTTTTTTTTCATGGTCATCCCCTTTCACTGAGGAGGAAACTGAGGCCCAGAGATATCCCCAATAATGTGTCCAAAGGCAGTGTTAGTGCAGATACAACAGGGATTCATACACAAGTGGTCTCTTATTCACTGGGTTTTACAGTTAATATTTAAGATACTGGATTCCAGGAGACCTCCAGTAAAGAGTAAATACCAGCCAAAAAGACAACTCTCTCAATTATCAGTTGTGTTAAATGCTTGTCATTTATTTACTAAGAAATTGATACACCTGTTAGAATTAATCCTGTCAATTTCTCTTAGCATTGTCTTGGGAGATAGGGCCCTAGTAAAATAGTCTATAATTAGGGGGAGTGAAGAGTGGAGAGGGATGGATCTTGAACAGGAATTGCTGTTTTGAAAGGGCAGTTTGGATGGGGAGTCACACTAGTGGGTTCCTTGGGACCAGGGGACAGAAGCATAAAGACAGCAGGCATCTTGTGACATGGGGCTGGCATCTGGTGCATAGAAAGAGAAAGTAATAAGTTGCCAAGGAATGATCTTCCCTTTGGCCAGTCTTTTCCAACACTGTTTTAATTTCTCTCCATAACACAGTGACAGTGTGCTAATCTACTCTGAATTTTCAAATGGATTCAAATATGTTTGAAAGTCTAAAGCCATAGAAAAAATGTTTATCTACAAAATTAATGCAAAAAATTTTGATTTGCTTACAAGATGATAGAAACTTAGGCATGCCATGGTTAATACTTAGGTAACTAGAAGTGATCTCAAGGGATTTAGTTTCTAATCAAAATTCAAAATGCAAGCTCTATGGATTTTTGTGTGTGTTCTCTTATTCAATATATATTCTTTTATGAGCCATTTCTGTAATTCTTTTTGAGTCCCAGCACTAGATGAGTCACACATTTTACTAAGAGTTTTAATTTTTCAACACACTGTATCCTTGATAAAAATCGAAAGTATGATTTTTTTTTTCCCCTTCTGTAATCAAATAAAACCGAATTCAAAGGCTCTTCTAGAATGGGCTTTCATATCTCAGATCATCACTTATCTATCCTACTCAGTTCCAGTTCTGTTTTCCTCAAAACATTGTGATTGGGCAAGTCTTGTAATAACTAGCTTTGTGAAGGGTGGAACTTTTTGCATGGGCCGATTACAATGTTTATGTAAATTACTTCAAAATTTGGCAAATCCCTTTCTAGAGACAGGGACTCTTCCTGTTATTATTCTGCGCAAATCGGCTCGACTCTCTGATCTTTGTATTATAAAAACAAAATGCCTTTACTGAATCCTGACATGTCATGAATTTGACAGTGCTAAATTGCTTCTCAAAAGCAGCAAATGTTCTAGCCTGCCTTCTTCTTCTTCAGAAAAAAAATAAATAAATAAAAATAAAAACCCTGTTCTAATTTCTTAACCACTGAAAAAGAGCAAAGCTCACATCAAGCGTGACTCATGATAACAAATCCAACACTTTTCTGTCTCCTCCCCTTGTCCCTTTAAAAATTGATCATGTACTCAGTTGCCTTCTGACTCGTTCGGAGTATCCTAAAATTCTTAAGCAAGAGAGGAAGGAGTGTTTGGCTCAGTTCTTGAGGATGATTCAGTCAACCACTCTAAGAATGGGGGAAGACTGGCCAGCACTGGAAAGTACAATGGTATTGCCGTGTATATACTGGTCATCTCCCACCATTTATTTCTATATCACCAGTTAGCTCTAAAATTAGCAACTGTTAAGAAACAAACAAACAAACAAAGCCCCTCATTAGGTTTAGACAACCAGTTACTGTTCTAAGCTCCAGGTCTCTAGAAATGCAAATTTCTGTGGCAGAGTCAAACAACCTTCCCTCCCTCCCCTTCTTCAGCTCTTCTATCCAGAAGTCCTGACAGCTGTTCCCATGAACAGCTGCTTTTCTATTCCCAATCATGGAAATGGTATGATGGTTTCATAATAAAATTATGGGTATGCCTCCCACAGTTCTGGGATGGGTGGATGGTAATCCCGATAGGTAACCAACCCTATTTCAAAGGTCTGTCTTCTATTGCAAACAGGAATTGTTGTTGTATCTGACCTTTGATCAGAAATCTGGTTATAGCACATGAATATGCTCTTTCCATTTTAACAAAAGATTGGCCTCCCTTTTATTTTGACGTGTAATTAACACAATTCCAATATTGAAAATTCAACCAGTTCTTACTGAGTTTTTACTGTATGCCAGATACTAGGCTAGGTTCTGTTGACAAATACAGAGGTAAGTAAGGCATGTTCCCAACTTGAGTCTCCATGGATGACCGTTCTAAATTACCTGGACCCATCTAAAAGGTTCTATGCAAGGACAGGACTTAGTCTTTGGTGTAGAGGGAGGCATTTATCATGTCTAAAGGCCCTTTTGGTTGTCACGACTAGGGAGGGTACTAGTACTACTGTTATCTAGATGGTAGAGATCAGAGATACTAATAAGCATCGTATAATCACAGGACAGCTCCCCATAACAAAGAATGATCTGGCCCAACAGGTCAGTAGTGGTGAGGCTGAGAAAATCCGGCATAGAAGAACTCCATAAACTAGGAGTGGAGATTAGAAAAGACTATCTGGCATTTCTCCAAATAAGGTTGTTCTTTTAAAAGAATACAAACTTGTATTTATTTTAGTAGACAGGAGAGAGGACAAGTTGGTCAGGGTAGCTCTGAGTAAAATTGAGAAGTCTTTGTGTGTAGAACAATGCTAAAGAGTCTTACCCTCTTTTAGAGATGGCAGTGGTTGCAGATGAAAGATACTGCCATATTGGTCTTTAAGATAACAATAGTAATGGCACCAACCCCAACAACTAATCTTTGTGTACTTAGGAGCTAAGCACTGTTCTAAACACTTCTCATATTAAATTTGCAACTACATTATCGAAGTGGATACCATTATTCTGCATGTTTTAGAGATGAGAAAGCTCAGGAGAGTAGTTAATCAATGGTCTCATGGTCACTCAGGGTGTATGTGGTAGAGCCTTGATTAAAACCCAAGTGGTAGAAGCAGCTGGGTAGCTCAGTTGGTTAAGTATCTGACTTTGGTTCAGGTCATGATTCCAGGGTCCTGGGATAGAGCACCACATCTGGCTCTCTACTCAGCAAGAAGCCTGCTTTTCCCTCTCCCACTCCCCCTACTTGTGTTCCCTCTCTCACTGTGTTTCTCTCTGTCAAATAAATAAATAAAATCTTTAAAAACAAAACAAAATAAAACAAAACAAACAGAATAAAATCAGTGGTGTGGATTTGGGGTCTTTTTCTTAACTACAAACGAATAAACTGCCTCTTCCTGTATGCACCGTCTACATTTTACTCCATCTCAGCTACATTCTAGGTAGGTGGGCTTGGGCAAGTTATTTTCTCGGTGCTTTACCTTTGTCTTCTGTAAGGTGGCTCTCCTATTTGATTTTGGTTGTGGGAGGGTTTAACTGAGTTAGTGAATAGAAGACATTTAGAACAACAACAACAAAAAAGTTCTCAATCCATTTTACCCATAACAATGACAATGATTCTTCTCTGGGGCATTTGTGTTTTAGGATGGAGGGGGCATTGTGTGGAGAGCATGCACAACTTTTGGAATCCAGCAGTGCTGGTCTGCATACTTTCACTACTTGTAGTTAGCTACTCAACTTTGATTAAGTTAAGAAACAATTTGGTCCTTGTTTTTCTTTTAAAAATAATGTTACTAAATGGAAATAATCCTTCAGAAAAAAATAAATGTAAAATATTTTGTAGAAATGCATAGTTCAGTATCTAAAAGAGAAATAAATCAACAGAAATAAAATCTTAAACACTGGGAGCCTTTGGGGGAATCCTAATTTCATGTTAGCTTCTCTACTGTCATCTGATCATGCCATTCAAGTGTATTTCATCCTTTTGTAAAATCATCTCTGGTATGAGAAGATTGTCTTCTATGCTTAGGTAGCCAGCATAGGTCACTAAGAAGTTTTGCATGCTTATGGTAAATCCAGTGTGTGCATGTGTGTGTGTGTGTGTGTGTGTGTGTGTGTGTGTGTACATACGAGCACACACAGACATACATACGAACAGACATATGCCCATAGAAAACCAAAGAGGACAAAGACATGGCCTACCTTGCCTACTTGTCTACCTTGTCCTCTTAACAGGTGGTCTAGGGGAGGGCATGATAGAAGAGCTGGGGGTCATGAAAAGCTGATTCTGAAGGATGGTTAGACAGCACATGAGCTAACAGAGGATACAGGTAGTATGGTTGGAAAGCAGAAGTATACAAACATTATCCACAGCTTTTATCAATGAAAATGTCCATTACCTGGTTTTTGTTCTGTCTTAGATAATTGATATTTTTCATAGTTTCTCTTATATACTACATGTGTTTTGCTCTCTAAAGATATTTAAATAAAATTGTCTTTTTCTGAATATATGTCTTGAAGCAAGGTCCTTTTTAGGAGTACAAACAATCATTAGCCAAGATGGAAATGTATGGCTTGGGAGACCACATGGTACACAAAGGCAAGATACCTGGGAGGTCACTGACTAACAACTTCAGCTCTTTCATGAATCGGTAATCTGGCAGTGAGGCATGAAGGATATGATACAGGATCATGGCCCTCTTGGGTCATTAAGTACTCTTTTGATATATTGACTGTTTCCTAAGAAATGACAATTTTACTCAGATACAGATCAGCTACTAAGAAAGTTGGATCACAGGATCAATTGTGTGTCATATTTCTTTTAAGATTTTGTTTGTCTATTTGAGAAAGAGAGCACGAGCAGAGGGTGGAACAGAAGGAGAAAATCTCAAGCGGCCTCTGCTGAGTGTGGAGCCATATTATTCTGCAGGATCTAAGGGGTTATGTAAATGAATGGATTGGTATAATGCCAAAGAGGTTATAGAACAAGGAAGTCCTGGTTTTCTTGTTAGTGTTTTCTTTGTTTCACTGCATAGTCCTCTACTTCTACTTCTGAACTTAGTCAAGAGTCCAAAAGGACACCAGATTTAAGAGAGGCATGAGCATCTTTTATAAGATGGCTCCTTGTGTCACATTATTTTTTGAGATGCATTCTTGTTTCCCCTAAAAGTCTAATAATGATTGGTTTTCTGTCTTCCTCCAAGAGTCCCTCAGGATGAATGGCATCCACCCCAATCGCTTGCAGGTATCTGGGTCCCTCAGATATCCGTCACAAACTGGATATGTCCATGTTTCAATCTTCCTTGGTTCCATTACCTTTCCTTCTGACCTCCAGAAACTTCTGTTGCCTTCGGTAAAACTCCCATATGTTAGGCTTTTCACTGGAAATTTCTCTTCTGTTTCTGTTTTCACATGAGCTTTAACCTAAGTTTTCTCAGAATCACCTAGGATATTTGTTAGAGCACAGGTCAAGGGGGCCCTACCCTCCCATCTCTGATCCATTAGTCCATGGTAGGGACCCAGAATTTGCATTTCCCTCACGTTCCCAGGTAAGGCTGATGCTGCTGAATTGGGGACCACATTTTGAGGACCAGTCCTCAAACAAAATCTTGGTGACCCCCTGAGGACACAGTTTCCCCTACCTTCCTTTCAAGTGGCAACTGTCATTCCTTTCACTCTTCACATACAATTATAACTTGAGATGGTTTTGTTGTTTGCTTTGCTGTTGACAGCTGTTTCCTTACTATTCCTCTCCACTCCTTCCTGAAATACTCCACAAAGCCATGAGAGGATAACACCTGCAACACTTCTTGTGGCTGTTCCTCCAGACCCTCCAGTCACTCCCTCTTCCTCACTGAAAAATGTCAGCATCTGGCCACCCATTCTTCCCTCTTTTATGATGCCTGCCAACACTCTTGGTGTCTTCACTATCTACATACATGATCCGTGACCCTATCACCATTCCTCTTTTACTTCCTCCACCTTACTTTCCTCATTTAGCTTCCAGACCCCAAAACTCCAACTTGCTCTTCAAGCAAACCCTTCCTATATTTTCCCTGTAAACCCAAACCCTGAAAACTTAAACCCAACTTTGACTATTCTGGGCCTGGACCCAAAAAGCCTTACACAGCTGGAAAAACAAAACAAACAACAGAGAATGAAACTGCCAGGTTCTACTTTAAATATATGATTTAAAAAAATTCAAAAGGGCTTTCCACATGATGATAGCACAGTTCTCTATTTTGGCAATCAGTAACTGGTTAGAAGTTGAGAACCCTGTCCGGAGTCTCTGACAAGAGCAAGAACAAAGTACAGGGCGCGAGTTTGGATTTTAGAGTCAAACATATCTGAGTCTGTACTTGTCTCTGATTTTTGTCAGTTGAGTTCCTGAAACACTGTCTTGTTACAGCTTTGTTGCCTCATCTAGAAAATGGGAGGGCGCCTGGGTGGCTCAGTGGGTTAAGCCACTGCCTTCGGCTCAGGTCATGATCTCAGGGTCCTGGGATCGAGTCCCGCATTGGGCTCTCTGCTCAGCAGGGAGCCTGCTTCCCTCTCTGTCTCTCTGCCTGCCTCCCCATCTACTTGTGATTTCTCTCTGTCAAGTAAATAAATAAAATCTTAAAAAAAAAAAAAAGAAAATGGGAAAAATGATAACGTAAACTATAAACTTAAGTTGTTTTTTTTTTTTTAATGAAGATTCAATGATAGAAAGTCTATCAAATATTTAGTTCCTAGTGACCAGGAAGCACTTGATAAATATGAGCTATTGTCAAGAATGTTATTGAATTTATACCCCATCACTTAATTTTGACAAAGGCAGATACATCTTTGGAACCTAGGGTTAAAGTGTCCACAAATTAAGACCCTTCTGTTTCTACTTTTTCCAGTACTGATTCTCTAAGTGGAATCTGAGTGAATTAATGTGTGTGTTGTCACAGCAGGGATCTAACTGGCTAATCAGAAAGATCTAATGACTTAGTCGTTCTGCTGATCCGAAGTAAACTGTGACTCTCCAGCAAAATCGAGTTGTAGTCTATCGGCACATATACGCATGTTTTTCCTGGAATAATTAAATGTTTTCCAAGTTCAGCCATGGCCTTGTCTTGTACCTTCTAACAAGCAGAGTGAAGTGAAAACAGTTTAGAGGAAGCTGTAATGTACTAGTTAGTAAATCTTTCATTATGAGACAGTAATGCTGGTTTCCTTAACAACCATTAAGTGGAGCCATTCATGAGATGTGGTCAGTCATTATGGAGAGAGCTGACAACAGGTGCAAGGCTTTGTTTCCAGAATTCAGTTCATATGCCAAAATCAGATTATTTTTTAAGTCAATTAATAACTGACATAGAAAATGGGAGAAGGGGGGGATTTAGGGGCAGCTAAGAGCGGACAACAGACGTCTGGTAAGAATAGTTTAAAACTTTATCGGGGGGGGGGGTGGAAGCAAATCAAGAAGGCACTAAAGGCAAAACTACAAAGGGTCACCATTGGGAAATTCCCATTAGCGATGGCAAGAGAAAGATGGAGAAGGTAATGATTAGCAAGTCCATAGCCATTATCACTAATGGCTGTCTTCCCATCTGTCCCAAATGCCACGAAACCATAAATATCTAATTATCCTAAGTTTAATGTCTCGATAAAAAGCCCTTGTTTATTCCTTAGTACTTTCAGAGAGCAAATATTTTATTTGCGCAAAGGTTATTACGAAATTGAGATCACTGCGGACAGTGTGGTTAGACAACAGATTTTCTCCTCAGCATCAGGTGCTTTAAAAGAAAATACCAGCTTACAGCTTTAATGTGATTTAGAACATCACCATATTATAATTTATGGCTATAATGTGAAATTCCTACAATGTACAATTGCCTCTTCAGGTTTCAAGACAAAAAGGAAAATAACACACCCAAGAAGAAATAGGTGGGTTAATAAGAGGGAAGCCAGTGAAGAAACTCGTATTCAGAACAAACCACATTTTTAAAAAAGATTTTATTTCTTTATTTGACAGACAGAGATCACAAGTAGGCAGAGAGGCAGGTAGGGAGAGAGGAGGGGGGGAAGCAGGCTCCCCGCTGAGCAGAGAGCCCAATGCAGGGCTCAATCTCAGGACCCTGAGATCATGAGCTGAGCCAAAGGCAGAGGCTTTAACCCACTGAACCACCCAGGCGCCCCAGAACAAACCACTTTCAAAGCTACTATAGAATAAGACCAGTGGTCACCGAGAAATAATAAGGAATTTGCAAAAGTAACTTTCAAAATTGTAAAATCACTGCTGTACATATAAACACATTTCTTATTTTGTCATAAATGCTTAAAATTTTTTTAAGTGTCCTAAGTACATTGAATCAATATAAAACTAGCCAAAGGAGGCCCACTGGTACCTTTGAAACCTATTAATATTCTAGGATTGTTGCAAGGCTGAGATGATATATGTGACAACAACAATGCTTAGTATAAATAAAATGCTCAATAAATGTTATTAATAACATCACCATCTTCGTGATATACTATGAAAACTATGTATATCCTGGATTATGAAATAAACCAAATGATTTCCAGATCTTAAGATCATGCAAGTGTGTTTTCCCTTAGCTATGATACTTTTAAGAATTTAAGAGATTTGAGGAAGGACTGATCCAATAGATCATAAACTATTTCATAGACTTGTTACATGTGGAAAGATAAATAAGCAGGAAAATCACAACAGATTCTATTGCCAACGGATACTGTTTACAACACTGATTCTCAGTATTTTGAGCAATATTTGACAGGATATGAAATATTTTGAGATTCACCACCAAGTGCTTTTTTTTTTTTTTAAAGATTTTATTTATTTATTTGACAGAGAGAAATCACAAGTACACTGAGAGGCAGGCAGAGAGAGAGAGAGAGAGAAGGAAGCAGGCTCCCTGCTGAGCAGAGAGCCCGACCCGGGACTCCATCCCAGGACCCTGAGATCATGACCTGAGCCGAAGGCAGCAGCTTAACCCACTGAGCCACCCAGGCGCCCCTTTTTTTTTTTTTTTAAGTAAAGGTCTTAACTTTCTAATTGCAGTATTGCATAATTTTAGAAAATTTTACAAATCAAAAGTATGCAGTTTAATGAAATTGTACAAGACGAAGCTATGAAACCATGACCCAGATCCAAATGCTGAGCCTGGAAATTCTAATTGCCTTTCTATAATCTCTTCAAGACAAAGATAGCCACTGTTTTAATTTGTAGCTCATAGATTAATGTGGCTTTTTTTTTTTTTTTAAAGAATCTTCAGATAAAATCTTTTGCATCTGGCATCTTTTTTCAACATTATGTTATATCATTTGTTAAAAGATTTTATTTATTTGACAGAGAGAGAGACAGGGAGAGAGGGAACACAAGCAGGGAGAGTGGGAGAGGGAGAAGCAGGCTTCCTGTAGAGCAGGGAGCCCGATGCAGAGCTTGATTTCAGGACCCTGGGATCATGATCTGAGCCTAAGGCAGACGCTTAACGACGGAGTCACCCCAACACTATGTTTGTATCATTTTAGCTTATCATAGATTTCTCATTTTCATTGTTATAGGATATTGCTTTCAATACATTTCTAGTTGAAGTATTTTATATATTTATTATATTATTGTTAATCTATATATTTACTATATTTTCTCTTTGTTTAGTGCTTCCAGCTATGTTATGTTCTTTCAAAGAACTCCTGTTCAAAGAATGTCCCTAATATTTACTTTAATGCTGATGATAAATGATCTTCCTTTTTCCTGGAAATCTCTTTATTTCACTTTCATTTTTTAACAAGTTTGCTCCATACAGAATTATGGATTAACATTTTTTGGAAGGGTTCTCTGGATGTTATCTTTTCCGCTGAAAAGCGAAATATCAAACTTATTGTATTTCCATTGAAGGGCATTTGTCCATTTCTCTAGGTGATTTTAAACTTTTGTCTTTGTGGGGTTTTTTTTCCCCAAAACAATTTTGATTTGATATGCCTGTGTGTAATTTTTTTTTCTTTTTGTTTGGGATTTGTTAAATGTTTGAATCTATGGGTATTAACCATCTTTGGAAAATCATTGGTCAATATTCCTTCAAATCCTGCTTCTGACATATTCTCTTTCACCTATTGAATCAAATTTCACCTAGGAATCAAATTTCATATATCTTTTTACTTTCTACCATGATCCACATATCTCCTATGTCCTTTTCTGTTTTTCTTTCTGGATTTTAGTCTGATATTTTACCCACCTGATAGCTGAATCATTCTCTCTTCTACAATCTGTTGAGTTTTTTAACTTCATTTTCACTTTTTTCTTCTTCAGGTCAGGCCTTCCATTTGATTTTTCAAATAAGTTCCATCTCCTTTTCGAAATTGTCTAGCTTTCTGAATATATTATCTTTAACTTTCTATCTGAAAACCCTAATACTTGGATCCCCTCCAAATCTGATCCTATTTTCCAAGTTGGGTTGTTTTTTTGTTGTTTGTTTGTTTTGTTTTTTTTATGGTCCTGTTTTATGACATGCCTCTTGATTTTTTTTAAATTGGCTATTGGCTATTGTGTATGAACAATTATTGAGGATTTAGAGGATACTACCTTTAAAGATTTTATTTATGTATTGAGATAGAGAACATAAGCAAGAGGAGGGACCGAGGCAGAGGGAGAATCTCAAGCAGACGCCAGGCTGAGCACAGAGCCCAACACGAGGCTCAACCCTGCCTCCCCAAGATCATGACCTGAGCTGAAATCAAGAGTCAGGCACTTCACCAAGTGAGCCACCCAGGCACCCCAGATATTATCTTTCTATAGAAAATATTTCAGTTTCTCATGGCAGCCTAGGGTGTAGCATTGATGAGAGCTAAGTTGGTCTATTTCCAGAGTGCTCATTCTCCTGATCTACAGACCTCTCAAGCTGTCTACTAAAAGCCTGGCTTAGACCCAGATTACTATCTCTATATGCTATGCGACTGCCAATAGTTTGCTGCTAGTTAGCTGTTGCTGCCATTTTAGGCTTGATTTCTCAGGCTCTCTCCCTGCACACCTTTAGTATTAGCAAATGTCTACAGGGAATATCGGTGGATTGTGTTGGACTCCAATCTCTATGTGTTCTCTCTCTGGTCCCACAGTCCTTGCTGCCTTGGTCATCCCAAGCCCCCGTCTCTGTCTCTTTCTGTAATACTGCTGAAAATTCTAAGCCGCTCCCGTTTTTCTTCTTCACTCCGCAGCTGTTTATGGAGAAGCCTCAGATAGAAAAGTGGCCAAGAATGTCTGACTCACTTCAGTGCACACTCTCCCTCAGCATCTAGAATCTTCAGGTTCTTAGGTTCTTTCTGCATTTTTTTTTTCCTTCCTGAAACCTTAAAGAGATTTTCTGTTGTGAGATGTTGCATAGTTTTGCTGTGGTCATCAGTGGGAGGATTTGATTGATGCCAATCATCCCATGCTACCTGATTTTGGTGTGTGAATAATAATAATTTTGCTGGGGTGCCTGGGTGGTTCAGTGGGTTAAATAAAGCCTCTGGCTTTGGCTCAGGTCATGATCCCAGGGTCCTGGGATCGAGCCCCGCATTGGGCTCTCTGCTCAGCAGGGAACCTGCTTCCCCCTCTCTCTGCCTGCCTCTCTGCCTACTTGTGATCTCTGTCTGTCAAATAAATAAAATCTTCTAAAAATTTTTTTTAAAAAGAATAATTTTGCTGTCTGAATACATGGGCATAAAGGGCAGTGTCTATGATCTTGAGAAGTATAACACTGAGTCAGGCCAAAGGAAAAACAATAGTACTGAAACATATAAGAGTTGTGAATCCTAAGTATTTAAAAGAGTGGTATTAGTGAATAATAGTTTTCCTCAAAGAAGGAATGGTGCCCAAGAAAAAATGTGTAAAACAAGTTAAATATGTGAAGTCTTAAAGACGTCAAGAAATGCTAGTGTTGTAACAGCAAGTGCTATAAATATGGCTAAGTAGTTGTCTCCATCTTCAATGCCTTAAATTGTGCCAACAAAAATCCAGCTGTTCAAAATAGCACCATGAAAAAATTACTATGCATGAATGAGTATGTCTTTTAAGTCAGTGTCCTGATGTAGAAGAGTGTATGTTATGGAGAATATGAGAAAGGAAACATCAAGTGTCTAAAAAGACCAGATTTTATATAGCATTCTAGAAAAATTGGTGGGGGGTGGGGCAAAAATAAGTGGAAATATATATACTTTTACCAAGATAGAGTTAAACTGATGAATAAGAGTTCTAAATATAAATAATTAAATATTTCTTAAGCTCTAAATAAATGTCTATCATAGTAGTTCCACAGGGATGACTTTCTACACAAAAAGGATAGGTCACCTGAAATGGCAAATAATTGGGAATTGGGATTTTTTTTATTTGTTATATGTAGGGCAATGAGAAATATTCGCGATAAATATAAAACCCATACAACTTAATAATAGAAACATTCCGTGGTTAATAAGAGGAAGGATGGGAGAGATTCATTCCCCATAGAGCAATCCAGTCGCTATAAAAATGTGTTTTTGAAAGGCTAACTGCTCAAATAAATGGTATTTAACAAAATGTCACAACTCTACTTTGAAATTAGTGAACACATAAGAAGAGCGACAGAACAAGGAGCAATTACTGCCTAGGGTCTGAGGAGAGACAAAATAAGCACTCTTACAACAAACAGGGAATAAATCTACACAATGGCATAATAAAAAATATTCAATGTAGGTAAACAAGAACAAACTAAAATGATTAGATAAACCACGTAGCCTAGATAATGCAACATTGTTATTATAATGATGATGATTAACATTATTTTATACAATAACATCTATGCTATTCTAGTAATTTCATTGTTAATTTTTTTTTTATTTAAGTTCAATTAGCCAACATGCCATTCATTATAGTAAAAGCAGAGTCTAAATCTCTAATTTCAGTATCCAACTCTATAAAATTTGCGGGAGCAAAAATTAACTGAGACAAACTGAAATAATACAGTTGTTTTCCTTGTATCATAAATATTATTTTAAACCTCTTAGATTTTTTGTTTCTTCCACATTTTCTATATTAATCATTTTACAAAACAAGCAATGTTTTGGAAGCATTTTTTTCTCCCCAACATCAGCGTGTCCATTATCCAGAATAATACTACATCTTTTTTTTTTTTTTTTTTTTAGATTTTATTTGTTTATTCGACAGAGGGAAAGAAAGAGAGAGAGAGCACAAGCAGGGGGAGTGGCAGGCAGAGACAGAGGGAGAAGCAGACTCTCCAATGAGCAGGTAGCCTGATATAGGGCTCCATCCCAGGACCTCAGGATCATGACCTGAGCTGAAGGCATTGGCTTAACCAACTGAGCCACCCACGCACCCCAGAATAATCCTACATCTTAATGCTCATACCCAGACATATATAAAGACTGCTCTGAGTTCTCCTGAGGAATGTGGTTAGGATCTTCTGTCTCATACAGTAGATCAGATTTAGTATGGCCATTTTTCTGAGTCCTTTATTCCCTCCAACACATTGCTAAACTTCCAGCGGCTTTCTCAGCTATATATTAAAACTAGAAACACTGGCTTCCAAAGCCCTTGCCAAGGTCTTAGATCCCAAATCATGGGAATAAATCCTATCCACAATCTCTCCCCTAATCAGTTTTATATTCTACCTTTCTTCTCCCATAGAGCACACTCAAGTTAGCATCCAGAACTCTTTTCCGGTTTTTAGCAGCCTGCAATAATAGATCTAGCAGCTTAGTCTGTGTAATCCCCTCCTTGCTTAGCGGGTCCCACACTTACTGTGTTTGGCCCTGACTCTGTAGGCCACTTTGCCAGGGGAGAGAGAGGATGAATAAACCTTGAGGTGAGCAAATACTGACTATCAAGGGAAGAGCTCTCTGCTTCAGCATCAGGTAAGTGGATGGTTGTTGATGTCCTGCCTCTTGCCAGAGAACATCTGTCCATGGACGCTATGGGATTCAGACTCTGGGCATGCCAGGTAATTGAAGGCATCTACATGGATAGCTTATTCCAAATTTCCAGGTCCCGGTTCTTCCCTTTGGGACCCTGGCTTTGCTCCAGGAGGCTTGGTTAGACTGGCTAGAGTCTCAAGTTTTCTTTCTCTTAAATAAAGTCCTTGACCTCGTCTTCAGCTTCTTCTGCTCCTCAGCTGCAAAAATGAAGGTTTCTCCAACATTGACATAGAGGTATTTTGACTTTCATTCTGGAAATGGGTAATTCGCTAACCTGAGCTTGACATTTTTTTTTCTCCTCAGTGCATTAATAGGATTTAACAATATGCAACAATTTCACTGTCCTTATTATTATCCACCCTTTCCCCATACCTCCTAAATGATCAAACTATTGTAAAAACCAGCGCAAGGAAAATCATTTTATGTGAATATAATATTTTTACGAAAACCTATATTTTCCAAACAGTGAGAAGCATCATTTTTTTTTCTTTGACTCTCTGTAATGTTGGACTTAATTGAAAACATCTATATTCTTATGTCTATTTCAGTGGTCAATCTGCTTTGATATGTTTTAGTAGAAGTATATGAAGAAAATCACACACTGTGATTCAGGAATATGCTTTGCTACCATACCAGTATTCAGTAAGTGGTGATTTTTTAAAAGTTATTTAAAACAAAAAAATCTGAAATGCATCAATGAACATTCTGTGTTCTGTAATGTTAAAATCCATTGTCTATCCTGCCCTTGGAATGTATCTTTTACTTTCTTTCTTTCTTTTTTTTTAATATTTTATTTATTTGAAGGGTGCCTGGGTAGTTTAGTTGTTAAGCACCTGCCTTCAGCTCAGGTCATGATCCTAGGGTCCTAGGATGGAGACCCACATCTGTCCCGGCTCCCTGCTCAGCAGGAAGCCTGGTTCTTCTTCTCCCACTACCCCTGCTTGTGTTCCCTCTCTCGCTGGGGGAGAGAAAGAGCACGAGAGAGAAAGTACACAAGCAGGGGTAGTAGCAAGTAGAGGGAGAAGCAGGCTCTCTGATGAGCATGGATCTCCATGCAGAACTCGATCCCAGGACCCTGAGATCATGATTTGAGCTGAAGGCAGGTGCTTACCTAGATGAGCCACCCAGGTGCCCCTGTATCTTTTACTTTTGCAGAGTTTTGTAGCATCTTGCATTGATCATTTGAAAAATATGGGTTCACAGAGTTTCACAAGCCTTCTAAATATTGACACATTTTATTCCATAATATAAAAACGTTGTTAATGTTGCCATGAAAATCAATGTGTCTCAACTATCCTTAAGTTGCAAACTCACAGTGACCAATATAAGGTTTCCAGAATTCCAGTTTTCTCATGAAAGCTCAAATGTTATTACTGACAGAAATACTGCCAATTTAATTCCTTAAGCTGATAGACTTACTTTGTTCATTAACCAAAAATAAATAAATAAAGAATGAATGAATTCCAAATACCAAAGTCTGAAAAACCATAGTTGTCTGTCAATTGTTCTTTCAGTAAAAATAGTGTTCCCTGAGCAAAGAAGTAAGTTCAGCTCATCACTCAAATAATTGCATAAGTATAAGACAACCTCTAAACTTTGGTAGGCAGCTGAAGTGTTTTAGGGTGGTTTCCTGTTCCATTACACAAAATAATTAAAAATATATATACTGACTGCTGAGAGTTGAATAAAATTAACAAATTTTACTGCTTCTTCCAGCATGTTCCTCAGTGGAACTGTCATAAACTATCACTTTTTTTTAAATCCATGTTTATGTACATTCGTGAAAATAACAATGGCCCCACGTACGTTTTAGTGCCTCTGCCTAATTTGTCCTGAGGTAATAACAGCTTTACCCACCATGACTTTTCCATTATTGGTGAAAAACAATTAACATCTTAGCAGTATCAAGAAAATATTTGGGTCTCTTGGACCTCATGAAGGAGTTTTGGGAATGTCCAGGAGTCTATAAATATAACTTTGAAAACTGCTGTAATAACTTATTCAGTTCACAATAACACCTCTATTTAACAAATGTAGATCTATTTAGTGTTCCTTTCTTTCTCTCTCTTTTTCTTTCTATATCTCACACACACACAAACACACAGTACCAGGAAACTCAGGGAAGTGTGGATATATGTCCATGATCTTGATTTTAGTTATGGTATCACAGGTCTTTGCAAACATCCAAATTCATTAAAGTATACACATCAAAAAGTATGGTTCATTTTATACCAATATCTTAAGTGATTTAGAAAAAACAAATAAACTTTTAAACCAGGAAGTCTGGTCTTACTGTCTAAACTATTAACTACTATACTATATTACCACTTAGAGTAGAACTAAAGGTTTCAAAACTGAGTTGAGAAACTATGCATTTCAGTTACAGCTCATGGCCCTGGCCCTCAAAGTTACTGAAGATAATATTAAGGGACTTAGATAATATTAAGGGACTTGGGATAGAAGAAAAACGTGAGCTAATTGCTAAAACAATGAAGGTGAAAATGTGTCTTGGAGACCGGTGCTTCATAATAATCAAATGGTTAAGGAATATTTTAACAGATGCTGTAGACTTCACAAGAGGAAAAATGGTGAGTTGGAGCAGTGGAACAATTATTTATAAGTAGGAATAAGACCTAGGCAGAATTTTTCTCTCCCCAGGAGATGGTGGGAGGAAATAATGACTTCACTGGAGAGGGTAGTACAGATTTTCTTTGGAGAGGGACCTGTCAGGTATCATTTAAAGTGGAAAGAGTTGTTTCTGTGAAAAAGGTCATGGACAAAGGATTTGCACAAACTAGAACAGGATATAAACTACAGTAACACAGTAGACTGAATAAAAGAAGTGTATATTCCCATCCAAGAGTGTTTGGAGTTAACCTCCAGACATGTTTCTTCTTGGAGAGTAGACTAGTGTCTCACCTTCTCTACCTTCCAATTGTTGCTGAAAGGTTTTGGGTTAAGAGCAAATAAGCAGAAAATATTTAACTTCAAGGAAGAGAACCTAAGAATTTCAGTATCTTAAGATGTGTGTTTCTGAGACTAAACAGCTGATAAACCAATTCTCTTAATTATATACAAAGTAACTCATAATATACAAACTAACTCATAATTACACCAACCTAATCCCAGGTAAACTTGGTAGACATTTTGGCTTATGGAATGTATATTACACAGAGGCTCTGCCTTTAAACTTACACACACACACACACACACACACACACACACACTACAAACCATTACTTAAAAAAAAAAAGTTGGAAAATTCCAATGATCTCCTTGTTCCTTCGTTTATTTTTCAACCATCTGTGTCTAAATTCAGTTATCAATGTACCATTTAATGATATGGTCACTTAAATGTAGCCTGACCCTAACAAACAGACCTTCATTTCAAGCTTGTGTTACACATAGTTTCCGATGACTTTTTTTTCTTGCCCTGATGTTTCCAACATTGAAATTTTGCACCCTGTTAGACTCCCGTGTTACGAGATTACCTACACTATTAGGACACTTTTCCCAGATTTATATTTTTTTTTAAAAAATTCCATTTGCATTGTATAATTCCAGTTGAAAACTTAACGACAATGTCTACTTCTTAACTTTTAGACTTTAAGTTTTCCCTTGGGCTTTTAATATCGGCCTTCATTTTGCCTTGAAAATACATCTGACATTATTTCTATAATGAACTTTTTTTCTAATCCTTCCTAATGTCCTGACTTCTGTTTCCTCCCTGTGCCATGAACGTTCCTTGCATATTGTTACGCATGTTCTTCGATCAGAAACCTTGATGACAAGATCTCAAATAACTTCTCTCTTGAGTCAAATTTACATTTTCATTCTCTTTGACCTATTTCTACCAGGAATGCCCATCTCAAATTTAATTGAGAACTCGGTTTAATTACCTGCTATTCTCTCATTTTCATTTTGTTTCATACATTTTAAAACTTTTAGAATATGCTGCATGTAGCCACTTACTGGAGTCTCTGTCTGCTTCTTATCTTCTTTTTTTTTCCCCCTTCTCTGATTTTTGCCCCTGTAGGAGTTGGGTTCTATCAGTCATGGCATACTATGTTTTCCCCTCCCCAGCCCCCACTGCCTGGATTGAATTTGATCCTTGGCCAAGACCAGGCTAATCAGATTATCTCCCATGCAATTTTGACATTTTGATGAGCTACACTAGTTGGACTGTGATGGTTACTAGAAAACAGAATTTGCCAACTCAGAAGGGGTAGGGTGGCCATATTTCACCGTGTGAGTACTAAAGAAAAAGCCTACTTTCCAAAGAAAAGAAAATAATGCATAGATGAACAGAAATGAGAAATAGACAACATTGCCAAGATGCTGGGTAGTTTTCTAATTTTTGTTTAAAGATCTTCCTGGGTCAAACTGCTCTTCCTTCTTTTGTGTTCCTTGAACCACCATGGGAACAGAGGATTTTTGAAACAAGTTTCTGTCACTTGTTTACATATCTTTTTTGAGGATGAAAGAAATTATGTTCTTTAGGGTGTATGTCCTATGTGTTCTATCAGGTTGTTTCTTATTTGTTTCTTCTTTTGTGTTCCTTGAACCACCATGGGAACAGAGGATTTTTGAAACAAGTTTCTGTCACTTGTTTACATATCTTTTTTGAGGATGAAAGAAATTATGTTCTTTAGGGTGTATGTCCTATGTGTTCTATCAGGTTGTTTCTTATTTGTTTGGTTTTTTTAAATCTGAGTAGAGGTTCCTCACAGATATTTAACCTCTGGAGAGAAAAATATGGTACTTTCTGTTACAAAGACCTCAGGCTAAATATGGAACATCCATGAACTTTGGAGTCAAAGGCTTGGATTTGAACTTCTGATCTGTTCCTTCCTCACTGGGAGTCACTAGGCAAGTGACTATTTGAACCAGGGATCCTCTTCCTCCTTTATCCTTTAACATATCGCCTATCATATAACTAGCATAGTGGGCCCTCAAACACAAGACTTTTGACTTGCCAAGTCTATTTTAGGCAGAGGTAAGCACATTTTAACTTCCTTGTATATTTTGTCTATTTGGGGGGGAAAAAAACAGCCATAGGAGGGATTCTCACAGGATTTTGCCAGAGAAAGCTTAGCAAATGGTGAAGAAAATGCACACAGTGGAATGGGAACCCACATATAGAATAGCTGTTAAGGTAGAGTTAGCTCTTCTCAGGGCATTGGGAGAAACTGCCAATGCATGGAAGTGGTTGTCTCCTACTTGGGAAATCATTGATATCCTGAGTAACGGGGAGACGTCCAAGAAGGTTTTTAATGGATGCCCCATTTTTAGCTTCTTAAATATCTGTCCATTAACCTTAATGAACCAGTCCAATTTGATAAGAATAAACAAAAGATTTGCTTTGTCTATGAAACTCATTCTCCTAGAGTAGTGATTTACTTTTTCTTCATCTGAACGCATTTCCTCCACTTGTCATGACCTGTTCATGACTGTGATTTTGTTCATGTCCACCCAGACACCTCCGTTAGACTAGAGGCTCCGTGAAAGCAAGAATTATTTCCATGCCTCTTTAACATTTTATTGTCAGTGCTGCTAGAGTCCTGACACATCAGCATTCAACAAACACTAGTTGTTGAATGAAGGAGTGAGTGAATGAATGAATGAGTTTGAATTTAGGAGGCAGAATTACATCTTTTGGGTCCTCTGGAAAATGCATTAAATTCAGAGATGTTGTATATAATTTATTTCGATTTATTAAGCTGCTAATACCTGCCCAGGACAAAACCCTTGCCTTTTAAAGTTGGCCGCCAGTAACTTTTCCCAGAAAGGAAATTTTAATAATTAGTTTTGTTTCATACATCTGTTAAACATATTTGTATAAAATGGTGCATGCATTTCAATTTTTTGAAAATCTTCCTTAAAGTCACATTTTAACATGTGTTAGCTGGCATTAACTATTTATTAGTTTCACCTTATCTGTGCCCAAAGTTAGGGCTAAAATGAGTTTAGAGACCACATCTGCCCCCATATATTTTTACCACTTTAAAGATACTTGAGTGATGAATGAATTAAAATAGCTGAAACCCATAATTGAGAAAGGAATGATGAAAAAATCAAATTGTGTATAGGAAGGGATGGAAACAGATACAGAAAAATGTAGCGGATGCCAAAAATATGGATGGGAGTTTAACCATTATTTTCAATGGTCTAAAGCCAAAATACCATATAAAGCAGACTCCTAGATTGGCAGATTTATGAGGGAGTCATAAAAACTAGTGATCATAAAGTTGTTAGAGGGGGGAAAAAATCTAAACACCATTTACTTTGATTAGAGTCAGGATTGAACTGAAGTAAATCTCAGAGGGGAAGAGGAATTTGGCGGTCCAGTAAATAAATGTCTCCGTATTATTCACAAACTGTACCGGCCTTTCTGGGAAAGACAAGTAGTGGGAGATGTCATCTTATCACCCACTTCCTTAAAATGACAGTAAGAGCTGATACTTAGGGAGGGTGAATTTCAGGCCAGGCTCTTTAGTTTCAGTTCTGTCTGTATATCACCACCTTGGACTGGACTCCATCATCTCTTACTTGAGTTACTACGCTGGGTTTCATCATGTCCCCTGCTTCTGCCCAACCTGCCCTATCTCTTCCCAACATAATAACCAATGGATCATCTCGAAATCCTAACTCTGATGGTGCCTTTGCTCTGCTGAAACCTTGTGATTGTTTCCTCTTTCACTCAGAGTAAAAGCAAAGTCCTTTCTATGGTCTTTGAAGTCGGCAGGATCTGACTCTGTTCATTCTTTGACGGTGTCTCCTCCTGCTTCTTTCTCCCTTGGTTCCAAATACTTTGGCCTCCATGCTGTTCTGGAAACAACCAGAGCTTGTTTGGAATGTAGATCCTAAGTACTGATTGTTTTCTTCACCCGGAATGCTCTTCCTCCAGATATCTTCATTGCTAACCCTCTTGATCTTACTAACTCTGTTTGGGTCAACAGCCACCTTTTCAAAAAGTTCTGTGGCTATTAAAACCCCAGTCCCCTCTTCAACCTATCTCGGACATTCCCCATTACCTCTTATCCTGCTCAATCTTTGCTTATCACCCTCTACCATGCGACATCATTTACCTATCTATTTGTTTTGTAACTACCTTCCAGCCCTTGCCAGAAATGTAAGTCGCTCAAGAACAGGGACCACGTTTGTTCACAGATCTATCCCAAGTGCTTAAAACAGTGTCCAACACAGAGTGTGCTCAACAATCATTTGGTCAATGTTTGCATTGTCTCACTGAATCCTCACAATAGTTTTATCTGAGATTTCAGTCTTATCACCTATGGCTAAGAGTCTGTGACTGGGTTTCTTGATTTCTCACTGATTTTAAAATAAACGTATGAAATTCACATACATTACGAATTCTTTCTATGATACAATTTTAGGAGCAGAACTGGAGTAGAGTTAAAGGAAACTTCTGAAACTCGAGATAACTTGGTATCTTAACAAATTATTTTTCCCATAAATAGATTTAAAATTCCTGCAGCGAACAGACAGCACTTTTATTGACATTTTTGCTTTGAAAACTGTAATACCATGATGAAAACTCCTTTCAAAACATTAGAATCCATCTTCCATTTTTGTTTACATCTTGGGATTCCAGTTCCTCGCTTCCACTAAAGACTGCCACCATTTGCTTCTAATTGGGCTGCGTGTGCACGTCCATCTCAATTGCTGGAGAAAGCTGCCTGGAGCATCTCATTAGTCAGAGGCTGGTAATAAACATCTTCGGCAGCCTACATTTCTGCCAGGAAAGGGCTTTGCTCCTCTGTCCAGCTAATGGTGCTCTAGGCTCCTAATTGTCTCACATTAAAAAAAAAACCCAATATTTAAGTGTCCTCATCAGAAAAACAAAAAGCAACCATGATATCAGACCTAAAGCTCCATGACATCGTCTAGAATGAGGGAACCCAGCTGGCTCAGCAGTCAGCCCCAGAGAGATGAAGAGGAAGCATCCGACCAGCTTGCAAGACCCTGGGGAGATACTACTTAAGCAGGAAACCTGATTCTAACCCTCTTGTTTTCCCCCACCCCAGCCCAGCTTCTTTCCCTTTCTCTTCCTTTCTGTGGTGCTTGAAGACTTTGTGGTTGGTGAGAAGGTCAGAAGAGGTCAAGGAATTTTTTGAAGTTGTTGTCACAAATGTATTGTGTATTTTCCCAATCAAGGACATTTTCAGGAAAAAAAAAAAAAATCCAGGAGCAGCTTCCCCATCCCCCAGCTAGACAGGCCATTATAAGATGTGAATGTCACCAAGAAGTGTGTGGAGGAAGAAGGTATAGTCCAGAAAACTATTTTTATTTATTGAGCACAGTAGGAAAGAGCCCAAGTTCTTAACCTGGGACCACATACTGTTTGTTCAGTTCAGACTGATGCATGTATTATGACAGAGCAGTGACTAGAACATAGATTAGCAATTAGCAGTAATAGTAGCTTTAGTGTTCTTACCATTGAACACGAATTGCTAGGAGTTTGATCTTATTTAACCTCATCAACAACCCTGTAATGTAGGCACTTTATCCTCTCAACTTACAGGTGAGGGAATTGAGGCTATAATTGTCATGTAGCTTGCCCAATGGTCTTTCCACAAGAGGGTACCAGTCACACTGCTGTAGTCACATCTCCATGAACAACAGATCTGATGCATGGATTCATTTTGTTTGGTTCAGGAATAAAAATATTTGTGTTTCCACACTTGGAGTCAGTGAGAAATTTGGATGCCATTGTGGTCACTTCCCTTTATGTAATCTTGCTTTGTTTTGTCATTTTTGTTCGCCATCTTGCCTCTATTTTCTTCTCTTTTTTTTTTTAAGATTTTATTTATTTGACAGAGAGACATCACATCACAAGTAGGCAGAGAGGCAGGCAGAGAGACTGGGGGCGGGGGGAGAGAGCTGGCAGAGAGCCCGATGTGGGGCTTGATCCCAGGACCCTGAGATCCTGACCTGAGCCTAAGGCAGAGGCTTTAACCCACTGAGCCACCCAGGCGCCCCTTCCTCTATTTTCAACAAATGTTTACTGAGGACCTCTTACATGCTGGGCACTGTAAAAGATGGGAGTTATACCTCTGACTACAATAGAAGAACATACCTTTAAGTTGCAATGTCTGTTACAGAGCATTCATGATTTTATGGTGGAGATAGATGATGGTGAATTATTTACAAAGACAACACCAAATATATTACCTCTCCAGTATAAAATTAGAACCTGATATATCTTTGAGAGTTTCTCAACAGCTCCTCTTAAGCAGAAAGCACAATTGGCTGCCTAAGGTTTAATCTGGGAAGCATCAGAAACAATTTTTGTCCTTAAATAACTTTTGGACTTGTATAACACTAAAAATCACCACCTCAAAAACTCATTTCTTCTGGCTAATGCAATGTCTCTTGATGTAGCCGTCATCTTATATATGCATAGTTAATATATACATGAATAGATCTAGTGAGTTTAATGATTTGAACTTTGTGCAATAATTATAAAACCCCATTATTATAAATTGATCATATTACATGACAAATACTTTCTGTACTTTCCTGGTTTTATTTTTTTCTTCAAACTCTCTACCCAACCTAGGGCTTGAACTCACAACTCTGAGACCAAGTGTTGAACATTCTACCTACCAAGCCCATCAAGTACTCAGACTAACACTTTTGATGGCAGAATGAAATGGGAAAATCCCAGGCTGACTCTGGGGAAACTGAATTGCTGGGAACACTTGATGGAGTTGTCCACGTAACCCCACAACCCGCTGTGGAAGTGAGAACTTTGACCAAGTTTTATATTCATTGTTTTCCCCTTTTGTCTCTGGTACTTCAGGTGACCAAAACTGGCAGTTTGAGGTTTTCAGTGGGATTATGCCCAAACAACCATTGCTCATGATGACACTGAAGGGGTCTTATGGGTTCCCTTTGTTGGGTCCACATGGTTTCTTTGGGAAGATGATGAGGGGTGGATATTGAAGGGCAAATGAAGTAGAGGGCAGATGGTCTCCTCTGGCATCTCAAAATCCAGGCCTCCCCACTCTACACCTTCTTGGTGCCTTGAGATGATGATTTTTGTAGCCCTTATCAACTTGTGTCCTTAAGAGTCTGATGTCCATGTGGGTTCATCCCATGAGAGCATCAACCTGTGCCCACAGAGGTCTGCTACTACTTCCCTTGATCATTTCTCCTCCAAGCTGTGGTGAGGTCCTTGTTGATTTCCTCTTCCAAGGCCATAACTCTTTTCAGAGCCACCCTACTGTCCTGTCTGATTTTCTGCTACTATACCCTTATCTTGCTTGTTTAAGCCTACTTTTATAACAAATGTATGCTGTAGTTAGCCCTATGGTGTTTCACTATCTCCCTGAGTTTCCCTTAACTTCCTATATCTCTATGAATACCCCCCTTTAAACTTTCCTCAAATTCCCCATATTTTCAGCCTTATCCCAGATTGATTCATACCATGTTAATAATATATAATATTAGCTATTCCTGATAGTAACATATTCCTGATCATAGCTAAATTCCTTGAGCCAATGCAGTTTGATATGTAGGTATTCTCTTTCCCTGGACATTGGTAAATATTGTAGTGTCTCTTTTTATTCTCTTAACAGTTCATGAAGAAGTTTGATGAGTCTCTCCCATTTTCCACTTGAACAAACAGAGGCAAGTTCAATAGTCCGTCCAAAATTAACCAATTGTTAGGAGCAAAGAGTTGAATCCAGGAAGTTGAGTACCCAGTACACTGATTGGTAGAGAACTTTATACTGAGGGAGGGAATAACTCTAAAAACTAAACAGAAAATTAAAGAACCAGGGCCAGCCAATGGTGACCTGCAAGAACTATAAAAGAACAAGAGGCTAAGTTTATAAGATGAATAAAAAGTTTCCAACACCCGTGTAAATCTAAAAATGTATTAATGCATTAGAACGCATAAGCTAAAATGTGTTCAAGTGCCAAGTACTTCTTGAAGCAAGGTCCTCTCTGAGTTGAGACATTATTTGTTGCAAAGTATGCAATTTCAAAAAGAAATATTTGAATTATCCCAGAATTAAAATCTTGCTTGAGTGCCATTATCACATTTTTGTTCTCTAAAAACATCCTCTTAAATTTTCTACTTCTCCTGAAACATCTTCTTTCTTCTGCCGAACAGAACCAAAGGAAAATTGAAAAGGAAATGGGAATGGTACAAGGTTTAATTCAAATTTAAGGATGGGGGACCCTTTAACAACATGGATTTGAACAGTGCAGTCCACTTTTGCCCCCATACAGACAATATTGTGAATGTATTTTCTTGTGATTTTCCTACCATTTTCTCTCTGCTAGCTCGCTTTATTATAAGAATATAGTATATAATAAATACAGCACAATATGTGATAATTCAACAACAACAACAAAAACCCAGACTGAACAGAACAGACTGGTGATGGCTAGAGGGGTGGTGGCAGTGGAGCAGGGTAAAACAGATAAGGAGAGGAAGAGTTATAGACGTCCAGTTGTGGAATAACCGGAAGGAAATGGAACTTTCTGCTTAACAAGAATTAAGGAGAAATAATTCTGCTTCCTTCCTGTCAGATATTTTAAATAATTTATAAATGATCTTACCTCTATAATTCCAGCGTAATAAACATAATTAAATCTAGTTTTGATTTTTGAAAATGTGTAGTGCTTTAGGAAAATTAAAGTTTGGATGCTCACTGCCGTAGGCAAAGCAATAGGTAGAAATTCCGTAAGAGACAGAAACAAGCTCTAAAAATAGCCGCTGAGTACCACTGAAAGTTTTTTTATTTGTTGTGCACATATTGAAATGATGTTTTAAACCCAGTATTTCATTAAGGAAAACTGACGTTGCAAATTTCTTGTATTAACTAATAAATGCAGGGATCACAAACCATGAATTCTATGATTTTATATTTATTTAATTTTGGTTTGTTCTGATATTTATTAAGTTTAATTTGCACGTTACCTTGTTTGTGGTAAGAAGTACTGTTGGGCCTATTTTTCTATGGCATGTAAAGGCTGCCTGTTAAGTCAATATCAAATTAGAATTACTGTCTACAGTTGTCCATTAAACAACATAGGGATTAGGAGTGCTGACCATCAGAAATCTGCGTATGACTTGACTCCCCCAAAATTTAAGTTTTTGCAGCCTACTATTGACTGGATGGCTTACTGATAGCATGAACAATGAAATAACACATATTTTGTGTGTTCTATATATTATATACTGAATTCTTACAATAAAGGAAGCTAGAGAAAAGCAAATGTTACTAAGAAAATGTTTGGGAAGAGAAAATATATCTACAGCACTGTGCTCCCTGTGTGTGTGTGTGTGTGTGTGTGTGTTTGTATGTATATATGTTTAGAACTAACATTGATTGACCCTTGCAGCTTTCGACTGAATGGGTCCACTTATATGTGGACACACACACACACACACGCACATATATATGTATATACACATATACACATATATATGCACATATATACATTTATACAATATATATACATATATACACCTATACACATATAGGTGTATATACATACATATACATATACACACATATATATATATACACACATATACGTGCGTGTGTGTGTGTGTGTGTGTATACATGTCCACATATAAGTGGACCCATTCAGTTGAAAGCTGTGTGCTCAAGGATCAATGTTAGTTTCTTATATAATTCTCTCTATGCATGATTTAGGAATCTGTGGCAGCAATTAACATAAAATAACTTGAGTCATCTTGAGCAAGAATAGATAAAAGATAAATAGATAAAATTGATAAAATCAAATAACTCAGAATTAGGGACAGTGGGGGGTATCAGCAAAGGACATACACTAGGAATGTCTCCAGGGCTGCTTCTCCTGAGCCTCCTTCTTTCTCTTCCTCTACCCCCTACCCTGACCACCCCCGTTGGCTTTTCTTTCCCTCTTGCTTTCTCTACTTGAGATAATTGTAGCTAGTGGACACCCTCTCAGTCCCAACTCCAAATTCTATGCAGAGAGAAAGGGACTGACTCAGTTTGGAACAAGAAGTCGCCTGTGGTCCATTCAGTTATGGCCAGGTCATGAAACAAAGCACCATCTATAAGGGGTCACCTCTCATGAAAAAGGGAAATAAATAGAGAGAAAAGAGATTTGGGGTGACCTGGGAAGACTCACAAATCTTTACACTTGTCCATTTGTTAATGGTTTCTGAGCTCAACCAAAGACTGTTTATTTTAAGTGCCCTGCTTTAAATATGTTTTATTGCCTGTCATCTAAAATTGCTTTTGATTGCTTTTGAAAAGAAGAGGGCTATAAACCTTTTTAAGGCAAAGGTTAAATAGGATCATCTTGGAGTTCAAGCCGGAATATTTGAGGAACAAGTTCTTACGTGGGGAAGAGAGTGGGGAAGGTGAACATATTTTGATTGTTATCGATTCAGTGTTTTCTCCTGAAATTCACTGTTTTCTTTATTCTCCTTATCCCTGCTTCCCCAGTCCTGAATATTGGGATTGCAGCCCATTATAACATGCTGTATTTTATATTAGAGAATACTCCAAAAATAGCAAACAGTAGAGACCAAGAAAACAAAACCATAGCCCACCCCCCCACCCAAACAAGTGACATATACATCTCTTGCGTCTTTCATCCAGTGGGGCACAGGCTGGCGTTCGAAACCGTCACTCCAGAAGGTCCTTGCTTGACGGTAAGCTACCCTCGCTGAGCAGGTCTGGTTCCCAGGCCAGTTTCTAACCTGCTTTGAGTGATTCTGGTGGGTCTTTGGCTTTGGCTAGAGAACTGGACTCTTGGATTCTCAATTCTTAGCTTCCTTTGCTGATTTTTGTTTGTCTTCTTACCCAGATCATCTGGGTTTGTATTTCTTTTGCTAGGATCACATACCGTAGCTGGATTCCAGCTCAACGTATGGCATCCCCACTGAAACAATTTAGTTCTCCAAGAGGAGATCGGGAGATACCTATGTTTTGGATGGTGTATTTCATTCCAGTTTTTTGTATCCAAAAACAGTGACTCTTTCTCTTTAGGGTGTTACTTGATTTTATGTAGTTTGTGCCAACCTTTTTCAATTTTATATTCTATCGCACTGACCAGATTGATTCTGGGCATGTTGTCTCTCTTCACATGTGTAGCACCTGACAGAAGCTTCAGCCTCTCTCTCTCTCTACCCCTTGCCTCAGAGAATCCAATAACATCAAAGTAGAATTTAACATTCTACTTGACAGGTGGAGGCAAGGACTTCCACTGTATTGCCCATCCGAAATGTTTCCAATCTTCCCCCACATTAGTCTCCACAATCTTCTTTGCCATTCAGAATTTCTTCTCTCCCTTCACCACTCCCCAACCAGGCAACACCTAACATTATCCTCCACTCTCTTCCTAGTGCCTGTCCCTATTCCCTTCTCTTCTTTCCTGTTCAGAGGAATTTGATTAATTTTACTGTAAATACACTTTTCCAGGATACAACCCTTCACTCACTGTGACTTAGAAAGAAAGGAGGAATTATAAGATTAAAAAAAATTTTTCTTACATTCTAGGACTTTAAGAAACACCCTTTAAATGGCTGATTAATATTAATCACAACTGACTTATTGTTTATTTAAACCCTTCATTACCTCACATTCAAAATGGTTTCCTTTTCAAACTACAACATGAAATATAGTTTGTACAAAGTTTTAGCTCTAGCTGTTGATTGTTCTGGTCTGAATTACCAAGCATTTACATACTAGATCAAGACTAGGAATGCTTTTAATAAAGAATTCCAAAAATATTTTCTGTATATTTTTGGCATCAATACATGAGTGAGTGTTCTCTTCTACCTAGTTAGATATGGGTATCATAGTTTTTTTTTTTTCAAAAAGGTGTTAAATAATTAAAATGGCTTATTTCATTTGCACATTTATTTTTAATGGGTCATCTTGAATAACTGTTTACTAATTATATTTCTGAGTTTAATTATAATTTTATATTTGTGTTTTGAATAAGTCATGAGGGATTGGGTCACGCTGTGATAATGTACTAAACCCAAAATATCAGTGTAAAGCCATTTTGGATCCAACAGCTCTCTTGGGCACTTCTTTCTAAGAGGGGCACAGGACATGCTGTTCCCAGTTTGCAAGTCTACCTAGCTTGTTTTTATATAATAATTGGAACCCCGACTTTCTAGTCTGGTATGTCAGCAGAATAGGTCCCATACAGATTTTCACTGCCTCAGCCTGCAAGGAACATGCTTCTCCTCCTCTTCAAATTCCTAGTCAGAGGGGTGCCTGGGTGGCTCAGTGGGTTAAAGCCTCTGCCTTCGGCTCAGGTCATGATCCCAGGGTCCTGGGATCGAGCCCTGCATCGGCCTCTCTGCTCTGCGGAGAGCCTGCTTCCTCCTCTCTCTCTGCCTGCCTCTCTGCCTACTTGTGATTTCTCTCTTTCTCTGTCAAATAAATACAATCTTAAAAAAAAAAACAAAATCCTAGTCAGAGCCTGCTGAATGGCTCCCCCCAGATGCAAGAACATAGAGAGAGGAGAACCCGATATTTCTGAGAACCAGCCATCTCCAACACATGTATAGTCTATCCCTCATCATAAGCAACTTAAGGCACACAGCCTCTTTGTATAAAAACATCAGCATCAGACTCTCTCCTTTGCTGCAGACTTTTTTTTTTTTGTAAGCTTGTTATTTGCCTTTAAATTGTAGTCTATTATGAATTTGCCAAGAGTTTTCTGTCACAAATGCTGAAACGACTTAGGAAGAATCAAGAAATGTCATTATATCATTTGTAAAGAAAATGTCAAAGAAACGCGTGTCAGACTTCGAAGCATTTCTCTAAAGAACTCTTTATCAGTTAAGTCCTGATGGGATGTTTTGATTCCAAAAACAGTTGACTTAGGGATCCTGATGGAAAAGAGGAAAATGCCTGGAAAGAAAGCTATCAGATCAACCATTTTGCGTTAGGGCATTCTATCTGAAAATGAGCAGCGGAGGTACTCGTTCTGGTGATTCTAGAACTTGCTTTGCTTTCAGTATGGTTAAAATTTCCCCGGGAGACGTTTGGATTCTGTCTTCTTGGAAGAAGGGCACCCACACAAGTGAATTAAAATATAAGCTAAATTCAGCTTTGTTCAAGTATGCCTCCACCTAGTGTCTCTGCTCTGCTCCTCATCCTCCGTCCCACCCACACCCCCAGGAAGAAAGACAATATGAATTTATTCATTCTTAAAGGTAAAATGAGCTAGAAGATGCTTGTTTGCATCTTTAATGTCTCTCCCGACTCCTAGCACGAGGGTTGCGTTTAACCGCAAACACTTAGGAACACTCTTCGGTAGCCACAGCTCTGTGATCTGTCTGGAACCAGGCAGGAAGTTGGATAGAAACAGTATTTCTGAATTCTATAGATAAGCTTTCCTAAAGTACTTCTCTGTGCTTTCTTCTATTTCTTTTTTAGTTTCTCGCAACACACATTTCATTAACTCTAACATCTGTCATCTTCCTGCAAGATTTATTATGCAGGTCAAAATCACATGCCATTCTTTTTTTTTTTTTTTTTTTCATCTTCTTCTCTTATTGAAAAGAGCAATTTCAGCTGACACAATCCAAGGCATTGATTCTGGGTTGTTTTATTGCAGAATTCTGACCTGAAAAGTTTTTAATTTGAATTTAGATTGAACTCTTTGTTTCTGAAATTGCTTCCCCGTACTTCTTTATGTAACCTTTCCCTTGATTTCTCTTACTTCTGTGGTTTCATTTGCTACAGATTTTATAGAGTTAGAGAAATCAAGGATCGGGCATCCCTACCCTGCTTCCAAATGTAGCTCATAACTGACTCAATTTTGCTGAAGGGATGATTGTTAAGCAGGAAAAAAGGGATAAAATCTCAACAAAGTAATGATTCACTCCAGTTAGTACAAACTTACCCAGCAGAAACGACCTGATTAAAATCGGAGTTGCTATCTGCTAGTAGGAGGTGTAGGTAGAAAAATGGCAGTTTCCCTAATAAAATGGAATTTATTAAGTAGCTAAGTCTTATAAAAAGCTGTTCTCCTGAAATATGCTCTATGCATTCACAACATTTAAGGGGAAAGTGACCTATGTTCTTCTTTTTTTTTTAAGACTTTATTTATTTATTTGACAGATCACAAGTGGGGAGGGGGAGCAAGCTCCCCACTGAGCAGAGAGCCTGATGCAGGGCTCTATCCCAGGACCCCAAGATCATGACCTGAGCCAAAGGCAGGGGCTCAACCCACTGAGCCACCCAGGAAGCCCAACCTATGATACTCTAATTGAAGAACATCAAAGCTTAATTTTAAAAGCCTAATAAGATGGACAAGAATGGAAAGGAGAAATCTCCGGTATATTCATTTCATTTTCAAAGAGGAGACCCCCTTCCTGCGAAATGGGTCATGGATGTCTGTGGAGGACACTGGTATCAGGTAGGGTGCTTCATGAGGAAACCACCAGACATGCAGCGTTTACCTTGTTGGGTAACTAGTTCTGGAAAGAGAGTTCCTAGACTTATATTTCACATAGATGAGGTTTAGGAAGCTCATTAAGGTCTAGGATCCTAGTAGAAAGAGTAAGAATACGGAAGTGTGTAAACTTGCCAAATTCCTAAGTGTTTTTAGCTCTTCGGTGACAGAGGGGAAGAGAGTTTTGTTCGCAAACATATGGCCAAAGTTGATAAGATCTAATTATATGTTTGCAGCTGTTTCGAATCTGTAAATATCTGAAGTTGGTCAACACTATCGACGCATGACAAAAGCAGTATAAATAAAGGAAATTAGCTAAAAATTGAAACAACAACAACAATCCCTTTTGAAGGGAGGAAATTAGGGGCTGAGTTTTCTATGTGTGACTTAAACAGGATAAAGATCGGAACAACAATGCTCTACGTACATAAAACGTTTTCACCTCATTAACAGGAGCTCTGGAACCAATTTCTCTGTACGGGAAAACCTCTGACAAAATTCTCACAGGTTTAGATGTAGTTTGAGCAAATAGAAATCGTCAGGGTTCTTAAGGACAATTTTGGTCATTTAGATAAATTAGGTAACTCTTAAAAACAAGTCAAGATTTATTTTGTTGTTTTGTTCTTACTTGTTTATTAATTTTTTTAATTTAAGTTCAATTAGCCAAAACTTTAACTGAATGGTTTTTAATAGAATGTAAAAAAAAAAAAAAAAATAGGGCAGAATACAATGTTTCACCGGAAAGGCTAACTGAATGGGGATTTGCAAGGGCAATAGTTCCATAAATAAGATGATCTGTTTTCCAAAGAACTTCTTCAAAAGAACAATGAAAATTACAGATAAGGAGCCATTTGTGTGTTTAAAGGCAGGAGTATGGGTGGGAAAAGTTGAAGGAGTTGATGGATGTTGAACATTCAAATTCTAAAATACGTTTTAATAAAAGAAAACCTAAGTGATTTTATATTAAATCAATGACATATTCAAGGAAACAGAGTAACTTATATGTTAATTTCTTTATCCTTAAATCTTCTCCCACAACCTGTGTCCACATCTGAAACAGAATGTTCAATGTATTTGCTAAATAAAGGTAATATCCCATGGGACCAACAAGTTTAATATCAGTCCAATAATGCTTATGCTATATGTATATATGTGCAGGTATATGTAAGTATGTATTTGTGATATATTGCACGTTTAGTTACATATGTACCTTGCTTTAATGGCACGGGTACAACAACTTGTTATTTACATGAAAGGGGAAAGAGAATATTCTGGCTTGATTCAGACAATTGGCCTGGTGAGGCAGTCCCCTAGATATTTGTGCATCTACCTTGTGCATCTACCTTTCATAATATTTAAGCTCATTAGTTATTGTCTTGTGGGGCATGTGTTTTACCAAGGACATTTACCCACTTCCTGTTAGCCACCATCATCTGGAAGCCTTTATCGATACAATTGGCTACTGTGATGTTCTGCAGAATGTCCAGATGACCAAGGTCACTAATCACAGAACAGAATCAATAAGCGTATTTTTAAAAAATTCACATTGACTATACCAGTAGATGGATGATAAGTGCTCATCTGTTCCAGTGAAGAGAACTTATCCTATTCCATAGCTATAACTGAGTCTTTCATTTGGTTAAATTTGCATTGGTCCATGAAACAAGATGGGATTGGGAGGGAGACAAACCATAAGTGACTCTTAATCTCACAAAACAAACTGAGGGTTGCTGGGGGGAGGGGGTTTGGGAGAAGGGGGTGGGATTATGGACATTGGGGAGGGTGTGTGCTTTGGTGAGTGCTGTGAAGTGTGTGGACCTGGTGATTCACAGACCTGTACCCCTGGGGATAAAAATATATGTTTATAAAAAATAAAAAATTATAAAAAAATAAAAAAAAATAAAAAAATAAAAAAATAAATTCTAGGTAGTTTAAAAAAAAAAAATAATCCTATCTATTCGATTTCCGTAAGGGTTATACCACTGAATTGAACTGGAGCCTAATAGGCCTCACCAATGTCACTGAAGTCCTGGGGGGACATTGCTAATACCGCATCCAACTTAACATCATGGCTTAAAAAAAAAGAAGTTTCAGGGGCTTCATTTGAGGGCTCTTATTCTATAAGATGAGGGGTCTACAGCACCTAAGTAGATTCATCCTAGATATGCACTTGAGGACAAGGGAAGTAATCATGGGATGAATCTTCTGACCCATTCAAATCATTGTTAGATGGACCAAAGACAGATTTTTTTTTTTTTTTTGTTTTCGTGGCATCTGTAAACCTTCACTCTGAGTAAAGGCTATGATGGGGTTTTGAGTCTCCTACCAAGGCCAGTTCAAATCTTGCATCTAACATAACATGCTTTAAGAAATCTGATTTCCTTGAAGGAAAATTTTAATTAGTGAATTCAATGCCTGTGAACTGACTTGGATCTAGAAATGCTATTGTGAACTTTAGCAGTTCTTGATTTTGTTCTGATTATATAAGGTAAGTAATATAGTTGTATATCCATCTATCTTACTCTGGAACACTTTATTATTTATTCGTCTTCATCATAGATGCCTGTGAGTCCAGTGACGCGATGGCCTCTCTGCCCTTAGTGTCCATTGTATGGATTGATCTGCCTTGTCTCAGGAGTGTCTCCCCTTCAATAGTGAAGAGACCAGATCCATAGCATCTCTTACTTCCAGCTCTAGAAAGAAGTCATCTCCTCAGGCTGCTTGAAGATACTGAGGACCACTCACAAGTGCATTCTCCAGTGCCTCAAGAAAGGGTTTGTCCTTTGCTCTCCCAGAGAGCCTACCTGCGTAGTGGTCCTCTCACTTCATCTAGCATGTGAATTTTAACACACCTATCTCCCTGAGCTTTCTGAATCCTTCTGTGGTCACAGTCATACGGGTACCTCTGTCTTATTTATCTTTGGCCCTTATGGTGTCCAGATTCAAGGAGATACTCTAGAAGGTAACATGAATTATGTGCAGATGTATTTGCCATACTGAACTGGAAGTCTCCAGAGAGTCCTTCTATTTTAATAAGCTATCTCTTAACTGACCTTGCAGTCAGCCTCAATCCAACATCCTCAATATATACTCCCACTTAATTAGTCCTGAATTATATGAACATGTTTGCCAGTCCCATGATGCTTCTGTCATATGGTGCATTTCCCCTCCGAGAAGGGGTTGTATTTCCCTCCTTGGACTAGGCTCAGACCAAACTCTAGTTAATGGAGGCAACGAATGAAGGTGGCAAAAGACTTCAGGGAAGGCAAGCATAATCTTGCCTACTGTAGGTAAGATCTTTGTATTGGCTTTGGCAAAGGGAAATTTCTTTCTTCTCTAAAGGGAGAGGTGCTGCTTTCTTTGTTTATGGGAGTTCATGGAAATCAGAGGGTTCATGATTCCCCAATTCTTATACTCATCATCTTAGGTTTCAGAGTCCCACTCTTTTCCTTGCAGGGATATGATCTGGGCATAGGGGTCTTGCCGAGTTTGTGATTTTAGTCTCCCTGCACTTCTGTTACTCTCACAATCAAGTCCTAGATTTTAAAAAGTCTTAGTCCTAAAAATTTTTTTTCATAATATTTAAGCCCATTAGTTACTGCATGACCCAACACTTTACTGTTCAAGTGTACTTCACACCCATCCACTTGTGGTAGACAGAGTAATGACTCCCCAAAGATGTTCGCACCTTAAGAAGATTCTGTAGATGTGATAAAGTCATGAACATTTAGATGAAGAGATTTTCCTGGATTATCCAAGTGGGTTCAATTTTGTTTCAAGTGTCCTTAAAGGTGGAGAACCTTCCTGTTCATGGTCAGAGAACAAAGTGGTATGGGAAGGACTTGACCTGGTTTGACTTGACCCATCCAACCATGTTGATGGCTTTGACAATGGAGGAAGGGAGCCATAAGAATATAGTCATTTCTCAAAGCTGGGAATGGTCCTCAGTTTACAGCCATCGAGAAAATGGGCCCTTGGTCCCATAACCACAAGGAACAGATGAAGTATATAAAATAAATAAATGGATGATGTACACATATGCAGACACATGTATGAGTATGTACGCATATATATCCAAATAATCTTAAAATTTCAACTACACATACATCAGTTTTATCACATCCATAGGATTTTATCAAGTGAGCACATTAAAGGTCCAAAGAAATGTCAATCCATTCTAAAAAGCAAGCATGTAATAGGTGTTCTCTAACTAAATGTAATACACCTGGACATTAATAATAAGTAGGTTACAACTTCTCTCCAAACTTTTAGAAATTAGAAAATACTTGTGAATAACTCAGATCACTGAGAAAGTTAAAGCTGCAGTTGCTGTCTATCTAGTGATTAGCAGTGGTTAGAACACTTAGAGCAGTGTGGACTACAGTCGGGGTTAAAATTCATAGCATTAAGTCATCTCCACTATTAATTACAAAGTAAAAGTTAAGATTTATCTGAGGACACTGGAAAGAAAATATGAATAAAAGGGGGAAGGATATGTGTGCCTGGGTGGCTCAGTCGGTTAAGTGTGTGCCTTTGGCTCAGGTCATGATCCCAGGGTCATGACCCTGATAGGTCAAAATATTATCAAAATAGGATCAAGCTGCATGTTGGGCTCCCTGCTTAGCAAAGAGCCTGCTTCTCCCTCTCCTTCTGCCACTCCCTTGCATGTGCTCTCTTGCTCTGTCAAATAAATAAATCTTTTAGTTATTTTTTTTTAGGGTAAGGGATATAGTAGGAAGAAGCTTATAAAACGAGACGTTGTTTAGGTAATACAAAAAGTAGACTTGCTAAGGTTATCCTTTTTTCTTTTTCACTTTTAGGTATACAAAAAAAACCAATTTTGGAAACACAAGTGGTGAAAAAACTACTGGTAAAATATTTTTAAGAAGTATAAAGGACAAGGTATAATTTCATTGGAAAATGTGGTTGCACCGGATTATCACCCAGGAAATATAAATTATGTAATATGAATTACATAATTGTCTCATTAACATATGAAATGCTATGAAGCAAGAAAAATGAAAAGGCAATGGGAAAAATATTAATAGAAGAAAGATCAACAGATACCAGATCCATTTTCTTCTAAAGGAACTAGCCTCATCTTAATTAATAATGAAGTGATTTTAAGACCAGGGGATATAGACCTGCAGACCATTTAAAAACCCTCACGGTATGGAAATCAGGCAATATTCAAGTCCTAGCATCTCAAAGACTGAGGACTTCCCAAATATTTTCATGTTACATTATTTGAAAGATTTCTTAAAATCCCCTTCTAATTTTATCTCCCTTCCACGAGTTTTCCGTTCCAGACCCAATAACTGTAACCAGCCACATTCGTGTAAGTTCAAAAGGTGCCAGAGACACTCAGATAAATGAAAGAAATGAGCTCAGGAAGGGAAGCAACTTTCACCGTTGGCTCTAAGAGGTCATCTCTTGTCCTTTACTATTGATTAGACATTCAATAATTATCGGAGTGCCTGTAATGAACTGTTTTCAGGGCTAGAGGTACTCCCCAAAGGGAAGTAACTCGACCAGTGTTTAAGTTGCAGATAGGATCAAGAGAGAATTAGTTCTCTTGTTCTTAAATTTCTGTAGAATATTGATGATCTATGACTTGAAACAGGGAGTCCGTGGCTCAAAAACTGAAGGATAATGATCAAAGTCACACATGTGCTAGTAGAACGTATAATTGACTTCTGAACAACCTGAGGCCTGGGGGCACCACACGGTGGCACAGTGAAAAATCCAATGGTACCTTTTGCTCCTCTCCCCCAAACTTAAGTAGTAATAGCCTCCTGTTGACCAGAAGTCTTACCAATAATATAAACAATCAAGACATATTTTGTATATGCATTATAGACTGTCTTCTTGAAGTAAGCTAGAAAAAAGAAAATATTAAAAGCAATCATAAGGAAGAGAACATACATTACAGTGCTGCTTATCAAAAAAAAAACACATGTAAGTAGACCCACAACAGCTCAACCCAAGTTGATCAAGGGTCAACTGAATAGTACTAATGAGAGTTGGCGGATGCAGACTGGACATACAAGAGTTTAAAAATGGAGAAGGGGAGCTATTTGCAGAGGTGGGAGGTTTAGAAAAAAGTAACAAGGGATACTGCCATACACTGAGGCTGCTAGGAATCCATAAAAATGCTACCTGATCATGAAAGGGCAAAGGGACAGAGCCATAACCAGATCCTAAGCCAAGAAGAATAATGTGGAGCTCCCTAAAGAAGCTGTGGGCTTTGGTAGAGAGATGCTACCAACCTGTAGGAACATGCGGAACAAAGAGATGGACCTCACGCCCCCTTCACTGTTATTCCCCATATCGTCAAGCCCAACCAGATGCCAGACATCAACATAATCCATGAACATGGGATGGCCCCCTTGTGCATACAGCAAGCAGGACAAAGGGTAAACAATAAGTCTGGAGGAGCAAACAGCATATCCAAAACAGAATAGTGGGATATTGTTTTTCCTAACATAGAGAACCAGCTACTACTTGTGTATTCTAGAATGTACTGTAAGAATTGGTCTGATTTATAAAAAACTAAATTAGCCTAAACTAAAATAGTAACATATTAGTATGTAATGATTTTGTGAAAAGACGATCCTGTCCTCCCGTTGCCTGGCCACATGACCTAGTTATAGAACTGGCTTATACATTTTTAGGCATGCATCCTCAGACCTACTCTCTAGAGTATGTCTTCGATACCAAGCTCATTTCTAACATTTGCAGGGCCTGAAGCAAGAGTAAAAAGAGACCCACATACCATATGTCAAATATTTAAAAGTTGCATATCAAACTAACAGACTGTTAAATAAAATCTGTTCTATTCTCTATTCTTGGCAAATATATCTTTATAATTATAAAATTGAAAGATGTGTTCAAAGGTTTAGCTTTTATGGGACCGAAGTTGGCAAAATACCAAAGATGAGTGAATTTACTTATTACTCTGTATGCCTGGTGTTCTGTTCATAAGCCAGCAATCTTTGGATGAGTAATGAAATCAAGAAATACAAGATTCATAAATGATTATATATTTTAAGAGCATTTATTTGTATTGCCTTCATTCTAGTAGAATCAGTTATGTTTATGTAATCAATATTTTTACCTAATTGGTATACTATTGATTAATAGGATTTGAAGTCTTAAATAGAAAAGTAGTGAAAATACTTAAAATGGGGGCTTAAGTGGGTACGAGAAGAATAAATGAAAGAATCTGGGATTTGGAGGGAGGCAAACCATAAGTGACCCTTAATCTCACAAAACAAACTGAGGGTTGCTGGGGGGAGAGGGTTTGGGAGAAGGGGGTGGGATTATGGACATTGGGGAGGGTATGTGTTTTGGTGAGTGCTGTGAAGTGTGTAAACCTGGTGATTCACAGACCTGTACCCCTGGGGATAAAAATATATGTTTATAAAAAATAAAAAATTATATAAAAAAAAAAAAAAAAATAAATTATGTTTTACTCTACTCTTAATTATTTGGCTGTTTTAGTTAACAACCCTATATTAATGAAATCCAAAAATATTTTAAATAAAATTAATTTCTAATAAATTTCATAAGTTAATTTTCTTAGATAGTAAAGAGATAATTTATAAGTAGTAAATATCACAACTTCAATCAGAATTTCTTAGACAGAGATGAAATGAAACTTGTATTTTGAAAATTTAAATTATGTTAAATTTATAAAATAAAATGTGAGATTTAGGGGAACCTGGGTGGCTCAGTTGATGAAGCATCTGTCTTTTGCTCAGGTCCTGATCTCAGGGTTCTGGAATTGAGCCCCATATTGGGCTCTCTGCTCAGCAGGGAGTCTGCTTAACCCTCTCCTCCCCTCCTCCTGCTCATCCTCTCTCTCTTTCTCAAATAAATAAAATCTTTTAAAAAAATAAAATAAAACTAGAGATTTATCATTCAATGTCTGTTTACTAGTAGAGTTTTCAAGTTTCACAAGTATGTCTAGGATGTAGATATTTGGAAGTTTAAAAGTAATAACTTTAAGATTTATGCAACTGTGATAAATATCTCCCTGGTATGAATTAAAACATGAGAAGTCAGAAAATAGTATCTCAGCATTACTGAGAAAAAAAAAAAAATATATATATATATACATATATATATATGTATATACTTTAACCAATAATTTATTGCTCTCATGCTATCTCAAAAGGGAAATTTGATGAGGTAATTAATTCGTCTCTTGTGTGTGTGAAGCATTCCCACCATTCAGGACCTCTCTCTACTCAGAAACAGCTTCTCTCTGCTATCCTGGCTGGGGCCCAAACCAAAAGATCAATACATTGGTTCTCAGTGGACTTTCGATGCAAGAACAGAGTGCAAGAGACGTGAAGATGTGTTTTCCTGAGGCTGATAGAGGTTAGTCATGAGCTCAAGGTGTTTGGAGAATGTGCCTGCAAGTGCTTGCTTCTGAGCAAAGTATGCCTGTGCTCTAGAGCCTCATTCCTTGTTCTTGTGCTGTGTGGCGCCATGTGAAGCATGGGGTCAGCAAGGACCACGCTAGTCCCGATCTGATGGTGGTTCTGTGTGACCCTTAGGAAGAAATCTTTTTAAAAAAAAAACACAAAAAGGGGGCGCCTGGGTGGCTCAGTTGGTTAAGCGTCTGCCTTTGGCTCAGGTCATGATCCCGGGGTCCTGGGATCCAGTCCTGCATCAGGCTCCCTGCTCAGTGGGGAGCCTGCTTCTCCCTCTCCATCTGCCTCCTGCTCATCCTGCTTGTGCTCTCTCTCTCAGTCTGTCAAATAAATAAAACCTTTAAAAAAAGACAGAAAGATGTTCATACCAATACACATGCCTGTATTCCTCTGTGCTTTCTCATACACCTATGAGGCCTTCTGTGCGGTGTGGATGCCCTTTACATCGGCATGTAAATGCAGATTTATCTGACAAATATGCTTTATCGTCAGCTATAAATCCTACTAGGTAATTCGTGCAATATGAGAAATAGGGCCGTTATGAAATCAGTTTCCATCTCAATCGTGGTCCTAATTCAGTTCAATTAGTAACGCTCTTAAAGAGGTATAAGTCATGGTAGTGAGTATAAACAGTAATCTAGTGGTAATTGCTCAGAACTTTGATTCTTCTCCTGGTTATGAAGTTAGGAGTGAGCCTACTGGAGAAGGAAAATGGATTCACTAGGTACAGACGGGAGGATTTCGCCACGGCTGAGTTGTTTACTGTTGTTGTTTGTTTGGTTTGGTTTGGTTTGGTTTTGTAAGTAGAATTGCATTCTCCAATTTTAGAACTTACTCAGAATTTACACATTTAGAGTTACAACTAAAAATCTGTGTCTTGCAGTGTTCAGTGTTTTTGTTTTTTAGGAAAAAAACCCAAAATTTGGCATGTGCGTTCCATGTTTCTCTAGTCCTCTGAAAGATCTTCTAAATCACTTGAAAATAAATGAGCTCTGGCATTTATATTTCATTCTTTCAGACTATAGGTTACTGGGGTACAGTTGGTTAAGTGTCTGACTCTTGGTTTTGGTTCTGGTCGTGATCTAGCAGTCCTGGGATCAAGCCCCGTTTCAGGCTCCTTGCTCAGTTAGGAGTCTGCTAAAGTTTCTCTCTCTCTTTTTCTCTCTCCCCCTCTGCGCTTTCCTATTGTGTTCATTCTCCCTCCCTAAAATAGATAAATAAATATTAAAACAAACAAACAAACAAAAAAAAAACTGTAGGCAATCATTGCAGACATTTTGATTTTAGTAGAAGTCTCCTACTCTTTAAAAAATTTGGTAATTTGCTGAACTTGAACTATAGCCCCACATCTTTTTTCTAGAACTGTGGAAACATGAGCTAATTACAAGTTACAAAATAAGTCACTAATCAACAATTTTGTGTATATTTAAAATAATCAGTTCTTTAGCTATGGCATGGAATTTACTTCATCCAGAATCTCATATTTAAGTAGTTCAAAAAATGTACTTCTGGTTGAGAAGGTCATTTAGGGATTTGAGATTGACCCAAATTTCCTATTAAAACTCAACCCTTTCTCTGGCTTTACTCCTTTTTATGAGAAAAATTAAATGAAAGGAAAATATAACCAATATAACGGAAATTGTAATCTATAAATCTCAATCTTCTTGGTGATGGTGTCACAAACCATAAATTACATTCATGAATGAAGAGAGTTGGAACAAAAGTTCAGCATTATTTTACTACCCAGAGTTCATGACCAGTAGCTCTTTAAAGTTCTCTGTTATGTAATGGAGGTGAGGTAGAGAAAGAGTAGAGAAAATAGGTCTTATTTAGTGTGGGCTTCCTTCCTGTCCTAGACTCCTGGACATTTTTTATACATATGGGTCATTGCTGCTGAAAACACAAACTCCAAACTCCATGATCGTTGGAACAAATTCCATGTTTCGGAATGAGCCAGGTGATACTTTACAATAAATGACAAGACTGTCTATCAGTCGCTGGGTGTACATACAATTCCAACAAGACATTAACATGAAGAGTAAATCAAGTTCAAATTACTTGAACTATAAACTATATGAATCCTGACGAGTTTTTGTAGGGCTTGTATGGGTTCTTTTCCCTTTTAATTCTTGAAAAGAGTATTTGTTGCAAGTCTTAAAAAGTGGTCATCTATTGCCTAGATTTTTCCAGTATTCCTAGTCTGTTTGGTTTTACTCAGCTTAAAAAAAAAAAAAATGAATTTAAATACCTTTAGCTAGTACTGCAGTCCCCACAATCTCTTCTTTTATAATCCCAATCTCATTGGAAATTTCTAGCCATTATCTGTGAATTTTGTGAGTTTTATTTTTCTACCATGTTTCTCCATTTTCTTTTTAAGAAAGCCTGTGTATGTAGGTATGTATGTATCTACCTATGATCCTGTCTTCGTATCTTGATTGGTTAGTTGAAAAAAATTTATATCGAAATAAAATTTCTTTATATACTCATTTGTGGGTGAATTTATCTGTACCATTCTTTAATTCTCAGGTTCTCTTTGAAAATGTCTATTTCAGGGTACAACATTCTACTGTGCCTTTTGTTTAATGAACACAGTTTTAATGTCTCCATGATTTTTTAGTTCCTTATTTTTCTAGATACTTCTTATTTCACTTACAAATGTATTTTATACCATCTTTAAAAATTCTTAAATTCTTGGGGCGCCTGGGTGGCTCAGTGGGTTAAAGCCTCTGCCTTCGGCTCAGGTCATGATCCTGGGGTCCTGGGATCGAGCCCTGCATCGGCCTCTCTGCTCAGCAGAGAGCCTGCTTCCTCCTCCCTCTCTCTCTCTCTGCCTGCCTCTCTGCCTACTTGTGATCTCTGTCTGTCAAATAAAATAAATAAAATCTTTAAAAAAATTATTAAATTATTTGGGTTGTAGTAATCCAGAACCTGGATTTATATAGGCAATTGAGTTGCCTCACTAGAGTGTTAATGGATGGAATGCAGGCTGTGTGGATAGATAGGTAGGTCAGCAGGCCCAAAGCACTGATTCTGAGGCAATCCCAGTTTTCCTCTTAAATGCACAGCAGTGTAGGTTATACATCCTCCACGGAACAATTGTAGGCCATGCTTATCCTCCAGGAATTGTCATTCCCATTTGCCTTTACCTCGATGCTGACTTCATTCCCTTTCATACCTGTTAACCTACCCAATATTTGAAGCTACTTTTATGTCTCTTCTATTTCATCTTTTCTTTAAGCCATTGCTAGTTTGGTTTAAGCCATTGCTAGTTTGGTTTTTTGGTTGTTTTCCCCATTATTTTCCACATGATAATTTCTGGTCCAACTGATCTCCTTTAGAAATACTTCAGGGCGCCTGGGTGGCTCAGTGGGTTAAGCCTCTGCCTTCGCCTCAGGTCATGATCCCGGGGTCCTGGAATCGAGCCCCATGTCAGGGCAGGGAATCTGTTTCTCCTCTGCCCCTCCTACCACTCGTTCTCTCAATCTCTCTCAAATAAATAAATAAATAAATAAATGAAATCTTTTAAAAAATTAAAAACATATATTTCCGTGTGGGGGTGCCTGTGTGGTTCAGTCTATTAGGCATCAGACTTTGGCTCAGTGTCCTCGGACAGAGCCCCACATCAGGCTCACAGCTCAGCGGAGAGTTGTTTCTCCCTCCATCCCTCCCCCCGTTGTACTCTTTCTCTCTAATATATAAATAAAATATTTTTTTAAAAAGAAGTATTGAAATATGTTTATATATGGTCCAGAAATATTACACATTAATCCAGAAAAAAAATCCTGTTGGCCAATAAATGGAGTTTATTATAAACACTACATTTATAAAATGTGATAGAGCATGCAATGTATTAATAAAATAAAATATTCCAGATGGGGCTTAAAGTGTAAAAGTGTTGGATGTTGATTAGAAGGAGAGGCTGAGAGAGAGCTTCCGTTCATGCTGAACTTAGGACGTAGGACCTTGGGCTTAGGATCTGTAACCAGAGCTGGTGATATCTGTGTATCGGCAATGTCAGCACTTTCGGGGCTTCCTTCTACAGTTGAATAACCCTGAAGCCCAAACAAGTTATTTAGTGACGAAGCTAGAATCAAAATGAAAATCTACTGGGTCTGAATCATTGTTTAATTCAAAGAATCGGTTCAATGAGATTTAATGTTCTATATTCAGACAAAATATCCGCTTTGCATGGATTTCAAAGAACATTATGATAAAACATGCCACTGGAGGTTGGGTCTTTTACGTTTCCTCATCTTTTTTTCTAAAACCACTAATGTAGGATTTAAGTCTCTTTTTTTCTTAGGATTTTATTTATTTGAGAGAGAAAAGAGGTGGAGAGAGCATGATCAGGGGGAGGGTAGGAAAGGGCAGAGGGAGAGGGAAGAAACAGACTCCCCACTGGGCAGAGAGCCTAAAACAGGGCTTGATCCCAGGACCCTAAGATCATGACCTGAGCCGAAGGCAGATGGTTAACGGACTGAGCCACTCAGGGATCCTAAGTCTTCTTTTTAACAAATAATGCCTGAAACCACTGTCTTCATTCCATCTCTGAGAGTTACCTCTGGTCATTCTTGAAGATCAGAAATGAGGGATGAAGTATGGTTGAGAGATGGTCTGAGGGTCTAATTTGTAAGCTTTTGTTGATGTTAACTATACGTCCATAAAAAAGCTTAAAAGGTAAATGTCTTGATGGGAGTAGAGTGTCAAAATAACTTCAATATGAAAACTGTCCTATCAAAATGCCACATCTGTGACTTTCATAAAATATATCAGAATAATTTTAATAATTAAAATATTGATAATTCACAAATTTAAAAAAAATAATAAAGCCTAGTCATGGTGGAAATCAAATTTAAATCAACAGGTACTCATAACACATACTTTCCAAAATGGTTAAAGTTTCAAAAAAAAAAAAATCGTTGCACTTTAGATAAAATTAGAGGAGCGGAATGGAGATACTAGTATGAGAAATCCTATCATATTTCTGGGTATCAAAAGCTGCTTTGTGTATTTCTTAAAGATAATGATGCATATCAAAACACCTTGGAATTTAGATTCTGTAGATAAAATGAAAAGAATGGGGTTAGGGTCTTAGTTAAACTAAAATTTACAATATACTAAAAATATATTCCATCCCACTCCTTAAGATTTAGAAGAAAACCTACAGGTGTCAACATGTCTACTTAAGAACGGGAGAGAGAATTCATAGTTCTTTAAAATTATTTCAAGCGATACTCAAGCAAGTAATTTTTGTAGAGGCTAGCACCCCACTAGAAACTCCTGCTAGAGGTCGCTTGTGAAACGATGGCCCACTTTGAAATGCTGGCCTCCTCCTTGATCATGTCCTCCACGGCAACTGTAACTCATCAGCTGCCTGTTTGAATCATGTGGACAGATGCCCACGAATGCCGGAAGAGGCCTCCTTGGTATTTTATTGGCAATAACTCAAAGCTTATTAAAGTCCAGATGGAGAGGGACCTGTAGCATATTTAAGCCCATATGCCCAATTCGGTACTACACTATTTAATTGCCTGCATTCTTATCGTAATTCCTTGCTCTTGTCCTACTTTGATTTTCTCCAAAGTGTTTAGTATCTTGAAGCTGGTGTTTCCCCGTGTCATGTTTAAAACTAGTTCTAATGCCCATCTGTAAAGCACTTAGGTTCAATTCTATGCATGATATTTTTTTTTTACTATTTTTATATTGGTGTTGAATAAACATAGAACCATGAAGAGGCAATTGGGTGAGTCATTTATGACTCTTTCTATGTAGCTCTATTAAATTAAAAATGTCTGGTTTTTAATCCAATAATATTTTCCTAAACACATTAAGGCTATTATGCACACACGGCATGCCAGCTCTGCCGTCTGGATCATTTGTAAGAGAATTCTGTCCTTGGAAATGTTGTGTCCATTAACTGACACCTAGAACACACCTCTTCTTAGTTAGTCAAACTAGTAGTGCTATTTATGGTTTTAAAAGCATGAAATCAAAATAATTATAAATAAAAGCAATCTCTTTGTCTCAGCGGCCAGGAACAGAGACCTCATAATTCTATACATAGCCACTGGCTTTATTGTCCTCATCTGTTGCCCACTGACTTGATCCCAAATTGCTTAAGTTCCACTTCCTCTCTGAAATTTTTACAATAGTCCAGGGCTCTCTTTTCCCTTAATTCGTAATACATTTAAAGGATCTGACCACTCATTTCATAATTCATCTAGAATTGTTCAGAATGGCTGTTTACCACTTCTGACTTTGTCTCCTCTCCCATATTGATAAGTTGATGGAGAGAAATAATCATGTCCTGGTCGTCTGTAGTCCACACCGTGCTCATGTGTTCTATGCCTTGCAAAACTCATGAACGTACTATATTCATTGTTGCCACAGCACAGGATTTATTTCTATAATAGCCTATCTTATGCTGGCTTGTAATTGTCCATTTACGACTCTGCCAAGCTCATATGATGACATGTTTTTTTTGAGAAGAGAGCCCATGTGTGTGTTTGCAAGTTTGTTTTCCATTACTATATCTGGATTTAGACAGCCCCAGAGATATAAATATGGACCACACTTGTTTGTCAGGCATTTACTAAGTGAAGGAACATAGGCAGCCATGGGATTTTGGTAGATTTCCTTTTCTCATTATAGACAAATTACTGAGTCTCCTTGAATAGGTCTCACTGCATGTATCATTCCTATGACCATTCAGAGAGTTTAGTCAGTAGGTAAAGCCTTTCTCAAGCCTTAGAGAGGAGAATAATCTCTTTTGAACTCAATTTTGAAATTCTCATTCCATTCATTTCTAATTCCATTCATTTCTAATTCATTTCTAATTCTGAAATTCCCATTCCATTCATTTCTAATTTCTAATTGAAGATACATCTTAGAGGAACTTCAGAGTCTTAAACAACTCACAAGAATGGGATAACAAGATCCCTGGATTTGAAAATGTAATAAAAGAGCTTACCGACCTTCAGGTCACTTTAACAAAATTTGGTTGAGAAAGAGAAGGAAAAAAAATAGAGGTAACAAAGTGCTTTCACTAAACCCACAGAAAATTAAAAGTAAGCAGTTAAGAAGGACAAGAGAGTTTGTATAAAGGGAATTGCCAGCCACAAGAATACCAACAGAAGTCAGAAAAATGAGTAACTACAACTGGCTTGGATAGATAGGCAACTTTCATTTCTATTGAGTACATGGTACAGTTTGGCCAGTCTATCAGTTCTACCCACAGGGTTTAGTCTTTGCCTATAAGATCTTGGGAGATGGGTAAGGGATGCACGTCATTGACATGCCAAGGAACTGGGACTGTAAGCTAATATGTGTCCTTCAATCTCCCCCAACCTCTAAAGCCAGGTGCTATGGCCTGAAAATTCAAGTTCATATCCACAATGTGAAGCTATGTGGAAATGAGACCTTTGGGAGATAATTAGAATAAGATGAAATCACGAGGGTGGGGTGTCATGACGGGATTAGTGCTCTTTCAAGAAGAGCAGATACCAGATCACTCTCTTTCTCCCTCTCTCCCTCAATCTCCCTCTCTGCCTTGTGAGGACACAAAAATAAGACAGCTATCTGCAAGCCAAGAAGAGAATTCTCATCAGAACCAACCATGCGGGCACCCTAATCTCAGACTTCTAGCCTCCAGAACTATGAGAAAATAAATCTTTGGTAATAAGCTACCCAGTTGATGCTATTTTATTATGGTGGTCCAAGCTAAGACAATGGGTGACAATGGAAAATGATGATCTATGTTACCTGTGGCCCTAATTAATGGGATTCTCCCTTCTCTTCTGGAACTATTTCCTTTACAGAGCCTTACAGAGCCTACAATACTACATTGCACACAGGAACTACATTTACACATTTCCTTTGAGGAAAAGGGTCTTGGCATATTCAAGTTTGCTTCCCAGCGGCAAGCATGGTGACAGAACTTGATAAGAGTTTTAACTGTGGAACATAACACTGACACAGAAAACCACACAGAACAACTATGTATCTTAATGAATTGTTAGAAGACAAGCTTCTCCCCCACCCCTTATTACCTTACAATTTATTTTTGAAGATCAAATCTTTGGCCCTTATATTTTTCCATAGTCCTGATTTTGCATTTCCCTCTGTATTTCCTTTGCATTGGTGGCTGGGGTTATAGTCTTGATCAGACCCTGGTGTGATGATTTGGGCAACACTAATTAATTGGTGATGTGGTTATCCATCAGGGCAAGAGGGTCACATTTCTCTTTGTCCTTCCCCCAGCCCCCCGGGTTGTCCTCTTTTTACAAGAGCTTTTAGACAGGAGTTGCTCTGAGAATTTTAAAGTGAAATCCATTTTGATTGGTCCTTTGAAGATCCATCTTGGTCATAACTTAAAAAAAAAAAAAAGTCATTTGTTCCTAGCGTGGAACTATTGCAAAAAGTGCTGCTATGAAAAATTCTTATACATGTCTTTTGGGGAACATCATTTTTTGTTTGTTTTTTAAATTTTATTTAAATTCAAGTTAACATACAGTGCATTAAAAGTTTCAAGGTTAGGATTTAGTGATTTGTCAGTTGTATATAACACCCAGTGTTATATGAGCTCATATGAGCTCATATCAGTACTTGTTACATCAAGTATCCTCCTTAGTGCCTATCACCCAATTATCATACCCCCCCCCATCTCCCCGTAGTTTACTTCCTATAGTTAAGAGTCTCTTATGGATTGCCTCTCTCTCTCTTTTTTTAAACGTTTTTCCTTCCTTTCCCCTATGTTCATTTTTTTTTTCTTAAATTCTACTTATGAGTGAAATCATATGGTATTTGTCTTTCTCTGGCTAACTCATTTCACTTAGCATAATACTCTCTAATTCCAACCACATTGTTGCAAATGACAAGATTTCATTCTTTTTGATGGCTGAGTAATATTCCTCTGTGTGTGTGTGTGTGTGTGTGTGTGTGTGTGTGTGTGTGTATACACCACACCTTCTTTATCCATTCATCCCTTGATGGCCATCTGGGCTCTTTCCCTATGTTGGCTATTGGGGACATTGCTACTATAAACATTGGGGTTCATGTGCTGCATCACTCTTTTTATTATCTCCTCTGGATCGATACCTAGTAGTGCAGTTCCTGGGTCATAGAGTAGCTCAATTTTTAACATTTTTAATATTTTCCATTTTTGGTTTGCATTCCCACCAACAGCGCTAAGAGGGCTCCTCTTTCTCTACATCCTCACCAGCATCTGTTGCTTCCTGAGTTGTTAATTTGAGCCATTCAGACAGGTGTGAGGTGGCATCTCATTGTGGTTTTGATTTGTATTTCCCTGATGATAAGTGATGTTGAGCATTCTGCCCATTTATTGACTGGATTTTTTAGTTTTGGGGGGTATTAAGTTTGATAAGTTCTGTAAAGATTTTGGATACTAGCCCTTTATCTGTCATTTGCAAATGTCTTCTCCCAATCTGTAGGTCACTTTTTAGTTTTGTCGATTGTTTCTTTTGCTCTGCAAAGCTTTTTATCCTGATGAAGTCCCAGTAGTTCATATTTGCTTTTGTTTCCCTTGCTTCTGGAGACATGTCTAGTAAGACGCTAGTGTGGCCAAGGTCAAAGACATTGCTGCCTATGTTCGCCTCTGCGATTTTAATGGATTCCTATCTCACATTTAGGTCTTTCATCTATTTTGAATCTATTTTGTGTCTGGTGTAAGAAATTGGCCAAATTTCATTCTTTTGCATGTGGCTGTCCAATTTTCCCGAGCACCATTTCTTGAAGAGACTATCTTATTTCTTTTGGATATTCTTTCCTACTTTGTTGAAGATTAGCTGACCACAGAGTTGACATCCATTTCTGGGTTCTCTATTCTGTTCCATTCATCTAGTTATCTGTTTTTTGTGCCAGTACCAAACGGTCTTGATGATTACAGCTTTGTAATACAGTTTGAAGTCCAGAATTGTGAAGCCTCCAGCCTTATTTTTCTTTTGTAATGTTACTTTGGCTATTCAGGGTCTTTTCTGTTCCATACAAATTTTATAATTGTTTGTTCCAGCTCTGTAAAAATGCTGGTGCTATTTGGAAAAGGATTGCATTGAATCTGTGGATTGTTTTGGGTAGTATAGACATTTTAACAATATTTGTTCTTCCAATTGATGATCATGGAATGTTTCACCATTTCTTTGTGTCTTCCTCAATTTCTTTCATGTGTTCTATAGTTTTCAGAGTACAGATCTTTTGTCTCTTTGGTTTGGTTTACTCCTAGGTATTTTATGCTTTTTGGTGCAATTTTAAATGGGATTGATTCTTTGATTTCTTTTCTGTTTCATTGTTAGTGTATAGAAATACAACAGACTTCTATGCACTGATTTCACATCCTGTGATTCTGTTGAATTCCTGTTTAACAGTTCTAGCAATTTTTTGGTGGAGTCTTGGGTTTTCTACGTTGGATATCATGTTGTTTGCAAAGAGTGAAAGTTTGACTTCTTCTTTGCTGATTTTGAAGCATTTTATTTTATTTTTTGTCTGATTGCTGAGGCTGGGACTTCCAGCACCATGTTGTACAACAGTGGTGAGAATGGACATCCCTGTTGTGTTCCTGATGATGATATTATCTGTGGATCTTTTGTATATGGCCTTTACGATGTTGAGGTATGTTCCCTCTATTCCTACTCTGCTGAGAGTTTTTATCAAGAAAAGATGTTGTATTTTGACAAATGCTTTTTCTGCATCTGTTGAGAGGATTATATGGTCCCTTTCCTTTCTTTTATTAATGTGGTGTATCACATTGATTGATTTGCAGATGTTGAGCCACCCTAAAGCCCAGGAGTAAATCCTATTAGATTGTGGTAAATAATCCTCTTAATGTACTCTTGGGTCAAGCTGCGTAGTACCTTATTTTTGTTTGTTTGTTTGTTTCCATTCTGATATCCTATCTCTTTTGATTGGAGCATTTAGTCCAAGTACATTCAGTGTAATTGAAATATATGAATTTAGTGCCATTGTATTATCTGTAAAGCTGCTCTCATAGATTGGGGAACATGTGTTTGTATCTGTGTTTCATATGTCTGGAGTGAAATTCCTGGGCCATATGGGATATTCTCGGGGTGCTTACTACCAAAGAATTTTTCAGTGTGTTCTTACCAATTCATATACTCAAAGCAGTATATGATTTCTGCCAAATGCTCTACATCATAACCAACAATGGGTATTGATTTTTTTTTTAATTTTACACATTCCAGTAGGCATGCAGTGGTAGCTCCTTTGGGATGCTAATTTATATAGCCTTTATGACTAATGAAGTTACACACACCCTCAATTCTTGTGATCACCATTTAACATCCTCTTTGGAAAAGTGCCTGTTCCAGGCTCTTACCCATTTTGCTCCTGCATTCTCTGTCTTTTCCTTACTGATTTCTAGAAGTATTTTATAATTTGTCTCCCATTCCAAATTATGCCCAGACATATTATCTGGAGGTCAAGAGACATTATAGGGAATAAAATTAAATGGCAGAATTGAATGCACACTATAAGGCATCCACATAGAGATTTCCAAAATTTCAGTATGAACTCCCACTAATATCAAAGTTCATAAGGAGATGCAAGAACTCAAATAATATATAAAGCCTGTAACTCATAGGTTGATGCACAAATAAATTCATCTAAAATTAAATATAAGGACAGCTCAGTGGCTCAGTTGGTTAAGCATCTGCCTTCAGCTCAGGTCATGGTCTCAGGGCCCTGGGATCAAGTCCTGCATCAGGCTCCCTGCTCCACTGGGAAGCTGCTTCTCCCTCTGCCCCACCTCCCATGAATAAATAAATAAAATCTTTTTTAAAATATTTAAGAAATTAAAATAAGTTAAAAATAATCTTATCCTCAAAATCAAAAGCTTCTGCACAGCAAAGGAATCAGTCAACAAAACAAAGAGGCAACCCACAGAATGAGAGAAGATATTTGCAAATGACAATACAGACAAAAGGTTGATATCCAAGATCTATAATGAACTCCTCAAACTCAACACACACGAAACAGGCAAACATATAAAAAAAATGGGCAGAAGATATGAACAGACACTTCTCCAATGAAGACATACAAATGGCTATCAGACACATGAAAAAAAGTTCATCATCACTAGCCCTCAGGGGGATTCAAATTAAAAACACATTGAGATATCACCTTACACCAGTTAGAATGGCCAAAATTAACAAAACAGGAAACAACATGTGTTGGAGAGGATGTGAAGAAAGGGGAACCCTCTTCCACTGTTGGTGGGAATGCAAGTTGGTGCAGCCTCTTTGGAGAACAGTGTGGAGATTCCTCAAGAAATTAAAAATAGAACTTCCCTATGACCCTGCCATTGCACTCCTGTGTTATTTACCCCAAAGATACAGATGTTGTGAAAAGAAGGGCCATCTGTACCCCAATGTTTATAGCAGCAATGGCCACGGTCGCCAAACTGTGGAAAGAACCAAGATGCCCTTCAATGGACGAATGGATAAGGAAGATGTGGTCCATATACACTATGGAGTATTATGCCTCCATCAGAAAGGATGAATACCCAACTTTTGTAGCAACATGGACGGGACTGGAAGAGATGATGCCGAGTGAAATAAGTCAAGCAGAGAGAGTCAACTATCATATGGTTTCACTTACTTGTGGAGCATAACAAATATCATGGAGGACAAGGGGTCTTAGAGAGGAGAAGGGACTTGGAGTAAATTGGAAGGGGAGGTGAACCATGAGAGGCTATGGACTCTGAAAAACAATCTGAGGGGTTTGAAGTGGCGGGGGGGGGGTGAGAGGTTGGGGTACCAGGTGGTGGGTATTATAGAGGGCACGGATTGCATGGAGCACTGGGTGTGGTGCAAAAACAATGAATACTGTTTTTCAAAAATAAATTAATTAATTTAATTAAAAAAGTAATAATCTTATCCTCAATCAGCAGGAGGTTTTACGTTGCTAGGAGGATAAAGTACAGGTCTTTTCATCTCAGGTGGGTGCCATTCTTTCCTTTAGGTGCTTCAGATGCTGGATTACTTTAATAATGCTCCAAGTTCACAGATGAGTTTCAGGGCACCAACTGCAACCTCATAAAGTGTGGAAAGCCAGCTAACCTGCTGCTTTAGAGCACTCAGTGCAATGATATACCAAAATGGTATTATTTCATCAGGCTCCTGTCATCCAAAGCCAAAGAAGAGACTCTGGAGCTTGAGGTACATAGGAAATAATTCTTAGTTTCAGGATGTCCAGGATTCACCAAGATGCAGCCCAATTGCAACATCTGTGTCATTTTCATAAGTTGGCATTAAACACTGCTGGGAGAAATCTCCCATTCTCCTGTTAATTATGATACTATATATAATATGAGTGGGGAAGGGTGACAAAAATTAGTCTATGCATACTATTTCATTGTTTAGAGGAGCAGTTCAATGAAATAATATGGCTCAGATTTAACAGGTGGCAGACACTAAGTGTTTTTATTGTGTGTGTTCACTAATGAACCTATAAGGAAGGTTTATGTGTTAGTTAGAGCTCTCCTAAGACTCACAGAACCAATGGCATATGCAGATATATGTAAAAGAAGATTCATTGTGGCAGGTGACCTATTAAATTATGAAGTCTTCTCGGTCTTCATAATTTCAAGACAGACAGTCGGCAAGCTAGAGAACTAGGAAAACCAGTGGTACAATTCAGTCTAAAGGTTTGAGAACTGGGGGGCAGGGGTGGGGTTTGCTGGTATAAGTCCTTTTTTCAAAGGATGAAAGCCCAAGGATCAGGGGACCCTATGTCTGAGGATGGAAGAGATAGGTGTTCCAGCTCAAGAAAATACAGAATTCTCCTTTCCTCTGTCTTTTTGTTCTGCTCAGGCACTCGAGGGATTCACGATGCTCACCTCCACTGGGAAGGGCCATCTGCTTTATTGAATTTACTAATTCAAAGCTAATCTTTTCTGGAAATACTCTTACTGACATACCCAGAGATGTTTTCCAGCTATCTGGGCTTCCCTCACCCCAGTCAGCTGAACATATAAAATTAATCATCACACTACTACTGTTATTATCAAACCTGTTTTATGAATATGAACACTGAAGGTCAGACTGTTTAAGAAACTCACCCAAGTCTGCAAGGCTGGCTGGCAGGAAACAGGTTTTTCCTGAGGTTACCTTTTCCCACTCGACTTCTAAGCTGTCTTTCTGGAGCCCTGCTATTGCACTGTGTGCTGTCTCTCTGGGGACACAATCCTTGTTTCCTCCCATGAGCAGACATTTTTAGATCTGTGCCACAGTATCTGGTACTCCACATTTGTCTATGTGTCCTCAAGCCCAAGAAACACACTGCAGAGCAAATTGGTGGAAAAGCTTTCTCTCTGCGTATAGTTCATTTGGCTAGGGAAGGATTACCCTCATGGACTCCCAAAGCCAAACAGCTGGAGATGTATCTGCAGCTTTCATCCCTAGAACCTGTTGAGGACCAATATTCCTGGCATGAGCATTAGAAAGCATTGCCAGTCTTCACCTTTTGAATGTTCTGGGCCCTCTAAGCATTTCTTCTTGCTATGTGTGTTCTCTGTGAGGTAGTTTATGGGCTTTTATTTAGTAATGCTCTAGCATGATAGGTTACTTCTAAACTCATCCTTTCTCCCATGGGGGGCTCCTAGTAAAAAGCAGAGAGTGACCAGATATTTAAATGTCCCTTGTTAAACACACACACACACACACACACACACACACACACACACACACACACATACAAGAAAGATAAAAATACACAAATTGGTTAGGACACCCAATCCCAAATGCCAGAAAGAAACCAGGTGAATAGTTGGAAGATGATGCTGTGTTGAACGTTTTTATGTTGGTTTTAATAATAGAAAACTGAGAAATAATAAAACCAAATGGGAATGAATCTGTTGACACAGGGATTAATCATACAATGGAGAGAAGGGAAAATTGGTCAAGTAAGGTTCCTGGAAGGTGAGAGGTGAACAGCATACCAGCCATAAGTGAACTCAGCTCTTCCCTTTGCCAGGGGGAAGAAAGGGATGGAAATGGTATAGGACAGATCCAGTTTATTTGAGTTTATATAGTAGATGGAGCAGAGATGAGAGGTTTCCAGCTTATGACTTCTTCTTTGGGAGGTAGCAGATGAGATCCTCCACCCAGGGGAGAAGAATAGGAGACAGGGTTTGCAGATTTGGGAAGCATCACACAGTTTAAAAAAAAAAAATATATATATATATATATATATATATATATATATATATATATATTATAACTTGAAGTGAGTTAATCGGAGAAACCTAGATGGAATGTATTATTTAAAAAAAAAATAATAAGCCTTTAGAGAATTTTGGGCTGCATGCAGAACACGTGGAACATGTGGGTTGTTATGTAACTTGTACCCAGTACTTGAGTTTTAATTAATTATATTATATTGCTAGTTTTCAATTTTTTTTTTCTATCAGTTCTCCATCTTTCAGTGCCATCGTATGCTTCTCTGATAGCAGATGTTGGGAGCTCCATTAGGAGATCATTTTTGAATGTCAAATGCTGTGTGTGTCAATGGACCTGATTATCTTACAGAAAAGCAAGCAACCCAAATGGCAGAAGCCAGTGGCTGGAACCATCTGCGTAAGCCACCAAAAAAGTATTCCTTCCTCTTGCTGAAAATATTCTCCTTGCCTTCTTTCTCAGAGTCCATTTCAGTTGATGAGAATCTGCCCTTTCTATCTGCAATATGGTTCATAACTTTGTGTTTCACTGGTTTGTTTTAACCCGAAGCTCCTTACATCTGTTATACCCAAATGGTTATTACCCAGCTCCAGGGGCAAAGTTCAGCTTAGCTCTGAGTAATAGTTGTTCAAGAGCAATACACAGAGACAGCCAACAGGGGCAAGAGATCTTGCCTTGTCCCTCTAGGAGCAGGTCCAATGGACCAAGAACAGGAAATAACCACAGTCTTCCAGCCCTGCGGGTACTATCCCCCTTTTCTATCGGCAACAGATATAACGAGCTCTCACCCTGAGCTGTGCTTTCTAAGTATTCAGGCTGCTCTCCTTTTAAGGGGATGTTGGGGAGAGGATGAGGCTAGGGTGGGGGAGGGAATAAAAAAAATCCTGTTGGGTCCATCAACAGGTGAAGCCTAAAAATTTCCCTGGAAAAAGTCATGGAAGAAGTAACAGCTGCAAGCCTGTTTAGAGCAAGTCAGCAGAGTAGTTTCCATCTGGCATCTGTTTCATCTGCAGAAGTTTTTTTTTTTCCTTTTTAAATAAGGCTTGTGCTGAAAGCCCACTTTATTTAGGAGATGTTAAGTCCCAGGATACCAAGGGCTTTGCAGGCTTCCAACATAACCTCTTCATCCCCTTCCTTACACACCTCCCACTAGCCTGTCATGGTCTTGCTTGATGGAAAAAAAGAACATCCAGAGATTAAAATAGCTCTATGGCAAGGTAAAAAGCTTCAGGCCACACATGCCCTCTATCCTACTTGATGAGAAGTGTCATTCAGCAGTGAGTCCGACTGGATATGAAAGGTGCAAAATTTACTTTTGTAGTCAACGTTATAGGGTCAGGTACATGGTAGATATTCAACAAGCTTTTGTGTTTGGGATTAAGTAAAAAGAGAAAAAAAAAAAAAACTAACAAGCTCCTTAGTTTCATATGACTAGGAGGAAAGAAACAAGTCCTTCTGCAAAACTTAAAATAACATTCTGGGGCCTCAGGGTCACGTTGTTCTTAATGTGAAAAATGATGGAACAGCATATTGGATGATCTCTTCAAGAAAGGGTATTACATAAGAATAACCTGGTTTCAAAATTCAATATAAGAAGCAAAATCCAATCTTGATGCAATAGGGGTTGGTTAATTAATCATCCCAGAAGTAGGCAATCCAAAACAAGGATGCTGTTAAAGAATTTAGGTCTATCTAGAAACATGTACTACCCCATAGTTTTCAGAATCAATGGAAGGCAAAAAAATAAATAAATAAATAAATAAAAATAAAAAAAATCTCAAGAAGTTAGATTAAATAGAAGGAAACTAGATACCTTTGTTCTTCTTCTTCTTTCTTTCTTTTTTTTTTTTTTAACAAAAGTGAACTCTTTTTATGTTCCTTCATTCAATGTTGGAATTTCACTTATTTATTTATTTATCTATCTATTTATTTATTTATTTATTTGATGGAGCGAGAGAGTGAGTGAGTGTGTGTGTGTGTGTGTGTGTGTGTGTACAAGTATGAGGGACTGCAGAGGGAGAGAGAGAAGCAGTCTGCCCCTGAGCAGGGAGTGCGATGCAGGCTCGATCCCAGGACCCTGGGATCATGACCTGAGCCAAAGGCAGACGATTAACTGACTGAGCCACCCAGGTGCCTCAACTCTGAAATTTATTTTTCGTTTAATATCTGAGATAGTGCAATGACAAATGCCTTACTGGATCTTGATAATCTTTATTATCTTAAGCATAGACGATCTTTATTATTGCTAAAAACGGGAGGAGAGAAGCTGAAAAAAGATGACAAACAGCAAAAGGGTAAAGGTTATCTGAGATAAGGTTTCATTGGATGCAATATGGTGATATTTATTGACTTAGAATCTTCGAAATCAGTTAAATCAGTTTTCTTTAAAAATAACAGCTGTTTTACAATTATTCTGAACAGGATTCTCTTCACGAAGTGTATTACAGACAGGATTTCTCACATTTTTTGTCTACCAATGATAATTTTATAGTGTAAGCAGGTTAACCTTTAGTGTCTTCCCTTTGGATTATCAAGCCAAGCTGTTTCATAGCTTTGACCAGGGAACCAAGATGAGTTTACCCTTCTGAACTGCATCTAAATGTAAAGATTGTCTTCCTAGCTTTGCTAGGGTCATAGCATAGGGTCAGTGAGCAAGATAGAGGAAGAAGAAAAATTAATGGCCAGTAATTATTTTATTCAGTACTTAAGGTTTTACAAACAGGCTTCAAATGTTGATAACAAATGTCAGATAGAAATCTGTTTTTCAGAATTCCTCTTGGAAAGAATATTATGTTTGTTTAGAAAATGTGTTTTGATAAGTTGTCTAGAGCTATGACTAAGACTGCAAATGTGTATTAAAGTAAAAAAAAAAAAAGCTGAGAAATCATCAAAAGAGAATGATGATCTCCCCTCTGTCTGCATGGTTGACATTTTCTGTGGTGCACAGTGTTGCTTCCTGCACAGACAACACCCAGGAGTTGTTAAACATACGTTTGGTTCACTATGGCTCTGGTAGAGCTCAGAGTCCTCGTTTCTAAAAAGCTCCCCAGTGATGTCTATGCTGCTAGCCCAAAGGCATCACTGAATTGCTACTTTGTAGAAAGCACTGATTTTATTTTCTCTGTGCATTTCAGCGTACACATTGGAGGAGAGTGAATGAGCCTGTGTAACAGAGGACCTATTCCATGTACTAGAAAAGACAGCGTGACTTGGCAAGCCCACCAGAGCAGAGTCAATGAAGAGGCTCCTTGGGGCAGCATGAAATTACTAAGAATGTGGATGCTGTTGCTCTGAGGTACACAATGGAAAATCCTCTTTCATTGCTGATAAAATACAATCAGTGAAAGGTTCACAGCAAAGCCAAGAGGTTCTCCGTTTTGCCTCCAGGTAGCCTTAGGAGAAACCAAGGATACAAGAGCAGGAAGCTAAGGACCCCAGTGACATCTGAATGCCCAAACCAAAAAGAATAGCTGATATTTATAAGCATTTATCCCTGTCCATCATCCTAAGTGTCTTGCGTGTTCCACCATTACTGTTGCTTTTTTAGACACAAGAAAACCTAAGGCATAAAGAGGTGAAGTCTATACCCATATTTTCTAACTCTCACCTCCAATGACCAAAGACTACCTTCAACCATTTAAGAATTGAAACATGTATTTTCATTTTCAACCTGAAGTAGGGAAAGCCCGTATCTCTCCATCTATCCCTCCCTCTGTCTCTGTCTCTGTTTTTCTATCTCCATCCCGCACCGAATAATTTAAAAGGAGAGTACGCTAAGAATCCGTGAGAGCTGCTTTTTAACTTCTATTCCCTCACCTTTTAAAACATCTTGAAATTTACTGTCACACCTCCCTTCTGTTATCTCCTTCTTTGAGCGAGTCACCGGGTTCTTAACGTGGAATCTATAAAAGGGATCACAAAAGGAGTTGAAGCAGCTTTTCTCAGGAATTTCCTTTTTAAAAAATTATACCTACCACCCAGCAGAAGAAATAGAATATTACTGAGAGCTTTGAAGTTCTCGAGTGTCCTCGGAAAGGTAACAGCTACCCTGGGATTTTCTATTCATTGGTCCCTTGCCTTTCTTACAGCCTGAAAATAAATGTATGCATCCCTAAAATAGATGCTTTGCATTTTTTTTTGTTTGGTTTTGCATGTATCATGTTAAATGTTTCCTCCTGCAGTTTGGTTCCGATCAATGTTCTGTTTGTAAAATCAATCAATCAATCAATCAATCTGTTTGTAAAATTCACCAGGCAGATGTGGGGAGTTGGAATCTGTTCATTTTGTTAACACTGAGTAACTAGGAGAGATGGTGGGACTCTAATGGTTGATCAGTCCACTGACTATCAGAGGATGTGAGGCTGGTTTCCAGGCTGTTTTGTTTTTGTTTTTTAATTAAAAATATTTTTCTCAAAAAAAAAAAAAGTTTTTCTTAAATCCTTGTGTTCTGCAACCTCTTTTCTCTCTGCTCACCATATTCTTTCTCTCCCCACCTGTGTCTCGGTCAGAAGTTCTTATCCATGGCTGCGTGTTAGAGCCCCCTGGGGAAGATGTTAAAACTCTTGACGCCTTCATTGTGCTCTGGCCTAACTGCCCCAGAACCTCTGGAGTGGGACTCAGGTAGTGGCATTACACAAGTGTCTTCAGGTGCTATCCAAGTGCATGCAGACGAGTTTGTGTACATTGCTTTCATTCTGCCTCATTTGAAAGGAAAAATTTTTCACTGGTTCCAGCGGCATTTAATATCATTTCTTAGGAAGCTATTCTCAGAAATCAGAAACTAAATGTCCATCACAAATCCAGAAATCTGTCCTCATTAGCTTTTTTTTTTTTTTTAATCTCGATGGCTTACACATCCATCTACTCATGTTAAATATGTCCAATTTTGACATTGCTTAATAGACTCTAAACAATGACTTCTTGGAGAAGCATTATCTATTCATGGTTCATTCTGGATAACTTTGCAAGGAAGAGCCCTTGCTTATCCAGGTCCCAAATGTTAAGACCCCAAATCTGACCCATTCTTTTAAAAAAACTGCATCATAAAAGTAAAACAAAATACAGCTTTTTGTTCTGAAGTCAGTAATTATTAAACGTAGCGTCACATGATCAGGCCTGATCCTTGGCAAGCCACAAGATACCATCCTTTTCTGGGAAATATGTTCCTTTGGCCACTATCCATTTCTTCAAGCAGAACCCTTGATAGAGGATGAGTCAATAGGGTGCGTGGTGACTCAGCTCTAAGTAAAACAGAATGAATTGATTTAATGCCTTGAGAAGTAGCTTGTTACCCAATTATGCAAAATGTAACCTGATATCCAAGAAAACCATTATCCAGCAGGATCTATGGGCTGGGATGAAACTCGTCCTTACCCCAGTAGGAAAGCATTAGATAAAGAACTATTATTATTCACTCTTTAGAGAGCTTGATATTAACAACACAGAGGTGACTTGAAACGGTAAGCCACAAATATTCTTAACAGCAGAGCACAGTGAAATAAACCCACTGTCCTTTGGTGGTGGTGGGGGGGGGTCATTAATGTTCTTTGTCAACCATGTCATATATTTTCCGTGAAGAGTTCTAGTACAAGAAATGACTGATATTAACAATCACTCTCATCCTTTCAACTATATCAAATCTTTTTTTTTTAAATTCCAAGCCAACTTTGTAAAACATCAATTTTTGTATTCACTTATTTTTCAATTCAAATTTTTATTTAAATTTGAGTTAACATAGAGTGTAATATTGCTTTCAAGAGTAGAATTCGGTGATTCCTCACTTACGTATAACACCCAAAGTTTATCACAACAGGTGCCCTCCTCAATACCCTTCTTCTAAGAATAAAAACTGGGCAGACAAGAACTTAAAAGTGGTAAGGTAAAGGGTTTTTGGTTGGTGGTTTGACTGTTTATTTTCCTGTGATGGAAACTATCAGGTTGATTATAGTGTTTTGACAGTTACAAGTTATACTGCTAGGTGAGTATGTTTTCTTTTTACACACCTGAATGCCTCAGAACTTTCAAAAAAAGATTCGGCATCATAGCCTGTGTGTTTCCTATACTTGGGTAAAGAATATGAATGTTAGGAGGATAATACTCCTATCTTTTACATATTGAAGAGATGACATAGAGCTTTAAGCTATTAAATTTAATGAGGTTTATCTACACAGGAGGTAGATTTTTTAAAAATGTACATAAGAGGGGTAGTAGAAGGAAAAGAAATATTCCAATAAAGAGATCAGAAGAGGACTATTCCTATAGACTAATTTATCTTTATGTTCCTTATTTTTAAAAAATGCATTTGTATTTTTTTCTTTACAAGCCATTTTGTTGTTTATAAGTCAAATTGTTATGAGAGCAGCATGAAGAATGTTCTACTTCCATGGAAGTTTGTTTTGTTTTGCTTTTGTCTTAACATATTAAGACTAAAGGAACCCCCTACACACATTTTGATCTGGAGGCTTTAGCATTTTAAACTTCTAGCACTGGACATAATTTCTGTGCAAAAATAAGCAGAATGACATGATTGTATTCAGAGTTTTCTATTTAATTTCTCTGGGTTTTGGCCTCTCTATTGCCATGCAGTAGGATTATGAACCAAGAATGTCCTAAATGATGCAATCACTTATGTTCTTTTAATAATGTTTTCCTGACCCCGTGTATGCCATGTGATCTACATTCTAATGGGGAGATGAGTAATATGTGTATCATTATGGACTTTGCTTTAGAGTTTGAAACTAGCTATGGATTGTTTCAAGTTTTTATGGATGTGGTTTAATGGCAGAAAATGTAAAATAAATTATAGCAAGTCAGATTACTATTTTATTGCTTGTGGACATCCAGCTTAGTTGAATAGAAGAACATACCCTGACTATAAGTTTGCAGGTTAAATCCAGGTGTACCCCTCTCCCCTACTGGATGTCTCTCAGGTACAACCTTTGATCTCCTAAAAGAGATGCAAGGGAGAGCATGAAGATGGAGGAACATACCCACAGACCCCCCCCCCATGTGCACACAAACACTACCCTTAAATTAGATAGATTCTCTGCTCGTTGATATGAGTTACAATCCATTTATATAGGACAGCATGATTAATGTCACGAACCATTGCTCTGATTTAATAAACACACTCCATTAAAAAAAAAAAAAACAGAATCCAGCAGACCCTTTTAATTTGCTATCCTTGGACTTTTAAGACACCTGATGGAAACCTGGACATAGTCTTTAAGAGCAAAATAAAATGGAAAATTGAGACTGATTCCAACAAAGTATATTGATCCTGGCATGAGTGCTCCTCTAGACTTTTACTAATATCATGACCCAAAGTGACACTGTTTTCTCTTTCCTTCTTCCTTCCCACCCTCCCTCCCTTAGTTCTCACATGTTCCTTCCTTCTCACTTTCCTTCTCACATGTTCTTTCCCCCAATGCTTACTCTTAATAGTTAATGACAACAGCAAACCCGTGTATTCTTATATTTCAGTTATTGTTGTAAGGCTATCCCTATATTAATTCAAGAGATCTTCTTGATAATGTTATGGATTAGGTATTATAATTACCTTTATAAATTAGAAAAGTAAGGTCCAGACAGACAAAGTAACATTCTTAGTGTTAAATTGCTAACTAGTGTCAAAGGTAGAATTTGAATACAGGCCACCTGATTTTGTCTGACAGTAAGTGTGCCCCTTGTCCTTGCTATCTCTTGGAGAGAGAGAGATTAGACTGAACTCTAAAAATTAGAGTTTGCACCTAATTAATTCAATATTTGAGATAAATATCCTGCTTGAATTACCGATGCCTACGTGTTTTAAATACTGTGTGCTTTTTTATTCTATCATTTTCAAACTATGCAGTAATTTCTAACCCTACAAAACCAAATGCAAACAGTAACTGCCAAAAGTGGTTATCTGCTAAACCTGCTTTAGATAAGAATAATTGTAAGACTACATTCATTGTTGGCATGTCAATACATGCTATCAACTCAAACTTTAAGAGTTAAGAAGACTTTGTCCTCCTCTCCCTCTCTGCCTGCCTCTCTGCCTAGTTGTGATCTTTGTCTGTCAAATAAAGATAAATAAAATCTTTTCAAAAAAGGGGATGGGTGCCTGGCTGGCTCAGTGGGTTAAAGCCTCTGCCTCAGCTCAGGTCATGATTCCAATGTCCTGGGATAGAGCCCCACATGGGGCTCTCTGCTCCATGGGGAGCCTGCTTCCTCCCTCTCTCTGCCTGCCTCTCTGCCTACTTGTGATCTCTGTCAAATAAATGAATAAAATCTTTAAGAAAAAAAAAGAGTTAAGAAGACTTTGGAATGGAGATCAGACATCTGTCTGCCACTGAAAACTGTCCCCCCCACATAAAGCACAAAAGCAAATTTTAGCCTAGCCTTTCTGAATTTTTAACATTTCTTAATTAGCAAGATCCAAGTAAATGAGATTAAACTTGTAATTTTTGCTGTTGATGCTTTGAAGCGATCAAAATACATCAGATTACTTTAAAAAGCCAACACTCTTCAAGGATCTGGAAAAGCAAACAAATGTTGAGCTTCCACAATGATGAGTTCTAAGTAGACGTGTGTGTGTGTGTGTGTTTGCGCATGTGGTTTTCTCTTCTGCTGTAGAACACATGCATATATGTAATAAAACAGCATGCTATATATGAGGTGGGCATACAACAGTTGTCAGAGGAATTCCAATTGCATCTGTGCAATGAGATCTGGCCACGTGAAACATTTTATTTTTTTATCCCATACTTAATAACGTCACATGGAATGAAAATGTATTTATTCATTCCTTTTCTATACCTTGAAGCATGTACCCTAGAGTCACAAAACCACTTATTACTAAGGAGGCATTGGTCTTTGAAGTACATGTAATTACAGGAGAAGCTGAACACACTCAATTTTAGTGGGTTTTGTGCATTATAGCAGAAGATGATTATAATTTTCTTTAATTAGCAGGAAAAAAAAAAAAAACAGGAGCTTGAAGACTATTTTCTGGTTTTTGCTTAGGGATCATTGTTAACCTTCCAGCATGGTCATTTAATGTCCCCTGAAATGTTATATGCCGAAATGATTGAGTATCATTACAAGGGGAAAATTTTATACAAAAGCAAATACCACACCCGATCATGTTCACTCAATTACAATGAAAGTGAATGTACTTTAATAACACTCAGCAATTGGTTTATCACATACAGGGAAACAGGTGCATAGCACTAGAGCAATTCATCTCATTTATACCTGAGACATGAAGCTGAAATCACCCTTCTGTCTCTCTTCTTTATTAAAGTTTCATTTATTCGGTAAAGCTTTGGAAGGAAATAAAAATAGGCCTATCACATAACAATGCCAACCCTTCTCTGTACAGACTTGAATTGTTGAAGCACCTCCATGCCTTCCAAATATATTCCCAGGGCAACGTTTCCTCTTGAGTCTAATTAGAGTCTAGTCTGTGTATTTACAAACAGGAAGCAAAAGGCTGTGACCTCATGATCTCCACTCAGAGGCCTCCTCAATTAACCTGAGGTATTGGTGTTATTTGGGAATGGACGCCTGGGGTCATTGTAAGTTCTCTGTGACAAGGGCAAATGACTTCTTTTTTGTTGTTGTTGTTTTCTTCCCTTACACATGACAATTATGTTGCTTTCAATGATGAGTGTGACTATTAGAGGCATTTTCTAGACATTTTAACAACCCAATTCTAATAGTCTTGAAAAATGGGTGGTGAATAGTTGGGAAGCCTACTTTAGAGATCAAATATCTGGATCAAACTTGCAGGAAAAAACCCTAAGAAATAACAGGATAGAAAAGGTCCATTACATCAAGATGAATGTGGACAAAAGTCATGAATACCACCTAAAAGCATTCCCATCTTTGAAAGATAAAGAAAGTAGTGTCCAGCTGTAAACTGATAACACCTTTGTTGTTGTTTTTGTTTGATTTTGTTTTTGTTTTTGTTTTTGCTTAGGTATGTGACTAGTCCATGAAAAACAGACAAGGATTCTGAGATCATTCAAGAGAACCAAAAGATTGTCTCCTCGTTTGGTGCAGACCAGCCCTATTTTAATAGGGTCAGTTTCGGTTCTCTACAACCTAAAATATTATCATCACGATAGCTCATGCTTTAACTGAACAAAATTTTATCTTCACTTCCTTTTACATTTTCTTTTAAGCGATAGCAGTAATAGATGTTGCTCTGGAGAATATGTTTTGTTTTGCAGGGGCGGGGAAGAAGTATTAACAAGAATATATACTATTGAGACAAAGGGAAGTCTGAATCGCCACACTCTTAGTGATTATATAATTATCAGTTAAAACAGCGATCCAAATGAGAGTAGTAGTAGTAGTAATTCCATCTTAATGATTGTGCCTCTTACTAGCTTATTCTCCCTTCTGCTCCACACCAAGTAGAGCAAATCCTGGTACAGTTTCCAACTCTTAAGCATTAACTTGGCAGGGGTTAGTTGGTTACCAAATAAATAACCTAAACACCTATCTATTTTGCATTTGGTTACTGCAGGCCATGCTGGAGATACAATGTGGTTCAAAATATTGCTGAAAACTAGCAAGCATAAACACTTCTGAAATGTCAACTTGCACTTTTTCTCAGTTGCATTTGTTGAAATTCCAAGATCCCTGAGGAAGTCAGAGCATGAATTTATTAGTGAATCAATTTAATATTCAAGCATATTCTACATCTTCCCTGCTCTGATTCTGGCAGCTTAAGATACCTCACACACACGCGCACACACACACACAGAAATCTTGAATTAAGTTCCATTTCACTTCTGCCCTCATGAGAAAACTTCTATGGCAAAAACAGGAGCCAGATCTATTTTCTCTTTTTTATTTATCTCACAAGTAACTGGTACAGAGAAATACTTAACAGATTTTAAATTGAAGATGTTAAGGAAGATAAATTTACCATTTCCCCAAATTCCCATGAATTGAAAATACTACCACTATTAATAAAAACAATAAGGATGGATTATGTGCCAGAAGCTGTTAAATTCTTCACAGGGATTTCCTCTATTTCCATTAATCTATAACATAGTTACTAAACTACCCTCATTTTAGGCATAAGGAAGCTGAATTCTAGAAAGAATGAATTACATGCTCAAGATCACATAGCTGGGAAGATGCGAAGCCACACATTGAACTAAGGCAATAAAGACAACAATCTCCTAGGGCACCTGGGTGGCTCAGTGGGTTAAAGCCTCTGCCTTTGGCTCAGGTCATGATCTCAGGGTCCTGGGATCGAGCCCCGCATCTGGCTCTCTGCTTGGCGGGGAGCCTGCTTCCTCCACTCTCTCTCTCTGCCTGCCTCTGTGCCTACTTGTGACCTCTGTCTAATAAGTAAATAAAATCTTAGAAAACACACACACACACACACACAAAAGATACAATCTCCTTTTCTTGATCCTAAGCTGTATTGCCTACTATTTTTGTTGAATTTTTCTCAAATTCTCTTGATTCTCTGCGTGCTTGACTATTACTTAACATGCTGTGAGGTTTATAGAATTGTTTTTTCAAAAGGCTGAACCAGAGAAGGAAGAAACAAGAGTTTCAACTGCTGATATACTTTAAGAGGACTTAGGGACATCTGATGTGGGATCGAAAGGGCAGCATAGAACACTAAAATCAGAGGAACAAAGGTAGATGCTGGGGCACCTGGGTGGTTCAGTCAGTTAATTATCTGCCTGTGGCTCAGGTCATGATCCCAGGACTCTGGGATCAAGCCCCACATCGAGCTCCTTGATCAGTGAGGAGCCTGCTTTCTTCCTCTGCCTTAGCCTGCCATTCCCCCTACTTGGGTGTGTGCGCGCTCTCTCTCTCTTTCTCTGTCAAATAAATAAAATCTTAAAAAGAAAGGAGGAAAGAAAGAAAGAGAGAGAGAGAGAGACAGAGAGAAGGAAGGAGGGAAGGAAGGATAGAAAGAAAGCCGGATGCTTTGGGAGGCAAGCAGTGTTATAGATAACTAGACATTCATATACAGATGAAACAAATTCTTAATACTCTGGACTCCCAGAAAGGAGACATAAAGAGGAGCTCGTGTTGGTGTCAGATCCAGTGCGAGGGAGTGAAGGTTTAGGAATGTGATGCTGCTCCCTGGAGTTACAGGCAGAAGGAGGGTGAGGAAAGTGACTCAATCTCATTCTCAGAAATGATTTTTTCACTGTGTTTTCCTAAATTGTAGAAAGATGAACAAATAGACACCATCTGATCCATTTAGTATCCATCATGATTCCACTTCTCAACTCCCACTAGAACTGAGCCCTACTGGATATAAAGGTTTTAAGACATTTATTTGCAGTACACTTCTATAATCATCATGGTTTGGACACTGTCCATTGTAGGGCATTGATTTACTTAAGCTCCCACGTGGCTGCATGGTTTTGAATTTAGAATCTACGGAGCAAAAAAGCGCTGTTTTGAAGACTTAGTTGAAACCCCGTTCATCCTGTAATAGATAAGTTAAACTATAAGCTAGATCAAGTGACATTTCTGGAAAGCATATGATCTGGAGAACTGACCCATGGAAATTACTCATGGATAATATTTAATGTTTATTTTAGATTACCTTTTGGGATCCGGAGCACTCTGCTATATCAAGACTAGAACAATCCCACTGAAAGAGCTAGAGACATGTTCATGGTTTTGTTCTGGGTGATTTTACTGATCTGTTCCACTCAGTTTCTGGGATTGACTATGCAAATCCCCTTCATCCATTCACCTGGGAAGTCCCTGTTATAAATTATATAATTACATAATATTTTGAGTGGAGAATTAATGATTTCCCAATAGTCATAAAGAATTCAATATACAATAAAACTCTAGAATAAAGAAGGGGTTGTTTAGGGAATACTGTTCTTTCTTTGTGGCCCTGGTGGGTTAAAAAGGCATCTAAAGGAGCGTAAGAGATGGCAGAATCCTTCATCCCTAGGTCATGGGTCTCTGAGCTCCCCCAAGATAAAGATTTTTAACACTGTAAGTATTGAATGTCCTAAGTAAGGTTTCCAGACTTCCAGAGTGTCACATTAATTTGGTCTTTCAAGGTAGTGTCCAAATTGAGCTTTGAAAAATGACATGACCAATTAAAGTAGAAACAAATTTCTTTTTCCAGCTGATTTTCCATGTGAGCCCAAGGCAGTACAGGAGGCCACAACAGAACGGTGGTGAGATTTAAATACAAAGACTTCTTATAGACATCAGAGAAGAAGAAACGTGACTAGGAAATAGCTCATAAAATTGGAGAGACCATACACATAGAATTTTCTTTGTATGAAGCAAAGGTCAGGGTCAGTAACTGAGGCAAATTATAGGCACTGTTTTAAGAGGAAATAGGGAAAAATGTGAAAAGTAGCAGAAATGTAGTAGCATGATTTGAGGAAAGATTTATGGTTACTTGATGTTGAAGATAATGTTTGATTTTATTTATACTCTTTGTGTTTGGAACTTGAGCCTTACTGCTCCTGTGGCCTTCCCAGTGATTAGGGAAAAAAAAAAAATCATTTCAAAATACTCTATTTTAACCCCTAAGGTTAACTCTGTGATTAATAGGAGTTTTTAATTATAATAATAAAAAAAAAAACCCTAACTTTTCCCAGGCTTATTTTGAATGAAGTGAAGCAGTTGGTGAGAGAAAGCAGAAAAATAAAGAGAAAGCCATATGAAAGACCTGTTGTGAATTGCCATTGGAACATTCCTGTATAACTTTAAGAGTATCACATTGATGCTTTACAATAGGGTACGCCTCATTTCCATTCTTCACCTGTGAAAATACTGAGCTAAGTTAAACATTCTAATCGACTCCTTTTACTAGTCTGTTATTGGTTCTTAATTGAGGAGAGTCTTGCGGTTTAAAGTGAGAAGAAAAAAACCTGGAAGTGGACATTAGAACCCAAATCTGAAACCTAGTTGTGGTATTCTAGAAAAGAGAGATCTGTAGGCAAATTATAGTGATTAGTCAGTGAGTGGGTTAAATGGAAACTTAAGAACCCTTACTGTATAGGGTACCTGGGTGGTTCAGTGGGTTAAGCCTCTGCCTTCAGCTCAGGTCATGATCCCAGGGTCCTGGGATAGAGCCCTATGTTGGGCTCTCTGCTCAGCGGGGAGCCTGCTTCCTCCTCTCTCTCTGCCTGCCTCTCTGCCTACTTGTGATCTCTAGCTGTCAAACAAATAAATAAAGTATTTTGAAAAAAAAAAAAAAAAAGAACCCTTATTGGAGTTTGAATTGCAGTTTTTCCATTAGTGGTCATGTGTCCCTTTGGGCAAATTCAGTAAGCTGCAGGTTAAAATGACACGTGCCCTGTATTATAGCCCTGTGATCTTGGGGCAAGTCACCTAATTAATATCTTGGAGCCTCAGTTTCTCCACCTGTGAAATGGACATAATAGTACTCATCCTACAGATCCATTATATGGATGAAATATAATAAGTTGAAAAGCACATATAGAATAGTAAGTCCTCAAGTATGTGAAACCATCATTACTGAAGGTACTTGGCCTAGTGATCAAATCCTCTTCAAATAGGAATCGTGATAAATGCTTGCAAGAACTAAACATGAACATGCAATTTAACAAATGAGGAAAATGACACCAAAGAGCCTGCTCTGGATTTAAAATCCCAGGAAGGCATCTCTGGGGAGGTGATAATTTGAGCTGAGACCTGAACAAGAGGAAAAGATGATCATCCTAGGTGGTAACTAATAAGAAGCAAGTGAAACCAATCAAAGAAAGAGTATAATTAGTCTATTAAATTGGCAAAAATAAAAAGATGTGGTAGGCGCCTGGGTGGCTCAGTGAGTTAAAGCCTCTGCCTTTGGCCCAGGTCGTGATCCCAGGGTCCTGGGATCGAGCCCCTCATCGGGCTCCCTGCTCAGCGGAGAGCCTGTTTCCTCCTCTCTCTCTCCCTGCCTCTCTGCCCACTTGTGATCTTTGTCTGTTCAAATAAATAAATAACCTTAAAAAAAAAAAAAAAGACTTGGTGAGGGAAGGAGAATACAGACTCTTCTCATTGAATTTTTCAAGAGAGCAGCTAAGATGTGGATATTCCTTGACCTACAACCATACCTAGAGTATTGTTTAAAGATACGACCAAACAAACATTCATATTGATGCACACAGTTCTATGGAAATATTTCTCTAGCATTAATGTGCTTCCTTTTCCTTTTTAAAGCTATTTGTACCTTAACGGTGTTCATATTAAAAGATGGAAAACCTACATGTTCATCAGTAGAGAGAACTTGTTTATTGACTTATACTACCTACACACAGGGCAAGTATTAAAGCTATGGCCACCCAATTTACCACTGCTATTCTTTTAGGTAGAGAAGGTTGTATGATTCTTAGTTTTTTGACACACGTGCCATAAAAATCACTGACTCATGATCGTTTTTCTGCTTGTTAACCATTCTAATGGAGGATTCAAAAGAGAGGATAAAAATTTGTCATTTTGGCGTATCTGTGCCTCTCCCCACAATGCTTATATCTCACAACCAAGTCGCTATCCCAGAACTGAATTTTGGCAGCCACTGTCCAAGTCATTGTCTGAGAAATGTATGTGATGTACTTCTCTTGGAGACAATGGAACAGAAGTCAGGACACCTGGTTTTCCCCTTTCTACAAACAAGGCATGAGATCATGGAGAAAGTCATTTTGCCAAAGAATCCTTATGCCAAAGCATGAGAGCTATGTTTTGACAGTATCCCATGAGGTTAACATTGTGCTGTCTATATCTGGATCCAAGCCCATGACCTTGTGTGCAGCTTGATCTGATGATCTTCAACTATTTGAGTTAACAGACTTATACAAGCACCCACCATGGGTCAGGTGCACTTAGGACGGACACTGCATCATCAAGATGCATAGCACATGATCCCTATGTTCAAAGGATTTCCAAATGAATGAGTATTTGAGTTTGATATAGGAAGTAAAGGCATTTTTGCAGAGTTCTGGGTTCCACTCAAGTCATAATATTTTATCCGAATACCAAGTCTGCTTGATTTTCTGATATCTGCAATTGAGTTGGAGCAATGAGGTATAGGATATAGATTTCCCAGTTCCAAATACAATGTTTTATCCATTGAACTTGGTTTAGTGATGATTTTCCTAAGAATGATCAAGGATTGTTTCTTGACCAATGTATAATTTCTTAAACAATGAATTATGCCACTGTGCTGTTGATGGGCTTTGTGATAATTTTATCACTTTGCCAAACCAATTTTAACATTCTGGGACACTTCATGTAACTGACCTTCCAATATCTCTTTAACCACATACTTCCTTTAATTCCATGTTTAGGTTATTCTAGATAGGGAATTAAACTAAATAAAGTGTTATAAAAGCAATCACCCACTCTCTCTCATGGCTGACCTTAGTTATGTGTTATAAGACTACTCTACCTATAGATTGTTAATCTCCAGCATCTCATCCCATACTTTACTCCTTCTAGCTATCCACATCTCCCACTTTCTGATCCCTCCTGCTTCACCATGATCTCTTATCCCATTAAATTCTTGTACTGGTGATATAAAGGGACAGATGGTGGCCATGCTTGTGATGAACATAGCATAATCTACAAGCTCATCAAATCACTAAGTTGTACACCTGAAACTAATATAACATTGTATGTCAACTGGATCCAAAAAAAAAAAAAAATTATTTTATCAGCTTCCTCCGGACTTTCCTTCTTTCCCAATGTCCCCAATCCCTGATGATATATCATGTCAACTTAGTTTAGGCCAACCATGTTTCCTGTTCCAGAAATAAAACCTCAGGCAACAATTCACAGGGAATTACAGTAAATGGCCTTTGGTTAATAAGGGTAAATGCTGAAGGTGTATGAAGGCACCAACACTTCTTATGACAGGAAGTAACACATTTATTTTCCACGTATTTTCTTTTAAACGTTTGGCAAATAATTTTCATTCAATTCCTACAAACTCTAAATGGACCCCTTGGGAACCCAGCAAAGGGAAATCTACCTAAAACAAAAAGAACAATGTGTCAAACAATAAGGCTTTCTCAAGGGAGAAAACTGTAGTCCTACAAAATAACAACACTGGCGGCAAGATAAGTCATCGTGTACAGAATCTGTATCCAAAGGATGACTGTTGTCAGAGAATAAAAATTAGCTGATGTCAAAAAAGTATATGAAAAGTGTTCACATCTAAAACTTCCCCCCGAGAAGGGGTCGGAGTTTGGAGCAGAGAAATCCCTTCCAAAAATGTGACCACACAGGAACAAAAAGCAAAGGCATGTGATTGATATTTATTTGGATTGTAGAGGCTTTGACAAAGAGCAGCACTGAAGGGAAAATCAGACTTTGGATGAAGTATCTTCACAGTAAATACTGACAGATGCATCGCCTGGAAAACCCAAAGCAGCCTTTGAATCTTATCTAGTAATGAAGTTAGTACAGGTAAAAAATCACCAAATATAGGTATGGAAAGAGAAAAAATGACCAAGCAGTGTGTGTGCAGAGAGAGAGAGAAAGAGAGAGAGAGAGAGAGAGAGTATCGTTCTCTTTCAACACGAAAAGTCCTCTATATTTCCTGGCTTTTAAGCTTTGCAAATATTTCTTTTTTATCTTGAGTTTGGCTCTGTTCCACCCCCTGCACCCTTTCATGTAAGAAGGATGGTTTACTGTACGTTGGATCTATCTTGTCAGGTCTCATGCTTACCATGGTTCTTAATAATCATTTTCTTCCACTTCGACTGGAATCTGTTGAAACCTATTTCCACGTGATTTAGTCACACTTCTAGGAAATGGAGCCCGATCTTTATTGATTCCGGTGTTGCTGTCTGTTTCGTTGTCATAATTCCCTCAATCCCTTTAATGTCCCTGGGGTTCCTTAACCCATCTCTTATGAAGATGGGCCTAGAGGTAGCACAACTGCTGAGATTGTGGGGCACTAGGGAGGCATGTAACAAATTCCAGGTGTCTTGACATGGAGATAAAAGCAGGACCTGAGGAGATAAACATTTTTGAGATGGAAAGAATGGTTGAACCAAGACCTAGAGATACAAGTAGCATCTGTGAATTAAGGTAAAGCCAATTGTACCTATAATGTTCAGTGTATGAAGAGAAGTAATAGAAATAAGATGAGAAAGATCTGGGACCAGGTTGTGGACATAATGGAACACAACTTGAATATCAAGTGTGGTGGAAAAGGAGGGCACAGATCCAAAGGTAAGGTAGACTGTGGAGAGTCTGTATGGAGGAAAGAGCTAAAGATGGGCTCCAGAAGCTAGGGGATTCTACCCTATTCCCCTTCCCCCTCCCTGCCCAGGTCCTCAGCACAACAAAATACAGGCTTCCTCATATAAGGTTCCAGCCCACCAGGATCTGTTCAAGAATTGGATTGTTATAATCGCACAGGGGTGACCTTCAAGCTATAAGTTGCCAAATTTCCAGAGGCCCTTTTAAGGAATGCTGATAACCTGCATTTCTAAGGGATCACAGTAGTTGTCTGGTCTAAACAAACAAACAAAAACAGTTCTAGCACTTTCCTGAGACCAACGAGTAGGCTATATTTCATGTTGCTTTGTTCTTTCCGTACTGACCTCTTCAAAAAGCCTAAGAAGTATACTTTTTATCTGAAGCTTCATTGGAAGCCATAATTATGTATATCAGATACCACATTTCAAAGATCTCTAATGTCCTCAATGTGAAACACCTTATAGTTGACACAATAACACAGGATCATGATTTTGACACTATCCTAGGTCTTCCTCTTTGTGAATTTGTTTGTCGCTCGTAGAATTTACATTAAGTCTTTGCACCCCTTAAACCTGAGTCCAGACTCCAGCAGAAATAGGTACAAACTTTAAAAGAAAATGATCCCTGGGTTCATCCCCTTTCATGGAAACTTTCTAAGGTATAAAAATAAAACAAGCCAATAGCATTATAGAAAATGTGATATCCAAATAGAATTGTTTATAAATAGAATGTTTTACAAAGTTTCCATGAGGCATCAGCTGTCCTTTAACCCTCTGCTTGCTGACATTTTCCAGCCCACTAGCTAAATTAAGGCTTAGGAAAAAATTACCTATGCATTGTATCTTTATGTGGCTGTTCATCTATTTTTATATGCTTGTAGATATATGACATCAGCTCATTATATACATATCAAGACACCCCCCCACACACCACAACACATGTACATTTGTAGACAGGAGGGAGAATATGAACTCTTGCAAGTTTATGTTGCCAAAACAACCGTACCCAAACCAAGCTCTCATTTGACTAGGGTGAGCAAGTGCGCTCGGTTTTCTCCCCTGAAGCCTGTTGTTATCCTGATCTGGTTGACAATGGTGCCCCCCTGTTTGCACTCAAAAGTGTCTCCATCAGATGATAAATGCTGTGATCATCCCACGTGTGAGACAAGTTATTTGTTATTTGTGATTACTCTAGGACTCAGGGGAAGCTAGCATAGAAATGAACAAACTGTCTGGCAGAGACAGATAGCAACCAGTTAAAGCCAGATTTCAGGACAAATGGAATTATAAAGATTGTTTTTCTTTGCCCAAAGGGCCATATCATTTTTTCAAAATTAGCTATGCTATTTTCTTCTTTCTCTGCCCTGCGTCTTTCTCTTTTTGACACACAAATACATACACGATCCCACTAGAATATACTGTGCTACACAACAATGATTTGGCTTGTATAATTATACTCTGGTAAATGTAAGAAGCCTAGATATAAGGAAAAGAAAGCTGCTTTCTTAATATAGGAATGTCAAATGTCTTCCCACGATCCAGATACGAGCACCTTTCTTCCTTCCACTTGACAACTGGCATCGAGATTCTGAGTAAGTAACAGCAGTTCTAGTGATTTCCTTTTCTGGTCATGGATGTCCAAGGCAGAAAATGAACAGAAGTGTTGGTGGTTTTAAAAAGCTTATTAATGCTAGTCTTTTTCTCCTTGCATTCATCGAAAATGATTTTACATACGTGTACACAAGGATATGCTGCATATACACCACAATCAAAATGCATAGGTAGTTCATATCATTTTAACAATTGTAATTTTTCAAAGGCACATGACTTACTTATACAGTATTCACTAGCTTGATGTTTTACCTTAGTCTTTGCACTTGCTGTAGAACCCTTGGGAAATGAAATCAAGCAGATAACAGCTTTGTGACAGTGTGGTAATCACCCTTGTGAATGATGTGTTCAGATAAAATCCACTTACTCTTAAAATAATCAGGAAAAACCATGATTCCCAAGTCAGGAAGTCAAGTTACATGAGTGGAAATATTACACATTTTCCTTCGTAACTGCTGGGGGTGAACAGGAGACATCCCAATCTGGGTGTCTGAATTTAATGAGCAGGAAAACATTGTTCACAACCAGACCAAGCAATGCGGAACAATTCAAACTTGGTGTCAGAAAACTAAAAAGAAAACATGGACAACATAAGATGTGCAAAGTCTTTGGCACTTCCATCAGTCTCAGAAAAGATTTTGAGAGTGTACCTAGGCTGAGTATTTTATGAGACACAGGATGCAAAGAACACAGGTGTTGGATTAAACAGTTCATGAGTTCAGATCCCACAGATCCAAACTTAACTAACCTTGTGTCCTTGAATCCACTTTTCTGGATTCAAGACTGGATTGTGGATTCTGACAGTGTCCCCTATAAAACGATTGAAAGGAACTCATGATCTAAAGCATTTAGTACAGTGCCTGGCCTATAGCTAGGACTCTGTAAATCAGGTGAGTATTCAAAAGTGGATAGAGAGAACCTTCCTGTTCTTATTGCAAGAGACGTCCTAACTTTGGTTGCTAAAGGAGTTGGTGAAATAAAGAATGACTAGAGTGTCTCACCCACTCAAGATTTCTTTTTAAAGTCAAACAAGTCAATAGATTAATACTCATTTATCTTTTAACTTCTACCTGCCAACAGGATTAAACTGGCAGGCATAATATTCCTCTCTAGCCCTCTTGGTAGGCAAAATGATAGTTTGCCTGAAACTGTTTCTATTTTCTCAGACATCTGCTTTTTCTATAATCATTATAATTATATTCTCTGGGCAGATTTGATGTGACCTTGGCTTTGGGAAAGCAGATTTCAAAATATTCATAGAGAAAAAATAAGTATGATCCCATGTCAGAGAGATTCTTAAAAAAAAAAAATCTGATTTTGAAATCACAATTCCAATGAGAAAAAATTAGGGACAGAAGGATTAGTCATCATAGCTGCTAGATAAATTCTGAAAAACTTTTCAGAAGACATGCCAAGCACAGGCTGATCCCATACATGGTGGGGGGTTGGCGGAAGGACAAATTTGAAAGGGTGGCCATGGCATCCAGTTAAAGAAAAGTCCAAAAAGGTCCAAAAAGTTCTTTAAGAGAGTGATAGCACTTTAAAAACATTGAGTAGAAAATAAGAACAAGGTAGGAAGAGGCCCACGGTTTGAAAAAACTGGTGTCTGCCTCACAGGTGACAGATGGAAGGCAGAGCAGCTAAACCTGGATTTTATTTTTGGCACTTTCAGCAAAGGAAAAAAAAAAATAAAGAAAATGGAAGGTGCAGAGAGGAATTTGCAACACCTGAGATGAGGACATAATAATCATAACTGATCAGGTTTAATTCAAGTAATTTCCCATATCTCAAATAATAATGCTAGCAGTAATAATAATAATAATGCTAGTAGTAATAATAGCAAACACAGTGGGCTTGGTATCTGCCAGGCATTGTTCTAGTGTTCTAGTTTTTAATCCTCATTGAAACCCCATGAGGTAGTTTTAATTATTGTTATCCCCAGCTTAGACATAAGGAAACTAAAGTACAAGGAAGTTAAACAATCCCCACTTACCCAAGATGACAAGAGTTAGAATGTGTCAGAGCTGAGTTAGGAATGAGTTGCAAATTCTAGATACAAAAAATAGAATTTTCCTCCTTTTATTCATTTTTAAATGTGAAGGAAACTTTCTTGGAGGTTCCTGGCAGAATTTTTCCAGAACTGGGTCTGTCTTGGTAGTTGGCAAGGACGATGAGACCACCATGATGGGCTTATATCAAAGAGGATTTACTGCGGCGCAAGGAAAAAGCCCGGTAGCCCAGGAAGGATGTGCCCTCCCGAAGAGAGCAAACATGCTTGTGTGAGTTGGGGAAGAGGAGCAGAGGAAGAGGGAGAGGGAGAAAAAATCCCTAAGCAGGCTCCATATCATTCACAGAGCTGGATGCAAAGCTTGATCTCATGACCCTAAGGTCCCAACCTGCACCGAAACCAAGAGTCCGTCATTTGTCGACTGAGCCACCCAGGTATCCTTGTACTTGTTATTTTTTTTTTAATGTATTTTTTTGTAAAGATTTTATTTATTTGACAGAGAGAGATCACAAGTAGGCAGAGAGGCAGGCAGAGAGAGAGAGGAGGAAGCAGGCTCCCTGCCGAGCAGAGAGCCCGATGCGGGACTCGAGCCCAGGACCCTGAGATCATGACCTGAGCCGAAGGCAGAGGCTTTAACCCACTGAGCCACCCAGGTGCCCCTGTACTTGCTATTTTTAACAATAAACTTTAAGTTTAGTTTTCTGGAATTTTATAGAAGGAAAGAAAATGGAAGTAAACCTGGAAGATTTGGTAATTTCAGACAAATATTTCTTCAGAAGTTGCTAGTTTTTCTAAGACGTCCCCAAATGTTAAAATAAGTGTGTGTGTGTGTGTATATATATATATATATATATATATATATATATATATATAACTCTGAGATTTGGTCTTTTAAATATTCAAGTTTTATATGTTCCTGTAATCTCCCAGTTTTTTTTTTAATTTTGTGCTTAAATGATGATAATACTAATGAACAGCTCCTTTATTATTCTTGAGTTCTTTATAGCAATGATCACTTGATTGGTTGGATTTCATCATCAATATATTATTTTGTAACTTCGGATTGAATTATCTTATGTATTTTATTTTCAATATTCTGTTTTGAGTGTCTGACTTCCTCTGGCACTGAGTTTACCTTTTTAAGTTTTTCTGGTGGCATGTGCCGTGTCTCACCTCTCCTTGATTTCTTCCCTCCTTCATCCAAGAGCCCTCGATAATCCTGTTCAAATAAAATGAAAATGAAAATGGGAGGTGCAGAGAGGGATTTGACACATCTGAAGGGAGGGCATCGTGCTATAATAGCTGATCCGTTTTCATATTCATGGACGGCATATTTTCATTTAATTTCTGGAGCCTTCTATAATTACTCTGTGGGGTTGGATTTATTGCTTCTTGGATGAGTATAAAAAGTGTGTTTTCTGAGTTCTTGGAGATTTAAAAGTGATTTTATTCTGACCTTATAATTGTTTGATTATTTAGCTGGGATTAAAATTTATAGTAAGGGACTGGGTATCATAGTAATGTTTAGGCAACAGTCTTTTCTTCTAGCAAGAAATCTAATTTCAATTTCTTTTTGGGTGACTTTTTCCTCTTTACTCTCTGTGGAAGGTGGAGGCCCTTCTCTTTTTGTTTTGAGTTCTGAAAGAATAATGGAGTAGACAAAGCGAACTTTCTGCTTGAAAACTCCTATCTTTAACATCTTTAACTAACTTCTGTTAGTTTCTCTATATTGTTGCTTTGATAATGTTCTGCCCTGTGTTTTCATTATCCTTTCTTTCCAGATCTCCTTTTATTTATAGGTTGGATCACCTGGACTTCATTTCTATGCATTGAATTTTTCCTCTCACATAAAACAAACAAACAAACAAACAAACAAACAAAAAACAGGGCACCTGGGTGGCTCAGTGGGTTAAAGCCTCTGCCTTCGGCTCAGGTCATGATTCCAGGGCTCTCTGCTCAGCAGGGGTCTGCTTCCCCTTCTCTCTCAGCCTGACTCTCTGCCTACTTGTGATCTCTGTCTGTCAAATAAGTAAAAATCTTAAAAAAACGAACAAACAAAAACCAAAACAAACAAACAAAAAAAAACCCAACTTTGTGTTGTTGAGCTTTAAAGAAGATTTTCTTACTATTATATAAACTTCCCATTCCTCGGGTAGACATGTGTTTAATACAATCATGGGGCAGCCAAGAGTGGCAGGGATGGTGTATATTTCCATGATATACACCACAGAAATGAAGGAGATTAAAGAATATCATCTGCTACCTTATGATAACACGTGGGAAACTTAAAGAAGATGAACGATTTCCTAACAAGATGTAAACTGCAAATATCAAGACACAGACTTGTTACTTATATCCTATGATTTGGGATTTTTATATTTTTTATCATATACTAAAATTTTGCTTCTTGATGAAACTAACATAATTACCTGTTAATGTATGGTAGCATAATCACTGTAACACTCATAATATCTATCCATATGTTTTAAAATATAAATTCTACTTTTATAAATGAGATTATTAAAAATACTTGTTTTCAGATTTTTTTCAATCCACTAAGAATGTCCAGAGTATTGTGTTTTAAGTTATTTGAAATAATTCTTTACCAAGTTTTTCCATATCCAACTCAAAACAAAGAAAAGTCTAGTTTCATTTTCCTTTTCATTTTTATAAATTGATTTTTGCTCTAAGTTTTACAGTTATATCAAATATTTCTATGATTTACAAAATCAAGACAAAAAAATAAGATAAAATAATTTAGAGAAATCTAACTTCTATCCTTGTTTCCTCCACGTTGACTCCCTTCCCCTTTAGGTAACTATTTAAAGATGTTAATTGATCTCCTTACCAGAATTTTTTAATAAAACATATACAGACATACTCCTATCCTCCCCTTCTTAGGTAAATAGTATCACACAGTACACATTCAGTTCTACCTTGTTTTCTGTCTTTTAACTTTAAAGCTTGGAGATGATACCAGAACAGTAACTATTTCTTATTACAAATAAACAGTATTTAGTATCCCATGATATGGACAACCATAATATATTTAACTTGCCCCATATCACAAAGATTTGTCACAACAAATATCTATCTATCTATCTATCTATCTACATAGATATATCTATGTATATAGATGTCTATAGATACAATATCTATCTATCTATCTATCTGTCTATCTACATAGATAGATAGATAGATAGATAGATATTGTATTTCTGTCAGCATGTATGTGGGAATAAATGTCTAGAATTAGGATTTCTGTGTCAAATGATAAATGCATTTTATTAAGTTTTCTCAAAGTCTGCTTTGTAACAATAGTACATTTTGCATCCTCAACACTTTTGTTTGCAAAAGCCTCTTTTTGCACCCTTACTGACAAAATGTTATCAAACTTTTTGATATCTGCCAATTGGATAAGTGACAAATAGTATCTCAGGATAGTTGTAATTATCTACAGAAACATTTTTACAAGAGCTGGTTATGAAGTTATTTTGTCAGATCTCAAACAGGACTTATTTTTGATGCAGATTAGAGTCAAATAGAATTGAAATTAAATTTTAAGAATGCATTATGTAAAAGTATTATTTGGTAAAGCTTGTTTCGTGAGTAGACCTGTGTGTGTGTGTGTGTGTGCGCGGGCGTGTGTTTGTGTGTTGAATATAAAACATTTTCCTTATGGAGAACTGCAATAGTGATAAAAAGTTTTCCAATTCACTATTCTAAAGAGTTTGATTAAATGCATGGTAGATGCCTCAGTGCCTTTGATCAAACCACTTCTTCTGTTTGGGATACTCTTCACTTATTAACTGCATGGCACCTGCCTACTCGTCTTCCAAAATTTTACATCAGCATCCCTTATCTTCTCAATGGGTATCCACGACACCTTCACAAAATTCAATTGTGATGCCTATAACATTTTACCATACCTCTTTGTACAAAGCATGTTTCTTCATGACACATAGTAACATTTTGGAGTGTAGACATTACATTGTGTTCATTTCTTTAATATGTAACACTGTAATCAACTCAATAAATACATGCTAGGTGAAATAATGCATAAATTATAACTTTATAATTGATTCATTTTTCCCCCCAGTTATTCTTTTCAGGTCACTACAGCAGAGAAATCCCACAGGTAAGATGTCTTGCTTTTAGAAGAGCATTTTGCAAATCTTATATGCAGACAGTTTTGATAAAGGGAGAATGAAGACTGAAGATAGTACCAGGTAATATCCTGAGGTCCCTCGACAGCAGAACCTATGACAAAGGCTTACACATAGACAGCTCATCTGGATTTTATCCTGACCTAGGAGTGAAGGACAGGAGAAGGGAAGCCAGGAAGGAGGGAAACTAACACAAGAGGTGTTGTTGGCCCTTGCCAATGAGAAATGAGGCTCGATTCTTGAAAGAAGGCAGAAATCAAGTGATTCCCGTATTCATGCTTGCTTTCTCTTTGAAAGCACTTTCTAATTCAGAAGAAGAAGCCAGTATTATTTCTAAGCAAAGGAAGTAGGTATTAGTTAGGGCTTGGCGGGTAGCAGACTACTGAACAGGAGGGAGTGGCAGAGAAGAGACCTAAAAATGCAGCAAAAATTCACTTTACATACTTAATCAGCTACAAATATGAGCCTGCTCAGAGTAACAATCAGCAAGGCCCCCAGAAGATATGTGAGGGAAGATAGAGAATGGGGCAGAAACTTTACAGATGCATAGTCTGTGAGAAATGGAGTTTGGTCATAGCCACTGCAGAGACACATTGGTAGAACCCCTCCACACCCCCGACCCCTGGGAATTTAGTTGGGGACCCAGAAAAGCCACATGCTTAGGAGAACGGACAATTTTCTAGAGAAAAATTTAAAACCAAAATGTGGCATCTTATTAAAGGCTAAAACCAAGACATCACAGGTCAGAACTCAGTATTCATAGAAAGATGATACAATACAGAACATCAATACTGTATCACCTACAATACCCAGCAAGCACTAAATACTAGTGCCTATATTCAAAGCATCTGCAGGGATTGGTAATTAAAAAGTAAACTGATCGGGGCACCTGGGTGGCTCGGTGGGTTAAACCTCTGCCTTTGGCTCAGGTCATGATCTCAGGACCTGGGATCAAGTCCCAAATCTGGCTCTCTGCTCAGCCAGGAGTCTGCTTCCCCCTCTCCCTCTGCTGCTCTCCCTGCTTGTGCTCTTTTTCTTTCTCTCACTCTCTGTCAAATAAATAAATTCTTTAAAAAAAAAAAAAAGTACAATGATCAGTAGAAACAGACTCAGAGGTGACCCAGTTGCTAGAAAAGAGACTGGGCAACTCTGAGCTTCAGGTTTCTACCCATAAAATATGGTTAAACAAAAGCTAACCCCTATAGAATTGCTGAAATAACTAAATGTGCTAATTGTATTTGAAAGTAGCTTATCAGGGTAAAACTACATATTAAAGGCTATCAAAAATGAAAACAAACAATAAAAAACACACCAAACTAAAAAAGCTTCTGCACAGCAAAGGAAATCATCAATGAAATGGAAAAGCAGCCTACTGGATGGGAGAAATTATTTGCAAATCATAGGTCTGATAAACATATGATTAATATCCAAAGTGCAAAAAGAACTCACAACCTAATAGAAAAAAAAATCTGATTAAAAACTGAGCAGAAGATTTAAATAGACATTTTTTCCAAAGAAGAATTACCAATGGCCAACATCACTAATCCTCTAGGACATGTAAATGAAAATGAGGTATCACTTCACACCTGTTAGAATGGATATTAGAAAAAGACAAGAGATAACAAGTGTCGGCAAGGATGTGGAGAAAGGAGAACACTTGTGTTGATAGGAATACAAATTGGTACAGCCATTATAGAAAGCAGTAAGGAGATGCCTCAAAAAAATAAAAATAGGACATTCCACTTCTGGGTATTTGAAGAAAACGAAAACACAAATTGGAAAAGCTATGTGCACTTTCGTGTTTGTTGAAGCTTACTGGCAATAGCCAAGATATGGAAATAAGTGTCCATTGATGGATGAGGGGATTAAAAAAAAAAAAAGTGGTACACACACACATAGAGACACACAATGGAATACTATTCACTCATTAAAAAGAAAAAAATTCTACCGTTTGTGACATGGATGGACCTTGAGGGCATTATGCTCAGTGAAATAAGTCAGAGAACAATACAAAGACTGTAGGATCTCACATGTGGAATCAACAAACAAAGAAAACCAAGCTTATAGATTGGTGGTTGCCTGGGGTGGAGGGGTGGGCAGTGGGTGAGATGGGTTAAGGGAGCCGAAAGGTACAAACCTCCAATTTAAGTAAGTCACGAGGGTGTAACATACAACACGGTGACAACAGTTAATACCATATTGCAAAAAACGAAAGAAATCCTCATTTGATAGCAACTTAGCTCACACATGACTCCGACTTGGTTGGCATTTATTTCAAGGGAGACAAGGTAGTTTATTAGGGGCTCTGCAATCAGAAGGAGCAAGCTGTGTGGCACCAAGCCGACTTCATCTCTCTCACCTTCAGCTTTCTCCAACACCATTGGGAAGTATTAGAGTTACCTGTCTTGAGGGCACGAAAAGCTATTAGAGCCTCAAGGATATGCAGAGATGACGGTAGTTTCTGATCAGCTCTGAGCCAACAATGTGATGAAGCCATTAAAAAAAGTTAAAGCGAGGAGAGCCGGCGTTGATAGAATGATGTCCCGGTAATGAGCGGCCGTAAGTCCCAGCGAGTCATTCCAAGAGAGGAAGACATCTTGTAAGATGTACACAGACAGTCTTTTCTGACTAGAAGGCAGCAACGCTTGACCCGGCTGGAGAAGACAACACGGGGAAGAGTAAATTTTAGTCTTTAGATGGGCTGCTGTGTTGACGAGGGATCAGGTTTATTCTGTGCTGTTCCATAGGTGGGACTGTGCTGCTATTAAAACCCGTGGGAAGGCAGACTTCATCTCAGTCTTAGGAAGCACTTTTAAACAATTAGAGCAACCCAGTGATTGCCCAGTGAGTGGCCCAATTGAAGGAGTAGTCATCGCCCCGTCACCAAAAGCTTTTCAGCAGATGTTAACTTCTGCTTAGTATCCTTCCAGAGGAAATTCCTACATTTTGTAGGAAATTGGACTAGATGGCCTCTCAGCATTAAGATTTAGCTTTGTGGAAATTCCATATATGGCCTTTTTTTTTTTTTAAGTGATACTCTGCTTCAGTAGCTTTTTTTTTCCATGTGGGGATTGAATGGATCTAAATTAAAAGGTGAGTCAAGAGGAAAATAGCATGTAGGATGGTAGAGCAGCCCAAACAGTTCATCACGCATCTTAAAAACACAAGTCAGAGCAGTAGACAACTTCAAAGGAGACCAATCGCACCATTGCCAGAAGTGCTGGCCAAGAAGCCAGCTGCTCCTGGAAAAATACATTTCCCAGCTTGGCATCTGAGCCTGGGGATTGCTGTCCAAGGAGGTGGAAGAAGAATGGGTTTATGGGCAGCCATAAATAACTAAGGCACTGAAATTCTGAAAATGGGCCAGTTTCTTCATTATGATTCAAGACCCAGATAGAAATGAGCTACGGTTCCAGTTTAAAGGTAAGAGAGCTATAACTACCCAATTAGGAAAACCTAATGAGAATTATAAACTCTGTATTCAATCAAATAAGTGCTCTGTGGAATTATTCACACTGAATCTTGAGTTGATATTTTTATGTGTGGAGATACAGGGAGGAAGAAATAGATATGAATGGTTGTTATCCCTACTGTGTTCCAGTATTTTTCTAGGTGCTTAATATTCAGAAGTAAGACCTGGAGCTGGGTCTTTCCAAAGGCAAAAGATCAGTGTTTATCTCAAGTTGCTTTTCTCTGCTTGGTAGTTAGATACATGGTGTGAGTTGAAGGGAGTTTGGTAATGAGAGAAGAGATGGGAATGGAGAACCATTGGCCTTGGCCTTGTGTGACAAGGATCCTTTTGCAAATGGAGTAAGACCCTACAAATAAATTTCAAATATGTGAGAGGTACACACAATATGATGTTTGTTTTTTACTGACACAGTGGAAAACGAATAGTTTTAAGATAACTGACACAGGAGGATAAATTTTGCCTCTTCCCGGGAGATCAACCTATATATTCCAGTAAGTCCTTCTACTTCCTCTTCTCTCCCCAATTTCAGTCCCTGGATACTGTCTTGCACCCCTCCTGAAGGCTGCATTCAAATAAAATGGGCTTACCCTTCTTCTTTGCTTCATAGAAATAACAGTCTGCCCAGGCTGACTGGTAGTTCTTTCGGTAGGAGCTGATATTTCTTCATAACCCAGATAAGAGAATTTATTTAAAGCCTTATGCCAACTTCTCCAAGTTGTTTTATCTATCAGTGCAGGAGCCAAATTATTATAGAAGGTACATGGAAAGAGCAAGGAGGGACGGTTATTGTACATATTCCAATTCCACTCCATTTTTAAAGGTTTTTAAGGTTTTTTTAAACATGGTCAAATTTTTCTACAGCACACTTAAAAATACCAGACATCACCTTGAGAAATTCTGAACAAGTAGGTATCATGAAAGCCTTTAAGAATCTGTACTTTTTTGCAGAAATGTCTGTTCATGTCCTCTGCCCATTTCTTGATTGGATTATTTGTTCTTTGGGTGTTGAGTTTGCTGAGTTCTTAATAGATTTTGGATACTAGTCCTTTATCTGATATGTTGTTTGCAAATATATTCTCCCATTCTGTCAGTTGTTTTTTGGTTTTGTTAACTGTTTCCTTTGCTGTGCAAAAGCTTTTGATCTTGATAAAATCCCAATAGTTCATTTTTGCCCTTGCTTCCCTTGCCTTTGGCAATGTTCCTAGGACAGATATTTCTGCAAAGAAGACAACCAGATGGCCAACAGACACATGAAAAAGTGCTCCATATCACTCGGCATCAGGGAAATACAAATCAAAACCACAATGAGATATCACCTCACACCAGTCAGAATGGCTAAAATCAACAAGTCAGGAAATGACAGATGCTGGCGAGGATGCAGAGAAAGGGGAACCCTCCTACACTGTTGGTGGGAATGCAAGCTGGTGCAACCACTCTGGAAAACAGCATGGAGGTTTCTCAAAATGTTGAAAATAGAACTGCCCTATGACCCAGCAATTGCACTACTGGGTATTTACCCTAAAGATACAAACGTAGTGATCCGAAGGGGCACGTGCACCTGAATGTTTATAGCAGCAATGTCCACAATAGCCAAACTATGGAAAGAACCTAGATGCCCATCAACAGATGAATGGATCAAGAATATGTGGTATATATACACAATGGAATACTATGCAGCCATCAAAAGAAATGAAATCTTGCCATTTGTGACAATGTGGATAGAACTAGAGCGTATCATGCTTAGCAAAATAAGTCAAGCGGAGAAAGACAACTATCATATGATCTCCTGATATGAGGAAGTGGTGATGCAACATGGGGGCTTAAGTGGGTAGGAGAAGAATAAATGAAACAAGATGGGATTGGGAGGAAGACAAACCATAAGTGACTCTTTTTTTTTTTTAAGGTTTTTTATTTATTTATTTGACAGCGAGAGATCACAAGTAGGCAGAGAGGCAGGCAGAGAGAGAGAGAGAGAGGAGGAAGCAGGCTCCCCACTGAGCAGAGAGCCCGATGCGGGACTCAATCCCAGGACCCTGAGATCATGACCTGAGCCAAAGGCAGCGGCTTAACCCACTGAGCCACCCAGGCGCCCCCATAAGTGACTCTTAATCTCACAAAACAAACTGAGGGTTGCTGGGGGGGAGGGGGTTTGGGAGAAGGGGGATGGGTTTATTATGGACATTGGGGAGAGTATGTGCTTTGGTCAGTGCTGTGAAGTGTGTAAACCTGGCGATTCACAGACCTGTATCCATGGGGATAAAAATATATGTTTATAAAATATAAAAAGTTATTAAAAAAAATACATTCTTGGGGCACCTGGGTGGCTCAATGGGTTAAGCCTCTGCCTCCCCTGCCTGCCCCTCTGCCTAGTGTGATTTGTCAAATAAATAAATAAAGTCTTTTAAAAAATAAAATAAAAATACATTCTTTTAGAAAGTTCTAAATGCCAAGCAACTATATTACATCACATTGCTTTATTCTACAATTTTTGTTTCTTTATTTAAAATTTTTTGTCATAATCTGAGAGAAAAATGGCAAGGTATACAATTATATGTATATTTAAAAGATTTTATTATTTGACAGAAATCACAAGCAGAGGCAGGCAGAAAGAAAGAGAGAAGGAAGTAGGCTCCCTGATGAGTAGAGAGCCCAATGTGGGGCTTGATCCCAGGACCCCGGGATCATGACCCGAGCTGAAGGCAAAGGCTTTAACCCACTGAGCCACCCAGGAGCACCTACAATTATATATTTCTACTTAAAAAAAAAAAAAAAGAATCTGTACTTTTCTTTCAGTAACTCAATCTTTCTAGATAATGTTGCTGATTGTCCATCCAGACCTAGGGACCATTTCTCAAGCAGGGATTTTCAACCCTGGATGTTGATTAGAGTCACACAGAGAGGCTTAAAAATTGTGCTGTCTAGGTTGCATGCTCCACCAATTAACTCAATTTCCAGAGACGGAAACTAGCATCAGTACTATGGAGAGGGAGGCAATGGGTCTTGATTGTTGCGACTTTTCTGTTAACGGAACGAGAAGGACCAGAGGCAGAAGTTGAGAGGGAAGAGAAGAATGAACATGTATCAACTCCTCCCTCTGTGTGTTTCCCCACTGTGTGTTTCTTAACTGAAGGTCAAGTACAGTCAACTTTTTAAACTTGTCTTCTTTGGCATGGGGAAGATAAAGTAAGGAAGATCTTCAATAAAAACCTCTGTTTTCTCCCTCCTTCAGAAATGATATGGATATAATCATATAAAATGAAGTCAGAAAGAGCTCAGCAAGGGCCAGATCTGCTCACATTTTCACAGATAAATCCAACCACCAGGGATAAAACATGTAATCATATAGAATTGGACTTGAATTCAGGTCCCCACACATCAAATCTTAGGATCACTTTCCTCAAAGGATTGGTGATGAAAAACTGGTAGAAAAACCCGCCTTCTTGATCTCAGATCATTCCACTACAGCACGTTCCTTCTTTATTTTGTGATTTCTTGCCTCAAATATTTACCTTTTTTTTGTGAAAATACTTAAGTTCCATGCTCTTAGCAAATTTCAATTATACAATAGAGTGTTATCAATTAAAATCACTGTGCTCTACATCAGATCCTCCGGTCCTATGCATCTTATAACTGAAAGTCCATACCCTTTTACCAACCTCTAGCCATTCCCACTGTTCCCCAGCCCCTGCCAACCACTTTTCTGCTCCATTTTTATGAATTTGACTTTTGCTTTTTTTTTAAGATACTACGCATAAGTGATACTATGTGATATTTGCCTTTCTCTGTCTTATTTAACTTAGCACAATAGCCGTGAGGTTCCTTCATGTTGTTGTAAATGATAGGATGTCTTTCTATTTTAAGGCTGAAGAATATTCCACATTTTCTTTATCTCTTCATCTGCCAATGGAAATTTAGGTTGTTCTCATACCTTGGCTACTGTGATTACTGCTATGAACTTAAGAGTACGGATCTCTTTGAGATAATGACATTGTTCCCTTTGGGACCCCAGAAGTGGGATTGCTGGGTTCCACTTAACATTTCTTAGGAAACCTCCATATGTTTTTCCATAGTGACTCTACCAGTTTACAACAAACAGTATCTAAGCATTCCCTTTTTTCCACAGCCATACCACTTATCTCTTGTTTTTTGCTAACAGGTGTGCAGTGATACATCATTATGGTTTTGATTTGCATTTCTCTGATGATTAATGATGTTGAACACCTTTTCATGTTACCTGTTGGCCATTTGTATATCTTCTTTGGGAAAATGTCTATCAAAGTCCTCTGTGTACTTTTAATTGGTTAGATTTTAGGTGGGGGTTATTGAGTTTAACTTTCTTGTGTGTTTTTATATTAACCCCTTATTAGATACAGGGCTTCCACATATTTTCTCATATCCCATAGATTCCCTTTTCATTTTGTGGATGGTTTCCTTTGCAAAAGCTTTTTAGAAAAATGTAGTCCCACATGTGTAGTATTTGCTTCTGTTGCCTTGGCTTTCAGTGTCAAATTAAAAAATAATGTATTGCCAAGACCAATGTAAAGTAGCTTACCCCTTCTGTTTTCTCCTAGGACTTTAATTGTTTCAGGTCTTATGTTCAAGTCTTTCATGCATTTTGAGTTGATATCTGTGTATAATGTAAGAGAGGGATCCAGCTTCATTCTTCTGCTTGTGGATAACTAGTTTTCCCAGAACTACTTATTGAAGAGACCATCTTTTTCCCATTTACATTCTATATAATCATTCCACTACAGCACATTATCCCTTTTTAAAAAATATATATTTTATTTATTTGAGAGACAGACAGACAGAGACAGTGAGAGAGAGCACAAGCAGGGAAGAGAAGGAGAAACGGGCTTCCTGATGGTCAAGGAGCCTAACTTGGGACTTGATCCCAGGATCCTGAGATCATGACCTGAGCCAACACAAAAGCTTAACCAACTGAGCCACCAAGACACTCTATCCCTTTATTTTTAAAGGTAATATTCAAAGATACACAATTGAAGGGACATAAGTGATTATAGAATTTAAGGTACATAATTTAGCAGCAATCTTGAGTCAATGGTAAATCAGTCTTTTTCATTCTCTCCCTGTCCTTCCTGCTCATATTTTGTATTTTCTTAGTTTATTCATAGGTACCCCTGAAAGAAATGCTTCTCTGCGTCACTTTTTCCCCCTCTGGTAAAACATATTCTCCACCTATTACTGATTATATTTCTAAGTAGAAGGGTGTGCTTTGTGAGAGTTTTAGAAATATTGGTAATAGTAAAAAAAGTTTTGGGATGATTAATAATAGTAAAAAAAATCAACAATCAAAATGGACCAAATGACTTTTTTTTTTTAAGTTGTGTGCTTCATACAGGAATATGGATCTCTGAATAGAACAAGTCAAAGTGATTGACTTTTCAGTTATCACATTTTTCACTTTCTGCTGAGCTGATGTCCTACATGGTCGCTCTTTGTTCTGAAACCTACCTGTTTTAGCCAGGGGTGCTTCTCATATTTCAGACTTTGCCTGGTTCTACTAGTTCATCTCACTAGTAAACAACACTGAATTTTCTAGCTGACTCTTTTCCCAAACTCCCTCTCAAGTAGCCATTTTAACCTAGACCAAGGATTGGCAAACTCACCTGTGGATCAAACCTAATTTTATCAGAACACACAGCTGTCTTTATCAGGACACACATAGCTGTCTTCATGCTATAATGGGTAGAATTGAGTAGTTGTGACAAACCTTCTGGTCCATAGACCTGGAGATGTTATATGGCCTTCAGAGAACAAATTAGCCAAGTGCTTGATCCAGAAACTACTGCAGTGAACTAGAAATTTCTATTTCTAGAGCTACCCTATGGCCCAGCAATTGCACTACTGGGTATTTACCATGAAGATACAAATGTAGTGATCCGAAGGGGCACGTGCCCCCAAATGTTTGTAGCAGCAACGTCCACAATAACCAAACTATGGAGAGAACCTAAATGTCCATGAACAGATGAATGGATAAAGAAGATGTGGTATATATTTACAATGGAATACTAAGCAGCCATCAAAAGAAATGAAATCTTGCCATTAGCAATGATGCGGATGGAACTAGAGGGTGTTATGTTTAGCAAAATAAGTCAATCAGAGAAAGACAATTATATGATCTTCCTGATATGAGGAAGTTGAGAGGCAACAAGGGGGGTTTTGAGGGTAGGAAAAGAAAAAAATGAAACAAGAGGGGATCGGGAGGGAGACTCTTAATCTCACAAAACAAACTGAGGGTTGCCGGCGGGGGGCGGGCATAGGGAGAGGGTTGTGGGGTTATGGACATTGGGGAAGGTATGTACTATGAAGTGGGTAAACCTGGAGATTCACAGACCTGTACCCCTGAGGCTAATAATATATTATATGTTAACAAAAAAATTTTTTTTTAAATTAAAAAGGAAAAGAAAAAAAAAAGAAATTTCTATTTCTATTTCTAAGCCTAATGTGACTAACCTGCCTCAAATTCACCAGATTGCACATTCTACAATTCATAACTTGTGGTGGGCTACTGGGGTTAGAAAGGTACTAACATGACTGGTTTGGGGGGAAACCATTACTATCCAAAAATCAATAACTTGCAAGGGAATTGAAAAATTGTGAGGTTTAATGAGGTCAAACCCAGCTTTTTTTTTTTGGAAAGCATATAAAATGGGAACTAGATAGACCTATTAATACTGAATATGGAGGAAAAACTTTCAGATGCTTATCAGTAATACTGTTATCTGAAGCTTCTCTTTGCTTTTGGAATATGCAAGATTCTTTCCATAAATTAAATATTAGTTTAAGAAATGTATTTTCAAGCAGTTATTGACACTCAAAATTCTTCCCATAATTATGATAAAGTAAACATTCTCAACAGCAAAATAACAAAGTTCTGCCTATTAATTAAATGTAAGTTAATGATTTTTTTTTTTAATTTGTCACCTGGGGTAGAAATTTTAATTAGCTCCAAAAGAACATAAAGTCAAAGACTCCTACATTTGTTTCCTCGTGTTGCTATAATAAACCTAGTGGTTTGAAACAATGCAAAATTGATTACCTTAAAGTGACATAGATCAGCAGTCCAACACAGGTCTTTGAGCTAAAATCATGGAGTCAGCTGGGCCACACCTCCACCTGGAGGCTTTAGGAAGAATGCTTTCTCACCTTTCCAGTTTTTAGAACTTGGCTGCATTCCTTGGGTCACAGGGCCCTCTCTCCATCTTTGAAATCAACTGGTCAAGCCCTTCTCACTCTGACCTTCCCTTCTCCCTCCCGCTTCTACCCTCGTGATTACATTTCCCCAGCCCAGAGCATCCAGGGTAGTCTCTACTAAGATCAGCCGATTAACGACTTTTATTCCATTTGCAACTTTGATTTCCTTTTGCCACACAATGTTACATATTCAAAATATTCACTGGTGCCAGGCATTAGAATGTGGGCATCTTGGTGGGTTGCATTCTGTCTACCACCACTCAATAAGTGTCTAGGAGAACTAATGAAGAACATTTTGTTTTTTAAAGGAATCTCCCATTCTGAATCTGGGTAAAAGAGAGAGCCCTTATTAACACTATGGAAACACCTTCTCTCATTCTTGGCAGCTAGTGCACAAGACCAACTAGAGGCTCCCACCCTGAACTTTGAATCTTGGTAAACCACTACAGTTATACATGGATAGTTAAACATGATTCATGGTGACCATGGCAATCATGGAAGTGAGAATTATTGGGCGTTTGGTAAGGTGGCAGCCATGGGAATCCAGATATGCTGGGATTGAGCATTTGATGGTAGCAGAGCCAGAGGTATAATACTAGTAGAGGTCACCTAAGGAGAAGGCTTTTGTGACATGACCATGCCTACTCTTCTTCCTACCTTGCATGATATCAATTTTTCTTTCCCTCAGTGGTTATTAACCATTTTTGCCCCAGGTTCTCCAGGTCACAAACTACCCTATACTCTTATAATCCATTAATTTTTTCATGAGTTAACAATAGTCAGATTCTGTGGCTTGTAACTAAGAATTTTCACTGATAAGGATTCTCTGGGGTATGATTCTTCACTTATGTTTCATGTCTTGCTGTCCATAACACAGCCTGATTTATAAGTTCAGAGACTCTGGGGACACAGAACAAATTGTCAGAAGGGTAAGATAGCTTCCTTGGTCAGGTTGGAGCTAAGAGAACTGATAATCTAGTAGGACTGTCCTTTATAGGAATGAGAGGAGAGCCCAAGACACAGATCTTGAGACAACGGTAGAACTGGGATTGAATTGGGTCCATCTTCATAACTAAAGATGTAAATTCAGGATGTGAGAAAAAGCAGGAAAAGGGGTTTCTTTAGGTTCCTCCTTTTCAATAATTGAGTAATTCACAGAAGAAAAGCTAACTTTGGAAGCACAAGGAGCAGAATCCAACGCCTCAGGAGAGTTGGCAGGCAAGCAAGAGATCACAACATCGCTGTTAACGCCAATAGAGATCCAGACAGTTTCAAGAAAATCAGGAAAGAATATTTGCCTCTTAGTCTGAGCCAGCAAGTTGGGAATGAGGAAGTCCGTGGGCCGACAGGAATCACTCACAGTCAAATGCTCAGTGGGTAGGTGCCAGGTAGATGGACTAGAGTCAGTGGAATTACTGATTCCACTCAGTGGTTGCTCTGAGGATTTAGATGTATTTTTTTACTATGATTTTTGAAATTAGGCAAAGTTGAACCCCAGGCTGAAAAAGTTTGCTCTTTCATTTGGCCAAGTTCTGGGAAGAATGTGCTTGATGTGGGTTTTGATTCATCCATACTGTGGCTCCTTCAAATCTGAAGACACTAGACTTTGGGCAAAATGTTCTCAGCAGACCCAGAAAGCAGATTTCTAGAGCATTCAAACCTCTGCTTCACCTTTTCAGAACACAGGGCAACACTGGTCTTTCTACCTGAATACTTTTGGATTCAAGCAGGTCCCAAGGTGTCCCGAAAGGTGTTTTAAAACTCACACACAGAGCTGTTATCAGATTCAATGATGACAACCTGAAACCTATTGATATTAGGAAGGGAAGAGAAAAAGAAAGCTCAGAGAACTCCAGAGCTGAGAAACTATCAGTGTGGTCAACCGATGTATTTTCAGTGATTTTTAACATGATAAATTAGCTTCGGTCGGAGCCATGACACAACTACATGGATAGGCAGAAGACTGATGTGGTACTGTGTACATCACCGGCCAGAACTTGATAATGACCAGAGACCTATAAAAACACGATCTTGACAATGACCAGATGCCTATGAAATTCTTACTTCTTGATCATACTGTATTCCTCATTTCTTGCTCATTTTTTACTCCTCAACCTCCGCAAAGCACTGTTATTTCTTCGTGACCCCACGGGACTCTTTCGCTTCTTTGGCATGGATTTTCCCCAGTTGTGTTTTCAGGATACTCTGAAGGACACAAACAATCACATAATAGAAAGGACACAATCCTCATTCATGTTCCAATTAGGTTAGTGAACCTCAATTATGCTTCTTGTTCTCCTGTTGTTCGCCGTTATTACCCTTCCTGTATTTGTTTCCAGACACCTTAAAAACACGAGCCAAGGTCACTTTTTAGGTGATGGGAAGGTGGGAAAGGGGAAGGGGAGTCAGTAAGAGGGCACAGAGAACTTGCCTTATTTCTTGTATTAAATTTATTCAACGTCAATCTTATCCCAGCATTCCTGCTGTACATCTGTTGCATCACTCCCTTAATTCTTCTGTTTAATTGCTGAACCTACATAGTAGTCTCTCCATATTCAGGAACACTCTTTGTACTGTGATAACTCATATATTTTTTTCAGTATCAGGGGACATTTTTTACATGCCTCTGTGTCCCATCTTTTATGCTTTAAATGGGTTTGAGAGAGTAATTATTTACACCAGTGAAGGAAAGAGCCATAAGATTCTTATTTATTAAGGTTGCATATCTATCTTTTTCTTTGTCCTCCTGGGGTATGTGTGTGTGTGTGTGTGTGTGTGTGTGTGTGTGCATGCACAGATATTGTTATAATGTATCACAAAACCATATAATAATTGCCCTTTTCACATGGACTTGTATAAAGGAGGTGTTTAATCTATATTTTTACCATTGCCTTAACCAGAGGCAGCAATTTTTTCTTATAAAGTCTAGAGATAGAAATGTTTTCAGCTTTGAAGACCAGATGGTCTCAGTTGCAATTACTCAGTTCTGCCATTGTAGTGTGAAAGCAATAATAGACAATATATAAATGAATGGATGTATCTGTGTTACAGTAACACTTTTTTTTTTTTTACAAAAAGAGGTGGCCTATTATATCTGGACTACAGTTTATAATTTCTCAACTACTGATCTTGAGTTTGACTCTTATACTCAGGTAGGGTATGACTCCCCAAATGTGTGTGTGTGTGTGTGTGTGTGTGTGTGTCTGTGGGTGTGTGTCTGTGTGTTGCAGTCTGGAGGTTTCTCTTAAACTAGAGTTTTATGAAGAAACAAAAATTAGATTCAAGAAAGGTTAAATAATAGATTGCTTGAAACTCACTGAAGTTCACCAAACCATCTACTATGATGAAATCGCCCACATTTGTTGAAAATAAATGATAGGTACATTGACCTGACATCAAAATTAATTTCCTTCTTTAAGCAGCTGGAGCCAGTCCTTAAGCTGGTGAGAAATGGAGTGGATCGGGGGCATTCAGATTGTGTGCCCATTGTGCTTTGGGGAATACAGTTTCTGGTCTAAGAAGCATTCTCAGTGATCACGAATAATTCTTAATCTATCCCTAATCATCTCTGAGCTCAGTTCAGCAGGTGAGCACTGCAGGAGTGTGTCTTTCTGATGGATCATGGCTCATCTCTCTTCTGAAGCTGAGTTGGATGGGCGTAACATGCTTAGTTGGGAAATGATCCTATCTTCTTGAAAGTAAAATTAAATATCAAATCCTTATTATACAGGAACATTGCATATCCTGTGTAAGAGCATTAAACACTTTCCAAGGGGCGCCTGGGTGGCTCAGTGGGTTAAAGCCTCTGCTTTTGGCTCCGGTCATGATCCCAGGGTCCTAGGATCAAGCCCCGCATCAGGCTCTCTGCTCAGCAGGGATCCTGCTTCCCTCTCTCTCTCTCCTACTTGTAAACTCTCTCTCTCTGTCATATAAATAAATAAAATCTTAAAAAAAAAAAAAACAATACTTTCCAAGACACACTCCCTCAGACACAAATGGGAGCTTGGAAAGCTACTCTCAATTGTTTAATGTCCAGTATGTGTTATATTATTCCTTTACTGATGTCTCCTCAAGAACAGAGAAGGCCATCGAGGCCTTGTTACTCACAATGGGTTTGGTGGGCCAGTAGCATTGGCAACATCTGGAAGCTTGTTAGAAATGCCAAATCTCTGGCCCTACTCAGAACTACTTAAACATAATGTGTATTTAGAAAGTTTCCTCAGGTTCCTCATATGCACATTAATTTTTTTTAATGATTTTATTTATTTATTTGACAGACGACAGAGATCACAAGCAGGCAGAGTGGCAGGTAGAGAGAGAGGGGGAAGCAGGCTCCCTGCTGAGCAGAGAGCTCAAACCCAGGACCCTGGGATCATGACCTGAGCCAAAAGCAGAGGCTTTAACCCACTGAGCCACCCAGGTGCCCCTGCATATTAAAATTTAAGAGGTAACAGTCTATTCAATCCGTATGTCCAGCCATCTTAATTAGTTATGGACAAGACTGATATATAAATAAATGAATTCACAGGAGAATGAATGAATGAACATCATGATTACATGAACAGGTGTCTTCTGTAGATACATGAATGAGTGAATGAATAAATAATTTTCCCTGGAAAATGTAATGAAGTGTTTAGAGTGACTAAGTAGTTTTATTAAGAAGAAGTGAAGTCAATTATGTGAAACCCATCACCAAGCAGTCAAAACCTTACACAAAAGACAGTCCAGCCTTGGTAGTCCAGGCCATCTGGCCACACATCGTTGCATAGAATCCCGCAACAAAGTCTCAGAGAGAGGCTTAGAGAATTATGTTCATTTATTCAGTCCCTAGTTTACAATTCTTAACCTTCTTTGGTAAAATGCATGGGAAAGTGTTCATTAAGGACATCGGTGGATGACAGCATGTTATTGTGTATGTGACCATTTCCAACTATTGTTCCTTCTGTGTGAATTGAATTTTCCTGTGAGCACTTGCTCTTCCCCTCCCCCTTCTCTCTCTCTCTCTCTCACACACACACACACACTCTAACAAATACGCACAACTGTCCATCTCTCCTCCATCCTGCAGTGTAGAACACAGTGTCTCCATCTTTGTGTACACCAGAAAAATCTTGGCTTAACAGTATGGTTGACTGAAAAATGTCAGTTTGAAGACATGACATTTTCAGTCCTTTGGGATGTAAAGTACATATTGCTCACTTCAGAAATACCATCAACTTCAAGAACAGATCATTCCTCCTGATGAGAGTGTGAGGTTTTAGGCAAAGTGTAGTTCAGAGATATAGGTAAAAACTGCGTTAACTCTATTTTAAAGATACGCAGTTTTTTGGATAGGTTGGAGGGCCACCAAGCCAAGGATCAGAGAGAATGGTGAACAGCTGACTTGGGATGCCCAGGAGTCAAGAAGAAGTAGGGCATTTCAAAACTTAAACTTGATGACGTTGAAGGGTAAGGCATGTAATGGTGAGTGTGTGTATTCAAGGTGTTTACATTTTAGTTATGGCTTATGTTTCATACAGGATGATAAATTATTGAAACCTGTTTATCTCCAGTCCATTGACAGCTGAAGAGGGAATCTAAATTCAGAATAAACTGAAAACTTCATGTTAACAAGCTCCCCAGCGTATTTATACACACAGAGAATCTAGTAGGAATTGACAAGGGGTAACCCAAAGACAAGACTGGACTAGTGCAGTCAGTAAGGGTTAAGAATGGAGTCTATATTTTCATTTGACATAGAACCACATATTTAAAATATAAATATAAATTATGCATCTAAGAACACACATCTTAAGTGAAGGTGCTTGGATATATCTCCGGGAGAATATGAAGTTTTAGCACAAAGATATTGGTTAAAATGAACAGATTTGCCAGATCTTCAGAATTATACTGAGTACAATAAAACATTTATGAAAACCAGACAGCTAATAAACAATTCAAACTAGAACAAGTAAAACTCATAAATAGGATAAGCAGAGAGATATTAAAACCATTAAAAATTAAAGGGAAATGACATTTTGTCCCTCTCAAATAACCACATTTAAAATTCATCCTTGATCACTGCAAAAAAGAGGATGCAATAAAGCAGGCAAAGTTATTTAATGCTGTTGACACTATAAATTGATTAAGCCATTTAAGGAATACATTTTGAACTGCATTTAAAGACATAATAACCCACTTATAGGAAATCATCCCAAAGTAAGAAAGAAATGAAATTACTTAATGTAGCATGATATGCAGTAGGAATAGTCAGACGAAGTGAAATTTCTCACAGCAAAACCACAGTAATTCCAGTGAAATGTTGCATAACTGTTTATTATGTACACTTGCGGAGGTATGGCAAACACTTACATATTTTAAAGATCAGAAAATAAAACTGAATCCATGAAGATTCGATACTTAGAATAAGTGCAGAAAATATGCAAGACTATATGAGGAAAAGTTTTATTTATTTTTTTTAAAGATTTTATTTATTTGAGAGAGAGAGAAAGAGTGCACAAGCAGGGGAGAGGGACAGAGGCAGAGGGAGAAGCAGACTCCCCACTGAGCAGAAAGCCTGATGTGGGACTTGGGATCCTGGGATCATGACCTGAGCCAAAAGCAGATGCTTAACTGACTGAGCCACCCAGGTACCTCTATATGAAGAAAACTTTTAAACACTACTGAGAGACATAAAAGTAGACTTAAACAAATAGGAAAGTACTAATTATCTGTTCTTAGATAGGCAGATTAGACTTTACAAGGATGTCAGAACTTTCTGACATCCTTGTAAAGTCTATAGGCAATCTCAGATAAAAATATTAAGTGAGCCTAGTGAATTAGGCAACCTGATAATAAAATCTATTTAGATAAACAAATAGGAAAAACTCTCCAGCAAAATGCACACAAAAGAGGGGGGGAAAAAAGACCAAGGGAATTAGCTATAATGAGATATAGACAGCAAAGCTTCCAAAACTAAAAGTTGTGGTGTTGATGTATGATCAAAGAAGTACACTCATGGAATGGAATAGAAAGTTAAGAAATGGGCTCAAAAACATATGGAAGCTAAGTGCATAAGTGTAGCATCTCAAATCTATCTGGAAAAGATGGTCTTTTTAACAAATGGTGCTGAAACAATGAAGTAGCCATTTGAATAAAATCAATAAAATTATATTCACACCTCACACTATACATGAGAATAAAGCCCAAACTGGATCAGGGATATAAATGTGGGGGTTGGGACGCCTGGGTGGCTCAGTTGGTTAAGCAGCTGCCTTCGGCTCAGGTCATGATCCCAGCGTCCTGGGATTGAGTCCCGCATCGGGCTACTTGCTCAGCAGGGAGCCTGCTTCTCCCTCTGCCTCTGCCTGCCATTCTCTCTGCCTGTGCTCGCTCTCTCTCCTGCTCTCTCTCTCTCTGATAAATAAATAAAATCTTTAAAAAAATAAATAAATGGGGGGGTTAAATAAAAAATAATAATAATAAATAATAAAAATACTAATAAAAATAAAAAATTAAATGTGGGGGTTTAAAAAATCTATGCAAATAATAGAAGAAAACATGGATGGATTCCTTTTTGACCTTGATAACAGAAGAAGGTTTTCTTTTTTTGTTTTTTTTTTTTTAAGATTTTATTTGTTTGACAAAGAGAGACACAGCAAAAGAGGGAACAAAGTAGAGGGAGTGGGAGAAGGAGAAGCAGACCTCCCGCCAAGCAGAGAGTCCAATGCAGGGCTCAATCCAAAAACCCTGGGATCATGACCTGAGCTGAAGGCAGACGTTTAAGGACTGAGTCACCCAGGAACCCCAAGAAGAAGGTTTTTATAATTCACAATCCATTGACGATAAAACAAAAAAAAAAAAATGATAAATTTGCATGGTGAAACCACCATTAAGTCAAAAAATAATTGACAACAAGGAGAAAATATTTACAACATGTATCAAAGATAAGTGGCTATTATTTTTACATTTGAGAATTTTTAAAATATTGAAAACTACATATGTGAAAATGACTTGATAGAAATAGGAAAAATTATTAACAGACAATTCATAATATAAGTAAAAAGGTAGAAATAGGAAAAATTATTAACAGGCAATTCATAATATAAGGTAAAAGTGGGCATCTAATATTTGAAAAATACACACTTATAATTATATAAAAATTAAAACCCTGATTTAAAAAAGTATTTCTTTTTTTTTAAGATTTTATTTATTTATTTGACAGACAGAGATCACAAGTAGGCAGAGAGACAGGCAGAGAGAGAGAGGAAGAGAAGCAGACTCCCTGCTGAGCAGAGAGCCCAACGTGGGGCTCGATCCCAGGACTCTGAGATCATGACCTGAGCCGAAGGCAGAGGCTTTAACCCACTGATCCACCCAGGCGCCCCAAAAGTATTTCTTTTTTAACCAATAGACTAACCTTAAAAAAAAATCACAATGCAGTCTATTGGAGAAGACTGGGGAAATTGACATTGCCATGCATTGTTGGCAAGAATACAATTTTGCACATTCTGAAAGAAAATTTAGCATCACCCAACAAAACTATATTTGCACTTGCCCTTTGACACAATAATCACCCTTCCAGGGACCTACCTTGAAGATACACATACAGTAATAGGAAAGTATATATGTCCAAGGTTATTCCTTCCAGCACTGTTTGCAATTAGAAATAATGCATAAACCTAAATCCCCATACATAACAAAGTGGTTAAATGAATTATGGTATGCTCACCTGATGGATTTCTATACAGCGGTTAAAAATGGGTAAGATCTCTGTGGAATGAGAGAGCGATATCCAGGATATAATGTTAAGGAAAAAAAAAATTAACAAAAGATAACCTAGAATAGGCTAGCCTTTAAGCAACAAAGAAGGGAATGTAAGAAACTATACAGGTATATTCTTATTTGCACAACAAAGATAATCAGGGACAGAAAAAGATTGGTCACTTAGAGGGGGATGGTGGAAAAGTAGAAAGAAGGGATAAGCAGGAATGGGGTTGTAAGAGTGAGGAGAAATGGTATGACACGGTGTTTCTTCTGATATAGCTCTGACCTTTAAAGCCATTGTAATTAACCACCTTCCCAAATTAATGAAATATTAAAATCCATCACAATGTACTAGAAGAACCCCAAAATGTAATAAAACTATATCAAATGAACGCAACTGACTTACAAAATATAAAACCATACTGGAGGGGTGGGGAAGGAAATAAGTAAGGTAAGTAACTTTGGGAGACAACTTCTTTTTTTTTTTTTTTTAAAGATTTTATTTATTTATTTGACAGAGAGAAATCACAAGTAGATGGAGAAGCAGGCAGAGAGAGAGAGGGAGGGAAGCAGGCTCCCTGCCAAGCAGAGAGTCCTATGCGGGACTCGATCCCAGGACCCTGAGATCATGACCCGAGCCGAAGGCAGCGACTTAACCCACTGAGCCACCCAGGCGCCCCGGGAGACAACTTCTTGACCAGATTCTGTACTCTAAAGATCACAAGAACTAGGCACCTGGGTGGCTGGTTTGGATGAGTGTCTGACTCTTGGTTTTGGCTCAGTTCATGGTCTCAGGATTGTGGGATCCTGTCCTGTGTCAGGCTTGGCCCTGAACATGGAGTCTCCTTGAGATTCTCTCTCTCTCCCTCTCCTTCTGTTCCTCCCCCAACCCTCACTCACTCTCCCAAATAAATAAATAAATAAATCTATCAAAAGAACTATACGCAAGTCTTAATTCCAGTTAGTAAATCTATCTCTCACAAAGGTATTGGTTAGTTAGTGCATTACAACTTTTTTTTAAAAGATTTTATTTATTTATTTGAGAGAGAGAGATCACAAGTAGGCAGAGAGGCAGGCAGAGAGAGAAGGGAGGAAGCAGGCTCCCTGCTGATCAGAGAGCCGGATTCGGGGTTTGATCCCAGGAACTGAGACCATGACCTGAGCTGAAGGCAGAGGCTTAACTCACTGAGCCACCCAGGCGCTCTGCATTACAACTTCACGTAGGTATCACATTAGAGAAAAAAAGCCTTTTTAAATATAACAAAAGCCTTCTGTGTCACTGTTGGAGGAAGAAGTTACAAATAATAAAAGAGGAAGGCTAAAATAAACCCTGTGGCTTTAGATTGGAACCAGAGTCATCACTATAAAATCACACACACGTACACACACACACAGATGGTTGTGTGTGTGTGTGTGTGTGTACCTATGTGTATAGGGGTTATTATATGTCCATACATACATTTCCTAGCTCTGTCTGCTGGGAGGGCCTGGAAGCAATGAAGCTCTGGTAACAATGAGCCCCAGCAGCACCCAGATGTTGGTTCCTAAACACTGCTCTCCAATCAGAGGAACCAGGGGGTCCCTGAAGAGGTGATCGATGGCAGGGTTAGGGCAGAGGAAATGCACCAGGAGCCTGGAGCATTTGTAGCACCAAAAATAAGAGTGTGTTAAGAAGAGGATAGGGCATAGCAGAAGGAACACAGAATCCAAGTAGAAGAGTGTCCTAATGGCCAAGTGTAGGATAATCTGAGCAAAATAGTAATAATAATTATATTGGACTATCAGTTCTTGAACAAAATAATCATCCATGAGCCCATACAAAACTGAATAATTGAATGAAAAAAATAAATGTCTCAGAAGAGACAGCTCTTTCTTGCATAAGATTTCTAAATTTTAAAGATATGTATGTATGTATGTCATGTATTTAGTGCAAGTAGGAGGAGGGGCAGTGGGAGAGAGAATCTCAGGCAGACCCCATGCTGAGCGCGGAGCCCCATGCAGGGTTCCATCTCATGACCCTGAGATTGTGACTTGATCTGAAATCAAGAGTTGGAGGCTTAGCCAATAAGCCACCCAGGTGCCCCCATAAGATTTCTATTACTACATTTAGAAAGAAAGAAGGGAATGAAGTATCACGGGTGTGCGAACACCACTGTGGCAGGCAGGATCTACCAATGAACACTAAAGGTATTAAAATTATACATTTTTGAGGAGATCAGGATAATCACATGGTCCCAATGTATCTTTTTTTTTTGTTTTTAAAGATTGTATTTATTTATTTGACAGACAGAGATCACAAGTAGGCAGAGAAGCAGGCAGAGAGAGAGGAGGAAGCAGGCTCCCCACTGAGCAGAGAGCCCTATGCGGGGCTTGATCCCAGGACCCTGAGATCATGACTTGAGCAGAAGCCAGAGGCTTTAACCCACTGAGCCACCCAGGTGCCCCCCAAAGTATCTTTCTCAGAATATTTATTAACTTCGGGGCAACTGGGTGGTTCAGTGGGTTAAAGCCTCTGCCTCCCACTTATGTCATGGTCTCAGGGTCCTGGCATTGAGCCCTGCATCGGGCCCTCTGCTCAGCAGGGAGCCTGCTTCCCCCTCTTTCTCTCTCTCTCTCTCTCTTTGCCCACCTCTCTCCCTACTTGTGATAGCTGTCTGTCAAATTAAAAAAAAAAAAAAGAATATTTATTATCTTCTCCCAGATACAGAATGAAAAATGCTAATTTTGTAGTGTATAAATGCAGCAGATAACACTTTAACCAAGGGAATCAAGAACATGAACCGTAGTAACACACAATGTTATGAATGCCGTGATAGGATCAGTTGAGGAGAACACAACCTCGATTCTATGATTTTTTGAAAAAACAAAAACAAACAAACAAAAAAAAACAGAGCATCATTCTAAGGAGGAAACAAAAGTTTGGACAACCCTAAATGGACTTTCTACAAAGAGCCAAACAGTAGTCATCAAAAGTGTCAAAATCTGGAAGACAAGGAAAGATCGAGGCATTGTTACTGGAAACTCAACAGACATAGAAACTAAGTTTGATGTGAAATCCTCAGTTGGATTCTACAGCACAGACAGGATATATGTAGAGAAACTGGCAAAATTCAAATAAGGTCTAGAGTTAACAGTATTGTGCTAAGGTTAATTCCTGGTTTGATCATTTTAATGTGTTTTATAAGATGCTAACATTAGGGGATACTGAGTGAACTGTTAAATAATTCTCCGTGTTACTTTTGCAACTCTCTATAACTCTAATATTAGACCAAAATCAAAAGCTAAGAAAATGAATCTATATAATATAAGTTCTCAGATTGATGGCTAACTAAAAAATTAGTATTGAAAACTTGGATAAAAGTTTTAAAAGAACATGGAAGAGTCAAGACAGGTGTTAGAATGATGGATATTCAATTACAATTATAAATATTGCCTGTAATTTTGGATATGGTTTGCTCATGGCTGGATCATCTCTGACTATTGCTAGTGGTACTTCTTTGATGAAGGACAGGAACATCACTGGTAAAATCTAGTGAAGATGTGGGGAATACAGATGTGTAATTCACATAATCACAGTATCAGACTTTACATTTTGCAGGGACCTCAGAAAAGCTTTGGCCAGGATAACATTTCACAAGAATAATTAAATAATAACTATCTCTCTATTCCTCTAATCTCCCATACATTGTCCTTGTTTTCAGCAATATCTGACTCCACTCTCTACCTTTACTTCCTGTAAAGTGTGTCTCATGCAACTTTTCTTCTAAGCCATCTCTCTAAGGTGCTTCTTATTCTTTCAACTTCTTTGAAACTTATTATCCATTCTTACATTGTCACCAGGAACGAGCTCACTAAAATAAAAACTGAAAATGGAATTTAGGTATTAACTTCCTAGTAGTACATTTCCATGGAGAATCTGGTGTGAGCCTAAGGCAGTTGCTAAGAGTAGAACATCAGGCTGTCAAAATATTTGGTTGATGTGGATTTTTGAAGAGAGAGATAATTATTTCAGATTAGCCCCAAGAACACACATATGCATGATAAAAGAGCACACACTGCTTTCTTTTCGTTGAAAATGGAATTTCTTTTTTCCCCCAGCAAGCTAGAACAGCAATAGGATGGCATTTTCTTTTGGGAAAATGCATGTTGGAACATTAAACTCTACAGTTTATAAGATCAGAGACATTTCTCAGAAAGTAAAACCAAAAAAAAATGCAATTTTATTTGTATTCCCTCAAAAGTCATCAGTGCGTACTTTGCCTGGTTGAATAAGGGAGAGGTATATTAAATGAAGGAGAAGAGAGGGTTCCCAGAGCTCCTGCACCCTCAGGACTCACACCATCCATGCTCCTCCCCAAATGTTCCGGTGATGCTCTATGTGTGTTTCTAGCTTACGGCTATTTCTGAAGACACATTCTGGATCATTTTCTAGCAGATTTTGCTGACACCTGGCTACACATCCTTTATGAAAGTTGTTTCATTGCCTGGGAGAGATCAGAAGAGAATTTTGATTGCTTTTGGTTTGTATCATTAAATACTGGTGTTTCTGCTGGTGACCAAACCATTTACCCCCAGGTGCCATGGCATTCCTATCTCTGGGACTCTCCAAGAACGTCAGTTCTTGCCTTACTGGTCTCCCTTCCGTTCCTCGGCACCTACAAAATTATTCTTGCCTCAGGCCTTTTGCACTTGCCATTTCTTCCATCAGGCATGAGCTGGTACCTCTTCCCATGGCTGGTTCCTTTCTCATTTTCAAATTCAGCCCAAATGTTATTTCTCCAGACAGACTCTGTCTGTATAGCTCCCTATAAAGTAGACCCTGCCCCATCTTCAGGAGGAGTTTTCTATTACAAAACACTCTATTGTCAAGATGCTTGTGAATTCCAAAATCCTTTATTATTATTATTTGGGGTTATTCCTCCCCCCAACCCCCGTCTACCACCATGAGAAAGGAACGGCCATAAAAGTAGAGGCCATGCCTGTTTACTCTGTTCCAGACATTGTCCTAACGGTAGCTCTGTGAAGTTGAAACTATTACCATTTTACAGCTGAGAAACATGTTTCAGAGATTAAAGTTCAAATAGCTAGTGAGCAGAGGAACCACAGTTCAAACTCAGGCAGAGAGAATCAAGCTGCTCTGAGCTGCCCTTTGTTGAACTTCAAGGATTCAATAAAATCAAGTACATAAAATACTTGCCACAAGATCGGGCACATAGCACTTAATAAATAGCTGTGTGATCCCATAAAATCTTCAAAATCACCCTAGCAAAGAAAATACCCTATCTGCATATAATGTATGTAATAAATGAGGTCATAGTTTCTACTTGAAGGATGAAATGGTTTGCCCAAGGAAGTGGTACAGAGAGACTCTCCAAACTCTGCCTGGTTTGCTTAGGTCTTTGCCAGGACACTCAATCCCTGGTAAACAAGGACAGTTGGTCAGCCTCGTGGGGTCCGTATTGTAATCGGCTCTATTGGACTCCTACATTCCTCCTCTCTTCCTCCCAATATTATGTTGGATAGGGTTGTGCCTCAAGACCTCTACTGAATTTAATTGAACTTATTGAACTTAATTTTCTTCCCCCATGGAGACGATGTGTGGTAGGTTTTTGATATTTCAGAAATCTCAGAAAATTGGAGATGTTCGTTTTAAGATAGATTCATGGATGCTGTCTTGTATTAAATTAATCCTTGGAACCCTGAAAGTTGTAATGTTGCAAGTGCAGCATTGAGAGCCAGCAAGCAGTGGACCCAGCCGCCTAACCACGAGAACTTCTCTTTCGGAGGAAACCAGGTGATTGTTTTGATGTCCCTAGCATTTAACTGAAGCCTTTTAGACAGAACACGATGTCCTGTGTGCTCTACTGAAGCCTATTCCAGGACCTCCCATAAATGAGCATGGTAAGTCTAGATGATTAAAGACTGCCTAAGAATGCTCCCTCATAGCTGAATCTCATTATCAATGTCGAGGGGACATCAGGGACGGGGAAGGTTTTCAGGAGCAAAGGACTGAGTTCTTTTACTGCTTTTCCAAAAGATTGAAGAGCAGATTGAAGAACAGCAGGGAATGCTTTAAAACAAGTTGTGCCTGGATGGAGAGAAGTCCTTCATGCCACTTAAGGCACTTTTTGTTTGTTTTGGGTTTGGGGTTGTTTGGGGGTTTTGTTTGTTTGTTTGTTTTTTGTATCCTGGCAGAATAAATTGAGGAATTGAAATCACTGTATTTGTAATTCTGCATCACATCTTAACTTTGAACGATAAAGAATGTATTCTAAGGGCATTGTAGGTCCAAATCAATTTCCCTCAGTTTATAAGCACAGGATAACGGCAACAACCTCTGATTTTCCTACTTGGAACCTGTCAAAGTGTTCACTTGCGAAAGAATAAGCAATCTGGTTTGGGGAGCTTATCTGGGAGCTCTGTGAATTATCTCTAACATGCAGAACTTTGTGTCACACATTTCTCCATCATTCTCCTTCATGACCTACTAACCTTTCTGTCCCTGGGCTTTCTCATGCAGATAACAGAACTCTCATTTTTTAAATCTACTGGAGAGTTTGGAATTTCAAGATTCAAAAGTTGCTTAGATTCTTACTAAAGATATTTGAAGTGACTATACAATTACCAATCATTCAACCCATCCTTGTTGAACCCTTACTGTGTGGTTCCAGCACTTTGTAAGACTTGATTTGCTTGGGAATCTTGGTTCTGGACTGGCCAAGAGATAAAGAAATACATATACAGTTCTTTGGTTATTTCTGAGAAAACTGTATGAGAGGAGCTATTCAAGAATATAACCTATATAACCAAAAATCAGAAATTTTCCCCATGGTGACGCTAAACTATTTCTTAAGTTACACTAATATAAACTACGAAGAAGTAATAACGAACAAAATTGATTATTATCTTCCCAGAGTGTTGGCTAACTTAATCATTACTCCATTTTTTTTTCTCACATGTTTTCATTCTAGTTTTATTTGTATTTCAGAGTTATTCAAGAACCTTTTCCCTTCAATATCGACATTTTGTTTGATTTTTTTCTAGCCCATTTCCCTCCAACCACTTACTCTACATACGACCTTGGACACATCCTGTATCAAACTCTCAAAACCCGTTTTTCTCATCTGTAAAATGTTGACAGTGTTAGTACATTCTTCAGTATTTCGGAGAAGAGTGGGTCAGAGAATTTAAGTAAAATTCTTAACATATCACCTAGCAAGAAAAACAATATTACTACCAATTGTCAAGAGAAAAAAACTAAGGCTATCCTTTTAAAATGACTATTGCCATTGATGATAAGTTTTAAGCACTTACTCTGCATTTATACTTATGTTTCAGGTGTTTAGTATATAATATAATCCCCAACAACTAGATACTATTAGTATTCAGTTTTACAGGTGAAGCATAGTGCTAAACAAGGAAGTTAGATAATATGCTCAAGGTTGCATAGCCATAAATACGGCATCATGATTCAAGCTGTGTTGGGCTAATTCTGGAGTCTACACTTGCATCCATTAGGCTATGCTTCTTATATCAGAGTAAAAGAGTGATATCAGGGTCCCTAACTGAGCATTTTAACAGGAAAAAACAAGGCAACTTGGTGGGAAAACTTCAAGGTCATAATCAAGAAATTGTTTCAAATTCTAAAGGAAGATCAGATATGGAAACCCAAGCAAGGATTATGGGTGATACAGAATAAACCAAAACAGCTACCGGACGTTAAAACAAATGTAAATAAATAAAGCACAAAAGGAGCATAATCTATAGTTAAATAAATACGTAAGTAAATATTCAAAAGTTCGAGGCACCCAAGTCATGTGTGTATTTATTATATGAAATGGATTATATGCAATATATGTTATTTGTAATAGCAATGTATTAAAAGGTACTATGTAGCTATGGCCCATGAAAATGCAGTGCATTTGCTCTAAAATTATCATGTAAAATGAGATCAAATATTATATAAGTAGTTCCCTTGAAGATCATTTAAATTGCCCAGGATATATTATGATTAGTGTTCTTCAAATGCTAATGAAGGCCCCTAAAGAATACACTGCAGTTAATTTGTGTACATACACATATCACTGTTTATACTGAAATATTTTGAATGTGTAGTCTACAGATAAAATGACAATTGTTGGGATTAGCAGAGAAATTCATCTCTTCAGCAAGCTCTAGCAAGTCTACTTCAGCTCTTTCCTGATTTGTATGCAGACCACTCTGAATCTGTCTGGAGATTTCAAAGCATTAACCACCATTCTTTCTCTCTTAATCTGATCAGCATCTACTGTTATCCCTCCAATCAGGAGTGACTTCCAAGAGACAATTGTATTTCCACACAGTGGGATGGTCTGTAGCATGTGGGCTGGACTTAGAGCCTAGTACATAAGGATGCTTTGCAATTCCTAAGTTCCTGCATATGTCAAGCTGAATTCACCCCTGCCACACTTTAATAAAGAAAAAGGACCTAAGGGCACCTGGGTGGCTCAGTGGGCTAAGCATCTGACTCTTGATTTTGGCTCAGGTCTTGATCTACAGTTGTGAGACGGAGCCCCAAGGTGGGCTTCATGCTCAGCATGGGGTCTGCTTGAGATTCTCTCTCTCCCTCACTGTGCCCCTCCCCCTGTGTGCTCTCTCTCTCTCTCAAAATAAATAAAGTCTTTTTTTATTTTTTTAATTTATTTTCAGCATAACCATATTCATTGTTTTTTGCACTACACCCAGTGCTCCATGCAATCTGTGCCCTCTCCAACACCACCACCTAGTTCCTCCAACCTCCCACCCCCCACCTCTTCAAACCCCTCAAATTGTTTTTCAGAGTCCATGATCTCTCATGGTTCACCTCCCCTTCCAATTTCCCTCAACCCCCTTCTCCTTTTTAAATAAAATCTTTTTTTTTTAAAGGATCTAAATAAGTTAAATTTCACCTTGAGTGAGTGATATGAGACTCAATCTCAATTGTTACAGGTCTATCTCCCTTCATCAAAGAAAACTATGGAAATACTGTGTTATGCTAAAGAAGGTTCTCTTCTTGGGTTTATCTTTGTGTATAATGTAAGAGAATGGTCGAGTTTCATTCTTCTGTACATAGCTGTCCAATTTTCCCAGCACCATTTATTAAAGAGACTGTCTTTTTTCCACTGGATATTTTTTTCCTGCTTTATTGAAGATTATTTGAGCATAGAGTTGCAGGTCCATATCTGGGCTCTCTTCTCTGTTCCACTGGTCTATGTGTCTGTTTTTGTGCCAGTACCATGCTGTCTTGGTGATCACAGCTTTGTAGTAAAGCTTGAAATCTGGCAACATGATACCCCCAGTTTTTTTTTTCTTTTTCAACATTTCCTTAGCAATTTGGAGTCTTTTCTGTTTCCATACAAATTTTAGGATGGTTTGTTCCTGCACTTTGAAAAATGCTGGTGGGATTTTGATTAGGATGGCATTGAAAGTATATTGCTCTGGGCTTTATAGTCCTTACAACAATGTTTATTCTGGCCCACAGACACATGAAAAAGTGTTCCTCATCATTAGCCATCAGGGGGATTCAAATCAAAACCACATTGAGATACTACCTTCCACTAGTTAGAATGGCCAAAATTAACAAGACAGTAAACAACATGTATTGGAGAGGATGTGGAGAAAAGGGAACCCTCTTACACTGTTGGTGGGAATGCAAGTTGGTGCAGCCACGTTGGAAAACTGTGTCGAGATTCCTTAAGAAATTAAAAATAGAGCTACCCTACGACCCTGCAATTGCAATACTGCATATTTACTGCAAAGATACAGATGTAGTGAAAAGAAGGGCCATCTGTACCCCAATGTTCACAGCAGCAACGGCCACCATCACCAAACTGTGGAAAGAGCCAAGATGTCCTTCAACAAACGAATGGATAAAGAAGATATGATCCATATATACAATGGAATATAACGCCTCCATCAGAAAGGATGAATACCCAACTTTTGTATCATCCTGGATGGGACTAGAGGAGATTATGCTGAGTGAAATAAGTCAAGCAGAGAAACTCAATTATCATATGGTCCCAGTTCCTTGTGGAGCAGAAGGAATAACATGGAAGACATTTGGAGAAGGAAAGGAAAATTGAACTGGGGGGAAATCGGAGGGGGAGATGAAGCATGAGAGAATATGGACTCTGAGAAACCAGCTGAGGGATTTGGAGGGGAGAGAGGTGAAAGGATGGGTGAGCCTGGTGGTGGGTAATGAGGGCACATATTACAAGAAGCACCGGGTGTGGTGCATAAATAATGAATCTTGGAACATTTGAAAACAAAATAAAATTTAAAAAGGGGGAAACTAACTGAGATCTCAACTCAAACATACAAGTGGGGTATTTTGTGTTTTTTGTTTTTTGTTTTTTTTTTCACATAAGTGCTTTTAATAAAGACAGCCATTGTACCTTAAAGAAGATTCTCTAGTCATCAGTGCAAATGCAGCTAACTGGACAGTGAGGGAGTCAGGATCAGTGCTCCCAAAAGATAATACAGATTCAGGACCACTAAGATCAAACAGCACTGACATCCTGCTTTGTAGCTTAGAGAGGGACATTCTACTTTGCAGTCTTTACGAAAATGACTTCTACAAAAATGTCCTCAAATAAGACAATTAACCATGAAAGTGTTTGTCAATATCATGGGCAAGGGGCAGTTAAGACTGAAACGCCCAGATGTCAGCAAAAAAAGACCATCAGCGTGTAGACATTAACCTAATAGTCAGACTGATACATGGCCATGATTGCTTAAGAAAGCTCACAAAAGTGCTCATAGAAACCCCTAAACCTAGAAACTCCTGGGGCAACCCACTCAGAGAGCTTTGTACTCTTGCTCAATGAACTCTGCCTTACCGCCCGCCACTCTCTGTCTGGTGTACCTCTTTATTCTTTGAAGTGACATGGGCAAGAACCACGGGCACAAAGGGGACCCAAATCCTGTAACGATCTCCCGTCACAGCCAGTGTCTCCAGCATTTCCCTTGAGTAGGAGGACTTGTGTCTTAAATAAAAAATCAGCCAAAGATCCATGAAATGGGAACAGTCTTCATATTTGAAAAATATTTTAAGAATATCAGTGCTCAGTATTCATAGGTATCCTTGGCCTCAGGTAGCATAAACTCTTCACCCAAGTACTTGCTAAATAATTGGAACTATGTTTTCCTTTCTACTGCTCCCAAAATGAAATCTGCTGGTAGTTGACTAAGAAAATCAGCTACCTAGATTGGGGTGGAGGCAGGACGATCAATTGTTTCATATATATTATCCATGACACTTAAACAATTTTATATACTTAGTAAAAGATGTAATCAACTTAAATGTTTTCAAAGTCTTCTGATTATCTTTAATGGATATAAAAATAAAAGAACTGTAAAAAATAAAACATGTTGCAGAGGTTCTTATAATTGACATTTAAAGCAAATTAGGGATGAATTTGGAAGGAAAGTCAAACCATCGTCTCCTGATTGAGGAAACAGCAAGATGAGGGAGGTTACACATTGGCAAACACCACCTCATGAACCTTGTCAAAGAGGGAAGACAGACCTCACGTTTGAGGTTTGAGGTTTGAAGGCATATTCTAAGGGCACAGATACAAATGAATCCATGAAATGGGCTGAAAGCAACCAGACGTGTGCACGTCACTGTCAGCGAGTAGAAAGAGACCTGCAGAAATGCAAAAAAATGGCATAGCACCCCTGTGTGTGCCAAACGCCCGAAAAGCAGCTGCTGCATACCAGGTAGGGAACCTACTATGCCTTAAAGCATCATGATGGACACTTTGGCTACAAACTTGCTTATAGTCTTGGCAGTTGTCCAGAAAGAGCATGGTCAGAGAGGTACAAAGTATTGGCTCTCTCTCTCTCTCTGTCTATCACTTGCGTGTCCTGATGAGTAACACAAATGACATTTTATCTTGGATTAGACGTTGCATGCACTGAGTTCACAGTTATTAGTTAATCGGCTCTCATGACAAGTTCGTGCGGAGGGAGTTTTATTACCTCTGTTTTACAGCAGCAGAAACTGAAGGTTAGGCGAAATGACTTGCCTTGTGCTCTCTCCACGTCCCCTAGCTCACCACTGCCACCCACCCTCTGCACACCCCCCCCCAAAAAAAAGGAAAGAAAGAAGAGAAAATATTGAGGAAACAAGATTTTCGGCTCCACCTTGAAAATTCTAGGACGTATTCTATCCTTGTCAAAATCCAATGGTGAGAAATTTTCTTTTCCTTTTCGAGCTTAATAAATGAAGATTTCTGTGTCTTGAGTAGCCATGTGCTTCTTTCTAGATCTCAGCTTTGCCACAGAAAACCTCAGGGTCATTTCTTTTTAAGATTTTATTTATTTATTTGAGAGTGTGAGCAGAAGGAGAGGCTGAGAGAAAGGAACAAGCAGACTCCTACTGAGCATGGAGCCCTGTTCGGGGCTCAATGTGGGCCTGATCCCGGTACCCTGAGAACATGACCTGAAGCAAAGTCAGAAGCTTAACTGACTGAGTCACCCTGGTGCCAGTGAGAAAACCCCAGTCTTTATGGCCAAATCTAAAGTGACAATACCAAGCTAATTTTGAATTACCATAACCCTGTTTGTTTGTTTGCTTGTTTGTTTTTAAATTTTTATTTTTTTAAATTTCTTTTCAGTGTTCCAGAATTCAGTGTTTATGCACCACACCCAGTGCTCCAGGCAATACATGCCTTCCACAATACCCACCACCAGGCTCACCCAACCTCCCACCCCCCTTCCCTCCAAAACCCTCAGTTAGTTCCTCAGAGTCCACAGTCTCTCAAGGTTCGACTCCCCCTCTGATTTCCCCCATCTCACTTCTCTGCAATTAGTAGCTCTCTTACTGGGCCAAACCAGTAAGCCTAGCTGACTCAGTAGGTGGTCACAGGGTCATGATGAGTTCAAGCCCTGCCTTAGGAAATGGGGCCTACAAGGAAAAAAAAAAAAAAAAAAAAAAAAAGGCTTTACTAATTTTCCCTGTGCCAGAAATATACATACACTAATTTCGTTAATTTGCACCAGCCTGGGGATGACTGACATCATTTAGAGCTTAGGAGGTAACATTCTATCTCTTCATACCTGATACAATTCTCCGAACACAAGTAATTCTTATTCTTGCAATTCTTGCAAAGCCCTTTAATACTTATTAAAGGACCTCCAAAATGCGTGGCTGTGCTATTTCTGGAGGAAGTGGTCAAAATGCCTGGTTTTAAATGTTCCTAATGCTAGTTTCTGATATCTTTAGTATATTTTAGTATATCTTTAATGTATTTTAGTGTATTTTCTGGTATATACACTGTAGTATGTTTTTAAAGCATTTTTATTTTTTTTAAGGAAAGAACTTAAATAGATTCTCTTCTAGTCCCCTTTCTTGTTTTTAACTGGTATTGAGTTAATACGACTTTTCGACAGTTTGAAGCATGAGTTATTTATGATCCAGAAGATAAGACCCAGAGACCTTAAGTGAACTGTGGACCAAGTCAGAACAGCCATTGTTCCGCTTATCATTATTTTATTTTTCTTAAATCATTTGTGGAAGTAGTTTCTTTTCGGTTGAAGCTCCTGTTCCTCATGTAAGAATTTGAGAATTTAAGGCTTTCAGTCAGCCATCACCAAGGATACAAAGCAAACTGGTTTCAAATTCCATAGAACAAAACCACCATAACCGGGATTTCTGAATTCCTGGGGGAAGGAAGTCTTTCCTATAGTACTCTACCTACTTATCTATAATCATCTATTGGTTTTATATAACTATGGTTGAGAACAGAGTGATTCTATAATTGAACATATTCTCTGTTAGAAAAGTGACAGACTTTGGCAGCTTTTAAGATTCGTTTTTCGTGCTTCGTGTGTATTTAAACCTACATAATGATCATTTCCCAACTTCTCCTATTCCAATAATATTTCATTTGGAAAAGCCAATGTCATTAGCATAGTGGTACTTCTCCCTCTGGAAGGAATTAATACCTCATGTATTTGTATTTGTGGGGAACCACACCAAAATCATTATCAATGACCCTTCTGCATTTTCTTATGCCATAGATCACATCTTTGGGAATTATGTCAAAAACATTCACTTCGAAATATAAAAGGAATTCTGAAAAAGAAAATAATTCAGTTAAAGAACAGGCAAAAGATCTGAACAACCACCTCATTAAAGAAGATACGCACTTGGCAAATATGCATACGAAAATATCCTCTGCGTCGTATGTCACTAGGGAAATGCAAATTAAAACAGCTCTGAGATACCACTACACACACCTCTTAGAACAGCCAAGTTCCAGAACACTAGCAAAACCAAATACTGGTGAGGATATACAGCAGCAAGCATCTCATTTATGGCTGGTGAGAAGGGAAATGGTAGAGCCACTTTGGAAGACAGACAGTCTCACAAAACTAAACATACTCATAGCAAACAATCCAGCAATCACATTGCTTGGTATTTATGCAAAGGAGTTGAAAACACATCCACACAAAAACCTGCACACAAATGGTTTATAAGCAGATTTATTCTTAATTCCCAAAGCTTGGACACAACCAAGATGTCCTGCAGGACGTGAATGAATGAATAAATTTCGGTCCATCCAAACAATGGAATATTATTCAGCCCTTAAAAAACAACAGCAAAACAAAAGCAAAAAGCTCTAGGACCCTAAAAAGACATGGAGGAATCTTAAGGGCACATTACTAATTACTGTGTGATTCCAGCTGTGGAATCCAAAATTATGGAGACAGTAAAAAGATCAGGGCTACTGGGGAGGGATGAGGATGGTAGGGGTGAACACTAAGCACAGAGGATTTTAAGGACAGTGAAACTATTCTGTATGATCCTATAATGGTGGATATGTGACATTTACATTTGCTAAAAAATAAAACCCATAAAATGTACCGTTTTGGGTGAACAGATGTTCACCAAGATTGAACCTTAATATAAACTATGGAATTGGAGTGATAAAGATACAGGAATGTCGGGTCCATTTTGGGGGTGGGGTGGGTTATAGATATTGGAGGCTGTTGTAGGACATTCACTTTTCATTCAATTTTGCTGTGAACCTAAAACTGCTCTAGAAAATAAATTCTATTTAAAAGGAGGGAGAAAAACACTTTCAAAATATGCTCATCCAAAGTAGCACTACAAGAGAATGTTGGCTTTCCTGTCAATAAAGCTCTTAAGAGAAAATGAATGGTTTCTCTAAATCCAAGTGCTTTAAGCAAATTTATCCTTCTTCATTGTCCTGGAGTCCATTAAAAATCCCTTTCATGTCCTCAATCTGTGCCATATTGTGTTGAAAAGATAAAGGACTAGCCTTTACGGTTAAGGAATTGTTAGAAATCATTAATAATTCAAAAGCATTAAACAACAAAATGCAATAGTTACATTTCTCTTAAGGTAACCAGGCAATGTGCTGGTTATGCTTTTGGAGGCTTTATTCTGGCTGTTGTTTATCTATCTATCTATCTATCTATCTATCTGTTCAGTCACAGATGTGGTTATTTTCTGCCTTTCCCTCATTTGCATTCTAACAAAGATTTAGCAGGGAAAAACAGATTGTAGATTGAGGATATTAGAGATTCAAAAGTACTTTTAAATACTCCAGGAAGCAAACTTTAATGCTCACTATAGGTTTTGCTGTGAAATCTGTCACCATTTATGGAACTCAGATCTTTGCATTTTCTGCTGCTGTTATCTAGTTCAGCCATGTCCAAAATTAACAACTCTGGGTCAATTCAAGCCCAGCCATCTCCAAAATTAACAACTCTGGGTCAACTCACGGCTTTAAAAACAAAACAAAACAAACAAACAAACAAAAAATCTCCTCTGACCAAATGGCTCAAATTAACAATTCAGGAAACAACAGATGTTGGTGAGGATGCAGAGAAAAGGGGAACCCTCTTACACTGTTGGTGAGAATGCAAACTGGTACAGCTACGCTGGAAAACAGAACGGAGGTTCCTCAAAAAGTTACAAATAGAGCTACCCTATAACCCAGCAATTGCACTACTAGGTATTTACCCAAAGGATACAAAAGTACTGATTTAAAGGGGCACATGTGCCCCAATTGTTCATAGCAGCAATGTCTACAATGTCTGCAATATGGGAAGAGTCCAGAACCCAATGACAGATGAATTGATAAAGAAATGATATCTATTTATCTATCTATCTATCTATCTATCTATCATCTAATGGAATATTACTCAACCATCAAAAGGAACAAAATCTTGCTACTTGCAATGACGTGGATGGAACTAGAGGGTACTACGCTAAGCCAAATAAGTCAGAGAAAGACGAATACCATATGATTTCACTCATAAGTGGAATTTAAGAAACAAAGCAGATCAACATAGAGGAAGGGAAGGAAGGATTCAGATGAAAACAGAGAGGGACTGAACTCTAGGAAATAAACTGAGGGTTGCTGGCGGGGAGCTGGGTGAGGGGATGGGCTGACTAGGGGATGGGCATTAAGGAGGGCACATGATAGAATGAGCACTGGGCGGTCCACGCAACTGATGAATTGTCGGGAGCCAGTACAGGAGGCCTACTATAAGAGCTGTAAGGGACTGAATATGATTGGCTGTTCATTTAGGTCCACTCACGCGGGAGGTGCATGAGCACTGCATTCTGATTGGTTAACACTGCCTGCATAAAAACCCATGCGCCCCGGGGTTAGAGGAGGAAGAAAAAAGCGATTAATAAAAAAGGTTCACCACTACGTGAGTCTCCGAGTCCTTCTTGCTGGCGAGAGCGACAATGAATCACTAAATTCTACCCCTGAAATTAATAATACAGTATATGTTAACTTAATTTAAATAATTTAAAAAACTCCTCTGAGCAAAATTTGCCCAGTGAGCTAGAAAGAGGAATCAGCAGTCATTTGGAGGGTCAGGTAGAAGTTATTCTCCAAATTGTGATGAAGGTATTCTAACAACTTGAACATAGAATGTAAAACTCAACACCATGTTAATCTAGAAGCACCAATATATTTTTCTCAAATTATGGATGGCTTAAGTATTTGGGATTATGAGTTTATATCACTAGTGAAGGGGTAAGGAAGTTAATGTCAGGGAAATCAGTACCCAAAGAGACGATTCAGCCCCAGAACAGGATTCTCAGGATCTTGCCTGGAGTGTCTGAAAGTCTCAAAAGCCCTTGGGAATTAAAAAAAAAAAAAAAAAAAAAAAAAAAAGGAACCCCTGGGAATCTCCTAATGATTTATATCAATCTGAAATTCCAATGTGGGTAATTATCAAAAGTTCAGGGAACACACATTCTGCTTGAAACATTCCATCTTTCTCTCCAGACTTCCCCGTTGGTCTCCAATGACTGCCTTTTTACACTTTAACCCTGAATCAGATACATGAGCACATTCTAAAAAATGTAGCCCTTGGTTCCTCCTCTGCACTTATAGGGAAACCTTAGAAGGAGCTGTTGGTGATGCCCAATGAAGACGGACAGTCAAATACGTGTACCATGATCCCGCTTCTCCAATAGCTATTTCTTTTACTTTAAGTATCCAATTCAACATATCCACATACATATTTTATAAGCAATTACAAGCCTGGTGTATATGCCTGAATGACTTATTTAACTATTGCTTATAAGAATTTGGAATTTCAATTTAAAAAAAGAAAGAAAAAGAAGCTTGGTTATATTGAGCTTCTTAGATCTATAGATTACTGGCTTTCATTAAATTTGGGAAATTTGGGGCCATTATTTCTCCAAATAGTTCTTCCCTTTGGCTCTCTTCTCTCCTTGTGGGACACTCATTACACACACATGTGTGCTTGATAGTGCTTCGTAGGTTTCTGAAGTTCTATTCATTTCCCCATTGATCTATTTTCAACTTTATAGATTTTTTTTTCCCCCCTGCCCACATGTCTCTTCTGTTGTAACTGTCAGGTGAACTTCTCACTTTAATTACTTTATTTTTTAAATCCAAAATCTCCCTTAGTTTTTGTTCTACAATTGCCATCTCCTTAGTATGAGTTTCTGTTCATTGCATCATTGGTCATTATACTTTTCTTTTATTCTTTCAATATGGTATTCTTTAACTATTTGGATTCTTTTGAAGTTACTTGCTAAATCCAAAATTGGGGTTGGGGGACACTCACACACAGCTTCTGTTGATTGCCCTTTTTCTCTGAGTATGAGTTACATTTTCCTGTTGCTTCACATATTTTTTTGTGTGAAGTAGTGCATAGTTCAGACAATATTGACTTTTCCCTCCTGAGAGTTGTTTTGGCTTTGGTTTCATTGTTGTTGTTGTTGTTGCTTTGTTTTGTTTTTTGCTTTTGTTTTTGTTTTTGTTTTTCATTAAATCTATGACCTATGACTCCCCCCAAACGTGTAGCTATTGATGTTTCCGCTGGGTGGTTGTTTTTTTTGTTTTATTTTTATTTGCAAGTCTGGTCTTATCTTATGCTTCCCTAGGCATATTTCCTAGGAATAACTTACTGTTCAGTCCAGGATTATTAATTATTCTCAAACACATCAAGCTTAATGTCCTTCTACTCTCTGTTGACAGATCCATATGTAAGTTGGGAAGCATATTCAATTAGGCTGCTTTAAGGTCACCCTTTTTTTTTTTTTTTTTACTTTCCTTGGAACTTCCTTGCGTCTCCTTTGAGAAGATACCCCTGGCATGATAGCCCAGAGATATGTGAGTGGTGGCTTAGGTCTGTTTTGATCTTTGCTGTACACACACATATTTTCTAGCCAACCCCAGACATGTAGAAAGCTTATCAAATCCCCATGTGTGCCTCACCTACTAGAACTCTTGTTTAATCCCTAGCTATGCAAATTTGAGCAAATAGAGGCTCCTGGCCTCTTTTTTTACTCCTATCAGGATTGCCACTTGTGTTAGTCAGGGTTCTTCAGAGAAAGAGAACCAATAGAAGACACCTATAAACACACATAAATGAAAATGCATGGGTATACTTACATTTTTATATATAAGCATGTGATTATGGAGATTGAGAAGTCCCATAGTCAAGTATCTGAGACTGAGGAAAGCCAGTGGTTAGTTCCAGTCAGGGTCCAAAGGCTTGAGAACCAGGCGTGCCAATGGTTAAGTCCTAGTCTGAGAGCCCAAGACGACCAACATCCAGCTCAAGCAGTAAGGCAGAGAAAGAATTCTCTCTTCTTCTGCCTTCCTCCATTTTATTTAGGCTTTCAACAGGTTGGGAGATTTCCTACCCACGTTGGGGAGGACAATCTGCTTTACTTAGTCTACGGGTTCAAATGTTAATATTGTCCCAAAACATTCTCACGGACACACCCAGAAATAATATTTAACCAAATATCTGGACATCCTGTGACCCAGTCAAGTTGACACTGAAATTAATCATCATACCACTTTGATAATAATGTTCTAAATCCTATGTGTCCTCACTAGCAGTGATGGTGACAGCCTGACTTTCCCTGGGTAGATTATCATGGACAGAGCGAGTCGGGTCATGGGATCCGTCCTAGACAAGAATACCACAGGCTCATGCTGTTCTTACCCCAAGTTTAGTAGCATTTGTGAATAAACACAGTTCACATTGATGTTCAATGTTGGTTGATTTCTAGAGTTTTAGCCATCTGAGATGATTGTTTTTGACAGTTTTTCCCAGTTTTATGGTTGCTTTTTGTTAAATAGAGGATAGTTGGTTTCTTAATCCCATTATTCTGGGAAGGAAATCTTATTAAATATAAATTTATCTAGAGTATATAACTATTTTTCAACATATCCCTTTACTATTCCAAGCCTGCATAAAAAGACACACACACAGAATAAAAGAGAGAGAGAGAGAGAGATCAGTGATCCAGAAAATGTATCACTTCACAACACTGTAGTGAAAAGACCTTGTACTTTGGACTTGAATGAATCTTGGTTTGAATCGTGCTACTTCTTGCTATATGTACCCCGGAAAAAACATTCAAACTTTCTGAGACTCCTCTGTAAAACAGAAGTCTGAGCTGGGTTTTGTAAAGACCACATGCCTTGGTTCTAATGTGTACTTAATGGATGCTAGTTTTCTATACTCTACCACTTCTCTTTGCTTTCCATGAGCGTAGGCTATGTACAACTACCTGACTTTATGTTCAGTGTTTAAAAATTACATTAGCATGTGCATTTAGTTATTGATGTTTAAAAAGTGCATAACTGGGGTTACTAGTAAGTCAAGAGACACAATGGAGAAATGGTTTCTAAAGCAACCAACACCCCCTCTGGTTTGATGCCCAAGAATGCAGCCCTATTCTTGTGTTTTTACAAGCCTTATGTTGATTTATGTTTGCAAATGTACTTTTGGTAGTTTTCTTAGGCTGTATTCCCAGTGTCTTTCTTTAGATAACGATTGTATATATATATTTTTGCTGTATTTTCTAAGTGTTACAAGGAAGAAGGAATGAAGGGGATAAAATGCCCATTAGTTTTTGTGGGATAAATTCCAAACCAACTGATTCTAGTAGGAATTCTCTCTTTTTTTTTTTTTTTTCCATCTTTCTTTTGGTCAGTTATAATATCATTACATGTAGCATTAATATCTATACAGCATATTACAGCACTCTCAGTGTTTCTTCTTTGAATAAACTCAATCAGCCACAACTAGTTACTAGATTAGTATTTCAATTCTAAGTACTGGTCATGATTAGAAAGTGAAGCAAAAAGAATTGTTACAAAGGTTGCAATCTCATTTGGAGAATATATTCAATTTCCTGGATCGTGCTAATACACAGTTTGTTTTGTGTGTAAGCCCAAATACATTGTGAGTTTGACAAAGCTACATGGTAATTTTGAGAAATGAATCAGCCTTTCTCTACACCTATTAAATCTTAATAGTAACAGACATGATTTATTTTCCCCTCGAATTATTACCTCTCTCATAGGAGAGAGTATCAGACATCAAAGATTAACCTGACTTTGTAGAAATAACACTGGAATTGAAGTGGAAACAGGATACAAATTTTGCTCTGTCCTGTTCCAGCTGTATGATCTTAAGTAAATCAACTTCTCTGAATTTTGCTTTCCTTATATTCAATAGTGAGATGATTTAATCCCTATATTTCTTATTGCTGCAAAAATGCTATGACTCTGCAACTTTTGCATTGGTCTGAATTTTGTCTATGGTGTCTTTAAATAATTTATTTTAAAAATGCTGTTATTTGCAGTCTCCCTAATTGTACTTAAGTTTGTCTGGTATATTTGTTCCATTAGGTGTTAGATGTTGTTTTCAAAAGTAAGATTTAAGATTCCAGGCAGCTAAACTAAGCTCTTTTGAAGTTGGAACCTCACTTCTTTATAACCTCACATTAATAATCATTTTATCATGCTGTGAACTTCTCCACTGATATACAGAATATATATATATATTTGTGTGTGTATCTATTTTATATCAGTTTCTAGATCTGGATGTTTAAGAGAACAATTTGAGGGCATTTCAGAATAAGATTTTCTTGGTCCTGTTCTTAAACCCTAGAGTACCTTAAGATGTATTACGTTATTCAGAACAATCTCCCCTCTTGGTGTAAAAAAATTATTGTACCCTGTCTGCCTAAAGGCTTTGAAATTATCTTACAATGTTTCAATTTTTACCTAGTGAAGAGAATAAGCATGGGGAAAATAAACTGCTGGCCAGATCTTGTACTAGGTTCTTCTCTTTGCTTCGTTAAATTATGACTCCAACAAAGAATTAAGCTTTAAAAAAAGAAAAATGCTTAACTCATTTACCCTCAGTATTCTGTGAGAACAATGGAAAAGAAAAGCAGCCCATTATAGGCCTCCCCCAAAGAAGGAGCTCAGGTTTGCACACTTTAACCTCACCTAGTCTCAATCTTATTAATGGTTTCATTTTGGCAGCGACACAGCCAAGAGGGAAAGACATAAAATCCACAATTTTACCACAGCTGTTTCCTACTTCCTCTACAAAATTATTTAAACACCTTGTGACCCAGGGGGAAAGGGTGAATGAATGACTTTCCAAATGAATCTTCTGTCTGCTGTGTCCTTTCAGAAGTACTTGCTACTTGACAGAATAATCATTTGCAATAATCTTTCACAATCCAAAAATTTAAAAACTGTATTTAATCTCCGTTCTTATGTTTCCATTCTGAAAACTACAATACCCATAGAAGCAGAACTGCTAAAGAAATACGGACTCATGCTTCCCTTTAGAAAGCAGAGAGGGGGAAAAAAAAAAAAAGCAGAGAGGACTTACTAGATACTCTAAAATCCTGCAAATCGTGTTTTTCAGTAGGGATCTTCTTCAAGGTTACATCTTTAGGATTTGGAAGTTTAAACGGCTGCCAACATCTTTCTCTCTCTCTTAAATAAAGAGTGAGCTATTCAAACTTATGTTTTGAAATACCATTTTGAGGATACGAAGTCCAGATTCATACTAAAATCCAAAGACATTGAATTACATAGTGGTAATAAGAACACCCCTACCAGGTCAGATGTTAATAATGCCACATAAAGATTATTTCAGTGATAAATTTCATCCGGTACTACTGTGTCCCTGCTCCCCAACTACACAGCACATATGCATATACACAAAGGAGTAAGACAACAGAGGGGAAAAAAAAATCCTAAGACATCTCACATCATAAGTCAAAATATCTTTTACCCTTTGGGTAAAAGAAAATGGGAATAAAAATTGATCTCTGGTCAGGTCTAATTTTGAATATTTCTTTCATTTTCTTTCATTGAGAAAGAGGAATCTTATAGCTAAATTTATACTAGAAATGTTAATTCATTAGATGAAAATTAATCTCTTACCACCAACTGTGGGGTCTTTGTCAGGCAAATGCTTGAGTCTTGTTATTTTTTTTTCTTTTCAGTTTGTAATGCCCAGAGATACCACAGGTGATGTTGACTTAGCTCAAAATGACTTTTTGCTGTTGCCTACAACATCCAGTAGAACATGTCTCCAGCAGCCAAATTTGAACATAGTTGATGGATGGTAAACCCTTGAAAGGAGAGCAGCCAGTAAGATCTTCTCCCTGGAAAGCTTGAAATAGTAGTTAAATGGTTCTCACCAGCCTGAGCTATCTTTGGGAAGAGAGATGAAAATTTTCCAAGATTGACACAACTATTTCATTGGAATTCACTATCAGCAAAGCAAAGGCGGCCAATCTGTGGAAAGGTAAGAATGAAGGCTTTGTCCACAGACATTACAAACAACTCAACCTGAGCTCCTTAAAGTCTCCATTTCTTGGTGTCATTGTTGCCTACTTTCTAACCCCGATTTGTGAAGACACTGCTCCTTCTTAAGAAGCTCCTGGTCTTATACTTTAACTTAAATGAACAAAGTTTATGTGAATGCTTATACCCTCAAATTCCTGCCTAACTAAATCTGATTTTATAAATGAAAGTGAAATGTAACAATATGACAATTTTGAGAAACAGAAATTCTTAGAAAATATACAGTTTTTATCAACATTGCATATAGTGGTTATTGAATAATTCTTGAATCATTTTTACCCGTTTTAGGTTTAATTTTTCAATAATGTATGTGGGTAGGATATCTGGAAAAAGCTACAGCTTAATTGGTATGTCAAACCACAGACTGCTTTGGGGAAATATTTTAATATTAATCTGGGTTTGTGTCTAATTAGTGTGAAAAGTTCTGAGTCCTTTCCCTCTCAATAAATATTCTCTGAAATTTCCTGCTCTCAGAAGGTGTAGAAAGACAACATACTATCTTTTCTCCAATTGGAATCATCACAATGTTGGTTAAGCTTTTATTTCTCCTATAAAATATTTTTTATTTAGTAGAATCTATTTTCCAGGTGTTAAATTTTCCAGAAGAATAATTTCCCTTGTTATAACTCCTGGCCTGTATGGCATTGGTCTCTCTTGACTAGTTACTTGCATATAAAAAGAGTTAATTTAAATTCAAGTCCTCAGCCTATTTTCCACTGTTTGTAGATGACATTACGTAGTGGAAACTAGTATAGATCCTTGTTAAAATGTTTTTTTATTTCAAAAGTGATGTTATTTTGAATTCAATTTCCTGGTTGTCGATAATAACAACTAATTCAAAAATGCAAGGTTTTAATAACAAAGTAAGTCCATTTAATGGGAGAAAGTTCTGTCCAGAGGACTGGGATAGAAATCTTTATATGGGTAGAGTTCTCTTGTCACTTTTACATTAATTCATGTGGTATCATTAAAATCCAGATTGGTATAAACATGAGTCATGAAGCCACAGACTTCCTTTTTCATTTTATGCATGTGCCAAAACCCTGCAAAACATGTTACACTAAGAGGTACCTTTTTATACTTCTGGGTCACCACTTTTTGGAAAAGAGAACAATGAGATAGATCATTTACCCTAAGTCATAATGAGAAAAGATCTCTTTCTATTTATTTCTCTCTCTTTCTTCAAGGTCTGACTGTCTTTCTTTCCTTCTTCCTTTCAATATTGGCTACAAATAGGCAAATTTAACCAAGAAGAAGTTTCAAATATCATTCTGTTAACATTTTTTTCCACATCTGTAAGAGCTAGCCTTAGAAGATTTAATTTTAAAAGATTTCCTCTTATCGTGAGCAGGTTATGACATAAGCCAAGTACCAAATTCTAGTTTAAGATCTTCTTCAAGAGAACAGAGATTTCTTAGAATTTCTATGAAGTTCTGTGCTGTTTTATTCTCCACTTTTTGCCTGCCACTCTCCAAGACTTTCTTGACACCATCTCTCCATGATTCGTAATCTCTGTGATCCTTCAAGGCCCATATAAGACCTCAACAAAACTTCTCAAAAATTCAAGCCAGGGCACCTGGGTGGCTCAGTGGGTTAAGCCACTGCCTTCAGCTCAGGTCATGATCTCAGGGTCCTGGGATCAAGTCCTACATCGGGCTATCTGCTTAGCAGGGAGCCTACTTCCCTCTCTCTCTGCCTGCCTCTCTGCCTACATGTGATCTCTCTCTGTCAAATAAATAAATTAAATCTTTAAAAAAGAAATTCAAGCCAACAGCTACTTCTTCCCATACCTAATTTACCATAATAGCATTTGTGTTTGGAATTTAGTGGTACTAGGAAAGATAAACACTTATTAATGAACAGTTCCTATTTGGTAGATATTTTTAGCCTATTATAATTTCTAATTCATCTCTCTTTATCTAATTTGGTTAAATAATAGAATAATTCCTCAGAGTACTGATATTGCAATACCTACATCTTCTGTCCCTTGCCATCACCCAAGTAAGCTTTGAAAAGCATTTAGGTCTACTTTTGATTGGCTCTTAAATATCTCCTAATTCTACTGAACACACATGAAATCTGTATGATTAATTTTCTTTTTCTCTACCTTAATTTCATCTTTTCTTCTTTTCCTCATAATCCATTATCATTCCTTCAAAAAAATCAATACATACATACATAAATGGATAATTAAGCTAAAAAAATAAAGGATGCCATCATATTGGGCAAACAAGCTATAAACATAAGTTAGTTAAATAATAATTGAAGATGTCTGTATACAGTACAACAAGGCATGGTATGTTCCATTGGTAAGCACAGTGGCTCATGTACTTTTACAGGAGAGAGAGACTACATTTATCATGAATGAACTGAGGCAACTGCATAGAAAAGGGAGCTCCTCATCCGTGCCTAGAAGGACTTTTTGAAATGAGAGCAAATACATTTAGGCAGGAGAGGTTAGTACGAAGAAAGGAAGGGAAATAAGATAACGCAGGGCTTGTCAGAGCCCCAAATCTAGACTGACTAGCTAACAATAAATGTCAGAGAGGAGCAAAAAAGAAGAGGGATTGGTTGGACTGTCGAAGGCCCAAATAGCATGCTAAGAATTTAAGAGTTTACCCTCTAGGAAATGAAAGAAATGAAGAGTTTTGCAACCAGAACTAAAGTGTTACCTTCAAAAGACTTACCTTGCTGCAGATTTAGCTAATTTGATAAGAAAGAGACTGAAGGAGATGGAGGACTGTTGTTCCTGATGATGAAACTCTAAAGAGAATTTGTGGAAACACCAAAAGAAAAAAGAAAAAAAAAATAAAACTGTTGCATGACACGGAAGAGGAAACCCACTGTACTTGGAGACTCAAGGGCTTTTGTTAGGATAAGGCATCAAAAGTCCCAAATCAATCCAAAAAAAAAAAAAAAAAACCCTAATAGAGCAAGAGGAAAGATGGAAGGAAGAACGGAAGAGAAGGACAGAGAAGGAAAGAAAGAAAGGGGGGAGGGAGGAAGAAAACATGCCAAAAAGAAGGAATCTTGGTCTTTGGAATTCCTTAGTAATGAATAGTTATTCCCCTCTAGTGCGGAGTTCACAGGTTACATTGGTATGCTCCATTCAATGACTAGGATTTCCAGCTACTTGAATACCCTTGATGTTCGAAGTATTCTTTTGCTATTGTGAGTCAACATAGTTTCTGATATTAAGACGTTATAATGTATTGAAAGTATAGCACACCAAAATGCCAGAGACTATCCTTTCTGGGGACAATTTTTTTTTTTAAATTAAATTGAAAACGTGTCCAATCTACATACTCATAAACCTGACACAATTTTCCCCTAAGTCCCCAATCTCATGCCCCATGAAATGTCCCAAAGAGCACCTCAAAGTTCTCCCTAGACACACACACACACACGCACACAATCTTAAATGACTTTTTAGGTTGCAACAGAACTCACTTTATAAGTCTGTTTGAGAAAGATGTGATTAAGATAATTTGAAATACCATTTCCCTCTGTCTGAATTTGTTAAAACTAGATGTTTATCTAGGAAATTCTGCACCCCACTGTAAGCTGGGGATCCCTAATGTCAATCTATAAATGGAAACAGTAACGGCAAAAAATAAAAGTGACCATGAAAATTCCATATTTTAAGAGAAATTTATCTCTCAACCATGACAGCTTATAAATTGAGATATGTAAAATGAGTTTGTAGTCTTTGGAAAATTTGTCTCATGAACTTTGATATAATTGCATTATATGTAGGGTCACATGATTTTAAGAGCAAAACCAATGCTCCTAATTATTCATGAAACAGCAAATAATTAATAGATCTATTAAGGCATACCTTCTGTCCTTTAATCTATGAATTCAATATTGAAAGGTGGTATAAATTAGAAAAAGCGGTGAGCAAGGAAAACAGGCTATTGAATTGAATTCTGAAGGGTGTGTGTGTGTGTGTGTGTGTGTCTGGAGGTGGAAGTTTGAAATGCTCTTAAAATTATTTTTTTTAAAGATTTTATTTATTTATTTGACAGACAGATCACAAGTAGGCAGAGAGGCAGGCAGAGAGAGAGAGCGGAGGAAGCAGGCTCCCTGCTGAGCAGAGAGCCCAGATGCGGGACTCTATCCCAGGACCCTGAGATCATGACCTGAGCCGAAGGCAGAGGCTTTAACCCACTGAGCCACCCAGGCACCCCAAAATTATTTTTATTAATAGAATATTATCAGGAATTTGAAGAAAAATAAAGTTAGGAAATTGAACTCTTTCCCAACGGCAAATTAAGAAGATGGCAAAGACTTAAATTGAGAAGAAATGTAAATGTCCTCTAATAAGCCCATGATACCTCCCCTCTCCAGGTACGTCAAGGTAGCAACTATTACAAGAACACGGTTTTTATAAAATCAGTCAATTCTCAATTGCAAAGAGCTTAGGGCCATCTGAGTAGAAGGGTAAAGTACTTTTCTCAGCCACTCTGCTACTTCCGCTGGTAAACCACAAAGACGCTGTCCACTGTGGGATCTCAGATACCCTAGTTTTCAAGCACTAGAATGAGAATCGTCCTGCCACCCTTCCTCTCAGGTAAAGTAACCTGGATTCTGAGGTTCCGTGGAGAAAGGGAGATAAATTCAAGGAATTTAAACAGGGAACTTATCTTGGTCACATGGGTGCATTTCAGCAGACGTGACAATCTAATTGTTTCTTTATCATACTGCAAGGTTATCTCTCATTTATACTGATAGGAAGCCACGAGCTGTGTTCTGAACAATTTACTAAATATAAACTTCTGAGGCATGCTTTTAGGATCTAAATGAGGGCTTTTCCTGCTCCTGAAGTCTAGACGGCTTGCTTGTTGGTTTGTTTCTACAAATTCTCTGCACTCGCAATCTTGGATCAGTTACCTTTGTACATAATGAGTCAATTCAGGGAAATCTGCTCTGACTGCTTCTCTGTGGAGGAAGCAGAACCACAGTGGTTCAATGATCTGGATGTTTCAGATGAACTAGCTGGTTCGCATACAAATCAAAATTTAATGTAACCTATGATGGTTTTATTGCATGTTATTGCTTAAAAAAAAAAAAATCTTCCACCCCTTATATGTTTTTCCAAATTAATTTATAGTAAGGTAGTAAATCTGTCCACAGCCTCCTGCCCTAATTTCAAAACATTGATTTAAAAAATAATAAATCCCATTTTCCTGCTTTACTTATCATCCCACGGTACATATTGACATCGTATTTATGAACGTGATATTAGTACGGAAAAATGTCGATGTATACATGAATATGTAACCGTATTAATGCCAAACTGATTTAAGCTGCAGGAAAATCCTAACGGTCAAGTTCTAGTTGATTGCTATCTTAATAGGAGAATGAAAAATACTACACAACTCAATACCCTCTACAAAAGTGATTCTCCAAAGGGTGATTTTGCCCGTCAGGGGACATTTGGCAAGGTCTGGAGAGTGTTTTGATTAGCATGCCCCCCTTCCCCCCAGGGGATTGACTACTGACATCTAGTGGGAAGAGGTCAGGCATGCTGGTAAACATACCGAATGACAAAGGACAGGCCACCCCTGCCCCCAACAAACAATTATCTAGTCAAAATGTAAATAGGAATCCTGCACTGCAAACAAGCAAATGTCCTCCTCCCTTTGTAATAAAGGGTTTGCTTCCTATTTTAGGGAGGTGTGTGTGTGTGTGTGTGTGTGTGTGTTCCAAGGCTGAGAAATGTATAGGCTGGAGATAAAATCTATTCTTTCTATGGAGGCAAACCAGAGGCAAAACACGTCTTGCTACCATTGCCTAATGTAATAATTCAAATGACTACAGCAGATTTCAAAATCCAACTTACTGAGAAGAAATAAGGGTCGTATAGTTACTGCAGAGTATTAAAATAATGCATGGGGTCACCATTAAGTACTAAACGAGATTCCAAATTAAGACAAAGCATCCTTACATTTTTGCCTTTTATTCATAAAATGGCATTGTTCTGTCATGGCTAATATTAAGGCAAACAATAAGGAATTTGATGTTGGGGCAAACAATAAGGAATTTGATGGTCCTCTTTACATTTATGACTTAATTTCCAGAGAGACTTCTTATTGTAACTGAAATTCTTGACTAAGGGTCCATCTGGGACTATTTATAAAATAAACCTATTTCACAAGTCCTTTGCAAAGCTAATCTATAATGACAGAAAGCAGCCTAGAATTGCCTTGGGCTAATTGTGGGTAGAAACTGAGTGCAAAGAGACATAAGGGAACCATTTGGAATGATGGAGATATTCTATATCTTGATAGGGGGTGGTGATTGCATAAGTGTACGTATTTGTCAAAACTCATTGGACTTATACTTAAAATGGGTGCACTTGGGTGTAAGTAAACTGTATGATAATAAAGCAATGTTTTTTTTTTTTTTAATTGCCTGCTTTGGATAATAAATCGTATGGCCGTTTCACTCCCAAATCTAGTAAAAATAGCAACTCACACTCAGATTTGGCAACAAAGTAACACATTATTTTATGTGAGTGATGGCTACTAACAACTAGTATTTCTTCTGTGTGTTCTATCCATATCAAGTAATTTCATTCTCATAGATACTGGTATTAAGTTTAGGTTAAAGATGAAGAAACAGAACCCAAAGATTCTGATAGTAAATGTATACTTTGTAAGAAGAAAAATCTAAGGAATTCACTTTATTATAATTATATTATTCATAAGTAAATTACAGATGTTGGAAACTAGCTACTTTTTTTTTTAAGATTTACTTATTTATTTTGGGGGGAGGGGCAGAGGGAGAAGAACTGATTGACTATCAAGAAGACCCCTCTGAGTGAACCTGATGCAGGTCTCAATCTCATGGCTCAACTGATGGAGCCACCTGGTACCCCTGGAAACTAGCTACCTTTCTAAAGGATGCGCAGCTATATAATGAATATGCTAAGAACACAATGTATACCTTCCTCCGCTTTTCACCATGGATGCTCAGGTTGATCCCATAATACATTATATCTAACCTGTATGGAAAGAGAATGCTATGAATAATTATGTAGGATCATCTATACTCCAGAACTAAGCTGGCATGTTTGGGGTGTCTGATGTATGGTCACTATAGATGCTATTTTCCCTGTCATTTTTGATATAGTATGTTGCATAGTAAATAGTATACTCTAAAAGAGCTCATTACTGTTTGCTTTTACACTGAGATGGTACAAACATCCTTTCCTTGTAACACAGGCACAAATCAAGATGTATCAAGAAAAAACACTTAATACTGATTTACCTTAAACTTAGCTTGATGAGACAGTATGTCTGTGAGGGTCTCAATAAGAATCCAATAGCATAATCAAATAAAAAAATCTGCAAAGGGTTTATCAACAAAGGACCACTTATTATATGTGGGGGCCTGGGGGGAAAAGCATAAAGATAAACCACATAAGGGAGGAAGAAAATGATTATATCACTCCTAAGGTCATCAGATAAAATATCAGTGCCCCATTAAATTTATATATCAGGTAAATAACAAATAAGTGTTATAAATGTTTTAGTATAAGTATGCCATTTTCCCTTGTCTTTTTTTTTAAGATGTTTATTGAGGTAGAATTCCCATAATGTAAAAGAGCAAAAACATTTGTTAACTATTTTAAAGTGTATATTCATAAGGCTATACAATCGTCATCTCTCTCTCTGATTCCAAAATATTTTCAACACCTCAAAAGGGAACCCTGCCCCACGAAGCAGTCCTTCGTCATTTCTTCTTCCCCCAGGCCCTCACAGTCACTGAAAAGCAGATGCTTTTTGTCCCTATGGATTTACCTCTTTGGGGATATATCATATCAATGAAGTTATATAATATGTGACTTTTCTGTCTGATTTCTTTTACTTAACAAAATGTTAAGGGCTCATCTATATTGTAGTAGGTGTCTGTATTTCATTCATTTGTTTTTATGATTGAATAATATTCCATTGTAGATATGTGCCAAATTCCGTTTGTCTATTCATCTGTTAATGGATATGAATTAGTTCCACTTTGGGTTTATTGTGAATAGTACTCCTATATAGATTTAGGTATTTTTTTTTAATTTAATTTATTTTTTTTATTAACATATAATGTGTTATTATCCCCAGGGGCACGAGTCTGTGAATCACCAGGTTTACAACTTCATAGCACATACCCTCCCCAATGTCCATAACCCCACCGCCTTCTCCCTACCCCCCTGCCCCCTGCAACCCTCAGTTTGTTTTGTGACATTAAGAGTCTCTTATGGTTAGTCCCCCTCCCAATCTCCTCTTGTTTCATTTATTCTTTTCCTACCCCCCCAAGCCCCCCATGCTGCATTTCTACTTCCTCATATCAGGGAGATCATATGACAGTTGTCTTTCTCTGATTGACTTATTTCACTCAGCATAATACCCTCTAGTTCCATCCATGTCCTCGCAAATGGCAAGATTTCATTTCTTTTGATGGCTGCATGGGCTTTTTTTTTTTTCTTTTGCTAAATCTTATGACCTAAAGTCTACTACACCCCCACAACAACAGCAACAACAACAACAACAACAAAAACACAGGAAAGGAACAGAGCAGCTTCCTGGCAGACCAGAAGGCAGCGAGTTGAACAAAACAGCTAAGATACCATTAAGTGGAGAGGAGAGAGACACCCACAGTGAAGGATCCTGGGAATGAGGTACCTGGCTTGACTTTTCTCCCACCTCCTGACATTGACAGAGGCTTCCCAGTGTCTGAACCCCAAAAGACCAGCTTCTTAAGACACAGAGCCCAGGGAAGAAGCATGGGCAGAGTGAATCTGGAAGAACAGGGAGAAGCTACGTGGTCCAGCTAGGATTACCTTGCTAGAACAGCAAAGGTGGTAACCAGGCTTTGGGCAAAGAAATCCACACCTGAAGTGACTCCAGATTCATACATGAACTTGAAATCCCTTTCAAAACTCAAATCAACAGGAAAATATAAACTAATGCCCGTAGTAGAGTGTAGTTTTACTTAAAATATTTATCCTGCGTAACACAGTTCTAAACAGGGAACACAGATTGTACAAAAAATACATGAAATGACTCAGTGGTATCCTCAAGAAAACTAGGTTGCCGCTTTTCTCGGAAAGGAAAGGCAAATCAAAATGGAAGCCAAATTAAAGCAACCACGTAAGGAAAAAACAAACAAACAAAAAATGATAGAGCCTATGGCATTTCTCTTACAAAAGCAGATAAATGAAGGTCCAAACGTCTATAGAGTAAATCAAATATTTCCCTATAGATATAATTGTTTTTAAGATTTAAAGACTTAAAAAAAAAAAAGATTTTATTTATTTATTTGCCAGAAAGAGAGAGCACAAACAGAGGAAATGGCAGGCAGAGGGAGAGAAAGAAACAGGCTCCCGTTGAGCAGAGAGCCCAGTGTGGGACTCAGTCCCAGGACGCTGGGACCATGACCTGAGCTGAAGGCAGAGGCTTAACCCTCTGAACCACCCAGGCGCCCCAAGATTTAAAGACTTTTAAAACCATTCCAGATATGTGACTCCAAAGTTATATTGTTTATGGTTAACCATTACCTATGATTACACATAAATATGTTCTGATTGAAGCATTTTGTAAAATTTATCTGTGCCCATGGCTTTGGATTCCTTAAAAATGTTCATTATAAGGGAAAACCTAAACAGTTATCTACACCGTGTGGTCACAAATCATGATAAAATAAATACACAAAAGCACAGACACAGGGAATACATGTGCATACATAGCTCCCTGGAAATATATGCACAGAAATAATGACATTCCTTCTAATTCTGGATATAGGAATTACAGGTGACATTTTATCATATTTTTAGTTTACTTTCAAAATTTCCCATACTAAATGATTTCTTAAAATCAGTCAAAATAAATCATATCTTACTATTCTTTTATGAGGCTTTTATGTTCTGAAATAATAATGTTAATTGTCGTTTTACATTACTTGTGATTCTGATGGAAAAATGATTCAAAAGAAGAACACACTTACTCTAGGATAACACATTGGAAACACCCCAGAGAAGACTGTAACTTTGTGTGTTCTTTTCGTTTTCATAGTAAAATGGAAATTGTTTGTAGTTGTTGCCAAGAATAAGGCTTTGTAACTTTGAATTTGGCACACACCATATACTACATATCACTATCCAAATGTTGCTGGAAAATCTGAAGACTTTTTTAGAAACTTTTACAAGAGAGAGTGAAGTATTATCTTATCTCAGTTAACAATTCTATGATCATTCTCTTGAATGAGTACAGGGGAAAACATCAAGGGACATTTCTGGCCTGGCATCCTGACTCCCCATGTTTGGCACCGGAATGACTATCACTCCATAACTGGGCCAGTGTCCAGGGAAAGGAGAAATGGCTCATGGTAGGGGACATGCACTTGGCATCGCTTGGGCCATTTCTCAACATTTCAGTAACTGGAATGCCTCATTTCTCTGTGTCGACAGTCCTGAGTAACATAGTAGTACCCAGGAGATCATTTAAACTCTAATTTTTTTTTTTTTAATAGGTAGCTTTTCCAGGCAAGCATAACATTTTGCATCTTAAGCCCTGTCATCACCCATGGGGGGGAAATATATATATATATATATATATATATATATATATATATATGATGTATTTCCTTTCATGCATTTAAGTTCAAGTTTTTGAGGTCATTTTTTTTTTCCAAATAATCACTGGATGCAGTCCTTTTTTTTTTCCCCTCTCTCTTCTTTCTAAGTTTCAACAGCTTACCCTTAAAAGACATAGATGAAAGAAATGTTAAATTTCGCATTTTTTTCTAAAATGAAGATTAGTACTCATTGTATGAAGCTAATAACCTTCTATAGGAAAAAAAAATCATAATCAATTGAGGATTTCTAAATTGCTGAAATAAGAACGTGGCGAGTTGTTTTTTTCTGCAATCTCGCGATGTAGTGTATAGCAAATGCAAAACAGGACACTGTCAGGGTAACAGAGAAGAGAACGGGGGGTCCAAATTGCTTATTTCAGTTTGAGATTCCACTACAGGTCTATAATGAGGGTCCACTGGAAGACTCCAGTATCATGTACTCACTGGAGTGATAAGAGAATAATGATGATCTCTACAATTCTTATGTTAATTACAAAAGAAAAATAGGGTTCTTTTTAGCTCCGTGTCTTCATAAACACTAACCTATGTGATGGCCAGAATTATTAGTGTAGGAGGAAGAAAACCTGATCAGAATAGCATCAACTTGGTCAAATCATGTTCTTTGAGGTCTTCCATTTGTCCTCACCTGAAATGTGGCGCATTTCAATAATTGATAATTAAATTACAACTTAAAAATAATTTTTTAAACCTTTGCTTGAGAACACACACACACACACACACACACAATTACATGCATACTTTCCATATGCTAAGTCTATTAGAATAACTCAAGATCAAAAAAATGAGAATGGGCTCCCATATATTAGAATATTCTTAACACTAGCAACTAGAAAATACTGTCGTATCAGATCTGTAAGCAGTAGCTCCATCCCAAAGAATGGAAAGGTGAATTAAGTTGGAGGTAGCTAACTTTTTTATTGTAGAATAATCACTTCAAGAGAATTTTAGTTACGGAAGTTCAAATCAGGACCTGGGTTGGATTTGAGATGGGAGAGGTGGTGTTGCAGAGTTTCTAATATTTTGAACTGGTTTTACTTAACAGAGCTAAGTCTGCACAACATTCTTCTTTGCTTTTCTTTGATTTTGTATCCTCTTTATCATATTATAATGTCTTTGGGAGGAAAAATGTGACAGTAGGAGCTAATGGATTTGGTCATTCGTGATTTGGAGTAGAGATGCTGAGATACAATGAAAATGCAATTCTACCCTTCCTCTCCAACTGGGTGACAGAAAGAATGGACTCAGATAGCTACAGTGCCACATTGTTGCTGTCCTGTGTGCTGCATCTGTAGACTATATGGGCTATCCTTGGGAAATATGTCAAGGTACTTCCTCTTGTGTAGTAGTTAATGAGTGGCATAAGGGAGATCAGAGGGCAAGGCTATCTCTCTAGCTAAAGGTGGGTTTCTATGAGGCCCATGGGCATGACAAGCTTTGAGAACCCTCATTAGATCATTCCTGAGGATACCAGCTTGGACCATGGCTGTTCTGGGCCCTAAGAGTTTCTGTATCTAACTATTGTCGTGAGTTATTCTTTGTATTTTCTTTTCCTTCCATATGTTCTGATGCAAGACATTTCAAAAGGTGCTTCATGGGACATGGGAAAACAGAGAAACCACCCTGATCTTACCCTCCCCTGGGAGAATGTGGATACAAGACCCAGAAAAACCCAGCATCTTAAGGAGAATCAGGGAGTTAAATATGGCAGACTTCTCCTTCTCCTCATACCTCAATAAAACCACAGTAAAGTTAACATAAAAAGATTACCCGCAACCTCCCCCCCTCCAAAAAAATTGGAGAAGATTCAAATGCAATTCAGAAATTTCAACAAACTTTAAAGAAAGTGCAGATTCAGAGTTCAGAAAGGGAACAGACTTGGCAGTTTGTAAGAATTTGCAACCTGAGTCTGATGGGAATTTGATAAGGAAGTGTTCCAACTGGCCCTGAAAACCTCCTAAGAGTTAGGCTACAGACTATGGATACTATCCAGAGGTGGGGTAAGGGGGAGTGCTGACTTTACAGAAAAATAGTTGAATTTAACAGTTTGGACTCCCAGAGGCTGCAGAACCCAATGACCACCTCTCACCCTCTTCCTTGAAGATTCTTCTTTGAAGAAATTAAATCTGAGAGGTCCTAGAGACACAAATTCAAAAACAGAGAACCAATATGTAATGAACCATGGTCTCTATGGTAGACAAACCCTAAGGGAAACCTGCCACCCCCACTGAGTCTTGTCTTCTAGATTAATACCAGTGTGGCATGAATGGGACCTCTGCATTGTTTTGGCCAATAGAATATGGAATGACATGGGATGTTACTCCCATGATTGTTACATTATCTAGGACTCAGTCTTAGCAGACTGGAGCTCTAGAGACTCCCCCTCACTGGCCTTGCAGAAGCAAATTGTCACAACGTAACTAGCTATGTTGAAGGAGCCCATGTAGCAAACAACTATGAGTGGTCTCCCCATGAATGAAAGGCAGCCCCTAGAAGAAACAGGAGCCTCAGTTCTGAAACAAGGAAAAGAGTTCTTCCAACACTGTGAGGGATCCTGGATGTAGAACTGTCTTCAGATGAGCCTCTGATGAGACCACAGCCTTGGACTTTAGCCTGTAATCAGAGAACCTGGAGCCGAAGATCCAAACGAATCATGCCCACACCTCCGACTTCCAGAAACCGAGGGATCTTAAATGTATGTTGTTTTAAGCCCCCAGGTCTGTGGTAATTTGTTATGCAGCATCAAGAACTGATACAGTCTCCCAAACTCTTTCCCATATCCTCTACCTGGAATACAGAAGTAGAACCCCATCTCAACAAACTGAAGATTGAAGGATTGTTTGCTTTAAAGCCTAAGAGATGTGATTTGCTTGCACAGAGGAACTTACACGAAAAGGCCAGCCACAGTCTGATCATCCCACATTGCAAACCCATTAACTAACACGCATCTTGTACATTATATGTATGTAACAGAATTCCAAAGGGTTTTTTCTTGAGTAACATGAGAGGATCGCCAGCATTTTGCATGAGAAGTTCCAATCTGAAGTCACCCACAGATTAAAGGTATCCAGAGAAAACAAAGGTAATTCAGGACAAAGAAGGAAGGAAGGAAGAAAAGAAAGAAAGGAAAAAGGAAGCCAGAAGTCATGTTCTTAGTTTAAAAAAATCATATCCTTGGGATGCCTGGGTGGCTCAGTTGGTTAAGCAGCTGCCTTCGGCTCAGGTCATGATCCCAGCGTCCTGGGATCGAGTCCCACATCGGGCTCCTTGCTCAGCAGGGAGTCTGCTTCTCCCTCTGCCTCTGCCTGCCATTCTGTCTGCCTGTGTTCACGCTCTCTCTCTCTCTCTCTCTGACAAATAAATTAAAAAATCTTTTAAAAAAATATTTAAAAAAATCCTATCCTTACACTTATTTTTTTTTCAGATATCCTTTTGATGCTCAATGATATCTGATCATTTGCTGGCTAGGTATTATAATTTCTTTATAAGGGCAGAAAAGAATTTTTTTTTCCTTTATTAATTCTTCCTGATTTGGAGATCAATGTTAGTTCAAAACACAAGTCATTTTAATTTTGTCATAACAGAGATCTAAATCAAAAATCCTTTCAAAGCCACATGATTTTTTAAATGTCAAACAAACGCACAACCAAATTATAATTTTTAATCTGTGATAGCCGAGGGCTGAAGGTAATGTTAGGGTAAATGAAAGGGGTTTTGCAAGATATTCCTGAAGGAGGTATTTTTAAATGTACTAACTTTGTGATATCATATGTCAAATGTATTATAAACTTTGCTGTAATCTTCTCTGAACACTACTTTTTAAATTTAGCTTCAATAAAGCATAAACTGCTAGAAGATTTGCTCATTACAAATAAAAGGAAAAGTTCTTCTGTTGAGTCTCCACAAAACCTTGCACCTCTGTTTTTCATCTTCAGAAAAAATTCATGATTTTCTTTCTCAGAAAAAAATACTCTGAAATGTTGAATTAGTAATCAAAAAGGCTCTTCCTTATAACATTGTGATGGTGATTTCTAGCCTGTGTCATAAAAATATATAAGGGTGCAAAAATTAGATAAATATATACTTACCTTTTTCCCAGAGTATAAAAATCAAATTAGAATTTATTGGAAAACTCCTGGTCTCCCATTTCTTTTCTTTACTTAGTATTTATACATTATTTAAAGTATTTTCCATTTTTATATTTGGTTGTTTTGATTTTGAGCCCATCATCTGATCTACAGATAGTGAGGTCCTGGCAACAGGACCTCAGAACAACCAGAAAAAGATCAATAAAGCCCTACTGCGTGGTTTTTACAGATTTCCTACAGGTAAATACTCTCACAATAGCCTATTTTAAGCGATCAACATGCTGTCACTGAATGCAAATTTGGGAGCAGAGGCTCACAATTGGTTCTCATGAGCCAGTGCAAGTCAGCTACAATATACCATTGTGTTTAACCGGTGTTTCTCATATTACAGGCCCTTTGACTCTCAGATGCTTTCATTTAAACATGAGTATATGTTTGATTTTAAAATGTGAGTATGTATAACATTTCCATAGAACTTCTGCCAGTGGATGAGATACTTTTTTTTTTTTTTTCTGGTGGTGATTTGAAATGTTTAAACTATTTCTGATTTCATGCAAAATAATACCAGGATTGTTTGGATGATTTAATGTTGTTACATATGTTGTTGGTGCTAATGGAAATGATCAAAATTAAATTTTGTAAATTAAAATTTGCTTCATTTTCTCTTCAAGGTTTCTCTAACTCCAGAACGTCAATATACACATCTTTCTAATCTCTAGAAAATATGAGAGAAGTATGCCTTTATGAAATTGATAGCTTTTCCCACATTGTTCAGAGTTTATAACTCTATAAAAATTCAGGTCTACACAAGATTCTTAGGCAGATGAAAAATCAGAGGACGTGATTTGAATGTGGCCTGATTACAACACAATTCTATGATGACACAAACTCCAAAATCACCAGGCCTAATTTTTCCACATTCTCTTTCCACTATTAACCAAGGTGATCTAATGATGCTCCTGGCTTCACTTGTGCTCTTAAAATTCCTCATGATTCTTAAAGTTAAATGGAAAACAAATATGGAAAATGACAGCACACAGAATTCTTGCGTACTAATTAAAACTGATATGTGACCAAAAAATGCATCTGGTGATCTCGGAAGGAAAGTGAGCCAAGTTTGTCCCTGAGAAAGTGCTACCTGTTTCCTATACCTACATATTAATAAGTCAGCCCCCCACCAGCCAAAAGAGATTCCTATGCGGACATGTGTTACAAAAGATTTGCTGGGGAGGGTTCTTGAGACCATCACCTGTAATGAGAAAGGACCGAGGGGGGTGCAAGTGTATCAAGGGCTTTGGTCAATCCCAAGGAAAGCTTGACAGCTGGAATGGTCCTTATAAGATGCCTCAAGTCAAGGCAAGGGAGTTAGGCCTGATGCACAGAAAAGTCACTGAACACAGACTGTCCCAAGGGAGGAGACATAACCTCTCTTCAGCCAAAGACAGTCCTAGGGAGGGACTCAGCTCTGTCAGCAGGTAATCTGTCCAGCATCTAGAATGAGTACCAGGAACTGGGAGGGTTGAGGATCCTGCTTAGTGCAAGTACAATCTCATTAAACCACAAGCCTCTTTTTTTTTTTTTTTTTTAAGATTTTATTTATTTATTTGACAGGCAGAGATCACAAGCAGGCAGAGAGGCAGGCAGAGAGAGAGGAGGAAGCAGGCTCCCTGCTAAGCAGAGAGCCCGATGTGGGGCTCGATCCCAGGACCCTGAGATCATGCCCTGAGCCAAAGACAGAGGCTTTAACCCACTGAGCCACCCAGGCATCCCTAAATATTCTATTTCAATTTTCAATATTTTTCAATATTTCAATTCAATTTTTTTGAAGCAAAGTAGATCATAATTTGACTCTTAGTCCTTTACGTCCTGTTTGAAAATGAACAGTTTCTCTACATGAATTTTTTCTAAAGCTGTTTTCTTAGGGAATAACATCCCTTGGTGTAAGATGTTAAAGCCAATAAATGCAAACATGTAACAGACACAGGATTAAAATGGGTACTGTGGGGGCGCCGGGGTGGCTCAGTGGGTTAAAGCCTCTGCCTTTGGCTCAGGTCATGATCCCAGGGTCCTGGGATTGAGCCCCACATTGGGCTCTCTGCTCAGCGGGGAGCCTGCTTCTCTTCCTCTGTCTGCCTACCTCTCTGCCTTCTTGTGATCTCTGTCTGTCAAATAAATAAATCAATCTTTAAAATAAAATAAAATAAAATAAAATGGGTACTGTGTTAGAGAGCATGTTTCACTTTCTGTGTTTTTAGAAATGAATTGGTTAGAGTATGATTTTTATTACAGTGCATCATGAATGTCAAAAGTAGAAAAAGCCCTTTGATGTTTTTTAATGAGGTAAATCCAAGCCATTTACATTCCAGTTAACTTACATGGTAACATCAGTCGGGTCATAAATAGTGGGTTGTATTTCACAGGAGCTAACCATAATCTTTTAAAATAAAGATTTCCCAAGGGTACATCTTGTGAACTAGCTACGAAGCTTTCTTGGTAACAAGAGAGGGAACAAGTATTAATTGGATAGGAGATGGTATCCAACATGGATTACAGCTTATATTCTTAGAGTTTTCAAGGTGAATGTCTTGCAGACATATCCTTGTTTTAGTGCATGTTGAACAAGAGGTAGCCAGGAATTTATTTCTTCAATATGCCTGTATTAGAACCTGTTTTATTGAGCTGGTGTGTGTGTGTGTGTGTGTGTGTGTGTGTGTGTGTGTGTGTGCACATTTGACGATTCTGGCTTCAGTCTGATCTCTCAGAAAAACTAAATTAATGGATATAAACCTACACTTTTCCGCTATGTAGCAAATGTGATTTTCAAAGTGAGGAAAATAACTATTTAGCTTAATGTGGTTAAAGGATTTTAGGGTAAGTAACAGCCACATTTACTACTTTTCTTTTTCTTTGCACACTGGATTCAATGTTAAACTCACTGCTTTCTGGATGAAGCATATGCAACTTAAAAAATTACAGTTCTTGACACAGAAGGGCTTAAAATAGTTATTTTTGATATTCTTTCAAAGGCAATTTAATAATATCATCATTGACATCTTAGATCATCATAGATAGCCTAGAACCCTGAATTTTGCCTGAAACAGCATTTGTTCCCAGGTACATTACTGACCATAATAATCCATGGTGTTCATCTTCTATGTATATGCATGTATACAGTTTTTCTTGATTGGGAAAAAAATTTGTGGAATTTATCCAAATATCCCTAATGCATCAATAGAAATATTGTCAACATCTGGTGGAAAACTCCCATCAGAAATTAACTACATAGTGAAATATTACATTTGACCATTTCCAAGAATCCACAACTTTTATCATGCTGATAATAGGCAATTGGGTACTCAGGATATTGAGACAGAATAATTTCCTAGGCATTACCCTAGGGGAGGAAAACAGATTTCCATTGGGCGCAGAGCTATTGGAAAGGAAACAAAGAATAAAATTTCCTAGTCTATCTCTTTCTCACTTCTAAAATGTTTAAAACCACAATTCTCTATCACTCACAGTATTTTATTTTGATTCAAAGTATATTATCTACATATCCTCTATATGTTTACTAATTACCTCTCTAGCTGTTTTAGAAGTTATTGAAAGAGGGCTATTTAAAATTCTCTATAAAAACTGTTGGAACAATTGGATGCCCATATGGAAAAAAGGGAACTTTGAGCCATGCTTGTGCCATATACAAAAAATAAACAGAAAGTGGATCATGGACCTAAATGTAAAAATGTAAAACTGCAACATTTCTTAAAGAATACCTAGAGGGGGGAAAAAACAAAACAAAACAACAATAAAAAAAAAAAAAACTTTGTTATAAATGGCTTTGTAGAAATTTCTTAATCAACACAGAAGCCATGAGCCATAACAAAAGTTGATAAATTGTACTTTATCAAAATTAAAAATCTCTGTTCTTCATAAGACATTGTGAAGAGAATAAAGTGACCACAGACTGGCAGAGGATTTTTGCAAATCATGTATCTGATATAAAGGACATGCATATCAAGAAGTTTTGAAACTCAAAAATACAAAAGCAAACAGTAGATTTTTTTTTTTAAGGGGGAGTATTTAACAGACACCTTACCAAAGAAGGTACACAGATAAGAAGTAAACACATGAAAATTTGCTCAACATTATTAGTCATTCAGAAAATAAATTTTTGAAACGCCAAGGACTATGACTCCGCACCTAATAGAATGGCTAAAATTCAAAGACTGACCATACGCAGTTTTGAAAAAGATGTGAAAGAATTGAACTCCCATACACTGCTGGTGGGAACATAAGCAGATAGAACCACTTTGGAAAAATCATTTGGCAGTTATTTAAACATTTAAAAATAAATCTACAGTTTAACCCAGCCATTCTACTCCTTAGTATTTACTCAAGGGAAAGCACGTACCCATATAAAAACATGTACAGGAATGTACACCAAAGGATCCCAAACTGACAAAAGTGCCTTTGTCCATCAATAGGCAAATGGATAAAATAATTGCTACATATACATAATGTCTATTATAATATATTATTATAAAATAATGTACAGTGTATATAATTCTATGATTATTGTATAATTATATAATATTATATTATGACATAAATATATAAAGTTATTTTTATGATGGACTATTACTCAGTAATGCAAAACAATGACTACTAATAAATACCACAACATGGTTGAGTTTCAGTACAAATGCGCAGAATGAATACAGAAAGACAAAGAGCACAGCTCTATGATTCCATCGATATAAAATTCTGGGAAATTCACACTAAAACATAGGGACAGAAAAGAGATGATTGGCAACCAGGGGATGTAAATGGGATAGAAAATGTCAGGAGAAGAATTATAAAAGGATACAGGAAAAGTTGGGGGCTTCACATATAGTTCATTGTCTTTATCATGATAATTGCTTTATAAGTATCTAAATATAGCAAAATTTATCGAATTGCAGATTTTAAATATGTTCAGTCAATTATATGCCCATAGAGCTATAAAAAATTTGGAGAAGAGGTTGCCATTAGGGGAAAGGGAGGAGTCTATGATTGAGAAGGGCTTCTGGGATGTAGGCACATTCTATTTTTTTGATTAAAGTATAAATAACCCAGGTTTTCTTTTTATCATACTTCATTCAGTTGAATAAATTCATAACATGATTTTATGTTTATGCACTGTTTATCTGTTAATTATATGTCGTAACTTTAGAAGCTTAAAAATTAATATACGCATTATCTATGCAAACTATAATTTCAAAAAAAAGATAATTACCCTTAAGATTCATGAATTCATGAATTCTATCATGATTCCTTAATGACAGGTTAATAATTAAATAGTAATACTTTTATAATTATTTCTTAATAGTTGTATACTCCCTTAGTAAAAGTCACCCAGGACCTTAATATGTAATATACATTCCCCTTTATGTGAGCTTATAAATTATTTTAAGTTTCTTTTAGAAATTGAAATTGATTTTTACTTTACATTCCTATGCAATCTGCATTTAAAAGATAAACCAGGAAACTACAATTAAATCATATCTCTCCCAGCCTCTTTAGTGGTCCAGGCATCATGGAAATGTCTGTTCATTTTTTCCAGTGGTGCCGCTAGGTTTATGGCAACATTCGGGAGACTGGCAACTTAGAAGAATGCAGCATTTTATTGTATGTTATTTTTATGGCTTTACCATATTCTGTAGCCATTAGGTACAGTGACTCTCTCATCCCCTGGGGTACAATATTATATTGATTGTGCGCATTTATCTTGTCTCCGGTGGCTCATTTTCTTTTCCACCCGTGGTGAATTTGAATTTCCTTTCTGCCTCCCCCCTTACATCTAGGAGTCTTTCCATTCAACTGTTCAAAAGACGGTCTATATGAAGGGCCCGGGAGAAAGAGTTTGTCTCTAAAAAGGACTCCAAGAATGTCCTCAGTAGTCAGGGAGAATGACTATCATGTGTACAGAATTTAGAAGGGGGAAAAATCTTATAAAACAGTAGGATCCATAAAGCAAAATGAGAAACACATCCTGATGTTAGAAAGGAAAAACACAGCAGATTAAAAAGAAAGAAACCTTTGACACAGGGATGGGGGATGGTTTTCTCAGGGATGGTCCTGGTCTGTGGCACTGAAGAGTGTCATTTTTCTTCTGAATACGCCCTAGATCGTACGGGTACATGATTAGTTCCATTTTAAAATAGGAGATTTAAGCCGGAGAGTTTTAATGCTCAACGCTAACAACAGAGAGAATCGGATTCACAGTGGAGGTTTGGATTTTTATACTCTGTATTTTGGACACACAGTAAGATCAGTGGCTATACTAAAACACAATCTATTGTGGCCTAATGAGAGAAAACACACAAATCTGGATATAGGAAAAGAGTATCCCAGGGAACAGGTCCCTTTAGACTGAGAACTAGCATGCACACTTCAAAGGGTAACATTTCCCATTTACACCATTCACAGAGTCATAGACTCAGAAGGGCATGCTCAAATAAACCGTGTGCTATAGTGAACTTACTCTTTCCCCCATTACCTTTCTTTTATGCATGTTTTTCATTTAGCTGTGTACAATCATCTTTTGATTTCTCTTTTGCAGCCCACATTTGAAAAATAGTTAAATAGAAGGTCTGCTTGAGGCTTTCAAATTACTTCTCACTTAAATAAATAAAGAAAGAAATTTAAAAAAATAAAAAATAAAAAAATCTCTGTTAAGCAAAATGACTAGGTAAACCAATTTATGTGTTTCAGGGCAACATGGATTTCAAAGACATTTTTCATTTACCCAATAAAATAATTTACCTCTTTTGTTTATGAGGGAACACATTTCACTTAAAAGATTCCCAGGCATCTCCCTACAATTCGGTTGTTTCTAATTTTTTCCAGCTGTAATATCTTAGTTGGGGTGGGGCTGGCTTTAATAGGCTATACCAATTCTCAGAATTACACTGTCACTATTTGCAGATGGCATGATACTATATATAGAAAGCCTTTTGGACTCCACCAAAAATTAGAAGTACTAAGTGAATTCAGGAAAGTTGCAGGATAAAAAGTTAATACCCAGCAATCAGAAATGTCTTTATACACTAATAACAGAGTATCAGAAATAGACATTGAAATGACAATTCCATTCACAATTGCACCAAAAAGAAGAAAACTCCTAGGAAGAGACTGAACCCAGGAGGTGAAAGTTTTGGACTCTTACAACTATAAAACATTAATGAAAGAAATTGAAAACAACACAAACAGAAAGATAGCCCATGCTCATGAAATGGAGGAATTAATATTGTCCAAATGCCCACCCCACCGCTCACCCCACCTAAAACAATCCACATATTAGATGCAATCTCTATCAAAATACCAGAGTGGGTGGGCACCTGGGTGGCTTAGTGGGTTAAGCCTCTGCCTTTGGCTCGGGTCATGATCCCAGAGTCCTTGGATCAAGCCCTGCATCCTGCTTTCTGCTCAGTAGGGGGTCTGCTTTTTCCTCTCTCTCTTCTCTCTGCCTGCCTCTCTGCCTATTTGTGATCTCTATCTGTCAAATAAATAAATAAAGCCTTAAAAAAAATACCAGAGCATTTTTCGCAAAACTAGAGCAAATAATACTAACGTTTGTCCGGAACCACAAATAACCCCCATTAGCCAAAGCAATCTTGAGAAAGAACAAAGCTGGAGGCATCACCATTCCAGATTTCAAGATACCCTATAAGGTGGTAGTAATCAAAACAGCCCAGAACTAGAACAAAAACAGACCCTTGAATTAACTGCTTTAAAATGGCAATATATGTGTCCATGAACATTTCAGAGCAACGGGAATTAGAGAGGCAAATGTACATTCATTCTTATTTGAATCGTTAAAAGACAACAACAACAAAAAAGACATATCAGTTATATCTGATGAGGGTGACATTTGACACTAATTAACTTCTTATTAAATTGAGAGGAGGAAGGTTGATATTTCTTTGTGATAATCCTACAGGTATTTATAACTCTTGGGCAATTTTCAATACTTTGGTTTTTTTTATTATTAATTTTTTATTTTTTATAAACATATATTTTTATCCCCAGGGGTACAGGTCTGTGAATCGCCAGGTTTACACACTTCACAGCACTCACCAAAGCACATACACTCCCCAATGTCCATAATCCCACCCCCTTCTCCCAAATCCCCTCCCCCCAGCAACCCTCAGTTTGTTTTGTGAGATTAAGAGTCACTTTTGGTTTGTCTCCCTCCCAATCCCATCTTGTTTCATTTATTCTTCTCCTACCCACTTAAGCCCCCATGTTGCATCACCACTTCCTCATATCAGGGAGATCATATGATAGTTGTCTTTCTCTGCTTGACTTATTTTGCTAAGCATGATACGCACTAGTTCCATCCATGTTGTCGCAAATGGCAAGATTTCATTTCTTTTGATGGCTGCATAGTATTCCATTGTGTATATATACCACATATTCTTGATCCATTCATCTGTTGATGGACATCTAGGTTCTTTCCATTGTTTGGCTATTGTGGACATTGCTGCTATAAACATTCGGGTGCACGTGCCCCTTTGGATCACTACGTTTGTATCTTTAGGGTAAATACCCAATAGTGCAATTGCTGGGTCATAGGGCAGTTCTATTTTCAACATTTTGAGGAACCTCCATGCTGTTTTCCAGAGTGGCTGCACCAGCTTGCATTCCCACCAACAGAGGAGGAGGGTTCCCCTTTCTCCACATCCTCGCCAGCATCTGTCATTTCCTGACTTGTTGATTTTAGCCATTCTGACTGGTGTGAGGTGATATCTCATTGTGGTTTTGATTTGTATTTCCCTGATGCCGAGTGATATGGAGCACTTTTTCATGTGTCTGTTGGCCATCTCGATGTCTTCTTTGCAGAAATGTCTGTTCATGTCCTCTGCCCATTTCTTGATTGGATTATTTGTTCTTTGGGTATTGAGTTTGCTAAGTTCTTTATAGATTCTGGACACTAGTCCTTTATCTGATATGTCGTTTGCAAATATCTTCTCCCATTCTGTCAGTTGTCTTTTGATTTTGTTAACTGTTTCCTTTGCTGTGCAAAAGCTTTTGATCTTGATGAAATCCCAATAGTTCATTTTTTCCCTTGCTTCCCTTGCCTTTTGCGTTGTTCCTAGGAAGATGTTGCTGCGGCAATACCAAGGAGAGCAGCAGAATACTTTGATTTTTTTAAGAACATATGACATATGTTAGAAAATGCATTGAATTATATTACTTTAGATATATATATATCGTTCTTCCTAATGAAGTTTGTTCATGTACAATGCAGGTTTAGATATAAATGATCCCTTTGCCTCATTTTCTACTTGAAAATCTAAGCATGCAACATCACTTTTCATCAGGTTTATGCAAAAGCCAAAACTCTTCATTGAGTCAATGGGTTCAATATTTCTATCCCAAAAATTTTCCTGGAATGGAACACATATCTTGTGTTTCATTTTGAAAATAATAACATAATCCCCTTTTTCCTAAAATGTCTTCTGAATGTTCCCCCACCCCAGAACCATGACTTGTGAATAATACCATGAGTTTGGCAACAGTTTTCATCTTTTCTAGAGAAAAAGAGGGTGGGGAAAGCATATATTGTTTCTAGAGTAAATTTTTTTAGTATTTAATAAATAATAAAATGAGACTGATCTTTCTCTACCAGCACTGAAGGTGTCAGTGTGGAGGGGGGCATACCCATACATCTCTAGAGGAAATCTATCTTTCAGAAAAGAATGTTGGATGACTTCAGGGATGATTTTGTCTGCAGGGAGGCCCTAGAGAGGGACATAATCATAACGGGGTCACACGGCACAACAGACCTTCCTAATCAGTCAACTGTTAGAGCAAAACAAATGAGATACTGTTTCATGCTAGCCAGTGTTGACTAAAGGCCTAGCTACATTGTTTTAAACCCTTGAAACATCCCAGGCAAGGCCAGTCTTAATATCTCAATTTCATGGATGAACAGACAAAGGGTTCAGAGCGGTAACATAGTTGTTAAAAGAACTGGGTTTTGCTTCCAGGTCTGTCTGGCCCCATATCACATCCTTTTCTCATTCTATTATTCCCATTGCTTCTCACTTTGAAAGCAATATAAAAAAGCTATTTTAAGAGTGGGTGAAGAGGTCACTGGACCTCAGCCTCCCTGTATATTAATGCACAGAGAAATAAACAGAAGGACAACAACCAAAGAATATACCCTTACAGTCAGCATCTCAAAAAAGAAGCATCCCAAGGGGGACCCAAGTGGATGCCTTCAGCTTTCTCAGAGTTATTTCACGAATGTTCTTTTTATACGAAGCTGCCCTCAACTTTTTAAAGAAAGTAATTACAATTGTGATGGCAATGATGTTGAAACTTTACATTTCTTTTTTTTCTTTAAATTAATTAATTAATTAATTTGACAGAGAGAGAGAGAAAGAGATCCCAAGTAGGCAGAGAGGCAGGCAGGCAGAGAGAGGGGGAAGTAGGCTCCCTGCGGAACAGAGAGCCCGATGCGGGGCTCGATTCCAGGACCCTGGGATCATGACCTGAGCTGAAGGCAGAGGCTTAACACACTGAGCCACCCAGGCACCCCTGAAACTTTACATTTCCAACCAAATCCAATGAAAGCTTTGAAATCAGCCCTGATGCACGAGAAATCTTGTAAGGGTTGGAAGGAACACATGTCTACAAGCCTACTCCAATTACGTAACAATAGCACCGATGATAGATGTACTGAAAAGTGAAACAATAGGTAAAATTCAAAGGACTCGCATATGTCTTTTGTGCCAAATAAAGCACCGAAACATGGAACGCCTTCATTTTTAACTGATTTCTTTAAAAAAAAAAAAAAAAAAAGCATATGTTGTTGCAAAGCTGCAGTGGTTATGGTATCAGAGTATCATTACTTTATAAGCACAACCCAAGAAAATGATGACTAGTGGAGCAGTCAAATCCGTGAAATTGTTTATCTCTGAGAGATCATGTCTCGACCCTCAGCTAGCCTTTGTTGTAATGTTGGCAATTTTTTTATGGATCTTAAGGTTTTTAAAGCCATGTTTTATCTTCTGCCAGATATCGGGACTATCGTTATTCTATTCAGTTCTCTTCTCATGAATTCAGAAAAATTTGAAAATAAAGAGGTTAATTAATTTCTGATGTCTTACAACTGATTGACACAGTCCAAGAGAAAAAGAAAATACATTTTTTCCAAGTTTAAAGGCCTGAAATGGGATTTCAGAATCAAACGTGCCTGCGGATTGCTTTTCAATGGTGGGCCTTGCTCTGAGACTGTCCTTTTTCCATTCACCATTCCAGGATTTTTTTCCAAAAATATCCTGTGAGGTCCGAATGGTCGCCAGCATTCTGTCTTTGGTTGATGAGCCTGTACATTTCCCAATCCAACACTTCTCCTAAAAAAGAAATATAGAAAGTATATTGCAATTAATCGTAATGGGGGTGTCCTACAATGTTCCAAACCCTTGGAATCTTGCCAGATATTCTCTTTTATTCCTTGGTTGAAAGCAGAAAAATCAAAACCTTGGGAAGGAAAAGAGACCCAGCAAGCTGCTGGGAGACTCCTTCCCAATCTTAATCCCTGGGCGTCATTGTGTTTTTATGCCATTTAAGTATATTTGTTCATACTAACAAAGGCTTTTAAAGTGCAACAATGTTGCAAAACACGTGTTCCTAGGGCCAAACATCACTTTCTCTTTCTCATTCGGTGTGACTCCCTATACATCTGCTTCCATACCTAGTCACTTGTTTCCCAGTGTCTGCCTTACCTCTCCTGCCTCTGTTTCCAGCTGCACTCAGGGTTGGCATGTCCCTGCTTCCCCTACTTCTGCACTGTTTTTCTATCCCTCTTCCTCTGTCTTTTCTAAGAATCTAGTTATTTATAGTCATTGTTGCATACAACATTGAAACTCAAAATGGCCATAGAGCCGGCCAGCCACTCCTCTGTTCTGAAGCCCAAACAGGTTCATTCGACCACAGACTCCCTGGAGGTTCCTCGGGTTCTTGACTTCTCAGTTTCAGGGCGGCTGCTTGGCCCCAGTGAATTTTTGGGGTAAGTGACAACAGCCTTCCCTAAGCTTGAATTTACTAAGTGTCTAACATGAGTCTAATGCTGGGTGAGGACTTGCAGGCAGTAAGGAATTGTATCAAACCGTCCTTACCCTCAAGACTCAGTAGCAATTCAAAACAGATAATTTTTAAATAATAATAATAAAATAATAATAATAACAATAATAATAATGATGATGGGAGAAGGAGGTGACGGGTTTGTGGCTCTTGGTAGAAATAGTAATAGTAGTAATAGTAGTTGGATTCTAATCTTGGAGCAATTGTTAGGAAAAAAAAATATTCACTGTAAGTCTGGGATAACCAAGGAGAGCTTCATTCACTAGGTGAAACTCCAAGGAGACATCAAAAAGAGGGTAGAAAGGGTCGAATTTTCAAGGGCGTTAAAGAATAGAAATTCTATTGATTCAAGAACACATGAATCCCCTTTTTCAGGGAACCTGGGTGGCTCAGTCACCCAGCGTCTGTCTTCAGCTCAGGTCATGATCCCAGGGTCCTGGGATCAAGCTCCAAGTTGGGTTCCCTGCTTGGCGGGAAGTCTGCTTCTCCCTTCCCTCTGCCTGTTGCTCCACACTCCCTTGTGGCCTCTGTCTATCAAATATATGAATAAAATCTTTTTTTAAAAATCCCCTTTTTCCTCTCTGTATTCAGTCTGCAAACATTCCCTGAGTACATGCTAAGTGATATTTTGCTATGGCCTCAGACAGACGAAAAAATGAGCAAAGTCCCCACCCCAGCAAACCACAGCCAAACTTACTGAGAACGCAACAAAGCAATGGTTAAAAAAAAAAAAAAAAAAGTGATGCCTGCTTGTTTCAAGGAAGTACAACGGTCTCTGGGATCAAGGAGTGGAAAAATACCAAAGTACTTGCAAAGAAGTTAATAGTGACCATCTGAAATGCGAGAGGCCACGTGATTGATACTATGATTACTTCAAATATAAATTAAAGAACCAAAGCCATTTGGCTCAGGTCATGATCCCAGGATTCTGGGATCTAGCCCCGCATCAGGATCCCTACACCGGGGAAACCTGCTTCTTCCTCTCCCACTCCCCCTGCTTGTGGTCTGTCTCTCCCTGTGTTTCTGTCAAATAAATAAAATCTTAAAAAAAAAAAAAAGAGCCAAAATGTAGGATTCCTGCAGAACCAGAGATAAGGAGAAAATCCTCTAAGATCTTCTTATGGAGTCAGTAGTAATACCCTACTGAAAGTGGAAGAGGCCTCACTGAGTCAGATTCAGAGAGTGAACATTAGAAGGTCATTTAAATAAATATATTCCTGTGGGCTCTTTATTCACCCTAAGCCACAGCTCCCCTTCGGCGGCGTGCTAAACCTCGAGTGCCTTGTCAAAACGCTCTTGACATTTATCAGCTGATTAAATCCTCCTGACATTATGATGGTGACGATGATGACGATGGCATCCTTTTTTTACCAAAGAGGAAACTGAGGCAGAGGACAATTAAGCAGCTCTCTTAAAGGCTCCGGGCTTCAATGTTTGAGAGGTGGGCCAAGAACATGGGGTCCTAGAGCGGGTTCTGGAATTCTAGACCGTCCTTCTACCGGTCCTCGAGCTTGAGCCCAGAGAAGGGAGGAGGAGGAGGCAAGAGGACAAAGTGTTGGTTCACAGACTGGCGGGCACACAGAGGGAGGGTCAGGAGAGACAGAAGACAGGGCAGGGCCACTCCCCACGGGCAGGTGGCAGTTTTAAGTGGCAGAGGGACATAACTTACCAGGTTTGTCTCTGGTGCCACCAGACCTGTAGATCTCCACTCCATCACCTGAAACACTTCTCCAGAGGCCCTGAAGGGGTTCCGTCATGCATCTCGTCCTTCTCAAGACTGTATCCATAGAAACGGTTCATTGCAGGGGGTTGAAATATACATTGTGCATTTCAAAGACAGGGAGGGGTAAGGAACCGCTGGTGGGTCGCCTTGAGGTTATGTCCTCTCCTTATCCTCCAACTCTACTGAGAACCAGCTCCTAGAATCTCTGATGCACCCTCTTCACAACGTGCCCCAGGCAATCAGCAAGTTTTGTTAACATGAGGTGGCTTGTTTGGTGACTGTCTGGCTTCATTGGAGGTAGATGCTACAGTAACCTTAAGAGAATAAATACCTTTTTTTTTTTTTTCTCTTCCATCCAGAGCCCTATAATCCAAACCACTGATTTATTAAGCCCCCTCGGCTGGGGGTCAGATATCTCAAGGCATTCACTTGTGACCTCATGTGATTTAATAAAGATGTTACCTTAGCAAACTCATCAGATCTGAACACACAACGCTGCTTGGATATTGGCGCAGGTAACTCTTGGAGAGGCAGTGATAATATCCAAGGCTATTCTATTTTGGAGGACAGCTTTTCCCATGGGCGCTCTCTCCAGTGTTCAGTAAGGACGGGTTTTGTCAACTATTATTTAGGAATTGTTGGGTGAATTTATTAAGGAGTTGTATGTGTTCTAGAATGGTCACTGAGTCATTGGAGGGAATAAAGACAGCAGCCAGATGATCTTATCAGAAGAAATGAGACTATGGCCACCAGGTCTTGAGGAGAGGGAAGTTGGCAGCTTTAGGATCTTGACCTGGTTGTGTACACCATACCTGTTGGCTGCGGGAGGCAACACTGCCAGGTGCGAGGAGATGGACAAGGAGCTGGATATGCCGGTCCAGAACCCCTGCTTTCTTCTCCCTTTCAATGGTGCATGTTCTATTGCCAGTACAGTGCATTTCTATAGGTCCAGATGGCGGTAGGACAACAGGACCCCAGTAGAGATGGAGTAGTTTTCCCTCCTCTAGGGGGAAGTCCCACTGTGAATTCTAGGAGATAATGGCTTTCCCAGATATGATGGGAGCTGGCGTTCTCAGCAGCATGCCTGTTGAATCCTAGTGAGGGACAATGATGGTTTCTCGAAACATCTATACATTCATTGAGTGTATTAGCAGGGGCTCCCAGTCTGGTATATTGAGCATAGATCTTACCCTTGTGGCAGAGATAGGAAAAATAGTTGAGGAGAGCCTAGGTGGCTCAGATGATTAAGCATCTGCCTTTGGCTCAGGTCATGATCTCAAGATCCTAGGATCGAGCCCCAAGTCAGGCTTCCCCCACTCTGGGGAATCTGCTTCTCCCTCTCCTCCGACCTATACCCCACCCCCGCTCATGCTCTCTCTCTCTCTCTCTCAAATGAATGGGTGAAAAAAATCGTAAAGAAAAATAGATGATATTTAAAATGCATTAAGAAGGCATTCCCTTTCCTTTTATATTTTTCCCTGAAGACCTAAAATTAAGATTTTCATTGCTTCCCAATATAACTTCTGTTAGAGTACCATTTCCTTGAGAGACAAGAATTGCTGAGTCCCAACTATGAGTAAGAATGTGTGATTTGCACATACCTTTGAATCGACTGCTTGTAAAATAACTTCTAATCTCCCAGACATATGGAACCATCATGAGTGACAACCGTCAAAGTACAAATGTTTTCCAAAACTCAAAACTGTGACTTACATAGAGTAAACACCTATCAAAGATTTTCTGCAACTTATTAATTAATGAGGAACCCAGTACGATGTTAAAAACAGTTCCAATGAGAATTGGACTCACAAAAATGTATTTTCTCTGAAACAAAAATAATTTGCATTGCAACGAACAGGAAACATCTACATTCAAAGTTCAAAGTTGTTGATTTGGCCAAGTCAATGGCAAATCACTGAAAAATGATCACCTATTTCCAAGACCTGTGTAATTTTTTTTCCTGACATGAAATTTTTAATAATAAAAGTAGAGGAAAAACTCATAGGAGGAAAATAAATTAAGACAAAGCACAGAGCTTTGCAACCACAAATATGTTATTGGGCAAGAAAATAAACATAATGAAAAAGCTTTTTATTTAAAATATTAGCTTGAAACCACTGAGTTCTGCAATATGAAGTTGTTATCACTGTTGCTTTTTTTTTTTTTAAAGATTTTATTTGTTTATTAGACAGACAGAGATCACAAGTAGGCAGAGAGGCAGGCAGAGAGAGAGGGGAGGAAGCAGGCTCCCTGCTGAGCAGAGAGCTGGGTGCGGGGCTTGATCCCAGGACCCTGAGATCATGACTTGAGCTGAAGGCAAAGGCTTTAACCCACTGTACCACCCAGGTGCCCTGATATTGCTGTTTTTAATCTGAAAGTCTTCTCCTTCGCCTGAGTAATGTTAGCATTCTGTTCTGATTTATCTTCCTCCCTTCTAGCTCTGCCCAGACTAGACATTCTCAAGATGTAAAGCTTCTCCCCCAGGAAGGTCCAAATAAAGAGGTTGGAATGGCTCTGGAAACTTCTGCTATGGCTGGTGTTAAAAAAAAAGGGGGGGGGGAGATCTAGAAATTTTAGGGAAAGTCAGTTGGCTAAATTCTTTAAGTATAGGGAGAAACTTGGTTTCTGTCATGGAGTACAAAGAAAATCCAAGTAACCAAGAGAGTTGCTGAGACTTTCAACCATTTAAATATCTGTAAACCTTCAGTTTACTGAAAAGAACTCCCATCATGCAACAGAAGACCTCACTTTATATGTTGTCAAACTGTCAGAATGATTTCAGATGAAAGATTTCTATTTTCCTCCTGGTGTATATAAAACAAAAATTAAAGACTTTTTCCTCCCCCTTTTTCATTTCAACCCAATAAGGCTTAAGGCTTGGGATGCAATTCCATTTATGCTTTGCCATGTTTGGCTGAAAGTTTAAACTTGAACTAGAATTGAGATTGATAGCACTTACAGTCTACCACACAGTGTAATTGTTATTCAGGTTCTGGAAGCCAGACACAATCTGAGAATGGGACTTGCATTGTGTATTTTAAAAGCTAGATTCTGTTTCCTCTCATTCACCCAACACCCCCAACACAAACCCATCTAAAAGGTTTATCAACAACATTATATGTATAATGTACAGCTTATCCTTGCTTTTAACTGCTTGGGTGGTTACAAGTAAGGTCAATTTGTTTCTCTCTACATTAGAAATGTATCTTTCAAAGAGGATTTTGTCTCCAAAAAAAAAAAAAAAAAAAAGGATTTGAAATTGGTGATATACAGTTTCTTTTGCTTGGAATTAGCAGTTTTTCTGCAATGGAGTTAAAAGTGCTTTATCTTGCCATTCAGAAGAGATTATAAATTAGCTCAACATTGGCTGGCTAAAATTGCACAAAATCATGAAATAAAAGTATATCACCTAAAGTCATGGGATAATCACCAAGAGATTTAAAAAAGAGAAAATAAAAAGAATTTTTTTAAGGTTTTATTTATTCATTTAACAGGGAGGGAGAATACAAAGCAGGGAGAGCAGTAGGCAGAGTGGGAGGGAGACGCCAACTCTCTGCTAAACCAGGAGCCAGATGTGGGACTCGATCCCAGGACCCTAGGATCCTGACCTGAGCCAAAAGCAGCCACTTAAAGCCACCCAGGCATCCCAGAGAAAGAGCCTTCCACTGTGGTTGCTTCTACAGAAAACAAGAGACTGAAGTCAGTAGTTGGGAAGGAGGTAGGAGAGAAGGGAGACGTCCTTCATTTTATCCAAGCCCTCACTTGGATACACATCGCTTCTACACAATACTAATAAAATGAACTGAAGAGTAACTACATAAAAATAAAGATCATGGCATTTCTGTAAAAGTAAGAACATGTCGGGGCACCTGGTTGGCTCAGTCAGTTAAGTGTCTGACTCTTGGCTCAGGTCATCATCTCAGGGTGGTGAGATCGAACCCTGCATTGGGCTCCACTGGGCATAAGAACCTGTCCAAGATTCTCTCTCACTCCCTCTCTCTCTGCCCTCCCACCCTCCAAAACAAACTGAGAAACTTTTGCAATAAATAAATAAATAAATAAATAATAGATGAAATTAAGCAAATTTTGTAGATTGATGTCAACTGTCACAGCAAAGTTGTCATAATATTTGAGTGAGAAGTTCAAGGCACAAATATAAATATGTTTATTGTAATAATCCAACTATATGAAACCAAAAAGCATTCACATTTCTCTTTACACTTTTATGCAAAACAGGAATCAAATTATATTCAACGATGTCTCTTCCATTTCTTTATTTGGTTCATTGACTTCTTCTTGTTTTCATTTTGCTGCATGATAATGTAAGGAGTTGCTACTGTTCCTCTTTCTAAACCTAAAATTTTTAAGCTTTATTTTTAGTAGAAGAAACTTTCCTTCCAACAAAAAGCTTTTTTGGCAGGTGAGATGGGTTAAACAGTGTCCCCTCGAGACGTATGTCTGCTCAGAATTTCAGAATGTATTTATTTGAGAGCGAGCAAGAGAAAGCATGGGCTCGGAGTATGGAGAGCAGAAGGAGAGGGAGAAGCAGACTCCCCACTGAGCAGGGACTCCCTTGACCCCAGCGAAGTCAGGGCTCGATCCCAGGACCCTGAGATCATGACCTGAGCCAAAGGCAGAGGCTTAATCGCCTGAGCGACTCGGGACTCCTTCTTGAAGATTCTTCGGCATGCTAAGAATCTGAAAAATCCTGAGGAAAAGCCAGTTTATTTTTCACTAACATAAATTCTACACTTTTAGAAAAATATGGAATGGAATTTAGAAAAACAGAAATTAGTTGGGCCCCAAGAACACTAGATCTTAGCCCAGCCACCTATGACCACACAACCCAACTATACACACAACCTCTGTTTTCTTCTCCGAAGACAAGAGGTATTAGTTGCCTTGTCAAAGCCATGGAACTGCTAGAATGATCAGCCACCATTTACGTTGTTCTACTTTGTATTTCTGATCCTTACAGGACCGCATGTCTGGGCTGCTGCTAATACCTCTACTACCTATCTAAGAAATCAGATGCAAAATACTGGACTTAGTAAAAGCATCTTGGAATACAAAGTAAAATATGGTACAGGTAGAAGATTGAATTTACTACTTATTTGACTTTTCTCATTTATTGACACTATGTTAGGAAGTTAAAACTTTTTTTCATTTCTGGAAAACGCAAACTAGAAGAAAAAAATCAGTCTCTACCTCCATTCCAGTTCCGGGTAAACCTGATGATGCTTCTAAGGTTAGCACACTTCCCTTGCAGTGATGTTTATAGATGTAGGGACACTGATGACATGTTATCTATCTATCTATCTATCTATCTATCTATCTATCTATCTATATATTGTCAGCCCTCCTCCAAAGCATAGGAAAGGGGAAGTATTTTCACGTGGTTCTTTTGCACTCTACATTTCTATACATTCTCTGCATGTCCTCGGCATGAGGTGTGTAACAGATGTTTCCTACCGGGAATAATGGCTACATTCCTATTAATTTCACTGGAAAATGAAATATACATATATATGTAATACAGGAACTGTTTGTTTTGCTGTGTCACGCCACCTAGCAAAAGGGATCAATATACCAAGGCCTACAATTGGTCTATAGAGATCCTTCATTATATCTTCAATGGAACATCACAACAAAACAAAAAGCTGCCTTTTTCAGAAGATATATGACTCCCACCAAGCAATTAGAACAAAATGAATATTACTAAGGGTTTGATGTACCAACAAACAAAGTCTCAAACAGATTAAATATACATGCAGGCAAGCAGAGATGTGCATATATAACTGATTTAAGACGATACCTTGTCTAATGTCTTTTAAAGAGATCTTACTTATTTATTTGACACAGAGAGAGAGCACAAGCAAGAGGAGCAGCTGACAGAAGGAGAGGGAGAAGCTGGCAGAGGTGGACGGAGGGAGGGACTCCTTGCTGAGCAGAGAGCCCGATGTGGAACTTGATTCCAGGACCCTGTGATCATGACCTGAGCCGAAGGAAGATGCTTAACTCACTGAGCCACCCAGCCACCCCACATTGTCTAATTTTATTGGTTGCTTAACAGATTTCTTTCCAAATTAAAGATAAGTCTCTCCTTCTGAAAATACGAAGATATTAGCAAAAATACACACATACATACACACACTAGATACATATATTTAGAAGACTAAACAATGTGATTCAAAAGATCTTTACACTTAAAAGAGAGGATCAGTTCCCTACATAATTCTAATTTTCCAGCTAATTTTTAATTTTGTGGTTTACTTTTCTTCATTTAGAAGTAAACTTTTAACAAAAAAAAAGTACTATTTACTGTAGTTCTATATGGATCAAACAGAATTTCACACACACAAACAACAGTATCCAGCTTCTAAAGTTCTTTTTCATAATATATGCAGAGAATGACTTATTACTTGTCACTTAAGAAAAAACACACATTTCCTCTAATGTGGGGCATTTCATGAAACCATCTCTTTAACATACTGCCTGTCCATATGTAGACAGTGTGTAAAATAGACTTTGGATATTTTGCCATGGTTCGTAGTAAGTGTGTTGGTGTTCCCTGCCAACTTTCCATTCTCTTTACCAAAGAAGATGCCTAAATTGTTAATGCAGAATATTTTAAACATAGAATGTCATCCAAACCTATTTTTCCCTAATATACTTTTTAAAGGGGAAAAGGTCAGAATATTCCAATCAATTGACGTACTCAATCTAATTTATGCACTGAGGAGCTCAAAACTGTGCGTCATTTGACCATTTTCCATTTGTTGCTGGTGAGATTAGTGATAGATTTCTTACTGAATTTATAATCCAAATTACAAGTAAAGAAAGCAAACAGATTACGCAAGACCTGTAGCTGTTGCAGTATTTTGTTTGTGAAGGGCCAGTGACAGACACCTGGAAACTGAATTGGAAAGACTTGTGGGGAAAACAGACAAATCATTAACCCTTTCGATCTTGTCAGAATAAAGAGTAACTTGGGGTGCCTGGCTGGCTCAGTGGGTTAAGCCTCTGCCTTTGGCTCAGGTCATGATCTCAGGGTCCTGGGATTGAGCCGTTTCGGGCTCTGCTCAGCAGGGAGCTTGTGCCTCCCCGCCACTGCCTGCCTCTCTGCCTACTTGTGATCTCTCTCTCTCTCTCTCTCTCTGTCAAATAAATAAATAAAATATTAAAAAAAAAAAGAATAAAGAGTAACTTGAGTCTGGTAACCTAGAATGATTTTAAGGAATATGGACTGCTTTTTGAGGACATAGCTAGTGCCATCTTTCCAGGGGAGAACATTGGCCTTGCGGAAATGATGGGCAAAATGCTAAAAACGGATTTTCACCACTCGCTGCTATTCCAAATGAGGATGCTACATTTCCAAAGAGTCTTCCATGGAAAGAAAAAGTAAGTTAGCGAAAATAAGAATTTCCATGTGTCTATGAAAGAACCACATGTCCTTGCCAGTAGGACCGGTAGCACTCCCCCTCCTCAAAACATAAAACGATAACAACAACAATTTTTTAGAAGATGAATTATTTTTAAATATACACGCTTAAAAGGAAAACAATCAACACTGAACTCCCCACCCCCGCCCCCAAAAACTGAAATACCAGATTTACTTCTGTGTGAAAAATCTAAACATATCCAGGCCTTTTTGCAGATACGTTTAAAGTTTCTAAAGTTTTGTGTTTGTGTATCTGGTTTTTGTTTGTTGGTTGGTTTTCTGTTTGTATCTGTTGCTCACGGTACAATGAACATAGACAAAGTTTGAAAACGGCCCCAACTTTTCACACAAATGGAGTATGCCTCTTTTTAAATCGAAGAGAATCGGTGCAGTCCAGTCCAAGAACCCAAGGAACATGGGTTCAACCATCTCCACATCCACCATGGATTCCTATTGGTCATTTATCATTGTGGACAGGGGAGGGGCATCTACCTCCATTTCAGTGGAAAGGCACGCATTATAATTCCATTTTCTTTTACCCGGTTGTTAATAGGCCGGTGGCTTTTATTAGGTACCTGAGGAAGGTCGAAAGAGGCCGTTTCCCTGTGGATTCCTTGTTCTCTCTCATCTGTAACCCAGTGGGTGGGACTAGTTGGCCTCAGTGAGTCCTTCCAGTTTAACTTTTGATCTAAGATGCCATCTCAGAGAGGAGGATCAACTCTAAGGAAACAGTGGTCAAGTCCTTGCTTCTTTACACCATGTCTACTCTGTTTTAATTCCAGAATTGTGTGCCTTTCTAAAGATTTCAGGGGCTGGGTGCCGGGTGGCTCCCTCATTTAAGTGTCTACCTTTGGCTCAGGTCATGATCCCAGCGTGCTGGAATTGAGTCCTCTACCTCTGCCTCCCTCTCTCTTTCTCTCATGAATAAATAAATAAAATCTGAAGGGGGGGTGGGTGGTTGGGTGAGCCTGGTGGTAGGTATTAAGGAAGGCACATATTGCATGGAGCAGTGGGTGTGGTGCATCAACAATGAATTTTGGGAACACTGAAAAAAATAAAATTGAATTAAAAAAATAAAAATGAATAAATAAAAGATTTCAGGGGCCACAGAGACAGGCCCTTGAGAGGTGATGTAGCTCAGAGTCAAGGGAATTAAGGAAGGAATCAGATTACAAAGGTTTGAATTCCCAGTTTCTTCTTCCTCCTCCCTTAGGAAATTACTGCATTTCTCTGAGTCTCCATTGTAAAAGCGGGCTTCTATCATCTCATAAAGCTGGCTCAGGAATAATGTGTTAACGTATGCAAAGTACTTAGGGAAGTGTCTGGTGGGAAAATCAGGGCTCTGTGAGTGTTTGCTATTATAATCATTCCCTCTTAATTCTAGAACTCAAGGAATATGCTGATGGTAAACATTTATATTTAACACAGTTCCTTAAGTACTAATCAATTCATTAGAACTTAACATTTAGTCAAAACTTAAAAATAAAATGGTGGTAATAAGATTATCATAATTTTCAAATGATAGAGTTGTCTGTGTTGGAAACCCAAGAGGCATAAATGTTCAATGATTACAAACATTAACATATATTTTTTAAAAAGCTACCATAGTTTTTCTGAAGTATAATAATAAATGTTTGGAAAAATAATGGGCACAAAAAATCTCATTCACAATGAGAGCAAGGTATAAAATACCTAGGAATAAATGTAACAAATGTTCACTTAACAAATGAAAAAAGAAAAAAAATCTACTGAGAAACAGGATCAAAAATAATAAAAAGGATAGGCATACACTAATTATAGATGGAAAACAGTGCTCTGTATTTTCATGTACATCAGAGCAACGCCACTAAATGACCGTACCTACTTGAGATAGTGAATTTTTTTTTTAATTTAAAGATTTTATTTATTTATTTGACAGAGAGAAATCACAAGTAGACGGAGAGGCAGGCGGAAAGAGAGAGAGAAGGAAGCAGGCTCCCTGCCCAGCAAAGAGCCCGATGCGGGACTCGATCCCAGGAGCCTGAGATCATGACCCGAGCCGAAGGCAGCGGCTTAACCCACTGAGCCACCCAGGTGCCCCTGAGATAGTGAATTTTATAGCATGTAAAATATGCCTTAATAAAAAATTCTCCTCATGTGTTCTTTTTTTTTTTTTAAAGATTTTTTTATTTATTTGTCAGAGAGAGAGAGAGTGTGAACACAGGCAGACAGAATGGCAGGCAGAGGCAGAGGGAGAAGCAGACTCCCTGCCGAGCAAGGAGCCCGATGTGGGACTTGATCCCAGGACGCTGAGATCATGACCTGAGCCGAAGGCAGCTGCTTAACCCACTGAGCCACCCAGGCGTCCCTCCTCATGTGTTTTCAAACTGACAGAATAATTCTGAAATTTACCAATGAAAATAAAAATTTGAAAAAAAGCAAGAGAGGAATAAGTTGAGATCTATTATCCTATTTTAAATAATAATGCGTATTTGAAACCCACAGGATATTCAGTTTCATGGTAAAGAATGGATAGTTCATTAATAGATGCAACATGGTAGCCAGCCTCCAAGATAGCCCTGATACTTCTTGTCTCCCGATATTCATTCATGTCCTTATCTTTCCTTTAAACATCGAATAGTGCTGACCTCTGCAAAAATAGGATATTGTAGAAATGTATATGCGTGGCTTTTGATGTGAGGTTATGAAAGACAGTGTGGCTTCTGTCTTATTCCATTTTGCATCACTTGCTTTTGGAGAAACCAGCCACTATGTTCTGAGGATATCCAAGAAACCCCGAAGGAAAAGTCCAGGTGACAAAAAACTTAGATTTCTTGCTAATAATCAGAAGCAACTTGCAAGCAATTTGCATGAGCCATTTTGGAAGTAAATCTTCTAACCTCAGTTCAAGCCTTGAAATGACTACAGCTCTGGTAACATATGGACTATAACCTCGTTGAAGACTCCAAGACAGAATCAGTTCAGCTGCACTCAAATTCTTGAACAATAGAAACTCTGCGATAGCAGAGATGTATAGTTGTTTTAAGCTAAGTTTTGAAGTAATTTGTTATCCCAGCATAGGGAACAAATACGCCCAGACATACAAGGAGAGTCATAGGGCTTGCACCTTGATGGGAATAGAGAGGCTATCCAACAATAATATCTTATCAAAGATGAATATACCTAACACAGATGTAAATCTTAAGAAAAAGTATGAAACTATCAAAGTATTTAAAAATAACATATTAAGATGCATGATCCTGGACTTGAGGACTTTATTATAAGCATTTCATTGAAAACAGATATCCAAAAGAAACTTACTAATATAGTTATAATCATAAAATATAAACTATTTTGCATTAAAATATATGTAAGCAAAACGAGAAAAGAACATATATACACCTGATAGGTCATTCATATATATAAACATAAATTAAAAAATTTTTTAAAATTAACATACATAATGTAACATTAAATGAAAAAGCTAATACATTAAAACCAATTTGGGTTTATCCCAAGAATAAGTGGATGGTCTGCATAATTTAGAAATTATGATTTTAAACTAGGAATATACATTGTTATCTTAAAAATACAAAAGGACATAAAAAATCAATAAGAAATTAAGAGCTTACTAATGAGACATTAAAAGATGTTTGTATTTTAATGTGCAGCACAACAAGCATGTATAACATTACCATTTGTATTTGACATTCTAGTAAGGTTCTAGCTTCGACCCTTAAGAAAACAAAAATAACATAAACAGTATAAAAATGGAAAGGAATAAAATAAATTTGTCACATTAATAGATGCTGTCATTGTTATAAAGGAAAGAAAAACATGTAAGGAAATTATGAGAAGAGGCTTAAATATATTTCGTTGTCTATACAATCAAATAGAGAAATCGATTATACTTCTATACACCTAAGATAAACAGAGAGAAAACAACAAAAGATGTAATTCAGCAGAGCAACAGATATGTGGGCATAGACCTTACTAAAGCCCTTTTATAGAGAACTTTGTGAAACATTCCAGTAGATATTAAAATAAAAGGAGAAAACTTCACTGATAGAAAGTATCATATTTTTAAGGATGTTTGTTTTACCAGGTTTGACCTACAGATTTCATGCAATTCCAGTATAAGTATCAGCAGTATCTTGGCTTTTACAGTATGCTAAAGAGAATAAAATGTAGATTTGCATGCTGAGGAAAACAAACATGTGAGTGATCTTTTTGATGCCACACTGTTACTCGAAAAACATCAAGATTCTGACAATGAACAAAGCATATGTGTATTACATTTTTAAATTTATTCATTTGACAGAGATCACAAGTAGGCAGAGAGGCAGACAGAGAGAGAATGGGAAGCAGACCCCCCCACTGAGCAGAGACCCCCCCCCCCATGAGGAGGGGCTCCATCCTAGGACCCTAGGATCATGACCTGAGCCAAAGGAAGAGGCTTAACCCACTGAGCCACCCAGGCACCCCAGGTATATGTATCACTTTAAGGAAGTATGTAATGTCCAGTTTTGAAAACTGCTACAACATTGTAACATTAGAAGTCAGAATGATATTAGTCTTCTGGCTAGGTGGTTTAAACAACAGGAATGTATTTCAGTTCTGGAGGCTGGAAGTCCCAGGTGAGGGCATTGGCAGGGCTGTTTCCTCTGAGTCCTCTCTCCTTGGCTTACAGAAGATCCTCTTCTCCCTGTGTCTTCACCCGGTCCTTCCTGTGTGCGTGCCTGTGTTTTAACTCCCTCTTCCTGGAAGGACACCAGTCCTTCAGGACTGCAGAGATACAGGAATTGGCATTTGGGAGACGATGCTTTGCCTTTATTAAGGACTGAATGTTTGCATCTCCCCCAAATCCGTATGTTGGAATCCTAACCTCCATGGTGCTGGTATCAGGAGGAGGTGACTTTGGGAAGCTATTAGGCAATAAGGCAGGACCTCTCATGAATGAAATTGGTGCCCTTATAAAAGAGATCCCAGGGGCACCTGGGTGACTTAGTCAGTCAAGCATCTGACTCCGGATTTCAGCTCAGGTTATGATCTCAGGTGCTCAATGGGATTGAGCCCTGAGATGGGCTCCACAGGGAGGCTGCTTAAGATTCTCTCCCTTCCTCTTCCTGAGCCCTTTCCACCATCCTCTCTCTCGCAAATTAAAAAAATAAATTAAAATATAATAAAAAATAAGAGAGTTCCCAGAGAATGTTTTTCTTCACCATATGAGAATCAGGGAGATAAAGGTATGGGGGTATTTGGTAGATAAATAACCAGGGGATACAGGGAAAATCCTAGCAGTAAGCATTGCTTTTAGTAGCTGATTTTTTTTTAAGATTTTATTTATTTATTTGAAAGAGAGAGAGGAAGAAAGCATGAGCTGGGGAAAGGGGTGGGGGGGGCAAGATGACTCCCCCCGTACAGGGAGCCCAATGTGGGGCTCCATCCCAGGACCCTGGGATCATGACCTGAGCCGAAGGCAGACACTTAACCACTTGAGCTACCCAGGCACTCCAGCTTCTAGTAGCTGAATTTTTAAAAGCACAGGTCAGTTACAGACTCCATGTGAAAAAAATTCTGAGATCACTTCCCAACCCAAATTTATGTAGTCCTATAAAGGATCAATCTCCTCTTAGCATTCAACCTTTAATTTTCTCAAGGATTTAGGAAATGATAAGCCCAGAGGATGGACACAGAGGTTTTAGTTCTCGTCCATCTTTATAGTTCTCAGAATGATTACTCTCTTCAAATATCGGTCACCTCTGTTTTGAGACTCCTCTTTACATATGACAAACTTGGGCCCTCCTTCCCTAACACCAGTCTTGAAGCTCACATATCATTTCATTTTATAAGCTGGGTGTCCTTAGCTGGTCTCTCAATGAATTTCCTGAATCACAGTAATAACATGACTCATGTCAGCTCGAGTGTATTTTATGGATGTGTTGGGAAATTTTAAAGTTAGAAAAAAATCAGTGATTGTTGAAATGAAGAGACGTGTTGATAAAAATAAGGCCATGAACTTGTGTTTGGTTTTTAAAAGGTTCTGGCAGTCACAGATCACAAATTAAAATATCATTCTATCTTTTAAAATGCTAAATGAAGGAAGCCTGATGTAATTTTGGAAGTAATTCTGGAAGTGTAATTACCTTTTAAAAATAAACTTAAACATACTTTATTTCTTGGGACTATTTCTAATGTCACCTAATACAGACAATGAACCTGGGACTGCCCTCGGGCCCACAAAGAAAATAAAATCTTTTCAAATCTTCAGTGTTTGAATGGAATGGATTAAAATGGAACTATCTGGGTAAGACATAACAGTCAAAATTTGGTTAATATCTGTTCAGATTTTTTTTTTTTTTTTCACTTTAACCAGGATCTGTGTTTAGAGCTTCCAGGACAAGCATCCAAACTCTAAAATTCCGGGGAGAGATTATTTAGCAGAATGTTTGGCCTCTTCAATAAATGAAAAGACAGGTAAAATAGCACCGTTATATGACATTTCCACCTTCGATTTCCAGTTCAGAGAAGCTTAGATGAGTGTCTATTAGTCTGCGTTTTCCTCCATGTTTTTACATAAGGGTACGTGAGAATGGCGTGGCCATTGGAATTAATTTGGGACAAAGATTTGCTACAGGATCTCACTTTTCCTCTACTCTTTCTTAGCTGCCAACTCTGTTTTTCCCTCTGGATTCTATCAACAAAACATAATGCTGAGGCACCTGGGTGGCTCAGTGGGTTAAAGCCTCTGCTTTTGGCTCAGGTCCTGATCGCAGGGTCCTGGGATCAAGCTCTCTGCTCGGCGGGGAGACTGCCTCCCTCTCTCTCTCTCTGCCTGCCTCTCTGCCTACTTGTGATTTCTGTCTGTCAAATAAATAAATAAAATCTTAAAAAAAAAAACAAAAAAAACCACGATGCTAAAGACATGACTGTATCCCCCCATTCTGGTCTCTACCCCCGTTTCACTTTCTTTCCACACGCAGTCCTCCTAGCTTTTTATTCATTTGAACATTTAGGACAACATGTCCTAAAAATGATCATGGGTGTTTTTCTTTCCAAGGGATCAAAGAGAGGGTTGAGCTGGGAGGAACATATGCCCCACTGTTTTCTGACTATCTGGGAAGCTTTTGTTTTTTGTTCTAAATAATAAAGGTAAAAAAAAAAAATCCTTACATATAGCATGCTAATATTTATTCTCAAGGGCAGTTTTGTTTGAGGAAATGATGTCTGTTTACATCAAGTGGAGATGGTATTAGTACGGGCACTCTGTGTCTTCAAACAGTCAATGCACTCTTGTCTAAGGGATACAAAGGCTTCAGCATAAAACCTCAGTTAGAACTAGACAGTTGCACAGCTTTGCTTTTGTCTGACTCCATTCTAATCTGTTGACTTTAAAAATTGAATGAGAGACATTGTTTCCGGACAGGAGAGTAGGGCATGAGAGCCTCAGAGCACAATGAGGAGTGGTATGACTCACCTTGGAGTACCTGATTTCCAGGTGCTTGCTGCCTGATTATTCTTGTCACAGGTGAGGGGTTCAGCAGGGAGGGGCCCCGATTCCTAAAACGGGTGATGATAGATAAATTTCAGACAATGAAAATCCTAAAGAGGAGAGAGTAAGTGAATTAGGAAAAGAAAAAAAAAGAAGAGAAAAATGAGTGGAAATTGAAAGCATAAAATGCATAAGAGATGTGTCCATTCCAACTAGAGAATCATAAGGTGCCCCTGAAAAAGAGGATAGTCATATAACCCAAGTAGCAGATTGGCTATTTGGGGGGTATCTTCTGAAATCCTTAGGCTTAGAGGTGTTTGCGGGGGATGGTATTTCATTAAGCTTAGAATACTGCTGTGGATAATATTTGGGAAGATACAATGGAAGATTAAAATATGTAAGTAAGTAAGAGTAAAGATGAATGAGAAAGCGTGTGAAACAGGTGGTGTGTATCTTCAAAACCAAACTATCAAATCCTGAAAATTTACTGTGGGTGGTTCCTCTGTTGACCTGTCTTCCCTCTTCCCACCAAGCCCCTATGGCCTTTTGGGTCTGAGTCTTCTTGGCAGCCACAATGTTTATGTGAAAGCTACTTGTTTCCTAAGGCATCCCGTCTGTCTAATGGCATTTATCTTCAGACGTTACATGGGTCACTCTGTGCTTCCAAGGTACAAACCACCCATGGGACAATATGTCTTCAACATGGTAGACATACTGCTTCTTTCAATATTAGCGTTTTGGGTAGAATATTGTAGTCCTTGAGGTCTAGACTTTCAAGGTAGATACAGATAAGGTAAAGGAAATACTTAGGTATTTTAAGATAAAAAGCTCCTTGCTTGGGTCCTCATACCAACTCTTTAGGCAGCTATGTATGGGAAAGAAATGAAGTCGAGTGGTTGAAAGTAGGGTTTCCCCAGTCAATGTTTTTGTGTTGAAGCTCCGCTTCATGACTTGCTAGATGAGAGACGTTAGCCAAGTAACTAACATCATCTGCAAAATTGAAAGAATAATTGCAACCCCTTCATGGATGTGTGCAAGTCTACAACTGAGCTAAGAATAGAGATAAAATACCTGGCACGTGCTGAGCATTCAGTCGGACCTTAGTAAGCTACTGGTATTTTTCCATGGTGGTGATGGTGATCACATGACTGATGAGAAGGAGAGGCACCGATTGATAGGGTCGTGGCAAGGAGGAAGACCAAACCAGGCGTATCAGCAGAGCTCTGGCAGGGAACCGGAAGCACAATGAACTCAAAGGGTTAATGCGAGAGAGTTCAGTGGAGGGAACATTGGCTGAGGAAGGGCAGAATGAACAGAATCATAAAGGAAAGGCAAAGTGCCCAGAAGTGTCTACTGAGTCTCACCAGCCCAGATATAAACCCTCTAAGCCTGGAGAGGAGAAGGAGAAAGTTGGGTTCCTGAACCCAGAGAGAGTTGCAGATGTTAACAAGGGTCACCCTCAAAAGCCACAGTGGAAGAGGGACTGCCTGGCAAGAAACTAACAGAGGGCTCTCTAACCACTCTCTGTGCCTCCGCTGATAACTCCCATAGGGAGAGCACAGCCAGAGGCCAGGGAGAAAGATCCCAGGCTTTGCAGATCCTATAGTGGAAGCTCCCCGCATGGAAAGCAAGGCTGAGCATCCGTCTAGAAGGGCAGAGAGAAATGCTAGCGGACAAGCACGCCAGATCTATTTATTTTTTATGAACTTCAAATCTTGCCAGTATTATGAAAATGGGATTTAGCACATGGTATTTGAAGAACCTCTAAAGTTGCTTTGTGAGGCCTCTGTGGATTGGAGCTAGGAGCTTGGACTTACAACTCTATCCTCGTATTGCTATCTCAGAGTCCCTGGGAGCACAACCTCTAAATACTTATATTTTGATTTTGACCAGTAAAGAGCCCCGTTCTCTGTCAAACAGGACATCGCTAATTTAGATACTTGCTAACAAGCAGAGTCTCTATCGCTGTATTAATTTAATGAAATGATCAAATTTGGAAGTTTCTATCAATAAATTTAAAAGCAAATAAAATACACAAGATCCAGCTTACTTCTTGGACACGTGGACACATTGGTTGAACTGTGGTTACTGTAGAGGAAGTTCCTACTTTGATTTCAAGACCGTACCACCTTTCAAATAAAGTTCTCCATTCTGCTTACTGTGTTCCTTGAAAATAAAGGAGGCATTATAAGATAAATTTGGAAGTTTTCCTGCTGACTATATGATGAATACTTTATAAGCATTTTGAATGCACTTTGGCTGCTTGGACTTTCATGTTGGAGTCTAATGGTCGAATTAATTTGGGATGAATGCTGACTAGTGTTTAACATTTGCATTTTAAGTTGTGTCTCCCTGAATCATTATAAATCATTGCAAACTGACTTTTAAAAAGTTTAAGCTAGTATATTCATTACGCTGAACAACTTGTTGAGAAGATACCAATATTTTGGAAGCCTTTTCTCTCCAAAAACTGAACTCAGAATTTCTTGGAATGAGGTATCTCATCTGAATACTGAGTCTCTGGAGGTAGGAGTCTTTTTAGCTAGCACTGATCTTTGCATATAATCCTTATAAAATAACTGTGAGCTCCATGGACTTTAGGGTAGATGCAGAATGAAAGTGAAATTCATAACTATTAATACAAATGAATATTTGCTATGTAATAGAAGTAATATACTCTACTTCAACATGCAATACATATAGATAAAATAGATAGATACAGTGTGGTTAAGTATGTCAAAGTCAAAAGTCAAAGTATGGCTCAATTCACATGTAAAATATTTCCAATAACACATATAATGTCAACACCCAAAACTGTCATTCAACCCGTGTCCCACTGAGAACAAAAAAAAATAAACAGTTCAAAGAGACGATCAGGAAGTATTTGGCATAATGATTCTACCACGATAAAATATTTATGATTCTCTCTTTCATCCAGGAAACTATTTGATACCATCACGGAGTGAATACAGTTGGAAGCAAGGAAAGTGTACTGACGTCAACACTTATTATATTAGTGAAACAAATAATGAGAGAATGTTTGGAGAATCCCGTGACAATGAAATGAGCAGGTAGTCACTTCCAACTAACAGACCAGAAACATTTGACATTAGATGCATTTCAAAAACAATGCAGTTTTTCCTAGGAAGCAGACTCTTTGCTTCATGCCATTATAGGAAAAGGAGTCTTAAAAAATTTGTAAATTGCGTAATCTCTAACCACTCCCCACCCAGAACACTGCCCCTCCTTAGAAATATCACTGCTATTAACCCAACAGGATTAGATCTTTAATTTCATTTGTCCATTTATATGACGGAGGCCAACGCAAACCTTAACAGAACAGTGAAAAGGAGCTGGCAAAGGCAAAGAAAAAATATGAACTCAATTGATTTAAAAACAGAGGCATTCAGCAAAGTGGAGCTGTCAGTACATATCATCAATATCAAGATTATCTCATTTAATTCCGATCAGCGTCCCAGTGCTTGTGACGTGTGCCTTCCTGGGAAATGGCAGTTATCTTGGTCTCGCAGCTGTCTGGGGCTCATGCTGTTTTTACTGTCGAGTTCCTTGCTTTCAGGAACTGGATGAGAAAGTAAGTACTTCAAAAGCATAAGGACTGGAAAGCCATCTTGCTTGTTGACCTTTCCTATCTTGATGCAACATGTACTTCAAGTGATAAAAATTTTATGCGAGAAGTCCTGATGGGCTCTAAATTCTTTTTCATTCCCCTGGACTGTCATGAAAGACGGAAGGTTTCTGTTCCTTGGCTGCTGGGTACAGAATACATCTGATAGAAAGCTGGAAAAATGCTTGAATTTGATGTCTGAATGCCCACATTTGAAATGCTTGTCTTTGGATTATTAAGGAAATACATGGGTTTTACAGCTTCCCTCCCCCCGCCCCCCCGCAGTAAGTATGCCTTTTGGGGAAAGTGCCCACAGACCCAAATAGATTTTGATAAGACATGAGAGGAGAGGAAGGCATAATCCAGAACAAGCCAGACTAGAGAGGGACACATAGTCTGGGCCTTCTGGACAGCAAATCGGGCACCCAAGAATCCCAGTTAAAAGGGGGAAGGAGAGATCTCTCAAGTGAAAGAGTCAGTGACAAAATCCCAAGGTTAAACAGAACTTTAAAAGGGTATACTGTGAGGGGCGCCTGGGTGGCTCAGTGGATTAAGCCGCTGTCTTCGGCTCAGGTCATGATCTCGGGGTCCTGGGATCGAGTCCCGCATCGGGCTCTCTGCTCAGCGGGGAGCCTGCTTCCCTCTATCTCTCTCTCTGCCTGCTTCTCCGTCTGCTTGTGATCTCTCTCCGTCAAATAAATAAATAAAATCTTTAAAAAATAAAAGGTATACTGTGAGAGGATTTTCATTTGTTTGTTTGTTTTAAGATTTTATTTATTTGAGGGGTGTCTGGGTGGTTCAGCCATTAAGCATCTGCCTTTGGATCAGGTCATGATCCCTGGGTCCTGGGATCCAGCCCTGCTTCGGGCTCCCTGCTTAGTGGGAAAACCTGCTTCTCCCTCTCCCACTTTCCCTGCTTGTGTTCCCTCTCTTACTGTGTTTCTCTCTGTCAAATAAATTTTAATTTTTTTTTTTTTATTTACTTAACACAGAGGGAGAGACAGCATAAGCAAGGGAAGCCACAGAGGGAGGAGAAGCAGGCTCCCCACTGAGCAAGAAACCCGACATGAGGCTCTATCCTAGGACCCCAAGAACATGACCTGAGCCGAAGGCAGACATTTAATCAAATGAGCCATCCAGGCACCCCCTGGATTTAACCACAGAAATTATAGGAGCCTAATTTTTATCCATTTGTTGAATTTAAAGCAAACATGACAAGAGATTTCTGGGAAGGATGCTACCTTACAGCAGTGGTGTAGGGTTTTAATCTCCCTGAATCCCTTTCCAGAAATTAACAGAGCAACAAGGGTAGGGTAGGAAGACCACGAAGTTATTGAAAAAATGTTACCTGAGGGGCGCCTGGGTGGCTCAGTGGGTTAAAGCTTCGGCCTTTGGCTCAGATCATGATCCCAGGGTCCTGGGTTGGAGCCCTGCATCAGGGTCTCTGCTCAGCAGGGAGCCTGCTTCCCCCTCTCTCTCTCTCTGCCTGCCTCTCTGTCTACTTGTGATTTCTGTCTGTCAAATAAATAAATAAAATCTTAAAAAAAAAAAAATGGTACCTGAGCAGAGACATAAAGAACATGAAGGAATTAGTCACATGAGTATCAGAGAAAAGAGGAATCCAGGCAGAGAAGAGACACTTCCAGAAGGCCACATGGCAGGAGTGAGCCTTGTGTGTTAAAGGAAGATCATGGGAAACATGTTGGCCAATCCAGAGGAAGTAAGCGGTGTCAGGAGAGGAAGTCAGAGTTGCCGTGGAGAGGCTGACCTAGCCTGGATTTTGCCTTTTACTCTGCAGGAAGTGGGGACTCATTGGAAGGTTTTAAACACTGGAGTAGTGAACTATGTTTAACAGCTCCCTCCAGGGGCGGTAATAAGACATATTTGTAGGAACTCTTCCAAAATAGCTAAGAAAAGGGGCCTAGACAAAGGGTAGGATGATACACACTGAATTCGTTACAGTAAGACGTAAGGGGGCAGAAAAGGGTAAATTCATGTGTTTCTGTTTTCTTCTTTCTACACCTCTGATTTATTTTACTTCTTACAACGAGAATGCATTATATTTATAACAAGTATAATTGTAATCTATGTGTATAGACCTATCAGATATATACGTAATTACATACAACCATATATATCTAAGATTTTGTGTCCTGTCTCAATTCAGTCATCTCATTCTCAAGCAGCTTTTGTTCTTAAGCATATTATTCTAGTTCAAATTACAACTTCTCTCCAACCTGTCCTAGTTTTCATTGTTAGGAGGTAGACAGAATGGGCTTAATCATTCTCCAAGACATCTCATCAGCTTACTGCGGAGAGGTGCTGGAAGTTGGAGAAGCCTGGAGAACATTCTACAGATTTCACAACTTAACCGAAGGCTGGCCCCACATAGTGGGCAGAAGTAAACAAGACAGGACGAGGAGGAAATCAGCAAAGAAGGAAGTGTGGTGGGAACATGCACTTCTCTGGGATATAAAAAGAAACATGGCATCAAACGTTGGGCAATCTTCTAAAATCGTGGGTAAGTGACCCAGGAAAGCTATTGAGAAATGTGAGGTTCTAGTCTGCTGTGGGAGGGCAGCACCCGTGAAGAATGATTGAGAAATGCAGTCTGGAGAGGACTTAACACCCTCTTATTGGTTTCAAAGTGGACTGCTTCTCTTACCAGCATTATTTTTAGAAATGTTATCTCATATTTTCCATGCTTGCATTATTTCTTTCCCTTCTAATTTTACACCTGACTGCCCTGAGTGGGGGTGTGTGCAAGGTGGGGTGGGGGTCAGAGGAGGAAGTGGTAGTTTCAAAACGCAAAGGAATAAAAATCTCTCAGACTCAAGAATAAGAAGCCAACATCTCTCTTCCCAAGAAATCATTCTGCCGTGATTAAACCAACTTATGGGACTCTTCCCATAATTGGAAAAGCACTTAATAAACCGTAAACTATTATAGAAGGGTGGGTTAATTAAATATAAGGGAATGTAATATTTATCAATAAGTACAGAGTGCATTAATCATGTTTGTTGGGAAGAACTCAGGAGGCCAGAGATGGAGAAGAAAATATGAGAATGCCTTTTTCCTATAAAGTCTGTTTCTTGGAAATAAGAGTCTGTGCCCCTCACTGAACCAAAGAGATCCTACCACCTTAGGGAATGCTCTTTATAATAAAACTTTTAAGTAAAAGAGCATTTCTTTGGGGCACCTGGGTAACTCAGTTGTTAAGCGACTGCCTTCTACTCAGGTCCTGATGGAGACCCGCATCGGGGTCCCTGCTCAGCAGGAAGCCAGCTTGGCCCTCTCCCACTCCCCCTGCGTGTGTTCCCTCTCTAACTCTCTCTCTAGCAAATAAATAAATAAAATATTAAAAAAAAGAAAGAAAGCATTTCTTTTCTGGTTTATATAAGAAATGGAACTAAAGGTACATAAACTGGAAAATTTTTTTTTTCTGTTCTCCAGAAGTCTGTCAATGGCAGCACATGTGCAAACACAAAACGTACATCATGAAATCGACAAGGGCAAGCCAGTAAAAGCACAAAGGCCCGTGGAAGACAGAGCGATCAGAACACCAATGCCACTGAGATCAGTATTATAGGTAGAAAGAGACCTTGGAACTCAAAAAGAAGTTCATTTCTCCAGAAGGGCAACTCTTTACTTACCAAAAAGTCACTCCCCCCCACCCATGCGAAGCTGAAACCCAGAAGAAACACAAAGCAAAAGGTCTGACATGTTTTTTTGGGTAAGTATTATAAATACTATAATAATGTTATGCTATAATAATATACATAAACTATATTAATATAATAATACTATAATATACTATAATAATAACCACAACTACTGCCCTACTGTTAGTTAAGCTCTTTTTATTTTCCAGGGATATGGCTACTTGTCTGATGTGCTTAAGTGAATTAATTCACTCAGCAAACCAATTTAACTTGTCAAGATCACAATGACTAGAGAGAAGAAGTTGGTCTGCTTGTCTCCACCACCCAAACTTTGCTATCATCAGTCTCCAGATGACTGTGGACATGTCTGTGTGTATAGAAAATGACCTGCTGGGGTATAAGATGAAAATATGAAAAAGGTTCCTTTTAATTTTTGTGTTTTTTTCTTTAAAAATTGTTTTTGTATATGATATACATTGTGCATAATATAGTAAGTTTTTTATGGTGTATAAATATAAAAATTTACATATGCTGTAGGTTGCACTTAAAATATCTAATGATAGGAATGTACAATCTAAAAAGTTTGGAAAAGAATGCTCAAACTATTAAGCCATATGGTCCCCAGATTCAGACCAACCAAAAAATGTATATACAAATTTCTTTCAAGAATTTATTTTAGCACATTTTTATCAATTCTGTTGAACCAAATAAAAGTCTCCATGTGAAATTCAATTCTATTGCGTGTTCTAGAAAAATTGTTAGCAAGTCTGCTATTGTAGTAGCTCAAGATTGTAATTGCCAAATGTAGGTTAGAGTTGTGATTTACAAGGGAAAAGGGACTTCTAGAGCAAAATGATATTGTCTAGAGGTTTGAACTGATATAGATCAAGATACTGTAAAAACCTGTTATAAATAGCAAATATTAAATCCTTAAAATAGTCCATTTGGGTCCAGTTAATGTATATTTCACTTCATTATAACATAATATAGCAGGCATTAAGCAAAATGAGGACCTTCTTTGTAATAAAATGCCCCCTCTGGGGGGAGCCTGGATGGCTCAGTGGATTAAAGCCTCTGCCTTCAGCTCAGGTCATGATCTCAGGGTCCTGGGATCGAGCCCCACATTGGGCTTTCTGTTCAGCAGGGAGCGTGCTTCCCCCTCCTCTCTCTGTGCCTGCCTCTCTGCCTGCTTGTGATCTCCATCTGTCAAATCTTGAAATGCGCCCTCTGCTTAGTATTTTTTGTTTAAGAATCTTCTCTGAATAATGCATAGAAGGAAGATATCTATCATCGTGGCTAACTGTATACATTAAAAAGCACAATATCAATAGTTATTATTATAATGTTGTAATAGTCTCCATTACTGTAACAAATCACCACAAATTTGGTGGATCCAAACAATATAAACCTGTTAATCTTAATATCCAGAGGTCAGAAGTCCTAAATGGGCTAAAATCAAGGTATCAGCCTTCCTTCTAGAGACTCTAGGGAAGAGTTTCTAGAAGCTTCTAGAAGCTTCTAGAAGCCCTCTACATTCCCTGGTTCATGATCCACTTTCAAAGAAAATCACTTCAATCTGCTTCAGTCATGTATTACCTTCTCTCACTCTGACTCTACAGCCTGCCTCCTCAGATGGGTCATCTGGATAATCTAGGATAATCTCCCTGCCTCAGGATTCTAACTTAATCTCATCTGCAAAGTCCCTTTTTCTTTATAAGGTAATGTATTCAACAATTTCAGGGAATAGGATATGGTGTCTTCAGGGAGCCCTATTCAGCTGCACAGTTTGCCACCAGGTCCCTAAAGATTCATATCCATCTCACAAATAGGCAAAATATATTCATGTCACCTCCTGTTCCCCCCAAGTCTCAACCCATTATAGCATCAACTCAAATCCAAAATCACATCTAAATCTCATCAGCTCCCAAGTCCCAAATCTCATCATCAAATCATCTAAATTAGGTATGGATGAAGATTTGGGTCTAATCCCTCCTGGAACAAAATCCCTCTCCATCTGTTGGGCCTGTGAAAGTTGAAAACGGGTCATCTGCTCCCGAGATACAAGAGTGAGATGGGTATAGGTTAACAATTGATAGTTTCAGATATCCCTGATCCAAAGGGATAAAACAGAAGGGAAAACATAGTCTCCAGGACCAAGCAATTTCAAAAATTCAGCAGGGCAAATTAGAATTCAATGCTCATGAATTGAGTGTTCATCCTCTTTCGGGTCCCGTGGCTCTGTCCTCAGATTTGTTCTTTCTATTTGTTGAAGGATAGGACACGTCTGAGGCAAGCAGTTTCATCAGCCAGTTTCCTGCCTATAGGATTTGGGGGGGTGTCCTATTTTTATTTTATTTATCTTGTCATTGTGCCTTGAGTCCATGCGTATAGTGTTTCCATTGATATAACATCCTAAAACCCTTGTGGGTCTCCCATTTGTGTCTGGGGAATTCACTTCCTTGGACAAGAGGCTCCTTCACCAATCTTCCCTGAATAAACACTTCTCTATTCCTGGCCTCTACTGAGGTGTCTGATGAAATTCATCATCCGTACACCTAATATCTTCTAAGAGCTTTCTATGTGATTGAACATTCTGACCTTTTGGGCCTTGCAAGACATCAACCAAATGTCATCCAGCCACATCCTTGGCTTTCTTTCCAGAGCACACTTAGCTGGCCACGACGCTCTTAATTTTAACATATTCTGAAATTTGGATAAGCTGAGAAGTTTCCAAGTCATTAAGTTCTGGTTCCTTTGGGGCTTTACAGTTCTTCTTTTTTTCTTTCAACGTTTCTCTTTCCTCACATATTTTATTATAAGCAGCAAGAAGAAACCAGGTTGCGCCTTCAAAGCTTTGCTTTGGAAATTTCCTCAGATAACTATCCAACTCATTATTTGCAAGTCTGGCTTTCTACCTCATCTCAGGACAAAACCCAGTGAAGTCTTCTGGTACTAGCTAACAAGGGTCTTGTTTCCTCCAGTTTCCAAAAATTCTGTCCTTATTCCCTTCTGAGCCTCAACAACAATGATTGAACACTCCTATGTCTACTAAAATTATACTTAGGATGACATAGGTATTGTCTAGAATGAGACAGGTTTTCTCTGTTGCTTTTCTAATTTCCCTCTTTGTGTTCACCACCAGTATCTTTAATGCCCATATTTTTACCAATGATCTGTTTTTGCTGATCTTTGAATTTTCTAAGAAGATAGGATTTTACCCCCTCACCATGTTCTTCCCTATTCTTCCAGCTATGGCCCCTTACCCAATCTGAAATCCAGTTCTACATGTTTATGTATTTCTTACATACAGCAGCACCCCACCTCCAGGGACCACAAACTGGCATCCCATTTTGTTGAATGGCTGCCATCTTCCAGGTACTTCAGAAACACCTGAATCCATTGTCTTAACAACTGTCCGAGGGAAATAGCCTTATGATTATTTTACAAATGTGAAAGATTATTTAGCATGATTGAAAAATCGTAAATAAAAAAAAAAATTAGGCCTTGGGGGTCGGCAAATGGAGATTCAAATTCTGGCTTCATCTTTCTTTTGCTGAGTATTCTTGGGAAAATCACTTGATCTGTTAAAACTTCCCTTGCTTCCACTTCCTCAAAAGTAAAACAGTGCACGTAAAATCTACCATGCAAACAGATTTTCTCCCTCCCTTCCTCTTTGTTTCTTTCTCCCTTTTCTTTTTTTCTTTCTTTCTCTCCTTCCTTCCTTTCTCTCACTGCCTCTTCCTCCTTCCTTCCTTGTTCCTTTCTTCCCCCTCGTCTGAGGCTTACGTAATATATGCAATATGCTTGCTTATGGGGACAAAATAGAAGTTATTTTTCTCGAACTGTGTGTGTAATAGTGCTACATATGGTATTAACTCATTTGGAAAATAGTCTCACCAGAGGAGAGGAGGTATATGTGGTAAAGATGACCGGTAAAGCAGAATTAAATAGATCCATTTAGAAAAGCAGGCTGTTATAGATGATGACATTTTCTGAAAGTCCTGTGGTGTTTGAAATACTTTTTATATTCCCCCCCACATTTCCATTGCTTTTCTTGAGGATACTTAATAGTTAGGGTATCAGACGGCACGGGTTGCCTGGGTGGCTCAGTTGGCTGGCTCAGGTCATGGTCTCAGCGAACCCTGTGTCAGTTCCATGCTGAGCCCAGAGTCTGCGTGAGGATTTCTCTCCCTCTCTGTCTGCCCCTACCCTGCACTTGCTCACTCCAAAGTAAATAAACAGATCTTGAAAACAAACAAACAAAAAAGACATCAGACCTCATTACTTGATTAGAGAAAATATGAATTCAGAAAAATTTTTATCTGATGAAAACTCAGATATAGAGAAGCTCTGTATTTCTGTGGAAATGTGTTAATGCGTAAGTGCCAATATCAGCTTGAATGAAAAGAAAGTGTTATGATAATCTTTGGTTAAAATCTATCTTCTAATTATACTATTTAAGGAAAAAATACAATAGTTGGTTTGTCAATCCTGGGGATTTAAACTGTTTTATAAAAAGATGGTACACTAAGTAAACAGAAAGAAAAAAAAAAAGAAAGAAAAACAAAAATGAAGCTGCCCCTGGGAGCAGCTATTTATTACTTGCTTTCTCTGCAAAGGAAGAATTGTTTTGAAACAGTCAGTTTTAACATAAACCAACTCAGGAGTCACCTCAGCCACCTTGGAACCTGTCTGAAAATGGAAGTTTTAGCACTTGTCTTTTTAAAAAGACACCCAACTAGGAAGAACACTTGTAGATTACAGTTTGGAATCCTTATAACATAATCCCCTGGCTTTTTTTTTTTTTTTTTTTTTTGGTCAAAAAGACTTTTAGACAGGCAACAAGGGAGGCAGTTAATTTATATATTTATGTATAAATATATATTGTGTTAGAGACCTCAAATTATCATTATTTTGGTAGATCTAAGAGAAAAATTATTAACGCTCTTCTTTATTTATTTATTTTTTTTTAAATTTTTTTTTTTTTAAGATTTTATTCATTTATTTGACAGAGAGAGATCACAAGCAGGCAGAGGCAGGCAGAGAGAGAGGAGGAAGCAGGCTCCCTGCTGAGCAGAGAGCCCGATGTGGGGCTCGATCCCAGGACTCCGAGATCATGACCTGAGCCGAAGGTAGCGGCTTAACCCACTGAGCCACTCAGGCGCCCCTCTTCTTTATTTTTTTAAAGACTTGATTTTTTCAGAGCAGTTTTAGTTTCCAACAAAATAGAGAGAAAGATGCAGAGGTTTCTCAAATCTCCCTTGTCCCCACATGTACACAGCCTTCTCCATTATGAACATCACTCACCAAGGTGGGACTCTTTTCACCAATGATGAACCTACACTGATACACGACAATTACCTGAAGTCTGTAGTTTCACTTGACAAGTACACAAGGGTTCACTCCTGGTGTTGTACGTTTTATGGGTTTGGACAAAAGTATAATGACATATGTCCATTATTATAATACTATATAGAGTACTTTCACTGTCTAAAAAATCCTTGTGCTCTGACTTTTCATCCCTCCTACCGCTCCCACCCCAGCAACCGTGGGTGGATCTTTCTTTTATCATCTCCACAGTTTTATCTTTTCCAGAACATCATATAGTTAAAATCATACAGCCTTCTCACATTGGCTTCTTTCCCTTGTATTTAAGGTGCTTCCCTATCTTTTCATGGCTCCATGGCTCATTTCCTCGTAGTGCTGAATAATATTCTATTCTCTAAATGTATCCCTGTTGATGCATTCACTCACCTACTGAAGAACATACTTACTGCTTCCAGCTTTGGGCAATTATGAAGAACGCTACTACAAACATCCACGTGAAAGGTTTTGTGTGCATATACGTTTTCACATCCTTTGGGTAAATACCATGAAGTGTGATCGTTGGATCCTACGGTAAGAGCATGACTGTTTTATAAGAAGTCTCTGAAGTGGCTTCAAAGTGTCTGAGCTGTTTTGTGTTTTTACCAGCAAAGCACGAGCGTTTCCGGTGCTTCACATCTTCAGAGCATCTGATGCTATCAGTGTCCAGGACTTTGACCATTCCAATAGGTATGTATCATACGTCGTTATTATTTTAATTATCATTTTCTTGATGACATTGGATGTGGAGCATCTTTTCATATGCTTATTTGCTGTCTCTATATCTTCTTTCGTGAGGTATCTGTTAAGATCTTTGGCCCATTTCTTAATGAAGTTTTTTATTCTCTTACAGTTGGATTTTAAGAGTTCATTGTGTATTTTGGATCAAAATCCTTTATCATGTGTGTCTTTTGTAAATATTTTCTCTGTGGATTATCTTCTAATTCTCCTGCTGCTGTCATTTGCAGAGTAGAAGTTTGTAATTTTAATAGAATCCAGGTAACCAATTATTTCTTTGATAGATGGGATCTTTGAAATCATATCTAAGAGGGCATCACCATGACGCCAATCAACTAAGTTTTCTCCTCTGTTATCTTTTGGGGGATTTATAGGGTGTTTTGGTTTCATCTTTAGGTCTACAACCCACTGAGAGTTCATTTTTGTGAAGGATGTAAAGTCTGTGTTTACATTTATTTGTTTTACATGAGTCATCAAAGTTCTGTTTCTTTTTACCTCTACCCATTACCTGAAGCTCTCCCTCCACTTCCCCTTATGAAGGACCGCATTCTCTAAGTCAGTTCTTTTCTCTCATTGGCCACCACAGGCTCTGCAGGAAACACTGCTTTGCTAAACCCCTCCTGGTGCTCTAGCTTCTCTTTTTTCTGTCCTGCAGAACTGGATGAAAACCTCATCCCTAGGTAATTGCTGGGATTAATGCAGAACATGAAATCATCCATAATACCTGGCTCTCTAAAATGCAACACAGAAGCCCCTGGGGGCGAGGGAAGGTTTCAGAGGAGGGCGTAGGTCTTTGGAATGCCAAAGCCTGTGTGATCACTCTGCTGGAGGAATGCTGCAGGGAACTGCCTTCCCCAAAGCTTCCTTAGCTCAAACAGCCGCCCTGTGATCCAAGAGATGGAGGCATTGTCCCCTAGACTATGTTTAGCAGAATTCATAGAACACACTGATTAGCACATTGTATCTTTCCAGTAACCAATCCTCCTAGTTCCAGTAAGACGCTTTGTCACACATCACTTGTTTGAGAAACAGAGTGATAAAGATTTATGGTTGACCTGAAGCACCAATAAAAATGAGAACTAACAAGAGCATGAATCTTCCCCGCCCCCACTCCCCCATCCAACCCCGAGGCACCAGATTTGTCTCAGCCAATCACTCTTGACCTCTGTCTCCATCCTCAGGACACCTTCTGTTTCTTTCAGCCAAGTTAGATTTCCATTATGCTTTTGGGGTCTACTGTTAAATTGCTATTCTAAACATTAGAATACATCAACAATTGAAAGAAGAGTATTTTATGCTTGTTGGTTTTAAGATGTCTAAGGTAGTATCATTAACAATAGCCAATTATGGAAAGAGCCCAAATGGCCATTGACTAATGAATAGATGAAGTAGATGTTATATATATATATTATATATATATATATATATATATATATATATATATATATATATATATAATGGAATATTATTCTGCCATCAAAAAGAATGAAACCCTGCCATTTACAATGATGTGGTTGGAGCTAGAATGTATTATATAAGCAAAACAAGCTAGTCAGAGAAAAGACAACTACCATATGATTTCACTCATATGTGGAATTTAAGAAACAAAACAGATGAATGTGGAGGGAAGGGGAAGAAAAGAGGGAGCCAAACCATGAGAGACTCTGAACTATAGAGAATAAACTGAGAGTTGAGGGAGAGAGGTGGGCATGGGGTGGGTTAAATGGTTGATGGTGTTAAGGAGGACACTTGTGATGAGCACTGGGTGTTATATGTAAGGGATAAGTCACTAAATTCTACTCCTGAAACCAAGATTACAGTATATGTTAACTAGCTAGAATTTAAATAAAAAACTTGAAACAAAAAATAAATAAATAAAAATAAATAACATCATAAAACAAAAACCGAAGATGTCTAAAGTAATACCAGTCTTATCATATTTGGAAGAATAGAACCTCATGCCTAGGAGGCATCTCAGGGTCTTTCATACCCAAAGAGTGCTTTCCACTATATAATTATTTTAAGTGTGCCTACTATTCAGCTCTCTTGCCTTTCTAAGCTGGTATGTTTCATATTCAACTCAAAAAAATATATATACTGTATTTTTGAGCTAAATGACACACATTACTAATTGTTTATTTTCACTTATTTTTATCTGCCTCTTGTGGGTTGAGTTGCTGCCAATGTATTTAGCTCAATAAACGTTCTTGTTCTACTCTTCCTGGCTTCATAATCAACTTGTAGCTTCTAGTCACATCTCAAATAAATATTGGCAAAGCAATTCAAATCCTTAAAATGCCTCAGCAGATTGATACATTCTCAGTTAGAGAAAAAATAAAAACAGAAGCCTCGATATGCATCATGTTTGTCAGCCTTTATCACAGGGTTCTTTGACTACCCTGGATTTCATGAGTCAAACAACCTTTTCCATGTTTCTCTCAGGGTCTGAAATCTTGGGCTATGCAAGAGTGATGTTTAATATCCTGTGAGTATATTTGTAGCTAATGGTAGTTTCCTGTGAAACAAAAGAGAATTGGGGAAAAATGACTTTATACATTGGCTCTAACTGAACACATTATGGGAAATTCAAAAGAAGCTGGGTGGCAAACATAGCTGTTGACCTGGCAAATGGCCAAGGTCAAGAACGTGTTCTGGGAATTATACTCAAGAAAAGAAGTTTATAAGCCTCTTTCTTTTCATTGGAGGACTTGACTCTCCCTGTCATCCAAGAAGAACCGTTTCTACTCCTGTCTTTGTCAGAGTCTTTATTCCCTGAACAGTCAAGGCCAGGTAAATCATCATTTTTTTTTTTCTCAACAATTAACTAAAGTCAGAAAGACATGAAGACAGAACCAAAGGGAAGCCAGAACTCTGGTGTTTGGAAGAAGCTGGAATATTTATGACCATATCATAGTGGTTAGGTAAGATCTTCCAGAGTCTTGCTGACACCCTTTGGTTAGCAGAACTCTGCCAAATCCAACTTCTCCATTGGAAGTCAAAGACACAAGTGGCCCCTCCTGTTTTCTTTCCATGCTTGTATCTTTCTTTTGCAAGCTCTGCTTTTTGTAACCATCTCTCAATCCAAAATATAAATGCCTTCAAATCCATTGAAAATGTCAGTTTTATGCTATGTGGTTCAGTTGCTCCAGAGGATCTTGTGGTAGCTGCTCTGTGGGGGATAAATCCAAAAGAATCTGCAGGGTCCATGTGCATTGCTATCTTAGGGAACTCTACCATATAATATGGCAATTTGAGAAGGTAGCCAATCTCTTTCAGGGAGGTCCTTGTATTTCATACATGTGTTTGAAAACAGGCTCATATTCGTTAGTTATACTCATCTTCGTTTGCTCATGTGGAGTAAAGGCCTCAGAATTCCTTACGCAAGACAGAATCTAGCAAAATCTGGGTCCATTTTTTGAAACATACATATTCTTAGTTTCTAAAACAGAAAAACTTTACTGCTGGTTTAGATGACAATTCAATAAGAGGAAGTGAAATATCTTGACCTAATACATAAAAGAAAATGCTGAGGGTTTACTGCCTCTATGTGCATAATATTTTTGTAACTAAATCTCTCCCCCCTCCCATTAAGGACCTTTGTAGAAAAATATTTCTCTCTTTTTAAAAGGTTTTATTTATTTATCTGACAAAGAAAGAAAGCGAGACTACAAGCAGGGGGAGCAGCAGAGGGAGAGGGGGAAGCAGGCTCCCCACTGAGCAGGGAGCTCAATGCAGGACTCCATCCCAGGACCCTGGGATCCTGACCTGAGCCTAAGGTAGCTGTTTAACCAACTGAGCCACCCAGGCATCCCTGAAAAATAATTGTCTTTGAACAGAGGAGTCAAAGTAATGTCTTTATTTGGAAACTGAGTGGTAATATGCTTAGTTATTCTGTACCTTACCCGTTTTCCATTTAGGAGCAAACTGTTATAATTGCATCTTGTACAACAAAGAAGTACATAAGAATGAAAATATTGCAATATTTTTTAATAAAAGTATCATGAAGCCAGGGAATGAGGAGAGTATATGCTATCATCCATGCTGATATAAATGTCAGGAAGAAAGCAATGTGTCAGATGAGGTAGGTCATTTGATCTACAGTAGAGAATTATAATTTTTTTTTTTGAGATTCCTTGACATTTCATTTTTGTGTTTGTTGGTGGCGTATAACTGGGAAGTCTAGAAAGCATATGACCCATTGAGGAAAGAACTTGACCACCTTTTGCGAATTGAAGAAATCAAGAAAAAATTATAAACAAATATTCCTAGAGGACAAGAGCATGACCTCAAAATTTGTAAGTATTTGGGTTCAGTTCTCCACTTGGGATTTTACTGACCAAAAATATCAGCTTAGGTTTATCCCTGTATGGGCATAACATTTCAATTACTTGGTAAAGGAAAAGATGCAATCGCATTTCAAATGTAAAGAAGCAGGGTGGGGGGGGAGAAAGAGATCTCTATTTGTGTTTTTAAATGTCTTTATTTCTTGGAGCTTCCTGATTTTGGCGAGATGAGCAAGAAGAAGACCAAGAGAATTGAAGTAACTATTCTTATCATTCAATGTGGGAGTTATTCCTGCTTGCTTCCTCTACAAAACCAGTCGCTCCAACCACATTCTGAGTTCTCCTTTACAAAGCATGTTTCATCTGAAAAACTGCTGGGAAAAGACATAGAAAAGTCTGAGCTTGGTCTCAGAAACACCTTCCATCCCTTCCCTCCCCTCAGAATGCTTCTTTGAGGACCACTAGGGCCTCCCAAAATAAGAGCTAGGAATGTTTTATTTGAAGAATTTGTGTAAGATCACTGCGCCTGAGGTCATTTGTAGAAGAATGGACACCAGGGTATCTGGGTGGCTCAGGTGGTTAAGCAGCCCGCTGGTGATTTCGGCCCAGGTCCTGATCTCAGTGTCCTGCGATCAAACCCCATGTGGGGCCTCCGCACTCAACAGGGTGATTGCTTGAGGGTTCTCTCTCTCTCTCTCCCTCTCCGTCGACTCCTCTCCCCCACTTGCATGCACTCACTCTCTCTCTCTAAAATAAATAAATAATATATTTTTAAAAAATTCACCTAACACTCTCTAGCTCCGTCCACAACATTGTAGATGGTGAGTTTTCATTCTTTTTCGATAGCAGAGTAATAGTCCATTGCATAAATGTAATGGCTAGGCAAAAGAAGTCAGTCGAAGAAAGACAAAACCCAAATGGTTTCAGTCACATGTGGATGTTAATAAACAAAACAAACCACCACCATAGAGCAAAAAAAGAGAGAGAGGTAAACCAAGAAACAGACTCTGAACTTTGTAGAGGACAAGCTGATGGATACCAGACGGGTAGAGGGATGGGTGAACCAGGTCATGGGGATGAAGGAGGGCCCTTGTCCTATTGGGCAGTGGGGGTTGTAGATCAGTGGTGAATCAGTACATTGTACGCCCGAAGCTAATATTACACGGTATGTTAACTAACTAGAATTTAAATAAAAACCTGAAAAAAAAAAAATAATGGGCAGAGAGTTCCCTTGGTCACAAGCATTAGGAATCTTCTCCTACCTTTCAAGGTTTGATAAATGATTTTTCTTCATTTCGGTGCCCAGAATGAGCACAAATGGTTGCATGATTTATGCAGATATATGCAAAAGCTCTGCCAACAGGTATGTGTGGGAGAATCAAAATCTGCTGTCTCCACATATTCCTTGCACCTCCCCCTCTGCTTCTCTCCAACAAGCACTGTGCTCTGAGCTGGTTATTTTTTCTCATTGGTCCCACTTCGCTTTTATGCCTCTGCCCCTGTCATTGCTCCCATTCGGAATACCTGCTCCTTTTCTTCTCTTGTAACCAAAGCACACCCTCTGCAAGTTTTGAATAAAGCCCTCAGTCTTCCAGTAGCCTTCCCTGTCTGGATGCATGTTATCTCATTCCTGGAACATTTAGGAAGCACAACCCAATCGCATGCATGCGTTGTGCGTGTGTGTGCGCGCGTGCGTGCTTCTCCATTCCACTTTTTGTTTTCGTTTCTCCGTTGTAAGTATTTCAAGCTTCTTCAACAAAAAGGAGCATATTTCAATAACAGTTACCATCCACTGAGGGCTCCTTATCTGAAAGTAGCAAAATACGTTGGCACAAACATCGCCAAGCAAGTGATGAATCAAATGGAAGCTTCTTATGTAACAGTTTTTGCGTGATGTTGAATAGACATCCAGCCCATTCACATACCTAATACTAAATGTGGCAATGGCAGAAAATTCTGGTCCCCACCGTTACTGTCTTTCCTTCTTTTATAGCCAGAGAGCCACTTCCACATAACAAGATGTGGCAACAGAACGAGATCTGGCTAATGGGATGTGAGCAGAAGTGCTATGTGCAATTCCTGTGATATGTCTTTACAGGGAGAAGGCAAGATCCTCTTTATTCTTTCCAAAATCAACCTGACAGATGAAGCACAGGCAACCATTCTGGGACAGGAAGGAGCTTGGGGACCTACTATGATGCATGCATGTTATCAACCATGGATAGGTGACAATTTAAGAAAGGGAGGATATTAAAAATTTATTTTAAAAAGTAGACAAGTTTTTTCATTTTGTTTGTTTGTTTGTTTGTTTTGTTTTTGTTTTGCCACTGTTGGGTGGGTCGTTAGCATTTGCAGCTATTATTCTCATACCTTTATTTAAGCCTAGAAGGTGCACCTTTTCAGTCCACCTGGGACAGTCCTGGGTGGCAGTGGGCTATCATTGCAACATTCTTATGACAGCTCATTAATCTCAAGAGTATCTGGCTTAGATGGTGTGTTTTATGGTGATGCTACAAAATCCTCTAGATTCCAAATATTTCTAGCTGCAGAAGCATTTATGGAAATGACATTTTTCCTAGGAGCTTAAATGTAAAACAGCTAAAAATGGTTACTCTAGGTTAACCAGTATTGGAATGGTTACAGTTTTGCTTAATAACTACACATCACAGGCTGATTAAGCATGTATGTGTGGTTTCTTGGGGGGAGGGGTATTTCTATATTCACTCACTTTTTTTATTTCTACACTGGAGGGAAATTTCTAACAACTAAAATTATAATATTGTTCTTTAGGTTAGATGCAATGATAAATATTAAAAAAATGAGGAATATCTACTGTACAGGGTTCAAAGGGCCTTTCTCAACTGTATTCTACTGAGTTCAGCCAATTTACTGAATTTACATGATCCTTACGCACTCAAGGGATAAGTACTTGGATGATCCCAGTTTTACCAAGAAAGAAAAGTGAGCCTTAAATTTGAGTGACTTTCCAAGGTTGCATAGTTTCTGATGGAAGGACAAAGCTGAACTCAAACCTAAGGTCTATAGGTGAGGAACTGAGACATGGAAACTAGTGAAATACATAAGAAACAGGGATGTTTGCTTCCTTAGAGCCAACCAATGGGATTCTGGCCTCCTGGGAAGTTTCACTGTTACACTGTCCCTGTGGGTGGGAAGGAAAACAACTCTTTATTTAGTTTTGTGGAAATGTTGCTCACCACTTCTAGTTTTCCTAAGCAAGGCAACTGAAATAACTACCTCTGAGTGATTCCTTCTTCCCAAGTGTTAGCCTCAGAGCTGGAGGCTTCAAAGATTACAGATAAGATACTCTGGTTTGAAGTCTCTGTGTTGTCCTAGTAATGGGATCTTTTTTTTTTTTTTTTTGAAAATTTATTTATTTTTACTTAAAAAAAAAAAAGACTTTATTTATTTGACAGAGATCACAAGTAGGCAGAGAGACAGGCAGAGAGGGGGAAGCAGGCTCCCTGCTGAGCAGAGATCCTGATGCAGGGCTCAATCCAAGGACCCTGGGATCATGACCTGAGCTGAAGACAAAGGCTTAACCCACTGAGCCACCTAGGCGCCCTTATTTTTACTTTTTAAGAAAGATTTTACTTATTTTGTCAGAGAGAGCACAAGGAGGAAGAGGGGCAGGGAGCCCCCTGCTCAGAGGGAGCCCGATGTGGGGCTCGATCCCAGGACCCTGGGGTCATGACCTGAGCCAAAGGCAGAAGCTTATTAACTGACTGAGCCTAGTAATGGGATCTTAAGATATTCCTATCTATGCATTAGGCTTTCAAGAGAAAGACTGAGGACAAGGAAGATGTGAAGAGGGGGAAGCCAAGATGTGAAGCCTATAGTTGGGCTTCCCATTTGCCATGTGTGGTGCATAGGCTGACACGTATTGGGTTTTGGACATGCCAAGAGTCTGAGCCTCTTTCCCCTTTGGATGGAGCTTGAGAAGCCCAATGTATAGAGCACCATGCACTTCGGGTCTTTTGCTTGGCACCCTTTGACATTATGGGAAACCCTCGCCTAAAGCCCCTGGCACTGCAAGGACTAAGTGAATGGCAGGCTGGAAAAATTCTCTGAGCTGAAGAACATGTGACTGTGGTATCTTTGAAAATAATTTCTGTAAATACAGATAGAGTCTTCCCTGTATGCCTAGGGCTTATTCTAAGAAAATAAACTGGTTGACTAAATAATTTGGGTGCAGTTAGCAAAGCTGGGAAATGCATCAAATCTGGCCCATCCTGGGGAAACTGGGATACACGTTCAGTTCCTACTAGATGGGCATTATCTTTCCCCTGAAAACTCCCCTCCCAGAGAGAGTTATCTCAATGGACAGAAGCACCGGCAAGTATTTTCTGTGATGAAAATATTTTTCCTATGACTGCTAACACTCTGTGCCTAAATCCCTCCCAACAAACCGAATACTTCATGATGTTCCCATGAGCCTTAATGTTATTTGACAACGTATTCAGCCTCCCCATCCAAAATATTCAGAGTAGATTGCTAAAATAAAAGATAAAATACAGGACAGGTTAGTCAAGAATGTCAGAGCACAGGAACTGGAACAGATGTTATATAACTGTTATCACTATGATGGTCCTTTTAGGTCACAGAGGTCACATATGCTATTTACATGAACAGGTGCTGTGTGTTTATTAGAAGAACAGACAGGTGGGATTTTCCACACAGTGTCTCCCATGTAAGGCTCAGTGGGGGCTGGGCATACTTTAGATCAGTGTTTCTTAAATTGTGATCTGTGCGCCACTGTCAGCCAGGATTAGAAATCTAATGTAGCTTGAAGACTTTGGAGTTTCCATAGTCCCTCATGGTTACCAGATGATTACTGTGCCTCTGTCACTGCATCTTCCTTCCAGAGAGGGGAAGAGAAGAACAGAAGAGGTAAAAGGTCATGTCAACCATGATGAAGAAAATAAAAGCATTTCCAGAAGCTGTCCTCCTCTTACATGTCACCAGGCAGGATTCATCACATGGCTGCCATCAATTCATCCTTGGCAAAGAGAAGTAAGAGTATGGTGGCCAGTCATGGCTAAGGAGAACACCTGTGTGTCAGAGAGTTTTGTTTCCCTTTTGTAATTGAGAATGTTGTTGAGAAATTACCTTCTCCATAAGAGGAAGCTGTATTTTCAAGTGTCTCTGGAATGTAGGTGGAGACATGGGGCCAAATCCTGACAATCGAATGTGCAAGGTAGTAACCTTTTCTCTTCCATAAGGAAATGGAAAGGAGTAGGCGACCCTTCTCTGCCTGTTCGTTCTCTATCTCTGTCTCTCACTGTGTGTGTGTGTGTGTGTGTGTGTGTGTCCCTCCTGGATGAAAGGTAAGTACTCAAAGGCCAGGAGACATGATAGACCTGCAAGATGTCCATGAATTACCATATAGAACACCCCTGGACACACACCCACTTTGACTCCTGTCAAGGAGAAGTGAGCTTTCATTTTGTTCTTTTATGGTGTTTTCCTGGGTCTACTTGTTACAGAGCTAGTCCTAACTGATACATTGGTTTAGGCCAATCATGATTCAGCTAATTGGAGAGCATCAGGGACTACTTTCTTTGAGTTGTAGGTGTCTCCCCTCTCTTGATTCAGTAATTCAATACCGAACAGTTCGGTATTGAAAATACCAAGCCCTGAATACTTTTCCAGGATTACTGAATTAGGCTCCTTCTACTTCTACTTCTTTTAAATTACTTGACTCCTTCTACTTCTTTTAAATTACTTGACAGAGAGAGAGAGCATAAGTAGGCAAAGTGGCAGGCAGAGGGAGAGGGAGAAGCAGGCTCTTCACTAAACTGGGAGCCCAATGTGGGGCTTGATCCCAGGACCCTGGGATCATGACCTGAGCCAAAGGCAGACACTTAACTGAAGGAGCCACCCAGGCACCCCAGGTGTCTACAGCACTCTAAATGATACTAATGTCCCGAATTTGGGAGCAACTTCATTGCAAAGTATCATAAAGCAGGAGCCCATAGATTCTCAATTTACAATCTATTATAGATCTCCAGAGTTCTGATGAATTCTATGTAGAATAAAGTATTAAAGGCAGAAAACACCTTGAAAAGCACTATGAGAGTAGAGTCTTGATGATGGTGACAGGACATGTAGGAGATCCTGTCTACCACCACCTGGATGGTATCATGAGCATGTAAAGTGCCAGGGAGAGGGGGGATATCCTCAAAACAAGACAGCAAGAAGCCTTCAGTCTATGAAGCTTGTCATTTGTCTAAACACAGTTGCCATAGCAACATTACCCAACAGGTTTCAAGTTCATTCAGGCCACCAACAGCCTCCTGCATGCCACATTCAAGTTTTGAGAGCCCAATGCCTAGTAAGGGTGGTGACAAGAATTAGATAAGACATGAATCTTCCAGACAGAGGTGTTAAAGATTCTAGAGGAGGTCATGTAGAAGTGGGAGTGAGTCCGTTTTGATCATCAGGGCACCGTAGTTAAAGACGGATCCTTGTCTGGTCCCAGTTTGAGCTGGAAGCCTGAACTAGATCAGTAAGTCCAAATGGTTAAAAAAGCAACAAGGAGCCAATGTAAAGGAACAAAAAAATAATAAGTGAAGTCACATGAGCCAAGGTGAGAATGTTCATGAAAAAAGGAAACAGGAAAGGGAGGCACGGAGGAATTCACTGGCTAATAAGCATGTGCAAGCATCTTTTCCAACGTTAGCTTCTGCATTTTAGGTAGAAAATGGCCTCAAGCATAGGGGTACAGCCTAAAGTTCTTCTGAATAATTCCGTGTTTCACTTGAACTCCAAGTGACCCAAGGGACCAGGGATGGCTTAATTTGATGAAAGCAGGAGGTTAAAAATGGTGTCATCTATATGGCAAGCAGAAGGAATAATACTGCTGGCGGAGGCTCAGAGATAAGCTGAAGGACCCGCGGTCGACAGGGAAGGACCCACGGGGACACGGAATGACCACCCTGCACATCCACCGTGCACGTTAGGGAGATGGGGTTAGCGGCTCAAACAGGACTTCAAGCTCTCTGAAATGTAATGTCTTCCGCCCTCTGGTGGTTCCATTCTTTCTCTTTTTTTCATGTTTGAGTAAGAAAGTGGAGTGGGGAAATCACGGAGGGCTCCATACAAGAATAAATGGGGTTACAAGGTTCATGTGCCAGAGCCGCATTGATGATGCCCTACTCCTTCCTACTCCTTCGTTAAGAGCGGTAGCCCTTGAACAAGAAAGGAAAACGTGCGTCAGCTTCGCAGAGGGCTGGGAAGCTCCTCTCCCCCAGGTTTTCCTCTACCATTCCCCAGGAACACCTTCCCTATGCTTCCATCCTGGGAATCCTTCAGAGATTCCTGAAACTATGACTACATTTGAGATGGCTCTGAAATCCTGCTGCTGCTCAATATTCTCATAGAAAGGTCTTTTATGGGGGCACCTGGGTGGCTCAGCTGCTTAAGCGTCTGCCTTCTGCTTAAGGGTCCTGGGATCGAATCCCACGTTGGGTTCTCCTTCTGCTCCTCCCTCCCCTTGTTCTCTCTGTCTCTCTCTTTCTCTCAAATAAATAAATAAACTCTTAAAAAAAAAATGAAAGAAAACTGTTTTGTGACTCGAAGGGGCATTTCTCCAAGAAATTTAAAACCAAACAAAGGCTTATACAGTAATACAGTGAATGATGCCTGGCCAGGATTTAACCAAACTTCTTTCTTTCCCTCTGTGTGTTTCTGGGAGACAGAAAAAGAGCCTGATCATTATCAGGGCAAACTGTCATTCAGTCACATCAAATGCAAATAGTTGCGACTGACAAGAGCAAACAAAAATGGGAGTCCAGGAATAAAACAGCACTTTAATGAAGATTAGTGGTCTTTCAGCAAGAGATCTTTAAGGGCTTAGGTTCCATAGCATTAGCATATATAATATTCTATATCTAATATAGTATATATTATGTATGATATATAAAATATATATCTAAAATAATAATGTATATAATATAATAATATAATGTATTGCATATATATGCATAAAGTATATACATATATATTCATATATATCTCCATTATATAAGTAAAATTTTGTTTTATATATAATATATATACATATGAAACCAAGGTGTATATATTACTAAGAAGACATTGGCTAATATATTTCTCCTTTGCAAAAAAAATATTGAAATTAATATATTTAACCTTGGTACATAAGGGGAAAACCAGCCACCATCGTACAAGAATATGTTTTATGAGGGTATATTATATGTATAGCTATATATTTCCCTACACAGCAAGCAATCTAATATGTTTCATAAATATTTATGGATGAATTAAAGAAAGAGGGATCTAAAAATGTATAATTTGTATCTGGATTTTTTCAAAAAGAAACTTCTTGACAAATTATACAATATTGCTGAATGGGAGTGCATTTCGATTCAGAGCAAAATGCAAGGTATTGTAAAACCTTTTAATTAAAAACTTTATATTGTGCAAATCCTGGGGATTGTGTTCATAATGGCCACTACACAGGTAAGTCCTCCTGTGAAATACAGGTAGTGGAACCTTCCTGGATGCACTTCAATATTCTAAAATGGCTTTGAAGTGTGACTTGAAATCCCTGCCATTTTCCAGTTAAAGTAGGTAACTCTAAAACCAAATTCTAAAGAAAAATGTTTTTCCCCGTGAGGGTCTTTTTCTGTGTTGTTGGGAGGCCCTTCTCTTTACTCAGCACAACTGACTCTCTTACAGGAAGGGATGTGCCCATGATTTCCCAGTCACGAGGAAAACCTTTGTTGCAATCTTTTGGGGTTAGTTATATTGGATTTAAGTTAGACTTCAATTTAACGTGCCTGTTCTCCTTGGCTTCCAAGCATGAAGGAATCTCAAGGTTTGAAGTGATCATGATGGCTTCTGAAACACCTTCAGAGGATAGGGGTAAAAAAACAAAATATGCTCCTTACTTTCATACATTTGCCTAGCACAGATCCACAGATCCTGGCATATAACAGGTTCACATTAAATAATTTTGAATTGAACTCCTATTCCCAGTGTAGAAAATAAATATGCCCATGAAACAGAAACAAAAGCCTCACGGGGTTCACACACTGGAGTTAGTGTTTTGAGCATCAAAATGTAATTATCAATGCAAGTCTATAGCAAATTAAAAACACCTTTTTCATGTCCATAAGTAATTATCAATAATCTCTCCCTCTCTCACACATAGAGACACATATTATGTCTATGAATCATTCTGTGTAGAATTTATCCTCATTAATTATGGTGAGGAAAATATTATTTGATATGGTAAATAATATTGATCAAGGCTGTCTTACTAAGCACCTAAGGAGCATTTCAGTATCATTTTTTTTTAAGATTTTTTTTAAATTTATTTAACACAGAGAGAGAGATCACAAGTAGGCAGAGAGGCAGGCAGAGAGAGAGGGAAGCAGGCTCACTGATGAGCAGAGAGCCCAATGCAGGGCTCGATCCCAGGACCCTGAGATCATGACCTGAGCTGAAGGCAAAGGCTTAACCCATTGAGCCACCCAGGAGCTCCTGTATCATTTTCATTATACATGAATGTCAAAGAATTACCTAGTTAATTTATTAATTTTAATTAAGTTTTATTGGTCACTTGTAGCCAGAAATACTATGATACCTCATTCAGAGTAAATAGAGTTATGCACTTGACTTGTTTCAAGTCTAACATGATAATTTCCGGAAACTTTTGAATTTATGGACACTATGAGATACAAGGTTCATTTTCATTTCAAGAACTCAAGTGAACCACTTTGAAAATCGCCTATGAAATGAAAAACTACTCAAATATTCATTAACTAGAGAATGGATAAATTGTGGTCTATACACACACTAGAATAATATACAGAAACACAACTGACAGATTTTAAAAGACATGCAACAATACGGATGAATCCCAAAACATATTGCTGAGTGAAAGAAGCCAGACCCAAGAGCATACAAGCTGCACGGAAGTCCTCATACAAAGTAAACAATCATGCAAAATGGTTCTTAAATGAAGTGAGGGAGACAGGCATCATGAGAGGCTGTTTTGCAGCTAGTTAAGTCTCTTGAGATATTCTTAAAGGTGGCTCTTAGAGTGTTCTTCCTTAAACACAAACACGATCATACAAATATCAAATTCAAAAATCTCATACCTGAAGGCTTCCCGTTGTTGACAAGATGGCGTCCCCACAATCCTTAACATCGCCAATCTAGCCTTTAATTGTTGACTCTTCTGACTTCTTTTACCACATCTTTCTCTACTCTGAACATCTCCCCTTTCTTTCCTTCTTTCCTTCTCAATATTCGTGTATGTTCAGTTGACATTGATTCCTCAGGACTGCATGGTTTCCTTATTTCTTCTACTCATTTCTCTTCTTGGTCACCTCCTTAGATGTTCGACCTCTCCCCAGACTGCTTAGGGACCTCTTAAAGTCCCACGGATTTCCTTTAATCTAGCAGTTACCACACTCCTCTGTAAATGCTTGTCAACTTCTATATGTCTTCTGCCAGAACCCAAACCCTGAGAACAAGGACCTAGTTTATGTGTGATGCCAAGTTTTGGGCTTGGAATATAACAAACTCTGGATATGTGTTTGTTGTACAACTCCTTGAGTCAATTTCTATCATGAACGAGGCTTTGGAAATTCTTAATGTTACTTCTTCTCTTTTGTCTTGCTATTTATAAGGTTTTTCATTATAGTTTACTCAGGACATCTGTCTGGTAAGGGAATTATGACTTACTGTGGAAGGTATACATAGGAGAATACTGACATAGTATTTATCTTCTCACAAGCAATATGTGTTGTACACGTACCTACTTCTCTATCAGTATGTGCCACGAGGGCAAAAGATACTACCTTTCAAAGGGTTTAAAGTATTATTTTAGGTACTAACTCAATCTCCCTCAACAAACTTGCAAGGTAGATATACAGTATAGCCTTCTGATGTCCCATGTGTCCTTCCATGTTATTTGTTCATTCACCTGTTGAGAGATAATTAGATTATTTCTAGCACTTGGTTATTATAAATAAAACTGCTATAAACATTCTTGCACAAGTCTTGTCTAGGGACACATGTTTTCATTTCTCGAGATAAACACCTGAAGAAAGAATTGTGGGGTCATAAGCAAATAAACATTAAAAATAAAATTTTGTACACTAAAGCAAAAAGAGTCTAAAAAAAAAAGATTCTTCTGGAACTGCATGAGCTTTATTTTTAAGTGCCATCTACTGCATTATTTAGATTTTTTTTTTTTCTTGGCTAGAGATTTGTCTGACTTATGGGAATTTGGAATTGCCTCTGGCATTGCGTGTGGCAACACAATTGTACAGAAGCTTCTGTGAAAGTTTTTGTTTCCATGAATGTTGAGAACTGCCAAAAGTAAGAATTATGTACTCTGAGTGAACTCTCACATAGCTGAAGTTGGTGTCACCAGGTGACAAGCCCAGGGCTTACACAAATAAGGTAAAACAAGAGTTTTCTTTTTGTTTTTTGATTTTTGTTTTTCCAGAGTGTATCTCAAGAACCACCGAATCAAGCCATCTGGGTAGTGGATTAGACACACTTTTTAACAAGCAGCTTGGGGACCCTTATGACCAGAGAAATCTAGGAATCAGTGGATCAATCTAGAGCAGGGATACCCAACTCTGATTGCACATTAGGATCTCATGGAGAGCTTTCAAAACCACCATACCCTCCACACACCCAAGACCAATTGGGTCAAAATCTCTGGGCCTAGGCATCAGGCATCCGGATTCTTTAAAACTCTCCAGATGGTTATAGTGAGTACTGAGTACTCAGGGATGAGAACTCCTGCTCTATTCTGTGCCATGTTTGGCCCAGTTGAGAGCCTCACTACCTGATTCCCCAGCCTGTTGTACATTCATACCGTCCTGAGCATACTGGAGGCGACTCAGATTGAAACATAGAGTGGGCAGAACTCCTCAGGGGAGTTGTTATACTTGCTTGCCCTAATCTCATTTCATTGTGAAAAAGCACACATCTTCAAAAGTTAATCTATACTTGGAATGGCAAAATTAAACAATATCACATTCACCTAATAAAATAATATATATGTTGTTAACAGCAAGACAACAGACTTGTCCTAATCTCATTTCATTGTGAAAAAGGACACATCTGCAGAAGTTAATCTATACATAGAATGGCAAAATTAAATAACATTCCATTGACCTAATTAAATAACATCCCATTGACCTAATAAAATAGTATAAAATTTGTTAACAACAAGACAACAAACCCAAAGTGGAATCACTAATGCGAAACCCCATGTCAACAGACTGAGGTTTCATGGAATTATCATTTTGGTTCTCCCAGAAATGGAAACTTACACCAGTCAGTCAGGAATCACCTGATCGGCACCAGTTAGGTAATCTTACCTGATGGGTCCCTACCATCCCCTAAAGGAAGGTAACTTTGCAATAACCAACCTGCTTTTTGCCTTGCTCAAATGAACACCTTGGATTTCAAATATTTCTCCATTTATCTTTTAACAATGTCATGTCAGGAAAGGAAAAACAAAACAAAACAAAAAAACAACAATGTCAAGTCTTCTAGGTAGTCCTTGTTAACCCTTAAAATAAAACTGCCAGGTTTTTTACGGGGAAAAGTGGGCTTATTCAGGAATAGCAGAGAATTGCAGGTCAGGACAAGTAAGCTAGCAAAGAGGGCAAGTTCACAGAACAAAGGAGAGGAACTCTAGTTTATAAATGAAAGGGAGGAAGTTGAGAAGGTTGTTATAAGCAAAAACTCCATAGTGTGAACTGAAAGTTCAAAGCATAGGGGCTTCTCACCGACCCAGGTGTGTTTGTTTCTCATTGGCTGATTGTCGTCAGGGAAGGAGGAAAGCCTTTCTTCCTCCTGCAGGCACGGAAAAGCAGTACGCACGTGCACTGTCCATCTTTTGCTGTTGGGTCTATAATTGATGTAGAGTGGTAGGACATAAGAGCTCCCCCTGCTGGCCTCTGACTCCATTTTTGTGAGGTTTCCCTTTATTAATTTTTACATTGTCTCCTGTCCTAATTTTATCCATGAATCAACATGAATATTGTTGTGAAACCAAAGAAACAGAATCTGAATATATGCCACATAAAGACCTCCTTCCTTGGAAGCAAGTTAAAGGCATGTCGTTTCAGGTCTCCTGACATTACTGTTTACCTTAAAATGATGAAATTTCAAAAAATTAAAACATAGAATAAAGAAATCTATGATGAACTTTTTTAATGCACTACCGTGCAGTGGCTTAATTATTTTTTTTTTTATTTTTTAAAGATTTTATTTATTTATTTGACAGAGAGAGAGATCACAAATAGAGAGGCAGGCGGGGCGGGGGCGGGGGAGGACAGGCTCCCCGCTGAGCAGAGAGCTCAATGCGGGGCTCCATCCCAGGACCTTGAGATCATGACCTGAGTCCAAGGCAGAGGCTTAACTCACTGAGCCACCCAGGCACCCTACAGTGTCTTAGTTAATGAACATGTATTATATAAAACTCACATTTCAGGAATGGATACATTTTAGAAAATGAAATTCACTCTTTGGGGAAAACTTGCTAGGATATTCCATTAGAATTTACTTTGATAAAACGTACTTGATAAAGTCCATTTCTGCTACACATGATTGGATTTCTATTTTAATGCTAGCCTTCCATTTTTTAAATTTGCTAACAGTGACCATATACGACTTCACCTAAAAAGCAACTTAAAGTCTATTTCTATTTTATATTTCTAAATGCAACTTTCTCTGTCTGTCATGCCCACATTATAACAGCCTTCCCCAAGGAAGTGGATTTTATTCTTCAAGGAAATCATTTGATGGAGGGCATCCAGACAAATGCATGAGTCGATTAAAGCCACATAATTCCAGCATGCTAACTAAAAGGGGGCAGAATTTTTCACCCCAAAGGGGCCTTTTTGGTGTAAAGATTACTTCTTGGCTGATTATTTCTTAAAAACAGTAAACACCAGAGAAGCTCTGAAAACAGGAGACGTTATTCTTTTGTAAAACGAATTTACATTTGAGGAAAATTTCCATTTGTAAGGGTGCCTCCCTTTCTATGCAAGGAAGAGAATGACTAAATTTGTAGAAACTCTTACTAATGGGGAAAGCAAAGACTTGATCTGACTAACAACCATACCCTTGTTGACTGTGCTTTGCCTGAAAACCTGGCTCTCTCTACCACCTCCCACAACATCTTTTTTTTTTTTTTCTTTGTCTTTACCTGGAGATGGTTATTTCAAGTGATGGCTTGGTTTAGGCCACTTCTTGAGTTATTTAGTTATTTATTTTTTTAATACAGGAGGTATACATGTTATTAACCATCTGTTTTTCCCCTGTTAAGCTCTTGTTTATTATAAAGGGGTCTCAGCCAAGAAACTAGAAGGATAAAGGAAAAACTATTTTTTTTTTCTCTCCAAATAAACTGACATTGGCTTTAGTGAAGAAAAGGTTTTGATTATCCAGGTAAGAAACTTTGGTCTTTATTACCTAAATTTAATTACTTGTGTAACCAGATACAACGTGTTGAAGTAAGAAGTAATTTGTTTTAATTCTTGGAAGAGGGCTTTGGTTGTCTCCATTTTGACCTCAAGCTTTCTAGTTGGGTTCCTCTTTCCAGCTTGTCTCTAGGTTCAATTGGAAGACCTTGAAGGCAAATGAGCTATCCCCTTCAGCATAAGGACTGCCCCGAGCCAGCAAGAACCCCCACCCAAGACAAGGATGGATTTGACCTTCACTGCTCACTGGCATGTACCCACTCACCTTTGTTCCCATGTTCTTCTATTTTCAGCACTTTGGAGGCTGTTTTTTTGAGATGTTAGTCTCTTGTCTTCTTACAAGCATTGGCCTCACTGAAATGAATTCCTTTCCTATCTCACCACTACTCATTTCTCTGTCCTTGGATTTTGTCAGTGAGGTGTGCCAGACCTCATCTTTTTGGGATCCTTAGAGCCGATCGCTCCTACACCTCTGTACCCCAACTACACTGTGATCCGGAGAATTGGTCACACTGAAGAAAAAGCCCCATATCTTTGTCTTCTCCAAATGGGTTTGGATCGCTGTTAACAAAGAGGCCAGTCACCAGTACGTGGTGACTCTCCTGATTAAAATCATGTTAATCAGGGCGCCTGGGTGGCTCAGTGGGTTGGGCCGCTGCCTTCGGCTCAGGTCATGATCTCAGGGTCCTGGGATCGAGTCCCGCATTGGGCTCTCTGCTCAGCAGGGAGCCTGCTTCCCTTCCTCTCTCTCTACCTGCCTCTCCGTCTACTTGTGATTTCTCTCTGTCAAATAAATAAATAAAATCTTTAAAAAAAAATCATGTTAATCATGTTAAAACTTTGAATAAACCATTCTCTTTGTCTCGAAATTCCCATCATACACAAGGACTTTGAACTAAACGTGAAAGAATAGTTTGATTGGCACAGAGTGTAAGTCATCTTTGAAAGAGCCTGGCCACCCCCCCTCCTTCCATCTGTCACCATGCCAATCATGTCTTTTTGGAATTCCACAGGCTGTAGCCTTTGCTATGTGCCCTTTAAGCAACCCCTGTCCATCCACCACGCTGTTGGCCTTCCGCCATCCTTTCTAACACACTTAAAACAAACTATAATTGGCGTTTGCTTGGCTGGGAGTCCGTTTATCGTCTTGCTACCCTTCCCAGTTGCCTTAATCATCAGATGCCTTAACAGTTGGCAAATGGAGAGGGCAGGTCTGATAGGTCACAGAAGATCTGTTGGATGAATATTTTCCTCTAGGAAAGAGTGAAAGTGAAATCCCATCCTGACCCACCCTCTTTCCAAAACAATAAACATTTCCTGGCTGCCGTGATTCCCCTAATCATTTAAAGCAGGACAGTTGTTACGGAATGGGTAGCTGAAATTCATACTTGCCCAGACCATCTGTTCTAGTATTCAGAACTTTAAGAAGATTACCTAAGCGACTGTGGTTCACTTAGTAAAAGAGGGTGGGTTCCATCAGGGGATGTTAGGACACTGTGTCACAGAAAAACAGAATTCAGAGACTCTGGAGGGACTATTTTTGTCGTTGTTTTATTTAGCAACAGTGACCATCATTGGAAAAAAATAAGACATTCCCTTAAATACAAAGGTAATACATGAATGAACTTGTTTCCAATTTTTTTTTAAGATTTTATTTATTTATTTGACAGAGAGAGATCACAAGTAGGCAGAGAGGCAGGCAGAGAGAGGGGGAAGCAGGCTCCCTGCTCAGCAGAGAGCCCGATGTGGGGCTTGATCCCAAGATGCTGGGATCATGACCTGAGCCTAAAGCAGAGGCTTTAACCCACTGAACCACCCAGGAGCCCCAACTTGTTTCCAAATTTACAGCTCATGTGAAGTTGTTGATACTCATGAGATATGGTGGTTGAGGAAAGCCAAGTAGCTTGACTCCTCTACTTTCTTGAGACATATTTTCCATTATGGAGAGGAATCTTAAGTCGAAAAGGTCAGATAAAGGGAACAATTTACACTTCATAAATGTCATGAAGTAGGTAGGCCTGAAATATTGAGACAGTGGATGTGAGGATGTTTTTATTAAGTGAAAATACTCACATAGATTTTCATTATGATTTTTCCACTGTATTTCTGGCCTGAGACATTATGAATAATGAAGTTACTTTTAATGTTGTTTCGAGAAACTTGACCACAAGAAAAAAAATCTTCTGGTTTTGTTTAAGGCCAGTAGAGGAGAAGATAAAACTTTATGCAGGATTCACACAACCCTTCTATTATCTATAAACAATACAGATATTATAGGCTATAGCCCTTCCTTGGACAAGGTAAATTATTTTTATGTGATCTCGTATCAAGGAAGTATGTCCGTTTGTTCAGTCAAAACTTCCAGTATAAGAATAGAAGCCAGGGGAGGGATTACAAGTAATAGAGCAACAGTTGGTTATAATATAGGAAGAATTTTCAATCATGAAACATCTCTCAATGGGATTTTCTGCCTCTTCAAGTAGCAAACAAATCAAATCTAATCTGGAATTATTAGAAAAGGAGACTGTGACCCCCTAAATGAGATATGTATTTTGGGTGTGGAATTTGACTGGCTGGCCTTTGTGATTCCAGAGTGTTGAACAAATCGTAACTCAAAATTATTGAACTGTGAACATTTGTGGTATGTGGGCAAAATAGGTTCATGAAAGACAAGCAGTTTCCTTTTTCTATTTGTCACTGAGAAAAATCTATTGGTTGATTTACTCCCCTGCATATTTTTTAATGGAAAAAAAAAATGTCGTCCTATAGAGTTGACAATTCAGTGAGTAAATTGGGGGCAGAAGGAAAGAGATTGGAAAAGTTGAACAACATAGTATGAAATAATCTTCTAGTGCTTGTGACTTTTGTTTTTTTATTTTGGGAATCAAGTGTTTGTGAAATGAGAAGTAGGTTCGAGTAATTTAGAAGAAGTAGGTTAGAGTAATTTAGAAGAAGAATGTTTGGGGGGGTGCCTGGGTGGCTCAGTAAGTTAAGCATCCAACTCCTGGTTTCAAGTCAGGTGATGACTTGAGGTTCTGAGATCCAGCCCCTTAGTGGGCTCCTTGCTCAAGACAAGTCAACTTGTCCCTCTCCCTCCTCCTCTGCCCCTCCCCCATTCTCTTTCTCTCTCTCTCTCTCAAATAAGTAAATAAGTAAAATCTAAAACAAAACTAAACTAAAAAGAAAGAAAAGCTAATGTTTTCACCCTCTTCTGAAGGCCAGTACTCAGCAGCAGTTCAGCTGTAGGGCTGCATAGGACTAAGTAGGTCGCTAAGCAGATTCCCCAGTAGCTCTCATGTTCATAGAAATTGCAGTTCCTAGGAAAAATTAAGGATTAACAGAAATATTAAAGACAGGTAATGCGTAAGAGACACATTCTCTACCATTTCCCTCTGACATTTTTATTAGCATTCCTTCATTTTGTTGGAGATGATGATGACCTACCTTAAAAACTACATTTCCCAGACTCACTCACGGTTGGAGGGGGCCATGAGATTAAGCGCTAGCGATTGAAGAAAAATTCCTCTCTTGAATGAGGCTTCCAGAAAGCTCCGTAATAGGACTGATTCCATGACAAATTCTTCTTTCTTTTTCTCGTTGCTCTTCCCTTTTTGGGGTATAGACGCCAGTTTGAAAAGACAAGAAATGATACAACAGGAACTAGAAGGACACTGAATCTCTATTTATTTATTTATTTGTTTGTTTTTTAACAATTTTATGTATTTATTTGACGGAGAGAGAGGTCACAAGTAGGCAGAGAGGCAGGCAGAGAGAGAGAGGGAAGCAGGCTCCCTGCTGAGCAGAGAGCCCGATGCGGGGCTCGATCCCAGGACCCTGAGATCATGACCTGAGCTGAAGGCAGAGGCTTAACCCACTGAGCCACACAGGAGTCCCAAGGACACTGAATTTATAATGGCATTACATGCTTGCTAGACCATCCCTGGGTAGCCTCTTCTAGACTTCTATTTGAGGGAAAAAAAAAACTCTTATTTATATAAGCCACTGTTTTTCAGTGTTCTGTTTCTATCGGCTGAAAGTGATTTCTGACAGACAGCCCAAGACCTCTTGTCTTGAACTCCCTGAAATGTGTTTCATTTATTTTTCTGCTTGTGGGGATCAGCGTTCCTATTTGTTCGAACTGTTCTCCATCCTCTGCTATAGGGAGAAAACCTTTCTCAATAATCCAGCTTACCCCAGAGAAGGCGTTCAATAACAAATTCATGAGAAAGAGAACAAGAAAAGACTTTCGAAGGCACGTAGGGAAATCAAAGAGGAGAATGTCTTGAATACTTTTTTGCTCTGATTTTAATAGAATCAAAACATTTCCCCGTGTCTTGAAAACAATGTGGCTGTCTCAGTTTCTCATATGGTAAATCTCTGCTTGGGAGAATGTTATCCAGCATTCTGAAAATCTGCTACTGACTTGAAGAACTTCATTGTAGGGAATTCTCTTCATTCTCTTGGTTCATGTTTTTCATTATCCCTTTCTATTCACCCAGCACTTACATGCCATAAAAGTGTACTATATAACTTATGTTGTATTATAGAGGAATCCATAAGATAATACACAAAAAGTGCCGTTCACTTGGAAGATGTCATGAATCTCTATAGGAAAGCCTATGTAGTACTTTGTAAAATAAAGATGGTAAATAATTTTTAAAAGTTGAATTGCTTGGTCTGTATTTACAAGTTAGGCATGACAAAAGAAAAATTCTGCATCCCGTATCTGAAGAATCACCTGCTGAAATGCAGCTTAAGGAGAAGCTTGAATTCAAATAGTTCAAGAAGACAAATGATCCTGCCCTGGCCTCCCACCACCAAACATAGAAAATAAAACAAACAAGCAAAAACAAACAAAACAAAACAAAAAACACATACACACACAAACAAACAAAAACAAACAAACAAACAAAAACCAAAAACAAAAACTAAGCACACAAAAATAAAAGGGGCACCTGGGTGGCTCAGTCGATGGAGCCTCTGCCTTCAGCTCAGGTCATGATCCCAGAGTCCAGGGATGGATTCCCACATCTGAGTCCTTGCTCAGCAGGGAGTCTGCTTCTCCCTCTGTTCTCCCTCTGCCTACCACTCCCCCTGCTTCTACTCTCTCTCTGTCTCTCTGATAAATAAATAAATAAAACCTTAAAAAAATAAATAGACCTAAATATTCAGTAGAGGTATTATTTGACCATAAACTTGTCCAAAAGTTTATTTGAACATAAACTTGTCCAAAAGCTTGATCAAGGGCTAATCAAAAGATTTCAAGGTCATATAATAAGTATGATACTAATGACTGAGACTTACTGACATTTTAGTAATGGCTTGACATATTCTATATCAATTATGTTTTCCTGCTTAATAATAGACAGTAATATTGTCAGTATATCTTGTTCTTGTGAATCAACTTCCAGAGAATAATATATAAGAGCAGGTAACAGTTTTAAAAGCCTGAACAACATACCTCCCAAGGAAGAGTTACTGGGCTGGGGAGGTTCAGAAATCATGGCACATTAGATCATGTGGAGGGAAATAGTGAGTTCAGAACATTCACAATCAGTGTCCAGATCTTAACCCAATTCTACTTAAGCCAATAAAAGCAGCTGATCGCTAAGTAACCACAGACTCCATCAACTTCAAATATCTTTGAGACGTGCAAATCTTCCTGGTCGTAGTATTTTGGAAAGGGTTACCTTGACACTGGCCCAAGGAACCACAGTGCTTTTCTCAAAATGGCTATCGTAGTTCTTTCTAAGTAGTTCCAGGCAAAAATATATAACCTAGACTTTTCAAATATACCATAGAAGATCCCCCTGGACTTTCTGGCTTACATGCTGGGACACTGAATGGTTGAACAAAAAGTTCATATTCATTTTCTTGATTCATTGGAAAAATTGTCTCCTCGTGGTTAACATATTTACAAAGGCACAGATTAGGACCATTTGTCTTGGCTTCACCTGTTGACATTGATCTATAAGCTGTTCTAGCACTCAACTACATAAAAGATTTACGCTTTCTTTCCATTGGAAAACATTCTTTGAAATCCACACAGTCATTTTTAGGATCTGCTATAAAGACTCTTTTTTCGTGCCATTTATAGAAACACAAACCCAAGCACTGAATATTTCAGGCATGAAATAACAATAATAGAAAAATATTATTCTGATCCAATCATTAACATTTTTAATTGTTTAGACAGTTGGATTAGCATACCATTAGCATGGGCTGTTTTTAGAGTCTCAAAATTAAACTATGAATAACAACAATAATAGTAACAATATCCTAAAGACAAATATATAGAGATATAATTTCAAGGTTTTGGCAAGAGGAAACTTCAAAATAGTTTAGTCAAGACTATTTCAGTCCATGATTTTAGTTATGATTATGTGTAAAAAATTACATATGTTTTGCATATATTTTATCAATAAATATATAATCAATTCAATAATGGAACAATATTTTGCTAAATACCATGAGAATATAATAAGATACTTGCCTCCAAGAAGGTCACAGGACAGCCAAGTTTAATGACTAAGCAGGGGATAAAGTTAAGTAGTGCAATTGTGGCAGAAGAACAAAACAAAACAGCCTATAGATCATACCTATGAAACCAGAATTCTTGTTTGTCTTCTAAAGTGGCTCTAGAGACTAATCCAGAAGAAGAATTCTGAAAATTGTTTGAATGATGACAGAGCCCTTGGAAAAATGGAAACATTCAGATCTTGATTTAAGATCTTTTTTATGCTGACCATGTAAGGGCAACTTACACTTCAATTTTCTAAGTCTGATTTTTCCCATTAAAAAAAATAAAGATGTTAAGAATACATCATTAATTAATATGCTTTCTGAACCCCCTCAGATAATTGATTTATGATCATTTGGAGACAGGTTCGAGAAAAAAAAAAAAACTCAGTGGTAAAGACTAATAAACTATCTTTAAATAAAACTAAGTTGCTTTCTGTGTTGAGATAATTCTCTTCTATCAGCATATCAGTGTGTGTGTGTGTGTGTGTGTGTGCATGCAGAAGTTGATGCTAACTTGGGCCTCATCAACACATGACAATAATTGGCTGCTTCCACTTCATCTCTAACTTTCCACTGCTGAAAACTCCCACATTAAGAATCAGAGGAAGAATAATTGAAAACCTATTAGCACCTTACCCTGGTTAAGCTCTCTAGGGCGCTGAAGTAGAAAACATGTTCAAAGGGCCTGGGCTTGAAATAGTGTGGGAAGAAACAGACAAAGGGCATCTGTGATTCCCATCTCATTAATCACCAATGAGTCCATCTTTGTAGTCTATGTTTTAATAAGAATCCAAGTCAATAAATTAAGAAACTGACAAACCTAGTGAAATTAGCTGGTGAAGTCCAATACGTATTTTTTTTTTCTGAGATCTTTCACTTTTCCACATGAAGCCACTTTGTCTACTTAAAGAGTGTACAAGCATGAATGGTAAAAACGAGAAAGATTGATAGATATGATTTATTACACTTTACAGCAGAAATATTTTCTAGGGCAGCAATTCAGACCCTGCAGTAAACACCATTAAGTCAAAGACACCATAATCCTATTTCAAAACTGTCCTTATGCCCCAATGAACGGCTGAATATTGTAAGGTGAATTAATTGCTTCCACAGGTGCTACCTTTCATCGATTCTCATCCTGTGCTCACGCAGTTATCCTCACATAGTTCAAATGTGAGCAGGAAAAAATATATTGTAGACTCATCTGTGAAAAGATAAACACAGCAGATTTCCTTTTAATGGAAACACTTTTCTTGGATGTCTGTGGGCATTAATGAATGCACATTTGATTAAATATCAGATTTCTGGGAAATATCACTCAATTAATAGAAATCTAAGTAACTGGCATTTCGAAGATAGGGAGTGTGTCTAGTCCGTGGAGAAACAGAGAACTTCGATGGAGCCATCATCAAACTAGCAGCATTTTACTGGGTAGCGTTATCAAGATAATTTTATATGAAAGGAAGGAACTACTCATTTTATATTAAGCAAATAACAATTTTCTCACTTAAAAAGGGGTGCGCATTTTCTGATTTGCCCATCTACACTGATGTTATTTTAGTTTTGTTAAGGTTTGAAGCACTACCCACCATCTACATCCTATGACTCAAACTAGTACCAAGTGTGCCCTCTCTTGGTAATTGATTAACACAGTTAACACTTCAGGTTTAATTTATAAGAAGGGAAGAAAAGCAGAACATTGTCATATTCTTTCTGAACTCATTTCCTGTGATGAAATATTAAGTCCTTCTAAGTGACATGATGGGGAAAAACAAGGATCTCTGAGATTTTAGTGATGGATCTTGGTCCTGATAACAAACATGTTCAAAAGTTTCACGCTTTTTTGGACAAACACGTACAAATGGCTGGGCTGTTGTTAAAAACCCAACTGCTGTCCGGCGTGTTTAAGAAGAGGATGAAAAAAATTAAAGATCCATCACTTTTAATGGCCTCCCCAATGACTTAAAAGAAGACATTTCTCTATTTTTCTTTTCCCCAAAGGGAAGTTTCCTTACTTGCCATGCATAAACTCTTCCGAATGTCTTACTGCTTTAATCAATCTTTATTCTCCATGACAACTCACCTTGACCTTTGAAGAATGGAATGGATCCTGATGCTCTTGAAGTTTACTGTATAAATTGTAATATTCATATTTTGCATCTTTTCCACAGACATGTATCTGTCTCCAAGAGAAAATGCAAAGAACAGTGCCATCTTCCCAATGATTTTTCACTCCAAAGTTTTCACGCAATCTAACATGCATCAAATGCAGCCTTCTGTATCAGAATAATGCATTGTTATTACAATATCCAAGACAGATATTATAAAATCAATTTGAACAAAATGGCAAGTCAGAGCATGAGAGTTGGCAAAGATAAGACTCTAAGAGACGATGTTCCCATGTCTCCTTTTCCCTTACACAACACATCTTAGTTTTAGCAGATAAATTTAAAAAGAAACTGGTGGGCAAGAGTATATGGCAGGGAATAAGAAGGAAGATATTTAGACCTCTGTGTCTGGCATCTATTTTAAGTGTGATATGATACCATTTCTGCTCTAAAACTGCTCTAAGTTGCTCCAAACTCTCTGAGTTTTACTCCATAAAGAAGAAAAACATTTAGTTCAGACCTACAAAATCTAACTTCACAAAACAAGTCTAAGTTTTTCCTTCAGTGCTATTTCAGTGGTCTCTTCGATTTATGGTAAACAAGGTAATTTTATTTTTCTTAGATTTCATAACACACTCAACCCTCTGTAAAGGTTTGTTGTAAAATAACATATTTCAATGATACGGCTTACTAAAAGTGATTTCCAACTCAGTTTCATCAATATTGAATGAGACTCTAATGGGAGGCTTACTGGTGACAACATGTTCTCATACCAAGAACTAATATAGGTATATAAGTATGTGTGTGTATGTGTGTGTGTGTGTGTGTGTGTGTGTGTGTATTTCCTGACTTCTAGGAATACATACTCTACTGGAGATTGGAAACATATATGGTCTCTCAATCATAATGCCATACATGTCATATTATAGCCAGAAAAACAAAATGCCTTGAAAGAAGAATAGTGTGCTACTAATACTTACCAGTAGTATTAGAGAAAGCCTCAAGAGGGGATATATGAGTGGAACCATACAGCATGAATGAGAATCCAAAATACATTCGCAGACATTTTAAGAAAAAGAAGAGCTTGGAATACCATGGCATGTTCATGAAATAGAAAATAGCTTGATATGGTTGAAACAATAGGAGATAAGCTTGTAAATAGGTAGGCATGCCAATTGTGGAGGGTGCTGAATGTATATTAAAGATTTGTGTCTGATCTTGTTGACTATAGAAGCTGTCTATTTTTTGATATAAATATGTACAGTTACACACATTATGTGAGAAATTGAACTGATGCCAGCCAAGTTCTTTTTTTCCACTACATCAAGTTATGTTACCTTAAATTGTGTTATTGAGTAGCAAAGCCACCATTCAAATCTAGGCATTCTGATTTATCTAAAAATGAATTATTTGAATGACATTATAATAACATAGATGAGATGTGATATATGTATATGTATTTGTATGTGCTTGTGGGTGTTAAGGTAAGACCAAAAGCTCTCTTTTCCATTTGTTCTAAGAGAATTCTTAAACTTCAGTGTGCAGACAGAGTTTATTAAAGATCACATTCCTGATCAATTCCAGAGATTCTTACTCTGTAGATCTGGGACAAGTTCTGTGACTCTCCATTTTAACCAAGTGCCAGGCAATTCTGGACCAGAGTTTCTATGAGTCACTTTTTGATAAATCAAATTTTTAAGACTCCAACAATAAGATGCTATGAATAGTGACACAAATAAAATATTTGTGTTAATTGAAATATACCCCATGAAGACTCATCTGAGACTGTTACATATTTTTTAGCTGTCATATTCTTTGACAGTAACAAAATTGTAATTCTTAACAATTTTATAGCATAAAGAGGTAGTTCTTCCTTTCTTTTATGAACTCCTGCTTCCCTACAGCCTTCTGTAACCCACAGTAATACCACCTAGTGAGCTTTAAGTAATTTTTCAGGATTGCGAAGTTATTGACCATCCATCTCCAGAAAGATAATATTGTTGGTTGAAGGCTTAGACAGATGACTATGGTTTACTTTTATTTCAGAATTAAAGGTACCCTAAACCTGATTCAATTTGCCTGGACTTTGCTTCCTCCTAGAACAGGGTTGTTTTCCTCCCTCCCTAACAAGAGTTAAATTTGCCATGGTAGCTATATGGTTACTTTGGCCAGAGAGCTATTTGTCTAATATTTCAAAAATGATTAGAGAAGCAGTTCTAAAGATTATGGTTGCTGAATCTTGGAATCATGCACACATTTCTTGCATATAGTTCTTGCAACATGATAGGTTGGTTCTTCTTATCAGCTTATAAAACTGAGAAAATAAAATCATAAAAATCTAAAATTATAATGCATGCACATTTGCTTTCTTACAATACTTCCGGCATTTTTGGAGGAGTTAATAACTACCATTATCACCAAAGTGCAGACAACCTCAATTATGTGACAATGCATTTATCAAGCTAGTGGCTGCCCCCGTGATTCTGCAATTTATAAAATAACATACTGAGTGTCATGGTCAAATAGAATCGCCCAAAGTGAAAAATGGATGGAAATTAAAAAGTGGGTGTCTTTAACAAACAAGTGACTTATGTGGTTTCATTCCACGTATTCCAATAGTCAAAAATCACAAAGAGTTGTTTAATTTGTTTTTAATTTTCCTCCAATTCAATCTGTTCTTGATTTTCTTTTTGTTGAAGCTGAATGTAATTACATATGAAAAATGCTTCCAAAAAATATAGAACCGGCAATATTTTGAATTGCATATTTCTGTCGGCGACACAGTAAGCAAGCTGTATGACAGGTATAGAGGCAGTGAAATAATTTACCCAGAAAAGTTAGCACCGTGAGTCATTTATTTATTTGTTCATTCAGCCAATGGGAAGCTTAAGTGTTTTCTTTCTATGTATAAGATGCAAACATGGATAAAACCAGCGGTAGAGATCTTATGCACTTGGGAGTAATTCGCAGAAAAAAGGCATCAAATCTAGCCTTGATGGGAAGAGGCAATCAATTCTGGACACACCTAACGGAGGGTCTATCTTGAGTGCATCAGAGAACATGCTGGGAGCTGTCCAGCCTCACAGTAAAAGGGAGATTACTGCTGGTTCTCTTGGCGCGGTGGACAGCCCAAGAAATTGCACCCAGATAAGTCAAATGCTTTCAAAGAAATGTAAGAAATTCTGTGTTGCTAAAGCTTAAAATATCAAGAAAGATTGGCAAGGATACTGGAGCTGGTAGCAGTGGCTTACTTGCAAAGGAATTAGCAAATACAGTTCCTGAAAGGGAAATTGAAGGTTAAAAGAACTTGTAGATGTATAGAGAAGGCAGGATGGTGGAAAACCTGAAAGGGAAAATGGTGCAGATTTGAACTAAACAGAGTGATAGTTGTTCTGGCATCTTTAAAGTAACCAGTAGGAACTAATTTGTCAGCTTAAGGTACAAATACTGTTCAATACTTTGTTGCTCAGTGGAACTTCCCACTTGATAGAAAGTTTAGACATGCCCCTTTAGAGTTCCCCCCTATTATTTAAGGAGGTTAAGAGGTTAAAAAAAAACTTTCTAGTTATGAAATAAATAAGTCACAGGGGTGAAAAGTACAGCATGGAGAATATAGCCAATAATATTGTGATAGCATTGTATGGTGATGACATTTACCGTGGTGAGCATAGCTTAATGTAAAAAAAATTGTTGAATCACTCTGCTGCACACCTGAAACTAATGGAACATTGGGCATCAACTGTACTTCAATGCAAAAATAATACATTTAAAAATGAGACTGTGTATACACATATATCTGTATAAATCATTCTCTCTCTCTGTTTCTACAGGGTTTCTGTCATCTCAATGTGTTTGAGAACTTTAAGACTTTATCTGAAAGGAGTTATTCCTAATTCCAAATCACGAATGAAGACCAAAGAGAAAGATCTGCAAAGTCAAACCTATTTGTGGTGATTTTGCTTTAGCTGATAACCCAGCCTTGCCCTTGCTGATGTATAACCTTGTGAGAAGAGTAATAAGGCTCACACAGTTTTCCAAAATGACAGTCTTCAGTTCATATGTTAATGTTCATCCTTCTGTTTTCCTTGTCACTCTGTTAGCCAGAATGGAGGGCTTCAGAGGAGCTTCCAGGCTCAGCTATAAACTGTTGAAACCAATGCTTCCAAACACAGCCATCCACTATGCCAAGACTAGCCAGCAAAGCTTCAACTTTGGTGTAAGTCTTGGAGAACCAGCTCTGAATCCCTCCCTCCTGTGAGCTCCTCATTAAACTGTGTTATTTTTTTTTTCCCCCACCAGGAGCTCTCTCAAACAGGGCCACCCCGTCAGGCTCCCCTACCTAAAAAATTTAGGAAGTCAGAATTAGAAACTCAGCGACATCGCTTCCAGAAGGCCCTAGGATCCTCACACCCATCTACTTGTCTCCAGGTCAAGGCAAACTAAAGAACGTATCAATCAAATCTTACTCTTCCCGTAGTATATTTGATGCTTAGATAGGACATGACACAGAAAAGATACAGCCTTTAAAAATGGCATTTGATTTTGGTCCAAATTTGTGGATCACTCTACCCACTACTAACAACTATAACAATACGTGTAATTTTACTTTTAGCAGTGTGAAGAAGACAGAGAACATATATAAATATCTCAACAGAGAAAATTACAGCTGCAATATCCCTTCCCTTTTTCCATATACATAACCTCGTTGTAGGAGTGAAACCCCATGATACCCACACTCAGGAAGAGAGGATTCTATACTTTGGGGAAGGAGTATTTGGGACCACCTGAGAATTCTGCCCACTATGATGCTAAATATTTATCTATTGCTTTATCTCTGTCTGTTTCTGAGGATTACCAATTGGTTTCCTTCCAGAAGAAAATGAGATCACTTGTACTGTTTGCCTGACCTCTCATTCCAATACTTGTAATAATTTTAATTCATTAGTTTTTTTCTTAATGTTACTTTATTACTTAGCCATTATGCTTCAGTTTTCGGCCCAAGTTTTATAGTTAAATGGAATTAGTGCATACCAGTAGACTTTTCACCCAATTTTTCATTGCTTCTAATTTCTTTATCTTTTGGTGGGGCTGTGCAGAGGGAGAGAGAGAATCTTACGCAGGCTCCACTTCTAGCACGGAACCCTACTCTCACAACCCTGAGATTATGACTTGAGCCAAAATCAGGAGTCAGTTACTGAACCCACTAAGCCATCCAGTTTATATTAGAAATTAAAGATTAAATTCTTTATCTTGTTCTCTTGGTTGGGTGGATATAAACATCATATTTGAAAGGGTGACTATACACTTTCCTTCTTTATAAATGACACTTCACCTGGTTAGAATACTCTTAGTCATACCTTATTCTCTTTTGAATTTGTAGACCGTAATCTAATGACCTCTGGTGTTGAAAGTTGTGGGATCATCAAAAGCTCAAGATATTGATCTTGTGGATGGCTGGCTCTATTTTTGTTAAAACCTAAACTATTCTCTCTTTGCCAAGGATGTTCTAAAACTTAACCACAATACATTTGAATGCTAATTACCTTATATATATATTTTTTCTTTTCCTAATACATAGAATGAAATGTGTCGTTTTTATCTTAGAGTTCATTTTCTCCTTGATTTCAGAGATAATTGCTTAAAAAAGATATCCAAAATAGCTTCTTCTGTTGCATTTGTTGGATGCTTTGTATTAAGGATGTCAAGCATCCTTACACTCTACTGCTTTGTCCATTCTGCAGTACATTTACAGCAGGATGTTGGGTTAGATTTTGTTTTGTTTTGTTTTACTTTCATTCTGTTTTCTAAGGACATGGGGGTAGGTGTAGAGGGAGAGCCTCTGAAACTGCTTGAGTATTTGCTCAGGGACACTGGTTCTAGTCTTTATTCTGAAGCCTGAACATCCTGTGATAAGACCCATTGCAAACAGTCCAGATTGCATTCCATTCTTTTCAGCTGTGATTCATTGTCCCGGGGCAGGACAGTTCCATAACGACATGGTAAGTCCCAAAAGCCTTTCTGGCCACTGCTGCAGGCTAGCGATAAAAGATAGGGTGAATCTACTTAGAAAATTTCTCTTAGATTTCCTATAGGCTTCCCATTTGCACCTTTCTCTTGCTCTCATCTTGTCTCCTTCCTCTGAACCAAAATGCTAAATGAAACATGTCGGTGTTTTCTCTCCTCTCTACTGGGTCTGGAATTTAGGAAGCTATGGTAAGAAGTGTCAAACTCTTCTATTGCTTTCTTTTCTTATTGGCTGCTGGCATGTTGGTGGTCTCTGTTCCCATCTTTAAGTGACTTCGATTCATGTCAGTGGGTCTTGGAGGCTGCGATACCCCACCATCTTCAATGGTTGGTTTTTATGATACACTCTTCATTTTCAAAATGTTCCGAACATCCTTACTGGAGTAGAGGGGAGCTTGCTGATTTTTGATACCATTTTCTTTCTAAATAGCCAATGAAGTGCACATAGAAGGCCATGCTTCCTCTTGATTCGTGCTTATTGCATATAAGTTTCTAATTTTCTCACCCTCTTATCCAAGTCCCTCCTATGCACTGGATGGGAGTTTCCTCCATTCTGTAAGCTCCATAAAGCAAGGGATATTGGCACAGAGCCTAGCACGGAATAATCACCCAATAAGTAGTGGCCAGAAGAATAAATACATGAATCCTTGTGAGTCCTTGTCATCAAAAATAAATATGAAATTTAAAGTATAAGTTGAAGAGCAGTATGCTTTCATTGTTAGGCTTATATAAGAACTTTTACAAATATTGTCACACTTTGTTGCACTAAAAGAAATGGCAAGTTAAAACTAAGCGTATCTTTCTGAATGTTGAATAATCAGCTATGATGCTAATTTACATTATCTCCTCAAGACACCTGACAATAATTACCTTGGTGATAAATTTGGCCAAAAGAAATTGCTCCATTATCTGGAATTTAGGCAACTGATAAAGAATTAAATGCATTTCAATAGAGGATTTATTCTTGAACATCCTCTACTTGGACCACTGAAGCGCCCATACCTCGTGACAAATCAGCACACTGCCCCCAAAGCAGGGAAGGGTTTATTAGTGATCCTTTAACCAATACAAGGTTTTTAAACCTATCCCTTCTTACCCAATAAGACGTTGACTAATATAAATGATAGATGGCTGAGTTAGTTCCACTCATGGTATTCGCATTCTTGTTTATTTTTTATTTTCTTAAAGATTGTATGTATTTGTTTGTGAGACATTGGGAGAACACAAAGGGAGGGGAAGAAGGAGAGGGTCGAGCAGGGAGCATTTATATTTATTTTTAAGATTTATTTATTTATGTGGGTATTTAAAAGGTATATGTCAAATGCCTTCAGCTCAGGTCATGATCTCGGGGTCCTGGGATGGAGCCCTGCATCGGGCTCTCTGCTCAGCGGGGAGCCTGCTTCCCACCCTCACCCTCCACCCCCACTCTCTGCCTGCCTCTCTGCCTACTTGTGATCTTTGTCTGTCAAATAAATAAATAAATCTTTCTTTTTTTTTTAAAAGGATAAGTTTCAAATAGCTCCATGTAGAATATAATAAACACCATAAGAGTTCAAGTTTGTATGAAAAGATCACACTGGGGAGGCACCATGGTCTAGTAAAAAGACCAAAGGACGTGGGGATCAGAGAGATCTGATTGTCCTGCTGACTCCATACACAAGTGTGTCCTTGGTAAGTCTGTTCACAGATGACTTTATGGTCACTATAACCATGCACTTTATTCTTGTTCCTTGAGGAATGGTGAAGAGAAATAGAATACTTCTGGGATAATGCTGGTCCACGCTTCCCTCAGAACGATGGTTCCCAATTCAAAGCAGCAAACGCCATTGCTCTGAATCCTTCCGCAGTTGCCCATCTTCAGAGGGAGACCACACAATTTAGGATACCACAATATCTTCATCATTCAGTTTTTGACGGTCTCTTGAACCTCATCTCCAAGCAGTCTCTATTTGGTCCTCTCGATAAAAGATGAACTAGCCTGTCTGAACTTCTTCAAACACATCACGAAACTTCAACCTTTGCATATGCTACGTCTTCTGTTGAAAATCTTCCCGTGTCTAAGAACTGGGCAAACACTGTGTCCTCTTTAGAATAGTTTGGAAGATTTTCTATTTGAAGCACCCATCTTTCCCCATCAGGGAATCCATTCGACATTCCCCTATAGCTCCCATGAGCCTAGACATACTTTCATTTTTATCTTGTATGCTGTCCTTATTTATATTCATTAGTTCTAGTATCTGTTTTTTCGTGGTGTTCAGAATAACCATATACTAAATATTGGTTGATATATACATTGTTTTCTCTCATGAGGCCAAGATTATCCAGTAAATGTCGTTCATTACTTAACTCTGAATTCCCAAATAGCCTAATTGCTTATTGAAAAATGGAAGAAAACATCAACCAGTCAATCAATCCACGTGATTAAGGGTGACACATTGTTGTGTTTCTGCTCCCTTTACAAACGCAGTGTACCTGCAAAAGCTTTATGGCCCCCAAAATGGACAAGTGGACAAACACATCATAGTGGCACCATTGGCCAGCATTTTTTTTTTCATTTCTTTTTAAAGATTTTATGTATTTATTTGACAGAAAGAGCACAAGCGGGGGGAGAAGCAGGCAGAGGCAGATGGAGAAGCAGGCTCCCTGTGCAACAGGAAGCCCCACAAGGGGCTCGATCCCAGGATCCTGGGATCATGACCTGAGCCAAAGGCAGACACTTAATTGACTGAGCCACCCAGGAGACCCTTTTGGCCATCATCTTGAATTTCAGATGAGGGCCCATAGGATGGTTGCTAGCCATTATACATCAAGAATCATCAGGAACTCTACTCAAGGAGACACCTGGCAATGGGTAGAAACTTCCTTGAATCTCAAAATTCTCTCTCACTTTCCATCTAATATTGTCAATATTTTACCAGCAACAACCAAATGTGTGCTTACACATCAGTGTCGATGTGGGCGGAGGAAGGAGGCAAAAGACAATCTGAGATGAAGTTAGAGTCAGTATGTAGACCTTGAATCTGGGATTACAGTTAGTAAATGCTTTAACGTGCACCTATGCTGGTGGTAATTCCTCTTCCTTCTGTTGTTTCTCATAAAAAAGGTTAAATCTGGAAGAACAAGGGCAAAGATATAATATATAATAATATTTACTGTGAATATATATATATATATAATATTTACTGTGGATGCCATCAAATATAATATTTACTGTGGATGCCATCAAAAGTTCCTACCCAGGTTAGTACCTGGATGTCATACACAATAGTTATGCAGAGAGGGTTTTCAAATCAGAGCTTTCCATTGGTTTTCATGAATATTTATTCAATTAATTTTTTTAAAAAAATATATGTATGTATGTATGTATTTATAGAGCATGAGCTGGGGGAAGGGCAGAGGAATAGGGAGAGAGAGAATCTCAAGCAGATGCCATGCTGAGCTCAGTGTGAGGCTCAACCTCAGGACCCTGGGACCCTGACCTGAGCGGAAATCAAGATTTGGACTCTTAACTGAATGAGCCACCGAGGCACCCCTCAGTTTAAAATACGACTAGAGGACAAGTTGGCTATGAATGTCGCTGGGGATTTGAATGAAACAATATAACCAAAATTTAAAGAAAAAGAAGCGTCAATAAACCTGACCAAATTTACATGGCCTATCTTTCTCTTTCCCTCCCTTTCTCTCGCTTCTCTCCCTCCACCTTTTCTCTCTCTTCCTCTCTTCCTCTCTGTTTCACCTGCCTCTGGCGAGAATTTAGTATTGCCATGATGACACTCTAAACAAACAGTGACCTAAGGAATGAGTTTGTTGCAAACTTTAGTGGGCAGTACTAGTGATGAGTACAAGGAACCATCTATGCGTAGATAAACAGGTGTTAATCTCCACAGCCAAGACTCAATCCCAATGTTCACTAACTCCGGCAACCATAAAAGTGTGTATCTTGAGGTCATAGTGCTAAGCACAAGGAAGGGTTTTAACAGGTGCTCACCAAACCCTTCTTTTTGTTGTTATTGTTCCATTCTAAAAAATCCTTAATCAAATTACAGGTTTGGGAAGAACTTCACGCGGAGGCTTTCTCTCTGTATAAGTACTGACATAAACTTCAGGGATTGAAATATTTCTCAGCTTTCACGTACCAATTATTTCATTTTAGATGACCTTTGTGATACTATGTAAAATTCGATGTATCAACATCAGGTGTTGAGATCTCAAACACATTAAAATTCAGAAAGATTCTCAAACAAGCTGACAAATATTGCTCCCGAATACAAATTTCTAGTATGGAAATATATATTTAAAGTATTAGACACACTTTTTGTCTCTCATTTCCATAAAAAATAACCATAAAATATCATTTGAGCTATATAAATGCAAATTTTTAAATGTGTAAATATTTTTATTTTCTCACATCTAAATGATTTGTTCATCTGGATTTTAGGTACTTATATGCTTCATGTGTGTGTAGGTAGCATGTATATATATATGTCCATAATGATCATGAGTAGAGCTTTTTGTCCTAATTGCATTAAAAACATTTTCTCATCCACTGTTTCTTTTTTTTTTTTTTTTAAGATTTTATTTATTTATTTGTCAGTGAGAGAGAGCGCACAAGAAGAGGGAGTGGCAGGCAAAACAGGCAGAGGGAGAAGCAGGCTCTCTGCTGAGCAAGGAGCCTGATGCAGAACTCAATCTCACGACCCTGGGATCATGACCCAAGCCCAAGGCAGACGCTTAACCTACTGAGCCACCCAGGTGTCCCCCATCTACTGTTTCTAATGTAATTTCTGGTGTTAAATCATTGTTTCTCTCTCTCTCTCTCTCTCTCTCTCTCTCTCTCTATATATATATATATATATATATAAGGAATTTTTGGATTTTCGTTTATACTTGACATTATGACATTTTATTACACTCTGTCTGGTTTTGTTGGTTTTTGTCTAATGATCCCTGACTCCTCTTGACCTTGTCCTTTTGTAATCATCTCACCTCCCTGGACCTGGAGAATCATATCAGGTTAATGCACTCCATGTAGAATACCGCAAAAGTGATGAGATGGGATGTTGCTTCCGAGATTAAGTTATAAAATGACAGCAGCTTCCTTCTCGGCATTTACCCTCTTTTGCTCTGTCTGGGAAAGCCAGCGGAAATGTTTTGGGGAGCCCATGTGAGCGAGCTTGGAAGTGGGTCCTCCTTTAATCAGGGCTTGAGGTGACCGGCAAACCTGGATGCACCTTGACTGCAACTTTATGAGAGATTCTGCCTGTGAGACACACAACTAAGCCATACCAGGATTCTTGACTGACAGAAACTGTGAAATAACAGAAAGTTGTTACTCCAAGCCACCAGTGTTGGCCACTATTGGTGACACAGCAAAACAAATACACCTTTATAATCTAGTATCGTTGATATAATTTCAGAGAACATTTATGAAATAAATAAACATAGAGCAATTAATAAATGCCTTGTAAATGAGGGTCCCTAAAGTTTTATTGGATTTATTCCTTCTTACTGGTTTTGCTTTATTTCCTTTCATTATTCAGGGATTTTACTGTAACGTTATCTATTTGATGCTACAATCAAATCATCTCTTGTTTTGGGGAAACTGAGTGGCTCTGTCAGTTAAGCCTCTGACTCTTGATTTCAGCTCAGATCATGATCTCAGGGTCATGAGTTCAAGCTCTGCATCAGGCTCTCCACTGGGCAGGGAACCTGTTTAAGATTCTCACTCTCTCCCTCCCCTGCCACCCCTCCCACCCCCCACTTCTGTGTGCACATGCATGCACACGCTCTCTCTCTCTTAAAAAAAAATGTTATCTCTTGTTTTGATAATCTTTTGCTTTTTTTTTTTAAGATTTTATCTATTTATTTGACAGACAAGAGATCACAGGTAGACAGAGAGGCAGGCAGAGAGAGAGGAGAAAGGAGGCTCCCTTCTGGGCAGAGAGCCCAACGTGGGGCTCGATCCCAGGACCCTGGGACCATGACCCGAGCCGAAGGCAGAGGCCTTAACCCACTGAGCCACCCAGGAACCCCCGATCTTTTGCATTAATAAAACTTTCAACACAAGGCACTCCTCCTATGCATTCTGAATCTGAATATAGTTACTTAAAATAAATAGCAATATAGTAATAAATTATCTTGTTCCATGCCAAGATAAATTTAAATTTTAAAAAAATTGAAAAACTATTTTTAATGCCTCCTATTCATCCAGCTTCTGTTTGAAAAATCCAGATCATGATCATAATAATCTTTTCTTCCTTTATAATTTGAAGAAAGAATACTGCCCACTCCCTTTCAATCAGGTAATAGAAACTTGGACTTGGGGATAGCTATCAAGCCTTCTTGTTTATTATTGTCTGTACTTTTTACTTGGAGATGATGGATTAGTCCAAGAGATGTGAATTTTGTGAGAATAGCCAGGTTTCTCTCTGAACTTTGTTCCTTTCTGATCTCTACCTTCAAATACACTTCTCTGCCATACTAAATCCAATGAATAAACTTCTTTTTGGAAGGCTTGTGAGGCTAAATTTTCCTTAATATAACTGACTCAACATACTATTTTATATACATGTTATCCAAGAATAAATGAGAAATAACATACCATCAATAAGATACTACTGCTTTCTTTTTATTTCAGGAGTCAAGGCTATGAGAATGCCAAGTAAAACTTACAGATTTGATTTAAAAAAAAAAAAAAAAGAACTTGTCTCTTAACATTCTACATCTTAAATTACCTCTCCCAAACACCCTTCTAACTTTTGACAAATTTTTAGGATTACATGAGTCTGTGATTTTTCAAGGAAAAAAAAATGTCTTAAAGCCTCCACATCTTATACTCTCTAATTATGAATCAAAAAATAGGTAAATTACATATATATATGCATATATATGTATACATGCATATGTGTAATATAAGAAGAAGAAGAACAGAATGTCTAGATCATAGAGGTAACTAGTAAATCTATATTTGAAATTCTTAACACTGGGATTTATATTTATAGTCAGATATTTATTTTCAATTGTCTTTTTTTCCCATTTACTTGTCACAGTAAAAGTAGAAGAAAAATAATTTCCACAGCACGTTATTTGCCTTTTGGTATTTGATTAAGCACATGGAAAAGGGAGACAGGCAGAGCCCAGACTTTCCCAGAACAAAATTAGGTCTTGATAACAAATATCTAAAATACTGTTTAAAATAAAACTCACCCAACTGTCATTGACATTGAAACAAGAATCCACTCTAACCATTTTACACGTATTTTGTGTAATTTTTCCTTTCCTGGAATCTACTAACAAAATGTGTCTGGGGAGATTTTGTTTTTAAGGTATTGGGACACTATTGGCTCCCAAAGATTAAAAAAAAAAAAAAAAAAAAAAAAAAAGCTACCAGTAAAGCAGGTAAGATTTGCTGAGAGATTCATATGTCTAAGGCCTATAAGGCATAGAAAAAAAAAAAATAGGAAATGATTTAAAACTAAGCAAACAAACAAAACAACCCTAAAAGGCATTGTTTCTGTCCTCAGAAACTGTGCAATGTATTTAAGACACATGTATACAAATGAATGAGAATGCAAGAAAATATGTTTAAGATATGTGTCACGAAGGTGTATGTTATCATGATTCTCGATGCTAAAAGCCTTTTTTCATGTTTAGTCACGAGACAACTACCATGTATAGTTCAGAAGTTATTAGTAGTAGCAGAAAACACCAGTCCGTTTCCAAGAGCGCAGGGTGGGAAAGAGAAGGGAATGTAAGTGGCAAGTCAGATGTTCTGAGATATAAAAGGAAGGTAGCTGAGGGAGATAATGTGATTCATTACACAGAGTTCTATTTGCATAACATATGTTAAATATAGAAAGGGGTGTTGTTTTGGTTTCAAATGGGAGACAGAGTATGTGCTACACATTTTGAAATAAGGAAGGAGAGATTTGTGAGGAATGTCTGGAACACTAAATTCCCCAGGGTAAAGAAGTTTGGAGAAGGAAACCCACAGAGCAGGATGAACTTGAGAGGGAAAAGATGCGGAGGGAAGACCCAGTATCAAAAGAAGGTACATGGGGCGCCTGGGTGGCTCAGTCGTTACGCGTCTTCCTTCAGCTCAGGTCATGATCCCAGCTTCCTGGGATCGAAACCCGCATGGGGCTCCCTGCTCAGCGGGAAGCCTGCTTCTCTCTCTTGCACTCCCTCTTCTTGGATTTCCTCTCTTCCTGTCTCTTTCTGTCAAATAAATAAATAAAATCTTAAAAAAAAAAAAAGAAAGAAAGAAAGAAAGAAAGAAAGAAAGAAAGAAAGAAAGAAAGAAAGAAAGAAAAGGGAGAGAGAGAAGGTCGGCTAAGCATCCACCTTGGCCACTGGCCACCCGACTCCTCGCCCCGACTTAGCTCCACTGGGTAGATGGTGGTGGCTGGATTTCTGCACGGTGGCTGTCCGTGATCACCCAAGCTTGGCTGAGAGAAAAAGGGTTGCTGGTGAACCTGAAGAATAGAAAGTTCTTCCCACGAGCAAAGGATTTGTCTCCCTACATCCCCACCCACAGCACTGTCCACGTGTCCAGCACATTCACTAAAAACTGAGAGGAACCCCAGTATCTGCAGCCATTGGGAGACCTTCCACAGCAAGTGTAGAGAGCAGAGGGAACAGGGCTTGGCTAACTGGAAGGGTCAAGGCACAGTCCAAAACCCACTCAACAGTTGGGGTGGGAGACAATTTCACCAGAAGAATGATGATTTGTAGAAGGATAATTTTACATATTCTATATACACACATACATATACATACGCATATTTATATATATATACACACACATGTATGTGTGTATGTACTTGTGTGTGTATATATGGTTTTAAGTAACATATGTATCGTTTTTGGCGTAAAGTCTGTTTTCATCTGATCCAAACGGAGCTGTTCTTGTTTTCCTTTGATTTCCATTGCATGGAAACCCCCTTCTCCACTTCTATTTTTTTTTTTTTTGAAGATTCTATTTATTCATTTGAGAGAGAGACAGAGAGGGTAGAGGCAGAGGGGAGGGAGAAGCAGGCTCCCTGCTGAGCTTGGAGCCCAATGTGGGGCTTGATCCCAGGACCTAGAGATCACGACCCAAACCAAAAGTAGATGCTTAACCGTCTGAGTCACCCAGGCACCCCACTCCCCCACCTTCTTCACTTCTTCACATGATGCAATTGTATCTGATGATGTCTGGAATCTGATCGTAGTTTCAAATTCCAAACTTTGCGGATTCCTAGCTCTACATCTTGGACAAATTACTTAGCTATGACTCCATTTTTTTTTTCCACTTATAGAATATACCTTTCTCATTCAGTAATTGTGATGAGTCAATAGGTGAATATATGTGGAATGTTTAGAAAGACAGAAAGGCAGCATAAGGGATATATAAATGCTAGCTAATACTATTACAATGAGCAAGTTGTAAACTCCTCCTTTTTGTACCTCTTTCTGAATTTTCATGAATTTCTGATAGAGCAGAGTTCACATCACACATCGCACATCTGCCACAAAACTGTAGGGTATATTATGAAGAACAAGAAGGAGTCTACCTTCAAAGCTATATGTGCCTTTTGAGTTTCCCTGGGTTTCCATGGAGCCCATAAATGCTATTTGAAAGCTAGAAGGGTGGACGACATTCCATAAGACAAGAAATGTTCTTTTTACTTACAGATAAATGGAAAAGTATTAAACATGTATTTGTTAGCTAAATTGGGATAAGGACTTTGTAAGAACAGTAAAAGGTTTGCAACTAATTAGGCTCATTTAAAGCCCATTACTTAGCTTTAAACTGGGCATAAAAAGAAGAGAGAATGAGACTTCATTGTTTTCTAATTAAGATAAAATTTTGAAATTGGCAGTGCCAGAACACTGGATCTCCTAGCATGTTCTCTTCATTACTTTAAAACCAGTTTGTTTGTTTGTTTGTTTGTTTTTTAAAAGCCAGGTGTTAAGAAGTATGGTAAAATCAATTTGATATTTGTCTTGACTAAGAAAAAAAAAACATTTTATTGTAAAAGCAAACTGAAATCATTAAGTGGCATTTTGGAATGAGTGAACTTTTATTGGTTAGACCCCCCGTGAATAAAGAATGATGGAGACCTCACACAGCTGCTGGATTTTGTAGGGAAAAAAAGAAAGAAAAAAATATGAAGTGTCCTACTAATGTCATATGCCATCAGTTTCTTCTGCATTTGTTTAAGAATACTTGGCTTTCTTGTGCTCCGTAAGATCTGTATTGCAGATAATTCAAACTACATATTCATATACTTGTACTTGTCTTTGATTAATATTTGTCACCAGGAAAAATCTGTTGAACAATGTCTCAGTCTCTCTGTCTCACACACACACTCACGTGTTTCAGAAAATTACTCAGTCCTTTTAAGATTTTGCCAAATCCTCTTAACTCTCCCCATTTATTAAAGGACTATTAATTTCATGTATTCCAAACTAAATAGGCTCTTATTTGACATCTTTAGGCTGCATTTATGAGAAAAGGGCACAAAGAAGGAAAGTTACCATGTCTTTGCTCGCTGTCAGGTAACATTTTTATAATCATTCAAGTGATTCCTTTTATATGCATCTATTCTTGAGCTGATTTGAGTCAGGTGAATCTGAGTCACTTCTGTTAATGTCAGAATGAGGGCTGGGTCCATGAATTCTACTTCATTACACACTGAGTCTGTGATATCTAGGTAAAACTCACTTTTTCTAGCTCCTTTTGTAGTAAATCCTTAGGATCAAATTACAACATACAAAAATAAAATGCACAGATTTTAAATCACAGCTTGTACACAGAATTGTACAAAGTGAACAGACTGTGTAAACACCAAAATCAACATAACATGGTCTTTAGCAATACCCCAGCATCCTCCCTCAGGGCCCCTCTCTCACCAAGAGAAAGTAACCATTATTTTGACTTCAGTCTTTGGAGATTAGTTTGTTCTGTTTTTGAACTTTATATAAATGGAATAAAAAAGTATAGATAGATAGATAGATCTATAGATAGATAGATAGATCTATCTATATATAATAAACTATATATGTGATGTCTGGTTTCTCTAATTTAGCTTTATGTTCCTGAGATTAGTTCATGTTGCTGTGTATAGATTCAGTTCATAATTCTCCATCTCCTTATAACAGTGTATCCATTTTGTACTAGATGAACATTTGTGTGTTTCTAGTTTGGGGCTGTTATAAATAATGTTGCTACAAATATTTTTAGACATCTTTTTTTGTGGCGTATATGGTATATACATACATATATGGGGTCGCTTGTTCTTTAGAGTAGGAACGTGCTCACATTAATTAACTGCTACCAAATGGTTTTCCCACGTGGCTCTATTGCTTAACAATCTCACCAGCAGTACTTGAAAATGACAGCTGGGCTTCAGTCTTAGCAACCTTGTGTGTTGTCAGCTTTTGTTTTAGTTTCTATTATTCAGTTTTAATTTCTATTTTTCTGATAACTAATAACATGAGTATTCATGTACTCATACATGTTTTTTATGTGTCCCATCCATTTTTTATCATCAAAGCCATCTATGAAAAACCCACCGCAAATATCATTCTCAATGGAGAAAAACTGAAAGCTTTTCCGCTAAGGTCAGGAACACGGCAGGGATGTCCATTATCACCACTGCTATTCAACATAGTACTAGAGGTCCTAGCCTCAGCAATCAGACAACAAAAGGAAATTAAAGGCATCCAAATCGGCAAAGAAGAAGTCAAATTATCACTCTTCGCAGATGATATGATACTCTATGTGGAAAACCCAAAAGACTCCACTCCAAAACTGCTAGAACTTATACAGGAATTCAGTAAAGTGTCAGGATATAAAATCAATGCACAGAAATCAGTTGCATTTCTCTACAACAACAGCAAGACAGAAGAAAGAGATATTAAGGAGTCAATCCCATTTACAATTGCATCCAAAACCATAAGATACCTAGGAATAAACCTAACCAAAGAGACACAGAATCTATACTCAGAAAACTATAAAGTACTCATTTTTTGCAAAGTACTTTCTCAATATCTTAGCTCTTTCAAAAAAAAAATTGAGTCATTATTTTTGAAATGATTTGTAGGAAGTCTTTCTATATTATTCATATATTAATATATATAATATAATATATGAATATATTTGTATATATGATATAACAGTATATTAAAATATATATTAATATATCACATATATTACTATATTCATGTTTAATATATGAATTCAATGTTTAATATATGAATATACTTATATATATGATAATATATATTAAAATATATATTAATATATCACATATATTACTATATTCATATATTAAACATTCTTATATGAAGCACATTCATATATTAAACATATATAAATAAAAATATATTATTTATATATTTAGATATGTACTTCCTCAATCTCTGGCTTGCATTTTACTTTTAATATTTTTTATTAAGAGAAGTACTTAGTATTTTAAAAGATTTTATTCATTTGAAAGTGAGACAGAGAGAGGTCAAGCAGGGGGAGAGACAGAGGGAGAGGGAGAAGCCAACTGCCCACTGAGCTGGGAGCCCAACATGGGGTTTGATCCCAGGACCTGGAGATCATGACCTGAACCAAATGCAGACACTCAACCATCTGAGCCACTCAAGTACCCTCAGAAGAATTTAATTTTGATAGAGTTTAATTTCACAATCTTTTCCTTTATGGTTAATGCTTTTCCTATCTTATTTATGAAGTATTTGCACAACTCCGAAATTATAAAGATAATCAATGTTATCCTCTAGAAGTATTTTTGAAGCTTTTTTTGGAACTGCAAGATGTAGAGGACTCAGTGTTCATTGTTCTATGTGAATTAGGACATAAGTTGATCCAGTGCAGTTTATTGGAAAGACATTTTGCCGCCCCCCCCCACTACTTAGCAGGCACCTTGCTGAAAATCAGTTGGCCATTTGTGGGTATGTTTTTGGATTCTCCATTCTGTTCCACTGGTCTACTTTTCCTTTCCTTGTACTAATACTACACTGTATTAACTCTTTATATGTCTTGGTATCTTATGAAATGAGTTATTCAACTCTGTTCTACAAACTTCCCATTGAATTTCTTCATGAGTTTTTGGATCAGCTTGTCAGTTTCTATACAGACGTGCAAATAAAACCTTGCCAGGACTATGATTGGGATTGTATTAAATCTGTAGGTCACTGAGAAGTAAAGTACACCTTTACAATATTTAAGTTCCCAAAATAGGAATACGTCATCCTTTATTTCTTTCGGTCTCCTGTAATTTCTCTGAGGTTTGTAGTTTTCTGTGTAGAGCTCTTTCGCAACTGTCAGAGAGTTTTTCAAGTTCTCTGATGATTTTTTAAAAGATTTATTTATTTATTTTAGAAAGAAAGTGAGAACCCAATGGGAAGGAGTATAGGGAGAGAGAGAGAGAGCTTCAAGTAGGCTCCATCCTGGCTGAGCTTGAAGCCCAAAGCGGGCTTGACCTCAGGACCCTGAGATCACGACCTGAGTGAAAACTAACTTTCCCTTAACTAACTAAGTAACAAAACTAACTAACTGTGTCACCCAGGTGCCTCTCAAGTTCTTTGATGATTTTTAATCTATTTTAAACACTGTTGGGTTGTTTTTTTTTTTTTTTTTTTTTTTTGGTATTTCATTTTTAAACTATTGGTACTGTATGGGAATACAGTTGGTTTATGTTGAATTTTGGTTCCCAGAAGTTTCTAAATTCATGTGTTAATCTGCATAATTTACCTGCAGGTTAGTTTGAACTTCCTGTCTCCTGCAAATAAGGATTTATTTTTGCTCTCCAATTCTTATATGTTTATGTATACACACACACACACACACACACACACACACACACACGTACATTGCTTTACTGTGCTTTCAAAGACTTTTAAAATAATATTGAACAGATGTGGTGGAAAAGGACATCCTTGTCTGGTTTTTGATCTCAGGAGGTGAATTTCTAAAAACGTGGCAGTCAGCATGATGTATGCTCACAGACTTCTGTAGGTGACCTTCATCAAACTAAGAAATACAAACAAAACCAAGCAAACAAAAATGGACTTCTGTTTGTTTCTAAGAGGGTCAACACTCCCAGTGAATAAAATAAGAACAACTGAGTAAATGGCAAAAATCGTATTTCTAGAAGAATCAGAGGACAGGAGAAGCAATGAGGAAGACTGGGGCTAACATTTGAGAGGGAATAACGCTTTCCAGAGATGACGGAGGGTCTGTGTCTGCCTCTGGCAAGCTATATTTGACATTCAGAACAGGTAAGAGTTGAGAGTCCCGGGTGGCCCAGGCCGACTTTGCTTGAGGAATAAGAAGTCGGTAGAACTGTTCGTGATTGTGTGGGACTAGAGTGAAAAAACAAGACCCTTCTGGGGCCTAAAACTCAGAGTTGGTCTTCCCCTCAAGAGACTGCTCACACTCTGAGGCTGCCTGAGGCAGGAGGCTAATGAACGAAACTCCCAAATTCTGAAAACACAGTAAAAGTCCTTACCATTTCTTAGTGTTGAAGGTACAAGGAGACCTTCCCCCAAACTCTCAGTTAAAACCCCAAGGGGCCATGTCTTAGGGAGTAGAGGTGAACCAGGGAGAGGGGTTGCAATCAGCCTTGCTACACTCAGCCTCTCTGGGTAAAAGTGATGGGTTTTCCCATCTATGGGGAATGCCTCCACTTTTGATAATAAATGAACAGCATAGCTGGAAATCCTTAGGTTTGTGCAACAGGAGCATATGGCCAACATCAAAGACCAAGAAAAAGGATTTTAAGATACCTGTGATTAATCTGTTGGAAAGAATAGAGAAAAGCAAGCAGGGGAAAAATGGAGAATTTCCACAGAAAATTTGAATCTATAAATTAAATCAGAGCAGTATTCTAAAACCAAAAATAAGACATATGAGACGCAGAACACATAAGATAGGCTGAGTGGTCAGAGAAGATGACAGGATTTCTGAACTGGAGATCAGATCTGTATGAAATCACATGTTTTAACAGAGAAGAACTGGAAGAAAAACTCATAAATGCACTGAGCAGATGGGGGACGTAATAGAATTATATTCTTCTTCAGGCTCAATGACCACATAATTTGACGTTTTAAATGATGCCATTGTTCAGGTAACATTAAAAAGGCTATTACCTGAAATATTTCCATAATTATTTGAAATGCGAGGTAAATCTGAGTTGAATGTCTTCCAAATTTAGAATCAGAAAAATTTTAAGCTGAACAGGATCTCAAGGATGATTCCTCTCAAGCTCCTTCATTTTATTTATGGGTTCTGAAGGGATTAAAAGACTTACCCCGAGTGGCTTTCTAGCAGGTATATGCTTCAATTTTCCATCATATTCTATTCCTGGACACACTCTCAATGGGTTTGCTAACCAATATGACCCAATTAATTGTGGGGAAAAAGTGAATACTCTCTTTTTCACTCTGTAAGAGCATTCAGCTGCACACTAAAATAAGAAAAAGAATACTTTGGAAAACAATTTTCTGGTTGGCCTGGTTTATCTAAGTGGATGGAAAATAAAAATGAAATTAAGAATACAAATTTTATATTATTATTAGTGGGCTGTTGGAATCTGCAACTTTGCTCCTGTTCTGTTAGATATCCACTGTATTATCAAATTTCCCCATCCTGTTGTATATCCCATCTCCCTTCTCATCCTGAGTCTTAAGTCACAGTCTTAGACACCCAAGCCCTTGTCTGATATTGTATTGTCCCTTGCCACCTCTTCCTAAAGGCAGAATGCACATCCTGGTTCCATCCTATACAAGCCAGTCATTGTGGGTAAATGACCTAATCTCTCAGAGCTCCCGTTTCTTCATGTGTGAACGAAGAATAATAAATAACACCTACCTAATTAAATTCCACCTTACTTGTATGATTCTGTGTTTCTCAAATGTTGTACCACGTGGAGTCACAAAAAATACAATTTGTGCATAAGTAAATAGTTCCTACCTCAGGCAGGTGTTGAAGGCAGTTAAATCGAACAAAATTGTAGAAGTAAACCACTTAGAGCAGAGAACAGCAAATATATATAACCCATGGTTCAAATCCAGCCGTCTGCTATCTATTCTTGTAAGTAAAGTTTATTGGCACAGTCATATCCGTGTGTTTACACATTAAACACGGCTGCTTGCCTACTACAAAGGCAGCTACAGTTGCAACGGAGTCTGTGTAATCCACAAAATAAAAAATTTTTAATATTTGGACCTTTACAGAAGCAGTTTGCTGACCCTGACTTACAACATTGCCCAGCATAAGGGTACATGTTGTTTTTTTTATAAATTAACTCTTTTTTCCAAACCAATTCAGAATACAGCATTTATTCTTTCTCTTAAAGGCTTCTCCATACATTCAACTCCCATTCAGGAAATTCATTAGATACATGCAAATTTTTATGGATTCCACATTAAAAGAGCATTTTTGCAGAATGCCGAATTTGCTGGTACATTTCCTTTTCTGTGGGTGAAAACAAATTTCTGGTATATTATTTTGTAACTAGAGAGTTGTAATTTTGCACAGCTGGAACAAATAGATTTTACATTAGAGTTAATGATTGAAGGGTTAATTGAAAACTCTACAGGCTACTTTGAGCTCCTGGATGTAATGTGGATTTCTTTTTTTACCAGAATAAAAGGCATAAGAAATTGCTGTCAATGGAAAGAAAAAAAAAAAAAAGAAGAGAGAGAGAAGTACATATCCTTCTACTTGAAACTAATATTATTTATTTATACAGGAAGGATTAGTTAGAAGATGATGACTGAACAAAGCTCGTCTAACCAGAAAACTTCATAAATCCATAGTTTCTTCCTCATGCTGTTCCTGGAAGCAGCCTCTTAAAATTGTTCCCATGAAATGCTGGATCATAACCAGTATGAAACCATCAGAAAGGTTTATTGTTGTAATAGTTAACACCAATGATAAGTGCCAAAATGAGTCATTAGACATTTGCATTTACATGCTAAGGCAGCATGTCTTAGTTTTTATATCCAAACTCAAGGTTGTGATTACTATATATGAGTAACCATCTTACTCAGGAAGGACATTTTGTATATACTCAATAAATAATTGTTTACTGAACAGCAACTAAGTGATTTCTATTGCATAATAAGGAAATCTGTTTAGATGAGAAGAAATTTCATTAACTATAGAAATCTATAATGACTTTGATATAATCAATGTTAGCATAAAGAGAAGCATAAAAGTTACAGCAGATGTTTTATTGCTCTGTGATATGATAAAACAGACTAAGAAGTAAGCAATAACAAAAAGCAGCTTTGAGAAATAATATATAGGAAAAATAAAAAGTTGGCAATTAACTCAGAGTGGAATGATGGGTAAAAGTAAGAAATCAAAGAATCCCTCATTCCCACTGTGTATGTGAAAATATATTTAACATTACCCAAATAAAGGACTGTTGATGTCTTGAGAATTAGGGAGCTCTCCAGATAAATTTAGATTCAGTAAAGAAAAAAGAGGGCAGGTCTCAACTTTGGAATTTGGAAGGAGGATATTCACGGTGGACAAAATATGGAAATAACCTCAGGGTACCAGGGTGGTTAAGTCAGTTGAGCATCTGCCTTTCACGCAGGTCGTAATCCCAGGGTCCTAGGATAGAGCCCTGCATCAGGCTCCCTGCTGAGTGGGGAGCCTGGTTCTCCCTCTCCCTCTGCCTGCTGCTCTGCCTACTTGTGCTCTCTCCCTTTCAAATAAATAAATAAAATCTTAAAAAAAAAAAAAGAAAAGAAATAACCTAAGTGTCTGTTGATGGATGAATAGACAAAGAAAATGTGAACTACAATGGAATATTATTCAGCCATGAAAAAGGAGGAACTCCTTCCATTTGTGACAATAGGGACAAAACTGGGGGATATTACACCATGTGAAGTAAGCCAGACATAGAAAGACAAATGCCACAATGCTCACATATGGAATCTAAAAATGTCACCACTCAGAGAAGAAGAAAGTAGAACAGTGGATGCCTGGGACTAGGAGTTGGGGAAAGGTAGAGATGTTGGTCAAAGGATACAGACTTTCAGTTATGAGATGACTATGACCTGGAGATCTCCTGTACAACACGGCAACTAATAATGTTGTATAGTAAACTTACATTTGGTCAAGAGTGCATTTACTTGTTCTCACCACATACACAAACACACACACACACACACACACACACACACACTGACTTTGTGAGGTGATGAATTTGTTAATTAGCTTGATTGTGTTAATAACCTCATAGTGTGTCCATATATTGAATTGCCACATTGTACCTTAAATATATACTATTTGTATTTGCCAATAGATACCAATAGACCTAATGGCACAGCGGGGAGGGGGGAGGCAAAGAATTTGGAAGGAGTGGATAAAAAAGAGTAAAATGATAGTTATGGCCAGCTCACAATGACATAAAACACTGTGTTGTTGGGGGCGGGAACACCCTGGGGGGTGGAATTTAAGGAGAAATTACCTACAACTACTGACATAATCACAGAGATATGAAAAAAAAAAAACCCCACTGTGTTGTTAGGGGAATCCCCCCCAAAAAAACCAAAAACCAAACAAACAAACAAACAAACCCACCCCTGGGGGGTGGGAAATTTGAGGAGAAATTACTACAACTACTGACATAATCACAGAGATGGTAGAAAATGACTCTGGGTCTGATGGTCAAGATACCATTGACAACCTTATCCATCGCCATTTTGGTAAAATAAAAGGAGTGAAAACCTCAGTGTTAAACTACAGTTTGAACATATGAAAAGGAGATAGAGATGATTCGAGTAAATAAGGTGGAGAAATCAGGCTGTAAGATCAAAAGAATGCAGACTCCAGGGGGTCCCAGTATGAAAAGAAGCATTTTCTTTCTCAAGAAGAGGGCAAGCATGTTTGCCTACATTAAGACAAAAACAGCACATATAAAAGAGAAAGCAAACAGAAAGGGGGTTGAAAGAGGGGGAGAAGAAGTTATAATAATCTGTTTCTTGTTTCTTCAATAATCTTTTTCTTGTTTCTCTTCTAACCTACTTCTCAGGGTTAAATCTCCTTACCTTGACCCCATGGTTTAACACCTCAGTCTCCAAAACCAACATTCTCTTGACAGGGGACACCTACAGGACACAAAGCACACTGAGGCGTATAAAGAGCTCCTCAGCCCTTAATTACACACGTATTCACTGCTTGTACCCACGGCTAAGAATGACAAATTAAAACAGATCAGTTTAGCTTGTTAGATCTTATGAAAAGTTTATGTAACCTAAGGAAGTCCAGGATGTCATGAGAATTGGCTCTTTGAGCTCTTCAAGGACAACATTCCAGGATAGATTTTGATAAAGTTAAATCATGTCTTCCCAGTTATGCCCCCTTCGGTTCGCTTGCACAATAGGAATCCATTCTATGGAATAGAGACTTACTGATATTGAAAGCTTCCCATTTTGGAGGGTTCATCATTGAGGATTTCATCTGAGGAACTTATTTTAATTACTGGTGCCTTTTGATAAACACTGGATAAATTGGAAAACAAAACTAACAAACACAATGAAAAAATCAATTAAAAAAAAAAGGACGGTTCTGTATGGTTCTGATATCTTTGAGTCAAGGCTTTTTGTGTCAAAGACAGCTGTGTCCATAACTGAACAAAGAACAAAATTACTGAAATCCTAACAATCCAGACTTAACCAAGGTTATTAACTGCATGGAAATACACCGCTGTCACAAAATTGAAATTGTGAAACCAGAAAAAAGCTGACCTGTGGTGTGTGGGACAGAGTTACAAAATACCTATGAGGATCCAAGCAAAAGATTAAAGAAGATCAAGACAAGTAATATGTTTGCGGACTGCAAAACTCCATATGTCTAGAGTCTGGGAACTAGTTTAGATGTGTTTTGGGGTAATGTCCCCCATTTGTAGCTAAGCATAAGATCGTTATCCTCATGACAAATCACCACATTGCCTTCTTTTAACAACTGACTGAAAGCTCATAGATGTCTTTGAACCCTGATGAGAAAAGGCTTTGCAAACCAGGGGATATTAACTCCAGCTGGGGTGTCGGAAGTCTGGGGTGATAAGAAACAGTTCCTTAAATTAGGGAATTCCACTGTTACTGGTATCATCCCTTCTTTAAGACCACTTACGTTCTTGTTCTCCGTTAGTACATAGGACATCTTCTGACCACTTGGAAGGATCATAGATTGCTTACATTCACTCTCTTTTTTTTCTTTTTTCATTCTTGTATTTATTTTTTTTAATTTATTTTTTATTTTCAGCATAACAGTATTCATTATTTTTGCACCACACTCAGTGCTCCATGCAATCTGTGCCCTCTCTAATACCCACCACCTGGTACTCCGACCTCTCACCCCCCGCCCTTTCAAAACCCTCAGATTGTTTTTCAGAGGCCATAGTCTTTCATGGTTCACCTCCCCTTCCAATTTCTCCCAACTCCCTTCTCCTCTCTGTCTCCCCATGTCCTCCATGCTATTTGTTATGCTCCACAAATAAGTGAAACCATATGATATTGACTCTCTCTGCTTGACTTATTTCACTCAGCATAATCTCTCCCAGTCCCATCCATGTGGCTAGAAAAGTTGGGTATTCGTCCTTTCTGATGGAGGCATAATACTCCACAGTGTATATGGACCACATCTTCCTTATCCATTCGTCCGTTGAAGGGTATCTTGGTTCTTTCCACAGTTTGGCGACTGTGGCCATTGCTGCTATAAACATTGGGGTACAGATGGCCCTTTTTCACTACATCAGTATCTTTGGGGTAAATACCCAGTAGTGCAATGGCAGGGTCATAGTGAGGAATCTCCACACTGTTCTCCAAAGAGGCTGCACCAACGTGCATTCCCACCAACAGTGTAAGAGGGTTCCCCTTTCTCCACATCCCCTCCAACACATGTTGTTTCCTGTCTTGCTAATTTTGGCCATTCTAACTGGTGTAAGGTGATATCTCAATGTAGTTTTAATTTGAATCTCCCTGATGGCTAGTGGCATCAGGGACATTCACTCTCTTTTATTTTTTTTTCTTGTCACATCCAAGCCATCTCAGAGCTTTCTGTGATGCTCAAATAGTAAGAAGTATAAGCAACTCTTTCTGTATGTTCTTGCTTCTATCTGCTGAACAACTTCCCTACTCACTAGGAAGAGGGTGAAATTATAGTATAGTATAGTATAGTATAGTATAGTATAGTATAGTATAGTAAAGTATAGGTTTACTGTTAATCACAGGCAAGGGTATAAACATGGGATTTAGAAGGAAAACCAAATTGGAGATATTTGAATAGGGGCTACCTGGGCAGAGTAGAGATTTAAGAAGCCTGGTATCTTCAAGAACAGGATTTGAGGACCTGGCATTTTAAAGAAGGTACATCCAAGCCAAACGAAAGCAAAGCCTTTAAATCAGAGGAGGTCTCAGAGCCATTCCACCATCCTTACTCACCATCTGTATTTTAATAAAGGTGAGTTTAGAATTGGAATAAACTCCAAGTTTTATGTTTATTTAGTTAGTGAATGCAACCCCAAATTCATCTTGAAGATGAATATGGAATACTATTTGACTTATATTTTGAAAGGACCCCAAAGGAAGTTGCATTGAGAATAGACCTTTTGAGCTCCTGAGCAGATACAGGGAAATCTGTAGGGGGACCTTGGTCATGATCCAGGTGACAGATCATAGTGGTGAGGCCAGGGTGGGAACAGCAAGGTGGTCAGAAGAGGTCACAGTCTGTAAATGTTTTGAAGGAGGAGTTCTCAAAGTGTTCTGACAAACTGCATTGGGGGGTCATAAATGACTGCCAGGTTTGTGACCTGTCCAACAGGTGTTGTTTGGTGGGAATACGGCTTGGGAAGGAAGTGAGGGCTCAGCTTTCAGCATGTTTTGGAGGAGGGTATTGTGGAAGTGTTGGCAAGCAAACTTTTTCATGGGAGAGTGTACTTTCCTGTTTGGGGTTTCAAGTTGAATTGTTTCATATCTGCTTTCTTGAAATTTTATCCACTTTTTCTGGCACCATGAAAATTATGTAGGACAGTTTCTCATATGTCTCCTCCGTGCCAAACATCTCCATCTTCTGCACCCATTCCTCAGACAGTAAGTTATCCAGACCCTTATGATACTGCCCCTTTGGTATTGTATCAAAGTTCAGCTTGACAAATAGGAAGGATGACATGAGGATCTCCTGACAAGATGTGACCAGAAGACAACAGAATTGATATCCTTTTTGCATCTTTCCCTCACTCCTCTTTAAGGCAGACTATGTGTGGGTTAGTTCTAGGAGCCCCCAAAACACTTGATTTTCATTAGTCAGCTGTCCATTGGAAGGTGGAGAGTTTAATATTAGAACTTAGCCACATAACGTTGCTGAAACCTGACATCTATTCAATTTATTTTTTGTATCGATTTATGGTTACTACCTGTAAATAAATTATTTTTATCAAAGCAAGTCTTGTTTATGCTTAAAATTGAAATATCATTAATAGGCATAAAGCAAAAGTTAGCTGCTCTACCTAACCCTACCCCCAAAACTGGTCACCAACCAACCATTTCCACAGTTTAATTATCACTTTGTCATCTGCTTCAAAATATCCTGAGCAAAAGTAAGTATAGACTGCATCTTTCATAGGTGAAGTCTTAGTCATCTTTCCCAACAATTCGATCTCCTTAAAACCATGCAGTGTTTCTGTTATTTCAACCACATAAACATTATCTACTACTGAGCCTTTGAAATTACAGTCATCTGTCATTTGCTGCGTTTTGTCTTTTTCATGGAGGTAATAATACATGTATTTCACTGATTTTCTCATTAAGTGCTCCCATCTCTTTCAACAATCCTGAAAATCATTTTTATATCCTGGCAGATAATGCTCCTGGTTCATCATTTTCCCAAAGACCTCCCTATGGAGCTCTCTTGTCCTCCTCATGCAATTTGGGTCCAGACCTGCTGCCCCATTCTTGTCTGGTCTTCATCCCGGGATTCCCTTTGCCTCACTCCCGGCTATAATCTCTTATTTCCTGGTTTCCATTTTCTTCATTTCCCTTGATTTGTTTCTCTGTTTCAGTAAAGCATAGTTTCTAGCAATATTCTAAAAATGTACTGTAGACCCCAGCACCATTTTTGAGAGTTTGCATGTTTGAACCTTTTTTTTTTTTTTTTTTTTTTTTTTTTTTAACCCAGACGACAGTAAGTTTGGTTGGATATAAAATTCTAGGATGGACATTATTCCCCCTCATAATTTTCAAGGCATTTATATTTTGTCTTCTGAAAATGCTGATATTACTGTTGAAAGGCCCAAAGTTATTATTCCTTTAGGTCTTGTGTATGTGAACTACACTTTTTAAAAATATATATATTTATTTGACAGAGAAAGAGAGATCAGAAGCAGGCTCCCTACTGAGCAAAAAGCCCCATGTGGGGCTCGATTGCAGGATTCTGGGATCATGACCTGAGCTGAAGGCAGAGACCTTAACCCACTGAGCCACCCAGGTGTCCCTGTGATCTACACTTTTGCTTTAATCATTAAGATCTTATATTTATATTGACTGTACTGATATTCTTTCTCTCACTTTAATCTACTACCCTATTTCTTCTATCACAATGCCACCTCTTAGTTTTGTTTTGTTTTGTTTTGTTTTGTTTTGTTTTTAAATCATCTACTTCTCAGGTCATTCTCTGAAAAAAGTTTTTTAAAAGATTTAACTTATTTATTTGACAGAGAGAGTGGGAGAGGGAGAATAAGTCTTCCTATGGAGCAGGGAGCCTGATATGGGGCTTGATCCCAGGACCCTGGGATCATGACCTGAGTAGAAGGCAGACACTTAATGACTGAGACACCCAGGTGTCCCATTCTCTGAAATTTTTAGTCCATTTTATTTTTGGAACTTTTAAATAAGGATAACATACATACAATAAAGTCCTGATGAGTTTTTATAACTAAACATGCACATCAGGCAGACAACATTCAAGGAACAGAAGAGTATCAGTATCCAAAACACTACTCACCTGCTCTCTTTTGATTTCATATCTCCTATCCAACTAAGGTTCTGATTTCTAACAGCACAGATTAGTTTTGTTCCTTTTCTTTATTTGGTTCTTTCAATGGAATTGCATCTGGGGCACCTGGGTGGCTCAGTTCATTAAGCATCTGTCTTCAGCTCAGTTCATGATTCCAGGGTCCTGGGGTGGAACCCCACATGGGGCTCCCTGTTCTGCAGGGAATCTACTTCTCCCTCTCCCCCTGTCCCTCCACCCCATTTGTGCTCTCTTTCTCTCTCTCTCTGTCTCTTAAATAAATAAATACAATTTTTAAGAAAGGGAAATGCCCAATACACATACTTTCATTTCTGGTTTGTTTTTATTTGCTAAACATTTTGGTTATGAGATTCAAAATGTGTGTGTGTGAAGCTGTAGATTGCTTATTGTTTATTCTACTACAGGTGTGTGTGTGTGTGTGTGTGTGTGTGTGTGTGTGTGTGTGTACATGTGTAAGAGAGGAAAGCCATAGATTAAGAATATTGGGAAAGAGGTGTGGAAATTGGATCAGGTGGGAAGAAGCCCAATGGTATTGATAATATTGGTAATGTTCTGGCTATTAAATTGGCCGGTGGATTTGCTAGGGTCCACTGTATTATTTTGCTTTGCACAGAGTACCTTAGGTATCAAATAATACATCATTTAAGGGAAAATAGCATTGTGCTTGCTGTCTCTTGGTATTCCATTCCTTATTCCAAACTTTAGTGCCATTCATTGCTGAGATTGTCTGATAATAGCATATTCTTAAGTGAATCAGCAAAATTGGATCTCCTTCAACAGTTTTGAAAATTCCTGAGATGTTAGCCTCCTAGTCTTTGAAGATGCATGTCCTAATCTATCCTGCACTTTGTGGAAACTTTTTTTTTTTTTTTTTTTTTTGGTCAGTAGGAATAGACTTGTCCCCACTGGTTAAATGCCTGACCCTTCTTCACTGTACCGTAAATAATGGAAGGTTGTATCTTCACACTGTCCAGAAAAACAGGCTAATTTTTACACTACATTTACTTTCTTCCATGTGGTTGGATACTTTGTAATGTCCTTGGCATGAAAACACTCTCTCTTCTCCTGTCAGATTAAACAAGGCAACATGTAGATGGTTCCAAAGCTGTTAGTGGGGATCTTGCTAGAGGATAAAGAAACTTCAAAGGCAGGGCAGTACCATGGATTTGCAAGTCCTGGGAAACTGGATCAAATCAGTCTTGAAGGCGAGTCTATCTTTAGATTTTTTTCAGGTGTTAGTAGAGCTTCCCTTTATTCCGAAAGCTAGTTTGGGTTAAGAATACTAACCTATGCCATTTAAATGACTCTAACACGGTATCTAAAAACAATGGTCTCTGACAAGCAAAGGTATAAAAAATATTTCTCAAGGAATCTCACTTCCTTTAGCAAGAGCTTCAACTAGCTTCAACTTGCAGGAAGTTAATTGAAAATCCCTACAGAAATGAACTGAAGTGAATGCCCTTCAGGACATCAAAGCATTTCTCAATTCCTTAGGTCTTTTGATCAACTCACAGTCCATTTGGCTCCCTCTGGTACTTTTTTATTAATAAGTTCTGAAGCTTAATAGTTATTTCTTCGACTTATCATATATTTTTCCATCCCAGTTAATTATTCTCACTCACATTAGTCATTTTGTTCCCATTCTGGATATGTGCTGACTTTCTAATAAGAAGGTTTTATTTCTCAAATATTTTCCTTCTTCACTTTCAAAATGAAGACAGCAAAATCTAATATATCATTTCACTGCATTTAAATTACAATGGATTATAATGCAGAAGTGGCTGCAGTCGTGACGGAAAGTAATTTTGAAAGCTCGAAGCGAATCCTTATTTCCCTTAAAAACTGGTTGGATATGCCTCACGAGCTTCCCCCTTACCCTTTCTAAATGTTTGCCTTGGATATAAATCTGTTTTTATATCTCAGTTAATTTACATGCAAATTCCATTTCCACTCCAATCCAAACTTCTGCCATTTTCACGTCGGTACCCGACGTATGCTACCACAGATGGCTTCGGATTTTCAAGCTTAAGTTTTTGTCCCCAAGAGCAGCATAAGCATTTTTGTGCTTGAGCAGATAGAGTTCCAGTTTAAAATTTCTCTCTCTCTCTCTCTCTCCGTTTTTTCATTTGCGCATCTCCTATATTCCTTTTATCTCATTTTCCCACACACATCTTGAGAAGAAATAAAGTAACCCTACTGATTCAGCTTTAAGTGCTGTATTTGCCAATAAGACTCTGAAAACAAAATACTCTTAAACTGCAGGATATTTTATAATCATAAATTTGCTCATTCCCATCGTCCCCAAGGGAATAAAGTACATATTATTATTCCATTAAGGAAATGAAAACTCTCTGAGCCAAACAATTCTCTCCTTAGCTCCCTCCACCCATTGTCATGTTCTAAAACTTTCTTTGCATAAATGGTTTTCAAATCTTATTAGCCTTAACCCTGTGCCTTGTAGAAGCTTCTTATGGCTCACTCCCTTTAGGGCCTAAGAGGTAAACCAAGTCAGTAGTACTCTAGTTCCATGGCCTTCCTGGAAACAAAGTAGCTCAGCCTTTGAGTTGAACCTTGTAGTTCTGTCTGACATTGTACTTGGGAAAGAAGGACCCAGTGTTAAAAATGGCTGGAAGTAACTCTTCCATGAAAAGTTTCCCATGAATACCCTAGGTTTTTCCTAGAAAACTGTCCAAATCAACAGAAAACAAAACAACAATAACAAATAAAAACAGTCATCGCCAAATTTATTCTAACATGCAAACACTTTCAAGTGAATGTGAGGTAGAAGAGACAACTCTTTGGATGCTCTGACTTTTTATACTTTTATGAGCTTATAAATAAATTACGTTTTATGAACATTAGAATACAAAATAAACCCATGCCCTAGAACCGAACTCACTGCTGCCTTGAACTCTGACTATAATCTCACATTATATATCCAAATTGAGGCAGAGTCTATCTGCGCAAAAGCACAGGAGGAAATCAGAAAATCATCTAAGAAATGCTTTAAAAAATCTCATTTATTTTAAAAACTCTCTCTTTGCGGGAATGGCGCAGTGCCCTTCATCCAGTTTCCCCTAATATTGATAACGTAAATACTACAGTGATCAACACCAAGAACTTAACACTGACACAATATCCTTCCCAGGATTACAGACCTTATTCAAGTTTCATTGGTTTTCTTACAGATATCCTGTTTCTTTTCCAGGATGCACTCCAGAATCCCATGCCACAGTTAGTTATCGTGGCTCTTTGGTCTTCGGTAAACTGTGACAGCTAGATCTTCAAGCTTCCTTGTTTTTCAGAATCTCAACATGGTCCGTGAGGACCAGGCAATTATTACATAAAATTTTCTCAGTTTCGGTTGGCCTGATACTTTTTTTTTTTTTTTTTGATGTTTAGGTTGAAGTTGTACATTTTTGGCAAGACTACCACAGAAAGGGCATTGTGCCTTTTCTCTGTGTACTGCAACAAGGGTATAGGGTGTCCATGCGGATTCACGGGGACTTATTTGGTTAAGATGGTACCTGCTATGTTCCTCCAGTCAAGTTACTATCTTTTTCTTCATTGTAAACACCACCTTGGGAGATACACTGGAGACTATACATATATTCTGTTTCTCTTCAAACTTTCACCAGGTGATGGGAGCTTCCATCATGATTCTTTTATATATTTACACAAATATTTTATAGTATAATGATTTTGTATTTTCCTCATTGCTGAATGTTTTTATGTGAGTCAGTGTTGAATCTACCAAATGCTTTCTCTGCATTAATTCCTATATTTGTGTGTTTCTTTTTGCATTTTAACATGGAAAATTACATTGATGTCTAAGTCCACAGATGGTTCTAATCGAATGAAGCATGACTTTTTCTTAGAGAAATGCCCAATGCAAATGACTCTTATGTTCTGATGTTACTATTTTGAATGATCTTTTAAAAGATTTATTTATTCATTTGAGAGAAAGGGAGGAAGCTGGGAAGAGCAGAGAGAGAGGGAGAGAAAAACTCAAGCAGACTCCCTGCTGAGCATGGAGCCCGATTCAATCCCACAACCCCATGATTATGACCTGAGCCAAAACCAAGAGTCTGTGCCACCCAAGTGTCCCTATGTTGGACAACTTTTAAAATTAGAGGCCCAGAGCAGTATTTTCCAAAGTGTGTTATAAAGACCACTAACTCTGGGCTCCTGGGTGTCTCAGTGGTTAAACATAGGCCTTGGGCTCAGGTCATGATCCCAGGGTCCTGGGATGGAGCCCCGCATAGGGCTCCCTGCTCAGTGGGAAGCCTGCTTCTATTCCCTCTAATGCTGTCTCTCTCCCTCTGTCAAATAAATGAATAAAATCTTTAAAGACCACTAACCCTACGGAATGATCAAACACACGTCCATGATCAAAGAAGTTTGGGAAATACCACATACTGTATTTGATTTTCTATCACAATATATGTTAGCAGATTAAAGATTCTTATAAATCCCCAAAAATACATTTATTCATCTTCTCAAGTCAAGTATTTCCCAAATTTATTGGACCATGGAGACTCTTCCTCACCAAACACTCCTTAACAGCTTAGGAAACCATTAACATACTTGGGAAAATTCTTGCCTTTTATAAATGAGCATTTTTAGAAATACTTATCAAGTTAAGGGTATGATATTTTGTGACAATAAAGATTTACTGAACTTATGCTTTGTTTTACACTTTAAGTAAAAATATTATTTTTTTATTTCTTATCCTAATGAAGAAAGTAAAGATATCCCTGTGAAACAAAAATAAAAACATGACCAACTGTTCATATCTAAGTAATAATCAAATTTCAAAGTAGACACATTTGTTTCCTTTTACTGTCATGGATGTATATGAGTATATATACATATATATATATTTTTTTCAGGAACAAATGTTTTATTTCTGACTTTTTCAGCATAAGTTAAAGTGAGAAACAGCATCTCACTGCAGGAGAAAAAGAGACAAGTCATGACAGAAAAGTAGAGTTTTAAAAATGCAATTGGCAATTTTAATATGTGCAAAAAAAGCTTGATAATGAACACAATATACCAAAACTTCATTTACTTGAAGTATCATAATTCTAAATTCTGAATAGTTTAACATGCTAAAGGAATCTGGTGAATCTAACTTTTATACTATCTGTGAGAAAAATAAAAGAATATGTAAAGCAAATTAAAATATGGAAGCCACAGAAGTTCAGTGAATGCTGTATTTTTCTGCCACTCTTTTGTGAGTACTTAATATCCTAATTAAAAATCTCTCTTATCTGCTTGCAGAAGCATTTACTAACTCTGCCTAACACTGAGTGAGTAATCTTCCTCCATCCCAGTCAGTATGCATGAACTAGAAGATGATTTGCAAAGAGATGCTATTAAAATTGCTTCTTTATTAACTACAAGGACACAATATGTCTTTCATTTCTTTAAAATACTTGCTCACTCAAGAGTTCTTTCTGAGACTTAGAATTCTTCCTCACCTCTTTTCTGAGGTCAGGGAAAATGTGCAAGGTATTTCTGAGAGCTCCAGCAATAAAAAGGTTGTATGACTAAGCAAATCTTTTGTTTGTAAAGTTTTTTTGTTTCCCTTACATGATAATGGCAGAACAAGATGGAGATTCGTATTTATGAAGTAGCTAATGTGTATTAGCACTCTGTTAGGAACTTCATATACCTTTTAAGCCCTGCAACAAACCTGAACATGTCTCCATTTTGCAGATGAGCAAAAGCCTAGACAGGTCACTGAGCCAATACGTGGTAGGCTTGGACATGTACTCAAGTTTGTCTTGTTCCAAACACTATGTATTTTTCCACCCTATCACATGCCTTAGTGTGTGCAAATCTCTTATTCTTTTAAAGCACACTTTAAGATCTCCAGGATTACAACTCTTCAAAGAATACTTGAAATATTCTTCACTTTTTTACAGAGCAGAAAAATGAGGTCCACTGGAATACAAGGTTGTCTCTCTTGTTTTGTAAGCTCCCTCCCCACTATATCCCACACAGTACACTTTCTTAGAAGTCAAATCCTTTGGAGCCTGATTGATCATTGTAAGATGATCTTCCTATCAGCCCTTGGAACTCCTCTGACTCACATCATGAAAGCTTCATGCTATCTTTTGAAGAAATTCATTGTCATCATGGGAGCCATTGATACCACAAGAAAAAGAGGCTGAGAGCTTCAGCCTGAGTTCTTCTTGTTCACGGTTACTTATAGCTTATGGAAACTAAATCCAATATATTGCAGAATGCTTGACATAAAAATAGGGCCAAAACAATTAAAAACGACAAAAAATAAGCTGGTGCATGGCATCCAAAATGAGTTAATTACCACACTTTATAACCTAACCGGATCTGCAATAGCCATTTGGGCAGTAAAAAAATAAAAGGCAACAAAAACAACAACAAAAACAAAAGACAAAAAAAAAACCCTCAGCCTTTTTGTTTCCTTAACTTCTGCAGTCAGCATGTTTATGCATTATCTTACTGTGATCCCATTTTATAGTTCAGTCTTCCTGAGCCTGCAAAATATTATGATAAATTTAGATGTTTATTCTTCTTTTGCTGGGATAGCCTGACAAATATTTCTTGATTCATTAAAAAAACAACAAACCAACAACTGAGAACAATACTTTATTGTACTTTGTCTTTTTTGTTAAGAAGGGAATATAAAGTACTCTGTTTTGTAATGAATAGATGAATGATAATGTTACTCCTCAATGGGATACTGTTTCAAAATCTATTTTATCTCTGTGACAGGGATTTCATTTGTGCTTCAATCAGCTGGTTGATTAGCACTAGGTGCCAGGGCAAGAACCAGGCTTGCCTAAGAGCAGTTTGGAACTATTCCGTATTACTCAGCATAAATAAAGAATATACAAATTGACCTAAAGCAAGTCATTTTCTACCTCTTTGAAAATATCCAGAGGAAAAAGATTTCTCCATACATTCAAATGTTCATCGTTGTAAAGTCCAGATTATATTGAAAAAGTCTCATATAGGATATGTTTGTAAATGAGTGCTTATGTTTTGGCAAAAACAGCTAACACCAAACATAAGTTTTACTGGGGGCATTTTTGAATCATATTTTTCATTTAATCCTCCCGTCAACCATACGAGTAAGTGTTACTGCTATTAAGATACTTTTGAATGGGAAAACAAAACATAGACAGGTTAAAATGACTTACCCAGATTCCTTGACAGAAGTAAGGATGAGTGTGGGATTAGAAATCAGTAAGTGTGCTGTTGGAACCCACACATTCAGCAATTAAGATGTGTTGGTTATTTCCAATGTTGCTCCTTGCTCTCTTTTGGCCAAATCCAATGATCTGGAATACTGCTTTTCTTTTACAGAAGTGTTGGTGTGATTAGGCAAGAACGTTTTCTTTCTAAACAGGATTGAGCACAAAGGAAGAGACTACAGGCCTGTTTATCAAGGGAACTTCATTCTTCTCTGAACCTTGATGGTGGAGTGTCCCTTTAAAAACAAGAAGAAACAACACGACAGGGCAAGAATCTTCTTGCTGTCAGAGAGTTCCCTTTCCTGGCATCAGGGCCAGCAACATCTGGCAATTTAAACCTTGAGCTCTCCTAGTAGGCAGCTGTGAATAAACTGAAATATATTTTATCACATTTTTCCCTATGAGAAGCTCAAATAATTCAAGTTACAAATAATTAATGTGAGAAGTACTCCCTAGTACAAAAGAGAGCTTCAAGATATGAAGATGGGTCATTTTCCAAGAGCTGAGACAAAGACACTAAAAATAAAGAACTCCTTGATAGATGTATATATATCTGAATCTACTGATAAATGATTATCCATTTATCTATAGGTCAAGGACTTTACTTTTTTGTGTCTCTGCTCTTAGTATCTATCTATACTTATTTCATAAATATATATTTACTTTTATATATCTATATCATATATACATCAAGCAGATATATGGTTATCATGTGTTAACCAAGACAACTGTAAGGAGTTTTTGATTAATTTTCTTTTCTTCAATAAATGCATTGTAGACAAAAGCAGTGGGTGTTTTCATTACTTGTTTGGACTCTTTTTATTATGCTTCTTTGGACTGTTTTGAAACTCATTGGCTGTGGACATTCAAAAACTCTTGAGAAATTTTAAAGTAGAATATCACTGAATCTTCCTTGCCCTCTCTAAATGTTCCTTAGAAACCCAACCTCCATGTAATTAAACTAGAGAGATCTAGAGCCTTAGAAAAAAAGCATGCGTGGGATGAACCAGATATTTTACAGGACAATCCCATCATATCGTTTCTGTTTCCTTGAAACTTCCTTTTTAAGGAGGTTCTATAAGCCCTCACTGATGGGGACTATAATTCTAACTTTCCTGCCAGTTCTCAGACAGCAGGAAAATTTAGCAACTACACTAATTTTACCAGGGGGCTGGGGAAATGGTTATTGGCTCTTCTCTCCAACTACTTAAATGATTCTTCTGTGGTGAGAGTAAAGAAAAATCCTTAACTCCAAGTTCTTGGTGGTTTTTAGTTAATCGACTTCTAATGAGGTATCTGGCACCAGCAGGTCCATGAGGCTGAAAATGTGTCTCCTTTTTTTTTTTTTTTTTTTGGATTTAGGTCAATCTTGCATTGAGTTTGAACACTTTAGCCCAGCTCATTCAGTGCACGAAGATGAACATATACCATAAAAAAGCTCTTTAAAATGTCTACCAGGGCCAGAAATATCATGTATCATGCATCATTGCTTATAAATATAAAAAATAACAATTACTCACATATGTAAATGCTTAACCAAGTACCTTGTTTTCCCACCTCCACCATGGAAATTATGTGGGGACAAATTCTTGCCATTTTTCATGACCATTCCCTTGCTGTGGAGAGCTAGGAACATGGAAAGACATTTGCTGTAAGACTACGCTCCCAGATGATCTCTCTCACACATATCTTATCTTCTGCTTTTCTCTCATTTTCTTCTCCTTTCCCTTTATCATTCTCTTTTTGGGTTAACATTACCTCAAAAGAGCAAAGGAATCTGAGACTTCTATTCATTTTGTTTGTTACCAAATAATTACATAATTAATTAAAATAAAGAGACTGATTTCGTTAAGCACAGAAAATAAAGTATGATATTGAAGCCAGGAACAAAAACAAAAAATCAGCAAGGCGGTGAAAGTTGAGGCTACAGAGTATTGGCATGCTCCCTTGTTAATGATATAAACATAGTTAGCTTGTTCTTACGAAGACTCAGTCTTCTCATCTGCATATTGGGATTCACGTTGGTTGTGTGAGAATCTGACAGGCTTAATACATAGCAACCCTCTACCCTACCCAAGTTCTGAGAAAATTGAGAAACTATTACAAAGAAGTGACAGATGACGTTCAAATGCTAAAGCTTAAGTAAGAGGATGTAGCCCCATATCCGAGCTAAACAAAACTGCTGAGTAAATCTCAGAGTGAAACAGAAAACCATCCTGTGTCAGACCTAGTGTCAGACCTAGAGCATGGAGGGACTTCACGTCCTGGGGACAAGGAAAAAGAAATGATGAACGGGAAGAAGAGAAGCTTAAGTCGGGATGACCAATTTATTCTCCTCAGAGTTACTGGTCCGATAAACCATTTCATTTCTTCTGCCGGCATAGTGATTCAAGGTAACAAAGGGCCTGAAGCTAGAAAGAACCCTTCCCTCGTATTATGCCTCTGGGTTTCTGTGGTCTTAACCCGTTGTGTTCGGACGTCAAGCACATTGTCAATGAGGGAAACAGTCACCACCTCAGGAAAAGAGAGCAATTTTCAGGGCAGTCTTATGTTCAGTTTCATGGACTCCTGCAATACTCCTGCAAGACCCACAAGTGAGGGCTCACATTTTGCACCCAGGAAGCTCTGCAACGGGTCAGAAGGAAAGTTGGATAAATGGACTCTCAGGGTAAAATTTTGCCCAAGGCTGAAAATTCACACCCTGTTCTATTTCCTTATTTCTGTCTTGAACTGTGTCCAGCCACGTAATCCAACAGAACATATCAGGGCACTGTAAAAAGAGCAAATGACAACCTCTGATTCAATAATAAAATTCCCTGGAATAAGAGATTCCGGGAGGTGATGAATTCGAACAGTATCTCCCCGTGTAAGTGAAAGATTGTATCTTAAGCATATTATATTAGTGTGCAAAAGGTCTAACCCTCAACTATATTCCCTTCCCTTTGCAAATCAAAGATATGCATATATATTTAATACTTTATATTAAATATATATTTATTTGTATTTTTATATTTATTTTATTATTTTTTCTATAGTCATATTAATTTCTACCCATGCACCTACATATCTATATGAGGTGTGTATGTATAGATACATACACGTACACACTAAGAGGCAGCCAACCCTGTTTCTTGTTCTGCTTAAATTTAGCTAAAGGGTGATTGATATCAACATAGAGTTACTTTTTATCCAGTAGCTGTAGTCTAGGCTGTTTCTCTCAACAATAGGACTAGTTTCTTGAGGATTCTGGACGTTTCATGGGTTCCAACCTGAGACTCTGATGCCCATGTTCTTTCTTTACAGATTCCAACAGAAATAAACCCACATAATTATCGCCAACAAATTTAGAAAATGAGATCGTCCTCAGCTACAAGAGCTTTATTCTAAGAAATGGTACATTGTCTCAGAATCTAGCACTTGGTATTTCCAGAAGCTGTAGAAGACACAATGTTATCTCAGCAGATGAAGAACACCTTACTTTTGTCCTACTGGAATAGCTCTCAGTTCATGCCAGTTACCGGAATCTACAATCTGTAAACTTGCTTGGTGGATTGTTGGCTCCTTACAGATGGTTCCTTCTGGCACTATTCACTCGTTCCACCTGGGAGGAAAAATTTACTTGTTGTTCTTTTAGATATCACTGCTTTCTTGCCAAATTAAAATTTTGCAGGGGTGCCGTCTGAATCCTCAGCTCTTTTGGGGTTCTTTTTCTCTTTATCTCTAGATATCTGAAACCTATTCATTTCTGCTTGTCCCTCGAGGCTCATGTTTCTGCCACCGTCGTTCTAAACTGAGCCCACTTCTGCACCCGTGCTTCTGAGTGGAGGCATTGTGTCTTTAATTCTGTATCAAAGGGACCCTACCCACTTCTGTTTTTGAGTTGCCTGAGTCCAAGACACCTGCCTTCTAGGGAAAATTTCTTTCCCAATTCAGACCCAACTTCAGCGCATGTGAGGAGGTAATGATGGAGTCAATGGACAGACCACATGATGCAAGATGGGTCCTTTCTCATTTTCTTTCTTTTTCTTTTTCTTTATTTTTTTCTTTTTTTTGGGGGGGGGCTGGTCTAGAACTGACTACTTAGACTTAGCACCTACACTTTAAAGACCAAATCTGACTGATGTACCCCCACTCAGTCTGGCACCAAAAATGTGGTTCAATCCCCCAATACCTAGAAGGGTTGTACACAGAAAGATTATTTTCCTAATGGCTGGGATTTTTGCTAACGAGGAGGTGTACCTCTGAGATAAGCTATAGGAGCTTGATGCTGAGGCTTTTTGCACCTGTTCAATACAAGCTGGTAACTCACACGAGGCCCACGTACAACCTGCATCTTTCTTGGGGGAGACCAGCTGGATGGGCAGCTTCTACGGAGGCCAACTTGTGTGGCTGCCATGAATTTATCAAAGCTATTTACAAGGCCTGCATGCTCTGTCTGAGGTCTGAGTAGCCTGAACATCCTTGTAAGCTCTCTTGCTCCGTGGTTCAAAACCAGTACCTTTGCCAAGGTTATACCCCTTTGATGGAGGCAGGTAGAGCCCAAGCAACTTTCCTTTGAAGCTGCCTGTGCATGTGTCCTTAGTTCTAGGGAAACAGTTACTTTGCTGCAGATTAAGTCACCACAAGTAAAACCAAACACCTGAAACAGCCAATTAAAAGCTGAATGGCCTTTTCAAAGCAGCTAAGAGCCAAAGACATGAGGGCAAAGATTTGCCTGGGTTAATATAAGTCTACACAAGCCACGAAGATAAGAACATTCTTCCCACACACTGTGCTCACAGCTCCAAGACATATCTCTTAGCCACAACAAAAACCAATTAGTAGGTATATTCAGCTTCTTTAATTTTTCCATTTTCTTCTTCTACCCAGGACTCTCAGGAGGTCCCAAATCACTGTGTGCAGATTTTCAATAGAAAGGTCAAACCCATTCTAAGACAGTTGATTCTGTTTGCCTTCTTTGAGAATAAAAAGGGACCAGGAGAGTAAGGAGGAAGACATTTTATGAAAATGCACTTTTTAGAGAATTGTGCACGGGTCTCATCCCATTCCATCCCACTTGTGAGAGGGCTGTCCGTCCATCTCCATTCCAACCTTCCGAAGGGCTTCCGGAAGGCTATTTGGAAAGTTTGTAACATGATTCCAGCACGTCAGGGGCATCAGGATCTGCCTCGTACCTGAGAAACCTAGAGCATAAGCAATCCTCTAGGCAGAGCACATCCAGTGGGGATGACGGGGAGGGAAGGAGGGGTGGGGAAAGCTGGAGGTGAACTCCCGGGGATCAAGAGTATCCCGTGTGGTGATAAACCAGCATCTTCGACTCATGCCATGTTGTTCATGTGGATGGTAGCATCAAGAGGGAACAAAAGGGGGGGTGTGTGCTGTGTGGCTCAGTTGGTTAAGCGACTGCCTTCGGCTCGGGTCATGATCCTGGAGTCCCACAATCGAGTCCCACATCGGGCTCCCTGCACAACAGGGTGTCTGCTTCTCCCTCTAATCCATCTCCTTCTCATGTTCTCTCTCATTCTCTCTCTCTCTCAAATAAAAAATAAATAAAAATCTTAAAAAAAAAAGCAATAAAACAAAGCAAAAAAGTGAACATAAGGTCGCCTCCTTACATAGCAAATGCCCATGTAATAGGTTTGCCGTGAGGACTGACTCAGTCATATAAGTGAAAGTCTTAGTACAGTGTTCTTACTCTCTACGATCAATACTGGCATCACTACCAGCCCATGTAGGTGAGTGCCTTTGTGACGTTCTTTCCAACCTTTTATGACACACCCCTGCCCTACTCCTCACCATTCAGCCTCAGTTGGCACGTGTGGTCATTTCTGCTACCGTATGACCCACGTTCCTCAAAATCAGTACTCCACGCATAAATCATGCAATTAAAAACCACCGAGCTTTGGATACATTGAGTTAGGGGACACGACATTCATAAACCTCATCAATGCCACTTCAAAAACCTACTAAGAACCTCATGAAAAACAGTAGCCCCTGCTAAATGGTTAAGAGCTACCGAACTACTCCCATAAACATGGCACATGAAGCTGGCCCGATGGATGTGGGGACGGTTGCAGCAGCTGGGAGTTATTGTGCAGTGGTGGAAGGAGCAGCAGAAAGTGGTCCCACCAGATGTGGATGGGTGTGGCTCGTGGTCGGGTGAGGTCTGTCTGTCTGTGTGCTTTGTGTATTCCTAGATGGCTCTGTTCATGAAGGAGTGAAGTCTTCTGTGTTTACCCAGTGTTCCCCATTCATGAAAAGCACAACGGCAAATGCAAAACTTGTGTTAGGCGCAAATTGGTCCTTAAGGTACCAATCGCATTGGAACAAATTCACATTTTCAGGACAAGGAGAACTGACAGTGCATCTTTACAAACCAGAAGCCCTGCAGCTCCTGGCCTGCTTTGAAACAGTATAATTTATGAGAATATGATCTCCCAAGTGCATTGGCTACAGCCTTTGGATGTAGGCCATGGGTGTTGGCCAAAAGAAATATATAATAGGGGAGAGAACTCTGAGGGCCCTTGTTGGGAGAGCCATAACACCCTCACAAAGTTACTCAATTTTCTGGTTAAATTATTTGTGAGGGGACAGACAATACCTACAGGATTGCTACGAGGTCTACAAGCAGAAAGAGGAAAAAAGAAAGAGGAGAAAAACAAAAGGTCCTGACCAATTCTTAGAAATGACAAAGGAGATATGACTCACCCCACAATATCATGTGATAGATTTAAATGGCAACCTTTTTTTTTTTTAAACTAAAAACGAAGACATGGGATTTTAGAAAAAAAAAAATCAGTATGTTTACAAACATCTATCAAAGCCTTCAAAACCTAATTCCTCTTATTTCAAGGTTGATTTATTTAAATATTTATTTATTTACATGTTTATTTATTTACTTGTTTATTTATAGAGAGAGACAGAGAGAACATGAGCAGGGGGAGGGGCCGAGGGAGGGAGGGGGAACAGACTCCGGGATGAGCAGGAGCCTGACCGGGGGCTCCGTCCCAGCACCCTGAGATCACGACCGGAGCTGAAATCAAGAGTCAATTGCTTAACTGGCTGACCCATTCAGGTGTCCCTCAAGATTGATTTTTTTTTTAAAATGTCTACTTCTTTTGGGTTTGGGTAAAAAAGAACAAATCTAATTTACCAAGAAATGTAAAAGCTTACTTTTTTCATGATTGAAATGATAAAGAAGACCTAAGTTGTGTGCAGAAGCAAATTTTTAGTCACTAAAAGCACATCAAACTAAAATCTCATGAGTTTAATAAAAACACTGTAAAAAAGGATTGAAATATCGTAACAATAATATGATACCATAATAAGAAATCCATCCACTCTCACATCTTTGCAGAAGTTTAGTTTGGGGGCATTTCTATAATCTTGAATTTCCTTTTTTTTTTTTTTTTTAAAGAAATCAGTGTTTGTGGGTAGGGTCCATTTCTTTAGATGAGAGTTTCACCAAGAATCAAAACTGCCTTATTAGTTGTATTCTTGCACATCCAAGACTTCTACTCTATCCCATCTGTGGTCAGTTGCTTCATTGAAATATATTTTGGACAATGAGTTATTTGGCATAATGTAGCAAAGCAACTGGCTGTTTGACATTTTTTTGTTTGGTATCATGTGGACAGTCATTTTTAGAACCAACTGTAAATAACTTTTCTCGAGTATTTAGCAAGAATCATGCTATAGTAGGCATTCCAGAAATATCCAAGGAGAATCAGCAAGCTTTTATCATACAGTCATTGGTCCTCACATGCTCCTGAGCTGTTAATTACATTACAGTAGGGTTTCAGTGTCTCTTACTTCCTTTTCTACTAGCTCTAATAAGGACTCTGGTTTTAAAGTGTTTATTTATTTATTTGAGAGAGAGAGAGAGAGAGAAAGAGAGCACACATACATGAGGGGCAGAAAAAGAGACAGAATCTCAAACAGACTCCCCATTGAATACAGAGCCTGACTGTGGGCTCAGTCCCAGGACCCCAAGATCATGACCTGAGCTGAAACCAAGAGTTGGACATCTAGTCGATTGAGTCACCCAGATGCCCCAAGAACTCTGATTTTAATCCTTCTGTTTTCTCAAGGTCTAACACAGCACTGAGTACAAAGTAGGTTCTCTCTCTATACCAGTTATATGGAATGAAGACATTATAGGAAGGTTAGGGCTGAATTGTCCTAGTTTGGCTTTTTATATATCGAAATAATCACATGGTTGTTGGAACCAGATTTTATTAGTTCAGAAAGGAAAACATTCTGGATTTTATTTCTTCCCCATTTTTAATGGACTAAGTCAATTTAGGTCACTGTGGATGTGTGCATGAAGCCGTGACCTGCAAGCCAGGGTTGCTGTTCTTATTACTAGGACTACGGAAGCCCCTTTAAGCTGAATGTCTATCATTTCAAAGTAAGAAAAGAAGCAGGCTCATATGGAAGTCATCTCTGGAGTTTCCTGTCCCTCTCCCCGGCCTCCAGTCCCCTCAAAGTTAGTCTTCCTCTGCTTCTTTCCATGTCAAGTCAGAACTGGACCAGTATCACTGGTTTCCTAGGAAACCCTGAAAAAGATGATCTTTACATAACTTGCTTTGCCCACTGTTGGAACGCAGCCACTTCTGGGGAAAGGCGGAGCAGCTGCCTAGCTGGTTCATAGCAACACTTCACAATAGTGTAGGAGGAAAACAGAGAAGAGCAATGCACTTAAATTAAACCGCCCTGGGGAGGGGAAGGGACCGGGGCAGAAGACAATCATTTAGAATCCGGAGTATCTAACTAGTCAGCAGACCTACTCCAAAAGGGGAAGGCGGTGAATTTTTCATGAAATCACCATAACGTCTCTTTGGTTTCATCTTCTTGTCAAAAGGCAATGCAACGCATTTAAATGCTATCCTTTATCAAAAACTAACAATGTACTGTGTGGTGATCAACATCACAGAATAAAAATAAATAAATAAAAAATAAATGCTATCTTTTGAGAAGTCCGTCTGTTTTGAACACACTACCCAAGGGGCAGTTGTTTCGTTGTTGTTGTTTTCAACAACTTTTATTTCAAAATAAAACGACAAAAGAACACCAACAGCAAAGAATAAAAGTCAACTGGGTGATGTTTTTGTACAATTCCTACTATTTTTCCCAAAAGTTCATAACATTTCGCTCCACCACCACTTGCTCAGAATTTGCCAAAACCCAGATAACAATGCAAGAAGCTTCGTTCCCAACTGGTCTGTTCTGCTTTTAGCACAGAAACAAGCTCCCTATTTGCAGCACACCCCACTCCCCGTGAACCACGCTGCATTAACTATGGGTTAGAAGAAGAGAAGGCAAACTCCAATTTGCAAATGGTAAAGAGGAAAACATTGGAGCGGATGAAATCAAGACCGCCCTGTAATGCTGCCTCGTTCGCTCTGCATCAGGGCACCCAGCCAAGGGGGCAAATAGAAGCTTAAAATTCTTCTCAAGCTGCTCTAGACTCGTGGCTCACCCAGTGGCCAAGCCACTTCTTCCCGGCACAATGGCGCCATCTGTTGGCCAAACTCGGAGTGGGGCTACTTTCTTCAGTGGGCTGTGGTCAGTCTGCGCGACGGAGAGAACCCCCCCTTTTTTTTTTCTCCAGTAGAAACTCCAGATCGAATCTTAGAACCCAGGAGCCTAGACCCTAGACCCTAGACCCAAGACCCTAGAGGGTCTTCTGGTAAAAAAATACTTCATTTTCTAGACAAGGAGATGAATACCAGGGATGGCTGCATAATTTTCACAGCCCGCTACAGAATGAAAATGGGACCCCCTGATTTAGAAAACAGGCAGAAGTAGTGTTCGAAGTCCTGAAATTACTTTCTTTGGAGATCTCTCTCAACTTGTTATAATGTTTTTAATTCTATTAAATTCTTTTTTTAATTTATTAAAATTAATAAATTTATTTTTTTTAAAGATTTTGTTTATTTATTTGACAGAGAGAGAGAGAGAGAGATCACAAGCAGGCAGAGAGGTTGGCGGGGTAAGGGGGGTGAGGGGGAGCAGGCTCCCTGCTGAGCAGAAATCCCAGGACCCTGAGATCATGACCTGGGCCAAAGGCAGAGGCTTAACCCACTGAGCCACCCAGGCTTACCTCACGTGGTGTTATTTCTTTAACGTCGTCCTCAGCAAGAACATTTTAAAATGTGGTAATTAGCATGAATTTCTTGTTCATCCTTCTAGTCCCCGGGGCCAGTTTTAAATACAAATATAAGAGCATTTCACCAGTACATAGATTCACCTAAATTACACAATTTGTGTTTTGTAGGTCATATCTGCATATCTGTTTCCTTCACGACAGCGGAAATGTTATAGAAAACTACTTCTGCTGTTCTATCCCTTCTTGATATACATTTTATCAACACTCTACCTGTGGCTCACTGATGAGTAAAGACGGAGTGGAAGGACAGTAACTATGGATGCTACTCTGTTTCCACCGTGGTCATCCTTTCCAACATCAGAGTGTGGCTGATACAGCAAGAAAGGACGTGACAGGTTCCTCGGTCATGTAGGTTTCCTCGAATGTCCCTGCCTTCCTTCTGCATTGGAAAGCAACTTCCCACTTCACGGGAAAATGCGTCTTCCCAGCGATGTCGGAGGTCCTGCTGGCTCACTTGGAGAAAAAGCACACTTAGCTCGTACTCTTGAGTCTACCCATCATTGATCCACACTCCGTCCCAGGAACTTCCCTGGTCAAATCTGAAAGTGGCCCCTGTACTTAGGGTAGAGAGACCAAAAAAAGAGGCAGGCCACTCCAAGTGGGTAGGTGGCGTTTTAATAAGCCAAGGCAACTTGCCCATGAGGCTTGTCTTGGACAGCAGCAAGACAAGATCCCCGCACCCGCCCGCCAAAACTTAAAAGTTTACAGAGGCCCTTGTCAAGTGTAGCCACTGCTACCTTGCGGTGTGGTCAGCACCCGATTATGATGTCTAGGCCATGTCCTTGGGGAGGCCTCTCAGAGTGGGAAAGCCAGTACAACCCACATCTTAAAGACAGTGGAGGGGGAGAGGAAATTCTGAATGCCAAGGTCCAGCTCACCAGTCAGTCAGTGGCCACAGCACTGGGAGAAGGGAGGGCAATGGCACATCTTTCCTGCTCACCATTTCTTCCAGTTATTAGCTTGGAATGGGAGTGGTTATTAGGTAAGAGCTGGAAAGTGGAGCATGAGAGAGTGTACGGAAGTTAAATGAGAGTGGGAAATGTATTTAAATGAGTTTTGTGTTGACTTAGAGTTCTCTATCTCAAGATTTTTTTTTTTAAGCCATAGATCCTTAGAAAGTTGAACCTGCATAGTTTATTAGGGACTACGACCTCAGAGCAAAAGTGATGGACAGGAATAATAAAACAAGAGAGGAGGGAAAATCAAAGTAAAGATGTTTTGTCAGCTCGGCCAGGATAACTTGTTGTTCAATCCAATGGGAACTTCTTAGAAGCTGCATGGAATAAACCTTTGAAATGATCATTCCACAGAGGGAGGAGAAGCTTTCATTCATTGGCTCTCATCCACTTTTGTTAAAGGGTCAATTTCATAGGACTTTAACCCTCCTAAAGTTCAAGGGTGAACATGCATGAGCCCCGAGTGAGCTTCTGCTCCCGTGTCACAAAAAGCCCAGGGGCAGGTAAGGGGAATGTTGCACGGGCTTGAAGGGAGGTAGTGCCAGGATGCACCTGCAGGAAGCTATTTGGAACCCGTGCAAAACTCATCACTGAAATGGTGGCCAAAACCAGAGAACAATGAGACGGAATGGATCTGTTATGAAACATAAGAGGCGTGCAATATAGGTACTTTCCCAGGTTCTTTGGGGGAAATTTAACTTGCCCTCCCCCTTTTAAACCCTGGATGTATGCAATCTTGCCTCCTCATCAAATGTCCTCCCTCCCCCTTTAAGACCCTATCTTCGGGAGGTTTGCTTCATACCACCTCTCCCCTCTCCGAGTTTGGAGTCTCCTCTTACCCCGTCCCTCCCAGTGAACCTTCTAGGTAGGACATCAGTGGCTACAGGGCAGTTCTCTATCCTACCCAAGCCCACATCTGGTCGTAGTCACATATTCTCTGGTCTCTGTGGAATGGAAGTGTCGTTACTTCTGAAACCAAGAAGCAATTCACCTCTGTTCCACCAGCCAAAGCAGCTTCCCAGAATTTCTTCATGCCCTTCACATCTCCTTGGGTGGAAGTTAGACCCCAGTCTGGCATATCTTCAAACGCCAAGAGGTATATTAGACTTTCCAAGTAGTCTTGTGGAAGCCCGTTCTCTCTAGCCTGGGGACAAATGATCCATCCCACACTGTCCTGACGTTAACTCTTTCCAGAGAATTCCCACAAATCCCCATACTTTCTATCCAGAAATGGGGTTAGTGGCACAAGAGGAATGGAGTAGACTCTTACACCTTACTCTTACATTGGCGGTTCCTCTAGTGTGATCTGTGTCACACTCACATGGACCCATCTTCTCTTGGCAATGCAGCTGGAGGTAACTACAGAGTTATGAACTCCTCAAAATACTACTAGCGATTCCCCCTTGTATGTTGGTTAGTCTTACTGTTGGTAGCTTATCTTCCTCTCCTCTCAGACTGAACTAGTTCTCTCAGAGAACTAATTTTCTCATACTCCCTGGAGACAGTCCAACCCTTACTGGTCTCAGAAACTAGTTGGATAACACCAGAAAAATCTCCATACAGATATGTAAATGTATGGAAAGACTATTCTTTCAATGTAATTCTACAGTAGGAAACATTTCCATTAATTTTAGTAATATAGAATACAATCTAGAGTTGTGGGTTTTGTTTTTATCCTTACTATGGTCTCGAACAAAACTATGTAAAATTGTGTATACTATACTGTATTTGTTATCTGAAAAAAGAATTTGAAATAAATCAACAGTTTTCTGGTTTTACTTTGACTAGAAAATTTTGAGGGTTGGGGCGCCTGGGTGAGGCAGTTGGTTGGTTAATAGTCTGACTCTTGGTTTTGGCTCAGGTTGTGAAGTAATCTCAGGGTTGTAAGGTTGAGCCCTGTATCAGGCTCCGCGCTCAAGTCAGAGTCTGCTTGAGATTCTCTCTCTCCCTCTCCCCCTCCTGCTCTCTCTCTTTCAAATGTATAAATAAATCTTCAGTGAAAAAAAAATTTTCAGGGTTACATTTTTTTTTTAAAGTACCTGTTAAGACTTTAATTAGAGTTATTGCTCTGAAGTAGGAGAAAGGAAATTCTAAGAAACTCAAAAATCCGAAGTACAAAAGTATATTGATCTCAGGTTGGGTAAGTTAGAAAGAAATGGCAAGTGGAAAAGGAAGAGAAAATCAGGACCAATATTCTAGCCTGGGACTAGGGCTGTTTGGTCATTCTGTGAGTTATTTTCACTGCTGCAAACATGACTTCCTGAAGCTAACGATTTTAAGCACCAATAGGGATAATGCGAACCTCTAGTATTTTTCTTGTCAAAAAGAAATAGCTCAGGTACAGTTTAGAACACACAGTTCTGAGTAACAGCACAGCTGGCCAAGTTCATCTACAAGCTCTTATGTACATATGAAATAGAGTTGATTAGAAAGCATGGTTTTGTCCCCAAGTTAACTCCTTCTGGATCATTCTCGAGGCACTAAGATGACAACTAAAAGTCATTAGTGGCCAGTTTTGCCTGAAATATTACTGGGTCCCTCTAAGCTGTTCTGTTATTTCACAAGGAAACTATCAAAATTACTTATTGATTGTAATCATGACCAGGAAGTTTCGAAGGGATTTTTTTTCGCCGGTGATCGCATTCACCTTTTTTCTAAAATGGCTACAAACTAGTTGTGCTGTTTTCCCAGAAATAATGTTTTCATTACTATTTTTTTAAAGATTTGATTTATTTGACAGAGAGAGAGATCACAAGTAGGCAGAGAGGCAGACAGAGGGGGAGCAGGAAGCAGGCCCCCTGCTGAGCAGAGAGCCCGATGTGGGGCTCAATCCCAGGACCCTGAGATCATGACCTGAGCCTAAGGCAGAGGAATTAACCACTGAGCCACCCAGGTGCCCTCTTTTCATTACTATTAATAAGTAGCTCGTTTTATGAGTCTCAAACAAAAGACAGTTAAAGAACAGTGATCAGAGGATATTCAGGATTTTGTTTTGCCTTGTTTTATTTATTCCCTCCAATGCTAATGATCTAGGAGAAAACATTGTTTCCTAATTTTTCGCCCTCGACAGTATGAAATTATTTAAGCAATCACTGTAGCAGAATTCCCTGTGTTTTGGAAAAGGCTCATTAGCTAGTGACACTGAACAGAAGTCGTTAAAATTAATAAGCAAGGCAGAGGAGTCTTGCTTCTGAAGATGAGTAACATCCCTTCCATATTTGTACTTTTTTTTTTCTTTAAATGATGAATTGAAGTTTTTTAAAACATGGGCCACTTGTGCTTCTCTGGATATCCCCTTCCCTAAGTTATCTCCGGCAGCACTGTGTCAGCCAGAAACTTTTTCTGATACCGGAGGGTGCTCCGTGAACTTTTGGCTTCCCCACAGACGATTTAAATTGCTTTGAACCGTTCTCCCTTGAGGTTCCTGCTAATGTGTCTCCTGCTAAGGAGAGAACGATAAAGCTTCAGTCAGCCTGCATGCTGGTTGCACAGCTGTCAAGAAAGTGAGACAGCGAGACTACTAGAAACATATGCTCTATGTCATCGTTTTTTCAAAGAGGTGATGGAGCGTGGCGGTCCACCCCTGCACCTGTCCCATCCCCAGAACACACCTTGAAGGATGCTGGCCCGATGTTGGACAGCTGGAGGTGCAATTTCCACCAGACTCTCATTCAGTATGCAACAGAGAATTCCATATTGCAGAAAGTTAGCTGCTAGTAAAACTACTTGCTTTCTTCCCTTTTTATGGAGAGAAAAATATAGCTTCATTGGGTACTTGAAAAATGTATTCTATCACTGCAGGGCTTGGGGAATTTGAGGGCCAATTAAACTTTAAGATTAAATTTGTATCTATTATGATTATTTTCCTGAAAAAAAAACCCACATAATATTCAACACCCTATTTTAATTATAGTAAATGTCTTGGGTGCCTCACTTATTAGATCCATAACTCATGTATTTAAATTAAAGAAATGTTATTAGATACCCATTAAAAATTTTAGAATGCAAGGTTCCATTATTCAGTAAGTAAATTTCTTAGTGAGGAGGGGTTTCCCTTCTCCACCCTACTGGTGAAGCAACATTATACATTCCTTTAATTGTTATTAGTCGATAATACATTGCTGCAAATAGTAATTCTCTAATCTCCTCAGGATTTACTTTGTGTGTCTGTCTGAGAAGGTTAGAATGCCCTGACAATTGCTTCAACCAGCATCAGGACGATGAGTAAACTCGGGCTTTTCAGTAAAGATAGACTTCATCTGTCTGCGTCAATACATCTGACTTAAACTTTGTAATGAGGACCCTTCTGACGCTTCCTAAAAGCTGGTGCAGCATTATGGTATCTTATGCCCTTGTTTTGTTTTGTTTTGGTTTTTTTAAAGATTTTATTTATTTATTTGACAGAGAGAGATCACAAGTAGATGGAGAGGCAGGCAGAGAGAGAGGGAGAGAGGGAACCAGGCTCCCTGCTGAGCAGAGAGCCCAATGCGGGGCTCGATCCCAGGACCCTGAGACTGTAACCTGACCTGAAAGCAGAGGCTTTAACCCACTGAGCTACCCAGGCGTCCCCTAAGCATCCAACTCTTGATTCGGCTCAGATCATGATCTCAGGGCTGTGAGATCAAACCCTGTGTTGGGCACGGAGTCTGCTTAAGAAGTTCCCTTTCTCCCTTTCCCCTTCCCCCCACTTGCACGCTCAATCTCTCCCCTCTCTCCCCCCCCACCTCCTGTCTAAAATAAATAAATAAATCTTTTAAAAATAATAAAAAGTAAAAGCTAAGGTAGCAACATTCAGCATCTCTGTCAAATGGTGTCTGTGGGTTTCTAAGCAGACTTCATTCACTGAATCTGTCCCAAACCTGCATAGTTCCAAAGAGCCATTCACCCACCCCTTATGTTAAAAATCCTCCCTCTACTGCATGGAATGTCCAGGTATCAAATTTATTACTTACGTGTCTGTTCATAAGAGTATAAGAGAGCTGGTCCCAGTTGCACCACATTCAAGTAGAATTTTTTTTTTTTAAGATTTTATTTATTTATTTGACAGAGAGAGATCACAAGTAGGCAGAGAGGCAGGCAGAGAGAGAGAGAGAGAGAGAAGGAAGCAGGCTCCCTGCTGAGCAGAGAGCCCGATGCGGGACTCGATCCCAGGACCCTGAGATCATGACCTGAGCCGAAGGCAGCGGCTCAACCCACTGAGCCACCCAGGCGCCCCAGTAGAATTGTTTTTAAGAGTGACTTTTTTTTTTTTTTTTTTTTGTCTTTGCTGATTATAAACTCTTTGACTTCAGAGCTCTTACCTGGTCAGTTCAAACAACATCGTCATCTCAGAGGAAACCATTGGAAGACCCCCAGCTCAGCCCACCACCCCAGAGAGGCTAGGGAAGCTTAGAGGGTCAGGAGTGCACAGAGGGGTAGGTTTCATTTAAAGTCTTGCTTGGAGAAGCATCTATGGATTAAACCATAATTGTATCCTTCAAAACCAGCCAATATTAGGAATATAGGACCACACGGGAGAAAACACATGCATACACACACACACACACACACACACACACACACACACACGAACCTGTGTACACACACAGTTACTCAAAGCTATGCAGGCAGAATAGCTTAGTAGAATATTTGCTAATTTTGAATTTAAAAGAACTAAAGGCCTAAGTTTACATTTTAGCTCACAATTGGACCAGATATTTTTACATGAGGTGGTCCACATTTCCTCACTTCAGTTTCTCCTTCTAAAAATAAAGATATCGCTAAGCATGATACCCTCTAGTTCCATCCACGTCGTTGCAAATGGCAAGGTTTCATTCCTTTTGATGGCTGTATAGTATTCCCTTGTGTATATATACCACATCTTCTTTATCCATTCATCTGTTGATGGATATCTAGGTTCTTTCCATAGTTGGGCTATTGTAGACATTGCTGCTATAAACATTTGGGTGCATGTGCCCCTTCGGATCACTATGGTTGTTACTTTAGGGTAAATACCCAGTAGTGCAATTGCTGGGTCATAGAGTAGTTCTATTTTCAACATTTTGAGGAACCTCCATGCTGTTTTCCAGAGCGGTTGCACCAGCTTGCATTCCCACCAACAGTGTAGGAGGGTTCCCCTTTCTCCGCATCCTCGCCAGCATCTGTCATTTCCTGACTTGTTAATTTTAGCTATTCTGTCTGGGGTGAGGTGCTATCTCATTGTGGTTTTGATTTGTATTTCCCCGATGCCAAGTGATATGGAGCACTTTTTCATGTGTCTGTTGGCCATCTGGATGTCTTCTTTGCAGACATGTCTGTTCGTGTCTTCTGTCCATTTCTTGATTGGATTATTTGTTCTTTGGGTGTTGAGTTTGCTAAGTTCTTTATAAATTGTGGACACTAGCCCTTTATCTGATATGTCGTTTGCAAATATCTTCTCCCATTCTGTCAGTTGTCTTTTGGTTTTGTTAACTGTTTCCTTTGCTGTGCAAAAGCTTTTGATCTTGATAAAATCCCAATAGTTCATTTTTGCACTTGCTTCCCTTGCCTTTGGTGATGTTCCTAGGAAGATGTTGCTGCGGCTGAGGTCGAAGAGGTTGCTGCCTGTGTTCTCCTCAAGGATTTTGATGGATTCCTTCTCACATTGAGGTCCTCCATCCATTTTGAGTCTATTTTCATGTGTGGTGTAAGGAAATGGTCCAATTTCATTTTTATGCATGTGGCTGTCCAATTTTCCCAGCACCATTTATTGAAGAGGCTGTCCCTTTTCCATTGGACATTCTTTCCTGCTTTGTCGAAGATGAGTTGACCATAGAGTTGAGGGTCTATTTCTGGGCTCTCTGTTCTGTTCCATTGATCTATGTGTCTGTTTTTGTGCCGGTACCATGCTGTCTTGATGATGACAGCTTTGTAATAGAGCTTGAAGTCCGGAATTGTGATGCCACCAACTTTGGCTTTCTTTTTCAATATTCCTTTGGCTATTCGAGGTCTTTTCTGGTTCCATATAAATTTTAGGATTATTTGTTCCATTTCTTTGAAGAAAATGGATGGTACTTTGATAGGAATTGCATTAAATGTGTATATTGCTTTAGGAAACGTAGACATTTTCACAATATTTATGCTTAGTGAAATAAGTCAAGCAGAGAAAGACAACTATCATATGATTTCCCTGATATGAGGAAGTGGAGATGCAAGATGGGGGGTTAATGGGGTAGGAGAAGAATAAATGAAACAAGATGGGATTGGGAGGGGGACAAACCATAAGTGACTCTTAATCTCACAAAACAAATTGAGGGTTGCTGGGGGGAGGGGGCTTGGGAGAAGGGGGGTGAGGTTATGGACACTGGGGAGGGTATGCGCTATGGTGAGTGCTGTGAAGTGTGTAAACCTGGCGATTCACGGACCTGTACCCCTGGGGATAAAAATATATTTTATGTTTATAAAAAATTTTTAAAAATGTGTGTAATGCCATGTATAAAAATAAAAATAGAGATATTGGGGTGCCTGGGTGGCTCAGTAGGTTAAAACCTCTGACTACGGCTCATGTCATGATCTCAAGGTCCTGGGATCGAGCCCTGCATTGGGCTCTCTGCTCAGCAGGGAGCCTGCTTCTCCTACCACCCCTGCCTCTGCCTGCCTCTCTGCCTACTTGTGATCTTTGTCTGTCAAATAAATAAATAAAATCTTAAAAAAAAAGAGAGAGATTACCGGTCTATGGGATGGATCACTTGCTCAGAGCAGCCATGCATCATAGTGTAGCTACTAAATGCTAGGAAGGAAATTGAAATTATGAGACCAGTGGCTGTATCTTGGATTTTAGCTGAAGAAAGAGGAAGGAAAGCTTAGCCAGAACTTGTCACCGTATGATTTATTTTGAACAAGATCAACTTATGATTTATTTATTCTATAATAACATATGTTAAAATTATTCAGAAAGAACACAGATTATTATACATACCGTATAAAATATTTGTGTCTGTATAGAATACTGATGCATAAAGTGGTAAGCGTAATACGATCTCGCCATCTTGTGGTGGTGTGACATCTGGCAGCCGGATTATTTTCCTGGGTGTAGTGAGTTTTATCCTAATGCTGTGCCTCCGTGGCACATTTCCCCAAAACAAATAAAGAAGAAGAGGTAGATCATAGAGAGATGGGTAGATAGATAGATAGCTGGGTGATAGGAAAACAGAAGTTTTTAAAGATTTTTTATTTATTTATTTGACAGACAGATCACAAGTAGGTAGAGAGGCAGGCAGAGAGGAAGGAAAGCAGGTTCCCTGCTGAACAGAAAGCCAGATGCGGGGCTTGATCTGAGGACCCTAGGATCATCACCTGATCTGAAGGCAGAGGCTTTAACCCACTGAGCCACCCAGGTGCCCCAACAGAAGTTTTTAATCAGCATACATGTTATTCAGCATATACTTATTTAATAACCTTGATGCTTTTATTTTTTGAAAATGAATGGATTTTTTTCTTAGGATTAAATCCATTTATTGATTCTTTCAACATCATTGATGTGGTGCTCTCTATAGATTAGACACAGTGCGAGACCCCGGGTACGTGGCTGATCAGGAATGTGTGCCTGTCTTCAAACTTCAAATATTACCTTGAATATTGCTACAAGGTAAGGTCATGATCAAGTGATGTTATAGAAATTCCCAGGTGAGCCACTGGACTGTGAGTGGTACCCCTCAGAGGAGCCTTGAGAAAGAGGAAACAGGAGAGCTGAGTCTTGAAAATTGGAAGACAAGCTAGATTAATCTAGGTTCATTAGTCTAGAAATTCTCCACTAGAGTAAAACTGGGAGAAATAAGGCAGGGGAAGAAGTAGGATATCTTGGATATTCTACTTGGGTAGAAGGAATATCTTGGATAGAGAGAAGGAGCAATAATTTTAGTTCAATTCCTAATGCCTCTATGATTGATTTGCTAGGTGTCCCACCAGGTGCCAGGGCACCCCAGGAGACAAGGCACACATGAAAATTGTATCTTACAAAGGAAGCCACATACTTGAGATGAATGAGGAAAATAAGGGGGAGTAGATTGTCCCAAAACAATGGGATTTGCCCTGATTTTTGAAGGGCGGAGACCACCATGATAAACTAAAAAATGATTTAAAGACTAAAGGGGAAAAAACAGTTAATCAGGTAAGGGGGGAAATGGATGGATAAGAGGAAGAATTTTCAAGGCACTGGGGACAGTGCGAACGCTGGAACTATGTGCTTTCACCACTACCCTTTTCCCCAAGAAACAGAAGGAAACTGGATGTGAGCAGACCATGAAATGCAGTAGTAACGAGTCTGATGTGCTAGGCAGACTAATCCCTACTCTCCAAGATGTTTATGGCCTAATCCTGGAACTTGTGAACACTTATATGGTAAGAGCTAATTAAGGTTGCAGATGGAATTAAGACGGTTAATCCACTGACCTGCAAATGGGGAATGATCCCAGTCAAATTATGTGAGCTTTTAAACATCGGAGAGGGTGGAAGAAGGTAAGGCAGAAAGATGAGATAAAAGAAGAAGAAGTCCAGGAAATGACAAGAATTGAGCCATCATTGTTATCTTTGATGATGGATGAAGGAAATCATGAGCCAAGGATTTGGGTGGCATCTAGAAGCTAGAAAACACAAGGAAGTGGCTTCTCCTTTAGAACCTAGAGACAGGAACACACCTCATTCCACATCTTGATTTGAGTCAGAAGCTGGACTTCTGACTTAAAGAAGTAAAAGACAACACCTAGAAGACAGTTAGACTATTGTAGGTCACTGAGCTTGTAGGCATGTGCTTGGGCGGTGACAGAAAATTAATACACTAAATGTGTTGTCTGTGGGGAGATTAGGGCAGTCCTATAAGCCTGGTTATGGATTTTCTTCTTTGTGACCAACAGGGAGCTCTTCTCTATTTCAGGAAGGAAGATGACATAGTCTGGTTTGCTTATCCAAAGGGCACACTAACCAGCTTCACTGAGAATTGGTGAGTGGGAGCTACAGTGGACACAAGGAGATGCAGAAGAGGGACTGTTGCTATCGCCACTAATATGCAGTGGTGATTTGGACTACAGCCCACAGCAGCTGGGAGAAAAGAGACACATCCACTTACTTCAGAAGTACCAGATGGGAGATTCGACAAGGTGCGCTACTTAGCAGATGAGCATGTTACGACAAAGATTTACACTCATGTTAAGATTTCTGGTCTCTGATTGAGCATTGCATATTATTGTGGAAAGTGCTTGAAATACAGGCAGAGGAGCATACTTGCTGGGAAATGCAAATTCATATTTGGCAGTCTGATTTGAGATATTTGAGAGCTAGCCAAGTGGAGATGGCCAACAGAGGGTTGGGTTATACTGGTTTGTTGCAAAACGGTACACACTGGAAATGTACATACTTGGGAATTACATTTACAGGATAAAGAGAACCATGACATTGGTAAGATTGTTTGTGAATAGTATTAAAATAAGGACTGAAAGAACTATGAGACTTAGTAGCATTTATAGAACTTAAAGATACAGAGAAACTAGTTTAAAAAAGGGGGAGGGGCTACTGGAGAGTACAGGAAATCAAATGGGTAATGTTACATAAGCCAATATAATTCTCTGGAAGCAGGGAATGGTCAAATGTGTTACAAATTGCAAACAGAGAGATCTCGAAATATAAAGACCACAATGTTCCCATTGCATTTATTGACATAGATATTATGTGAGATATTGGCAAAAGTACTATTTATGGAGCGGAAGAGAGGAATCATAACTAGAGTTAGTTACAGAATGAGTGGAAGGGATGAAATGATTATAGTTTGTAGGGGAAAATTGAAAGAAAATTCTGGGTGACAGTAGGTTGCTTTCTTGCTTTGTTTTTCTATCTTCGTAAACTTGAACTTGCTACAAAGAAACCCTGATATTGTATAACAACAGAAAAATAAAACCAAAAGTCAAAGAAAACTATGCTTGGCACATCATAGTCAAACTGTGTAAAACCAAAGAGAAAAATGTGAAAGTGACACATATATATTGGGGGACCATCACTTAAAGACTAGAGATCACTCAGCAAAAGACTTGGAGTCCAGGAGACAGTGGAAAACATCTCCAATGTAATAGCAAAAGTAGCTGTCAACTCAGAATCTTATAGCCAATGAAAATATCCATCAGGAGCGAAGGTGAATTAAAAACATTCTCGGTTGTAAGAATGATAATAGAATTAGTTGCTCTGGAAGAAATGCTAACATAATTCTTTAGTCTAGAAGAGAGTTGGAGATTTAAAAACAAAGGAAAAGTCACAGAAAGGGAAAAAAAATCTGAATAAAACATTGTGGGCACTTAAAGAAACTTCTTCTACATTATAAAACATTATAACAACTTATTTATTTTTCTTCTCACAATCTTTAAAGTATGGTGAGTATTGAAAGAAAAGCTTTCAACATGGTTCAGTGGTATGCAAATGCAATATATGACAACTATGACATAAGGGGTGTAAGATGAAAGGACTTCTATGGTTTTAATATTTTTATACTTTAATTGGTTTGGTAAAATAATAATGCTAGACTTTGAAAAATTAGGTGTGTGTGTATTATAATCCCTAGAACTACCTCTCCTCCTCTAATAATACAAGAAGAGAGAGCCCCAGACCAATAGATAAATTGATTAAATGGAATACTCCAAATATTTAAATAATCTATAATAAAAGGGTATGCAGAAGAACAAAGAAGAACTGATAAACAGAAACTTTTTTTTAAGTGTAGGACCAAGTCTAATCATATCAATGTCACATTAAATACCAGCGGCCTGAAGACAAGAACTCAAAGACAGAAACTGTCAGATTGAATAATATTAACAAGACCCAATCATTGGAATTTTCCCCAATTACTTAGGAAACGTTACAATTATTTCCAATTACTTGGCAAACACACTTGAGATATAATAACATGGATAGATTAAAAGCAAAAACAATGGCAGCAATGTAATATGTACATGCTAATCAAAATAAAAATGGAGTTGCTATATTAATATGAAACAAATTGAGTAGAAAGATAATGGAGGGGAAAAAGAACATTACTTAATGATTAAAGGGTCTATTCATCAAGAAAGCATAAGAATCTTAAGTGTTTGTTTATCCAACAGAAGTGTACAAGAATACATAAAGGAAAATAATAGATCTGAAAAGAAAAACAGACACGCTTACTAGTTTCCTTGGAGACTTTAACATTCGTCTCCCATTAAGTGATAGAATGAGTAGACAGCAAATCAGTAAAAATATAGAAGACGTGACAACCAAAACGACCTAACGAATAGCATCGACAGCTGTTTGGAAAACACTTAATATTCAACATCTATCCATCATAACACCTGCCAGTCCTCTAGAAGTTTATTTAAGTGCCTGGAGAACACTGGGAAGAACAGAAAAGCTACAACTGGTGTCTGATTTAAAGGTGGAGGACAGTATTTTTATCCCTGGATCACAAATATAGCAACAGAGCCCATCACCGCCAATCCTATTCAGCGTGTTGACATGGTGATGGTAATGGTTAGACATCTACGAGACAGAGAGAGAGAGACTTAGAAAGATATTTCACACCTTAATACAAAATTAACTCAAAGTGCATTGTGTACCTAACTAATACAAAAACTATAGAAAAATTCTAACAAAACTCTGGAGAAAATGTTTGTGGCTGTTGGTTAGGCAGAGATCTTAAGATATAAAACCAAGATCACAATGTATATAAATAAATGAAACTCCATTAAAATTAGATTCCTTTCATATTTGCTCTGTGAGAGAAAATTGCTAAGGAACATGGAAAAACAAGGTACAGAATGTGAAGAAATACTTATCAGTTATACACATCTGACAAAAGACTTGTGTCCAAAATATATAAAGAGCTCTTAACAAAAAATTTTTTTTTCAACTTAAAAAAAATAAAAATAACTGGGCACCTCAGCCAAGGAAGTATACAGATAACAAATAGCCATAGGAAAAGATGTTCAACATTATTAGTCATAAAACAAATCTGAATTAAAACCACAGTGAAGTATCACTATACAACTATTAGAATGGCTACAATTAAGAAAATTAAAAAAAAATGATAGTGCTGAAATCCAGCAAGGGTATATTATGGCAAGTTTTAAGGTATGTTTTCATTCATTGTTGGTGGGAATACAAAATGGTAGACCTGCTTTTAAAAAAGTTTGTCAGCTGGGGCGCCTGGGTGGCTCAGTGGGTTAAGCCTCTGCCTTCAGCTCGGGTCATGGTCTCGGGGTCCTGGGATCGAGCTCCACATCGGGCTCTCTGCTCCACAGTGAGCCTGCTTCCCCCTCTCTCACTCTGCCTGCTGCTCTGCCTACTTGTAATCTCTCTCTCTGTGTGTCAAATAAATAAATAAAATATTTTTAAAAAATTTTTTAAAAATGTCAGCTTATTATAAACATGGGTTTACCCTATTACCCATCAATCTCAATCCTAGACAGACCCCTTGGCAATTACTCCCAACACCCACCCACCCCATCCCCAGGTAAACATCGACCTCTCTCTGTCACTTAAGCATTAGTTTGCATTTCTAGAAATTGATAAAAATAGAAGAATGAAGTAGGTACCTTTTTGATGTCTTTCACTCAGCATAACTAAGTGATTGAGATCCAACCACATTGTTGAGCGTATCAAGAACTCATTCCTTTTCATGGGTAAGTCATATTAAGTTGTAAAGAGATAGCTCTTTTTTTTTTTTTTATCCATCCCGTATTGATAAACATTTGTGCTGTTTCCACTTTTCAACTATTACAAATAAAGCTGCTGTGAGCAGTTGTGTATGAATCTGTGTATGGACACATGCTTTCTTTTCTCTCTGTTAAGTATGTAGAATTAGAATGGCTGGAATGTATGGTAGACATATGTGTAACTTTCTTAAGAAAAAGCCAAATTGTTTTCTAATCTGATGGTACCATTTTACATCCTCATCAAGAGCATAATGAGGGTTCCAGCTCCCCTGCAACCTTTCCAGCACTTACTATGATCAGTCTTTTTCACAGTAGCCTAATGCATGCAATGTTGTCTCCTGGTTTTAGACTGCATTTCTCTAAGGACTGATGGTACCGAACATCTTTCTTCTTACGTATGCTTATTTTATTTGCTATCGTATTTTCAGGGTTAAGCTGTCTGTTCCAATATTTTGCTCATTCTTCATTATATTATTTGTAGAGAGTCTGTTTAAAGACTGATGACAATCTTAGTCCGTGGTCATGCTTCTGAAAGCCAGACAATCAATAAAGATACATGGTTTTGAAGCTCTGACGGTGTGTAACAACCACCACAGACACATTGCTGAACGCCAGTCAATCAACAATGAACCCGCCTGGATAAGTCCACTCTCACACTCCCAGAGCTGAGATCAATCTCCTCCTGACTAGGAAAGCTCAAATCCTTGAACTCTACTTCTTCCAAATCCCTATTAAAATAAGATTCTTCGGGCGCCTGGGTGGCTCAGTGGGTTAAGCCGCTGCCTTCGGCTCAGGTCATGATCTCAAGGTCCTGGGATCGAGTCCCGCATGGGGCTCTCTGCTCGGCAGGGAGTCTGCTTCCTCCTCTCTCTCTCTCTCTGCCTGCCTCTCTGCCTACTTGTGACTTCTCTCTGTCAAATAAATAAATAAAATCTTTAAAAAAAATAATATTCTTCACATGAAAAAGTGCTCCACATCACTTGGCCTCAGGGAAATACAAATCAAAACCACAGTGAGATACCACCTCACACCAGCCAGAATGACTAAAATTAAATCAGGAAATGACAGATGTTGGCGAGGATGTGGAGAAAGGGGAACCCTCCTACACTGTTGGTGGAAATGCAAGCTGGTGCAGCCACTCTGGTAAACAACACGGAGGTTCCTTTAAAAGTTGAAAATAGAACTACCCTACAACCCAGCAATCACACTACTGGGTATTTACCCTAAAGATACAAGTGCAGTGATCTGAAGGGGCCACGTGCACCCAAATGTTTATAGCAGCAATGTCCACAATAGCCAAACTATGGAAAGAACCTAGATGTCCATCAACAGATGAATGGATCAAGAAGATGGTGTGTGTGTGTGTGTGTGTGTGTGTGTGTATAGATATAGATATAGATATATAGATATATGAGAATACTATGCAGCCATCAAAAGAAATGAAATCTTGCCATTTGCCACAACATGGATGGAACTAGAAGGTATTAATGCTGAGCGAAATAAGTCAATCAGAGAAAGACAATTATCATATCATCTCCCTGATATGAGGAATTTGAGAGGCAAAAAGGAAAAAATGAAATAAGAGGGGATTGGGAGGGAGACAAACAATAAGAGACTCTTAATCTCACAAAAGAAACTGAGGTTTGCCAGAGGGGAGAAGGGTAGGGAGAAGGGGGTGGGATTATGGACATTGGGGAAGGTATGTGCTATGGTGAGTGCTGTGAAGTGTGTAAGCCTGATGGTTCACAGACCTGTACCCCTGGGACTAAGAATACATTGCATGTTAATTTAAAAAAATCTAAAAATATGCAATTCATTACTTTCTTTATTAAATTGGAATTAAAATTTAAAAAATAAAATAAAATAAGATTCCTGTCTTGCAATCAGGGAAACCATACCTAAAAAGCACAGCTTTGTCTTACGTAAGTAAGTAACAAATTAGGGGCACCTGTTTGGCTTAGTAGGTGGAGCATTAAATTCTGGATCTTGGGGTCGTGAGTTCAAGCCTCATGTTGGGTATAGAGAACACTTTTTAAAAAATTTTACAAAGTAAGTAAAACATTCAGCTTTTTTTTCAAATGTTGAGCAGTGCCCTCTTCCTTCAATGCCTTTTAATTTATCTAAAAAAAATATGTTGGTGTATGTTTGGTGATTTAGGAGAAGTCTGCCTTTTCGTTCCTCAAAGAAAGAAATTTCTTCCTCAATATTTATGGATGAGTCTATTCTTTCCCTACTTATTTAAATATCTTATCATAAACTAAATGTTTACATATTCTCGATTTTATCTGACACATTTAATAACGGTTTCCTTTGCATTTCCAAGAAGTTTCTTCTGAAAATGCAAGGGCTCGTTTGCTACCAAGCTGCCATTCCCCTCTCACTGGAGTCTCTCTTAAACAGAGGACTCTCTTAAACAGAGGACTCGATTTATTTATCATATAGCTGTAGGCTTTCAGCTCTTTTCTTTGATCGTGAAGCCTCTTTTTGAAGGACTCTGGGGTCTGGTCGTAGAAAGTAGCTACAGAACAAATGGATGGCAAAAGAGAAAACATAATGCGAAGAGAAAAGTCCAGGGGTGTTTTCTTTCATGGCCAGTCAGAAAGTTTTCATTTCCAACTCAGAGCCTGTGATGTTTCATGCAATCGGAGATGTTGTTTTTCGCTTTGCAGACCCAGCAACTAGAGGATGACTCGCCTGTGCTAGACATTGAGCATCTGTGGGACGAAGGAATGAGGGAATGAATGAATGGATGGATGATTTTTGTCTTCCTGTTTGTATTCATGTGACACATGTAACAGGATAGAAAGAAGAGACATCATTCTCTTTTAAATTTTTAAAATTTTTTAAAATTTAATTTCAGTTAATTAACATGTAGTGTATTGTTAATTTCAGAGGTAGCGCTTAGTGATTCATCGATTGCATATAACACCGAAGGCTCGTTCCATCATGGCATCATCCCCAGTCACCCCATCTTCCCACACACCCCCCTCCAGCAACCCTCAGTTTGTTTCCTAGAGGTAAGAGTCTCTTAGGGTTGGGGTGGCTGGAAGGCTTATTGGGTTAAGCCTCTGCCCTTGGCTCAGGTCACGATCTCAGGGTCCTGGGATCAAGCCCTGTATCGGGCTCTCTGCTCAGCAGCGAGCCTGCTTCCCCATCTCTCTCTGCCTACTTGTGATCTCTCTCTCTGTCAAGTAAATAAATAAAATCTTTAATTTAAAAAAAAGAGTCTTCCAGGGTTGAGACGAGTGATTACAAAGTGGCTGGGTGGACAGTCTGACAAACGGTATTTGTGAGTTAAATATAAAAGTTATCCTGCAACATCGGTATAACTTCAGATTCGGAGTTATTATTTGCAATCGAGTGGTGTAGATCACGACGAGCTGGAGAAGTGTAAATCACTGTGGGCTAAGGAGGTCTAGGCTCGCTAGGTACAGACCTACATCTGGTCTCCGAAAGGATATTGATATTTTAAATCAGGAAGCTCTCCCTTCTGATCTTAGATGTGGTCTTTGTTGCTTCTTCCTCCAATTCATTGTGTTTCTTTTTGTTTGTTTGTTTGTTTTGGGGGGGGTTGTTTTGTTTTGTTTTGTTTTGTTTTCATTAAGTAACAGCTTGGTCACTTAGCAGCTCAGGGTAGCACTGGTCACATAGGACAGATGCTCAAAGGTCAACCAGAAAAGAACAAAGAAAATGTTGTTCCCAGATTCCTATTTTTCAATGGACTCAGCACATTCTTGTTTTGTTCTTCCCAACGTTGCCATTTCCCCAAGTCTTAGCATCTTTCAAATCTGGAAGAGAATGTCATAAGACTATAATAGTGAGTTGACTCACAGATACACTTGTGCTACTCACTTTTCTTCTTGTTCTTTTAATTGCTATGAAAATAATTGCAGTCGGGTGCTGTAATTTGGTATATTGAAAAGAAGCAACTGGAATAGATTAAGGAGACATGACAGGAAATGCAAGGGGATCTCCTGAAATGGATTCTGGAAGAGAAAAGGAGCGTAAGTAGAAAGCCTCGGGAAATCCAAACAAAGTCTAAAGTCCCTAGTCAGAGCTATTAATAAGGTAACAAAGTTAATGTCTTAGTTTTGGCAAAGACACCATGAAAAGGTAGGGTGTTAGCATAAGGAGGAACTGGATCAGGTGTATACAGGAACCCTTATATTAAATTTGCAGCTGTTCTGAAAATATAAGATTGTTCTAAAAGTATAATGTTCATTAAAAATTAAATATGTAAGCTATTTCAGTAAGTTTATTGGGGGATTTTTAAATTCACTATCTTATTTTTACTTTAAAAGTGAGATAATTTTATCCATTATGTTTTGCTTATTGTGTGTAGCCTATGGAAAGTACTTGAGAAATATTTGCCAATTCATTGAATGATAGAGAGAATTCAGGAATTATTTTTAATTTTCCACAGAAGAATGGTGTATTCTCCACGCTTCCCACTAGGTGGCAGTATCAACACGTCTGTTAAAATTCATTCTTCATCCAGAAGCGAAAACTCCCCTTTGAAAACAAACCACATTTGAAAAATGCTGTGATATGTCACTATTATGTATGTAGTAGGACGGGGAATCTCTAGTATGGTGATGGAGATCAAGAAAGATACGAACTGGCTGTGGACAGGAATCTGGGATACTAAGATACCCAGAAATAAAATGGAAAAAAAAAAAAAAAATCAGCCATTTATTTAAACATTTCCAGACGCGGATATAAGTGCGGTTGGACTGATAGCACATCTGGAGAATTAACGGACATCTATCTTTCCCCAGACGTAAGTGTAGCATGCGATGTCTGAACCTACCAAGGCCCGGAAGTCTAAAGTGATCAGCACCATTCCTTCTGTGGTTCCATGTGGGTGATAGGTCTCCCTGCAGACAGACCATGTAAGCTGGATGCTACCATTTAAAGGACCAATCTGCATTCTTTCTGCCACTTTCTTTTTACACCTTGAATCGTTCAGGAAATAGAAGCATTTTCTAATATTGGCCAATGCAAAGCGTAACTAGGAAGGCAATTTCTAAGCCCCCCAAAAAGGAATTAAAGTAGATTCCTATCTCCAAAAAAAAAAAAAAAAAAAGAAGAAGAAGAAGCTTGCGTTGTAGTTTCCAATTTATTAGTTAATAAATTGGAAATTAATTAATAAATTAGTTTGAGCAACCGGGTATCTGTTATGACTTGGATACCAGGCCAATCAAATTCTCTGTTCCCTGTGTAAACTTTCTCCAGAAAGATTGATACAAGTGTGAGAGGAAAGTAGGATGGTTTCCAGAAAGATTATATTAGACACAAGTTAACGCAAAGGGAAACCTAGTGATTCAGTCATAATTTGGCAAATGATATTTATTGACTCGGTGACATGTACCGCATTTTGTCACAGGCTGACTACTGAAATATGTGAATAATGATTTGTCCATTTTCTGAGTTATCAGAAAAGTTGTAAAGCTTTTAGTATCTGTCTTGTGTAAAGTGTGTCTTTACCTGCTTTTCAGCTTCAAAGATGCTAGAAGTCTGAGAATTTATTCCTGTTCCAGTTGTCAGGAAAATCCGTAGACTGGAAAATAATAATAATAATAATTACCTATACTGGTTCTTGTTTTTGTTTTTTTTCAAGATTTTATTCATACATTTGACAGAGAGAGAGAGATCACAAGTAGGCAGAGAGGCAGGCAGAGAGAGAGGGGAAAGCAGGCTCCCTGCTGAGCAGAGAGCCCCATGTGGGACTCGATCCCAGGACCCCTGAGATCATGACCTGAACCAAAGGCAGAGGTTTCACCCACTGAGCCACACGGGCACCCCTTATATTGGTTCTTTTAAATAGAGAAAACCTTCCATCAATAGTTGAGAAATAACTATGTTGGCATGAACGTTTTTAGTGCTAAACGTGCAACTCTATTTGTTTCTAACAATAGAGTCTAGTTCTACTTATTTATACACATATTTTCTGCAGTTGAAATTTAGACAATGTTTGAGCAACATTTCCCACATGGACGGCCAACCACATCCATTGGAAACGTGAGCATCTCAGAAAGTTCATTTGGTTTCCTTGCTAGTGATCGAACACATTCCCTTGATCCTCTCCTTCTCTTTATGGCCCAATCCACTTATTTCATCTTTATCCAGGTTACTTGGAGCAGAATTGCCACATGCGGGATTTTCAGGAATTACACTTAATAAAGCAGGACGTGGAGTGTTTGCAGACTTCTGGGTATAGTTCGAAGGCCTTTTATTGGAAAGGAGGACCACTCTCTGACTCAGTCCTTCCGGCTTTAAGAGAAATGGACTCCGTGTATCAATGTCCCTGCCATCATTAATCAACATCCACAGTTAGAAGCAAATTTTTTGCCAAATGTTGGACAATTGTAAGATAAGGTATTGGGTCAAAAAAAAAAAAAAAAACACCTGGAAAATGACTTGTGGACACTTATGATCCAGAAAGATAAGGTACAAGATATGACCTGGAAGAGGTCTGTCAAGACTGACTGGGGGGGTGGAGGTAGAGCAGTAGACTTCTGTGGGGTCACCATGTCAACAAGGAAGACAGGGGACAGCCCTACTGACCCTTCCATAGGGAGAAGAGTGATACGCCAGGAGACTGGCTATCGACACCATGGTGGGTGATTTCTCAACATAATCTGGACTTTGCCTGCACACATGAATCTTCTACATCTTTGACATATAAAAGGAAGAAAGTATTATTTGAAATTGTCTCTATTGGCTCTATTTTTATTTGGGTTTTCTTTCTTTTTCTTTCTTTTTTTAAAGATTCCATTTGAGAGAGAGGGAGTGAGAGAGCACAAGCCAGGAGAGGGAGAGGGGGAGAGGGAGAGGCAGACTCCCCGCTGAGCAGGGAGCCTGATAAGGGGCTCGATCCCAGGACCCCAGGATCATGACTTGAGCGGAAGGTAGATGCTTAATCGACCGAGCCACCCAGGCACCCCTTGTTTGGGTTTCCTTAATACAGCAGAAAATCTTAATCACTTATTATATACTTAAATGCATTTATAACAAATCAATGGGAAAACAGCATTTCATCCTGTCATTTGTGCCTGAAAATATGTCCAATTTGGGGACAGCCAAACACTCCAATAAAATTGTTCACTGTTCAACTACTTTCCCCGATGCTGTGTCCCTGAACTTTGAGTTCCCCCCACCACACACATAAAAAAATAAATAAATAAAAAATATAATTTTTTTAAAAAATAAAAAATATCACAATTTTGTTTTGAAAGAAAAGAAACAAAGGTAAACATTGCATGGTTTGATTTTTTTTCAGGACCATTTCCTGACTGACTCCTTTTCAATTTTGTATATATGCCATTAAACAAAACACGAATGCATTTCTGAAAACACAACAGACTGGTTTGTTATTTTCACTATTAACTACCAGAGCCTTCGGGTCACTGTTCCCTTTCACCATCCTTGTTTGTCTCATTCCCAAACGCTGATTCTTAAGGGTGACGCCTTGTACTTAATCATTGTCTCAGCTCTTGGGAGCGGTTGCTCTTCTATTTAATTTTTTTTTTTCTCCTCGACAGAAGATAATTTCTGGAAGAGAGACCGCAGGAAAGGCCACAGATTTAAACAAAATCTGCAGAAAGTGAACAGTGACTGGCAGCATCTTACCTAGAAGTTTCCGTGCCGTGGGGGTACGGGTTGGGGAGCGTCACTGAAAACCACTGACCGGATCCCTGCCAGGACCCAGTTTAGCCCTGATGGAGAAGGAATAAGCAAAGGAAAAAGGATGATGAATGTGTGCTTGCTGCCACAGAAAACCCCTTTCCAGAGGGGGTTTGGAGCTAACTAACCAACAAAAACAAAGTCGAGTTGAAAAGGCAGTGGACCTCACCCTCCGACCAGGTGAGTCTGCGGATTCCCCACCTCCCCTGGCCAGGCATGCAGAAGAAGGCTGGCCCATCCCTGAATTCGCAGCCAGGGTGGTCGTCTGTGTGCAGAATTTAAAGCAAACAAGAGCAAGCCGTAGCCAGATGTGGGGGCTTTCAGGTTCACTGGCGGTTCCTGGGGTCCGCGGAGTCAAAGCAGCTCACGCACGTTCCTGCTCTCCACCAGGAAACGTGGAGACGTGGAGGCCGCTGGAACCTGATGGGCCAGCCGGCCCCCAAACCGGCCTTTCTGTGCAGTGAAGGACCCCACGGCCACTCCTCCAAGACTCACAGAAATGCCTTTAAAATCCCAGCAACTGTGACTGCCTGAAATCGCTCCAGCAGATCTGATAAGTCAATGGCTCCAGCAGATCTGATAAGTCAATGGCTCCAGCAGATCTGATAATTCAACAGGATGGGCCTTGCGGCCCAAGATCCAGTGATGAATTTCCTGTGCGATTACGTCTCTGCCCTCGTTGGTCTGTGGATTTCTGGAGACGTGCCATCAGCCCTTTCTCCAAAGCAGAGATAAGTTTTGTGATTACGTCTCCAGAAAGATGGAAAGAAATTTCTTCCCAGGACCATCCCACTGTTATCTCTCCCTCTTCTCCCCACACGGAGCTCGTGACTCAGGAGCCTGGTTCTAAGGATTCCTGACCCATTTTTCCTTTGTTTTGACTTCTCTTTCCCCTTAACCTCAAATCCCATCTCCTAAGCAAACAGCAGGAATTTTAAAAGCATATTCATTCACGTGGCTTTATCGTGTGAAGTCAGCCTTGCGCATGAATGGATGTGGGGCCTTGCCTCTGGGTTTAGGGAAGACCCGAGAATCGGTTCTCCCGGCTGGACACGGCTCAGTCCAAATCTGTGTTCAGATGCTCCCTGGGTTCGGACGTCGGAGGTCATTGACCTCTTTCTTCTTTCTCTTCTTGGAAAACCTTTTGTGACCTGAGGGAGTCACGTTACCTCTGCATCCCCATGTCTAAAATTGCATCCTGAGTTGCATGAAACAGAAAAGATCTAATGGTGATGGAAGAGAACATTTAGCGGGTTCTTATAAATCCTTCGCTTTCCGAGTGGACCTCGGACGGACCTCTGAGCACTGCAAACTTTATGGCTGTTCTTTCTCTAGGTACGGGTCGAAATGAAACCAAATTTCATTTTACCTCATTGCGAGTCTGTTTACGAAAGTCAGTAAATCACCCTGCTTCTGACCTCGGCTGGAAGGTCAAACCCTTTTTCACAGCCATTAACTTTTTCACCATGCAGATGTGCATTTTGTGGCTTAATCTGTTCCATCCAGGATGGTACTGCAGGCCTCCACCCGATGTGGGCCTGCGACAGCAGGAAAGTCTCATTCATCAATCCCAGGGTGCCCATTTTTTTTTTTCTTTTGCATTTGATAAATTCAAAATAATTTCTTTTCGTGGCGAAGAGTCATTCGTTGGCTCGGTAATTAAAATCAGAGACGTCGGGAGAGGACAGCTCGGGGGTCCTCCCAGTCCCTTATTTCTTCCTATACTCGCTGAATTCACATCTGAGTCAAATTCACATATTAGAGTCAGATAGTCTGTAGTTTCAAAAATGCCTGTTCGCCAGCACAGCACTCTGAATCATTTTTCACACGAAACTGTGTCAAGGGCTGTGTTTGCCTCTAAAAACTAAGAAGAGGAGGAGTAAAGGAATAAACTAAGAAATCGGAGACCTAGACTTACTTTTTGGCTTGTTCCAAGTGGGGGTGATTGCGTTTTGTGGTTCTGAATCGGTATTGGACCTCTTTCTTACAAGTAATACTAAAAGCTAACATGTTTATTGCTTATTGCCAGAACCTAAGTGCAAGATATTTATTTACATGGGCTGTTTTGATTTTCCCCAAACATGATGAGATGCACGAATTAACATCCCATTTAAACAGAGGAGAAAATGGAGGAACGGATGTTTTAGAAAAATAAATCAGCTTCCCTTCTATTCTATTAGGTCTCGACTGTAAAAATTTCAGTCCCTGGGCTGGTACAGAGGATAACAGGAAGTTCAGAGGGCATAGAGTATTGATTTTTGTATTTCTTTGGGGAACATAAAATCATACAAGTACTTTGATTGTTTTAGGTAGAAAATGATTTCTTTCTGACGCTGAATGATCTGGTTGGCCACATAGAAAGGGTTGCAACATTCGTCCTTACAGTCCACAAAATGGAAGGCTTATCACGTCACTGCCTCCCCGCAAAAATGTATATATACATAAAGAAAATTGGGAAATATTATGTGTAGATACAGATGACATTCTAAGCCTTATTGGCTCTATTGTTCCTCGAGAAAATGTAATTGTTGATTCTTAGCCTATCGTTTAAAAATTAAATTCCTCCCAACTTACTCCCTTTTTAACTGCAGAGACCAGCTGCCCTTGGATTGAGTTTTCCTGTTGTTTCCTTGTCCCAAAAGTCTCTGTAAAAGATTTTATTTCTCTAGGCAACCAGCTGGTTTTTCACATAGATAAGGTCAATTAATTTGACCTTTGTTTCAATATGAAATGCATAATAAAAGCTCGTGCCCCAAAGACCGGATGTGGCCTTTCAGAAAAGCTACTTGCCAGGACAGGGAACAATAATTTATGGCCTCGTAAACCCCCGTTGAAATGCTTGTTGCCCAGCATTGCAATGACAAGGCGACTGTGTGTGTCTTTATGTGTTTATTTTTATTCTAGGCGATAGAGTTGGGGAAAAGAACCAAGCACCTGCATTATTAAAGATGACGAGTGACAGAGGCAGAAAGAGGGCTGCTCGTTCTTTCAGGATCCAGGGACGCTGTTTGAATGTGTCTTTTTCCGCAGCAGCTTGTTTTCCAGAGACAAAAATTCATAAATCAAGGCTCCGAGAGTTTATTATTGACTTTTGACCGTGAAGGGCTCATTAGTCAAACAAACTTCCCGACTCAGGCTTTGAGAGCCCTGTAAACTCCTTGTGCAGCAAAGTATGGAAAAGGAAGGAGTAATTGGTATTTATGATCAATATCAAAATGACGGGTATCTGCAGTTTGATTGATTAACTGATTGATCCAGGAATCCAATTTTTAAAAATGTATGAAGATTTGAACTCTTTTTTTTTTTTTTTCAAAGATTTTATTTATTTATTTGAGAGGGAGAGAAAGAGAGAGCATGGTGAGCAGAGGAAGGGGTAAGGAAAGGGGCAGAGGGAGAGGCAGGTTGGACACAAGGCTGGATCCCAGGATCCCGGGGTCATGACCTGAGCCAAAGGCAGACCCTCAACCAACTGAGCCACCCAGGCGCCCCTACTGTTCTACATTTAAACAACCCTGGATGAACCCCTTTTACCTAAATCTGTGATCAGATCTCTGATCACATCCTAGAAATGGGCCATCTAAGTCAAAATATACAGCTATCTCTTAGACGATTGATAATGCTTTTTAGTAAGTGTTACTCATCATCTCTAGCCACCATGAAGTCAGGAATCCAGTATTTTAGCTGTTCTTTTGAAACTGGCCTTTTCGTACACCTTGAATGGGGACACACGGTAGAAGACATTTGCTCCTCAAGACCTGCGTTCATTCCTAAAACCAGTCTTTTCCCGTTCGGCAGATGCCCCTGCCAGGAAGCTCTTCACGGATGTGTGGATGCCATTTTTGGAGACCCAGTGGTAATTTGGATAAAGAACATTTTCTGAGTAACAATGCAATAGGAGGGGTAATCAGGAGAAGTTTACCGTGTATGAGGTACCGGTGCCTTTTTGAGTTGGAAGAAACAGAAACAGCAACCAACAGGGATGGGTTTAGAAAGAGCACAGGCAGGAAATGAAATGATGCCGAAGACAGACAAAGCTATTTCAGAGTCTTTGCACAGACACATGCGCGCCTTTCTGATGAGAATGTGGAGTAGAGGCACCTTCCTCGAGGGCCGTGGGCAACACGCATCCCAGGGCTTACACGGAGATACTGTGCCCCAGAAAGTGCAGTTGGAAGCACTGATCCCAAGAAAAGTATGTAGGTATTCCAAACGACTATTTTAGCAGACGAGTGCTAGCGCGCACAAAGAAAAACTATGTTTATTTCTTGGCGGAGTTTTTCCCAGGTAGACAGACCAATAATCCATACGGTGCATTTGGTTTGGTCATTCCTTGTCTGTGATTTTGTGCGATGCTAAGTTTTCCTCTTTCTCAAAACTCCAAAACACACAAACATGTTCTTTTTCTTAAAAGAAACAGCCACCAGCAACCGCCATCTTAAAATACCTACAGATGATTTGATATCGGATCTTTAAAAGGGGAGAAATCTATTTTTCCCATCTTCCTTCATCCACAGGCTCCCCCTGGCCTTTTGCCACCAAGATCTGGACCTGGGGTTAATGCCATGGGTGCTATATTTCAAATACATTATTAGTTAAATAGACTTTTTGTTGACCGTCTTAAGATCCTAACCACAATTTATATCATTGTTTCCATGGGGAAAAACGTGTTCCAAGTTCCAAACAGCTGACATAAAAACAAATTCAAAACAGCTTGTTTGTACCTTGAAGATTGTCTTTATTTTTTTCTTGTTTTTACTACTGAAAGCAAGTTGGTACCCAGAAGTCATTAATGGCCCTAGAGTATAGTACATCCACAGCCGGAAATTGTGGGCTGGACTGTTTTTGACCTCCAGTTAAGAAAGGCTTTTTCTGGATTTGAGTCCTGTACAGAGCATTCTTCCCAGAGGGGAGGGGGGTTCTTTATTAATTTATTTTTAAGGGCATCGATCGAAACCGCAGATTTACTGATGTGTGTGTGTGCGCTATGTCAGAAAGAAAACAGGATAATCATATTTAAGACTACTAAGTGATTTTTCCTTCGTTACTTTTTTCGTGCGATCACAGCAAAACCCCAGAAGAGTGGCATCTCTCCAAAACTCTTATTATTTCCCTCCAGAGATCTAGCTAGCTCAAAAGGAGACGGCGATTGCACTAACTGAATAGATCCCCACTGCAGCAAAAACGCACCAGAATATTGCCAAGTGCCTTTCTGCAGGAAAACTCAGGTAATAAACTGAATTTCGAGCTGGCTGTGTCCAGACGTCACTCCGTGATTCTGAACAATAGTAGGGGCAGGTCAAGACGATGAAGTTAAGATACACAGCACGGAAGAAAGGGAGGAAGGGCCTAAAAGTTCTGTGAGTCTCGGGAACATAAAACAGTCTGTTATGGGCAGCGAAATTCTCATGACCCCAAAGCTGAACTTTGTAAATAGGGTTGGCATCAAACACTTGCCTGGAGAAAATAAAAAGGGAAAGAAAGGAGAGGGGGTTGAGGAAGAAGAAGAAACAGAGGAAGAGGAAGAGAAAGAGGAAGAAGAAAAAGGAAGAGGAGGAGGAGAAAAAGAAAAAGAAGACTCTTATTCTTGACTAGATTGTATCCGGATGAATGATGGCAAGATGGACCCACCATCCCTCGCCCCATTCCTTGGAGAGGCTTATTTCTAGTATGTCAGGGTTTATAAGCTCCTTAACAGGTGAGGAGAAAATAAAATGCATGATTAAAGTCATAAGCTTAAGTTTTGGTGGATTTGACCCTCAATTCAACTAACTTCCTCAGTTTAAGTCGATTTTATTTTGGACACTCTATTTTTGCATTTCTTTGCTTTAAAGCCAGAGGTAGCACGTGTCTCTTTTAACTATTAGAACTGAAAGCCCAGTGCTCCAAAGGACTGTGCATTTGGACAGCAAAGTTCAAGGTCTGACCCACAGTCGGTATTCAAAATTAATATTAGACAGATATCATTATTATGGTTATTATTATTACAGGGTTATTGCTAATTGAAATTATAAGAATGCATCTCCTCTGTCTGAACCGAAAGCTTAGCTTTTTCTATTTTTTTTTTTAGTATAAAAAATGGTTCATTTTGGCTCACAGCAGGAAATAACTTATATTGCCCTCCTATGGCTTAGAGTTGGGAGTTTTAACCTATGTCTTCGTTTATTACTAAAATAGAGGTTTTCATCAAATGGCGTAGAACTAATTTTCTAATATAATTACATGGGTTTTGTCAAATTCCATTTAAACTCAATCTACTACTGGTCGTGCTGAGAGCTACGGGGATAATGGGACCCAGTGCAAATGAATATCTGAGAAATTTGTCATAGGGACATGAGCTTAGGATCCATTTGACTTGTTCTCATTTCTTCCCTATGTAAATGTGACTTAGAGACTTCTATTTCGGGGCCAAATGCCTCTCTCTGCTTTTCAACCATGTAATAGTTAAATTCCTCAGAGATCAATAACTTCTCAGAGATTTCTGTATGATAAAATTCACAGGTCTTAGCCAGTAACACCCTCGCTTGCAACATATTTTCTACAATTAATATTAGAGAGTCTCCTTTTGTCGAAGAGCATGGATATTGGGGAATGTTAGGAGTACACTGTTAACACACAACTATACCTACAAAGTATGGCACTGTTTATATGTGAGGTATGTCACGGAATTAAGTGATATATGATACAAAAGATAAGGGGGCATGCAAAACGTTTTAGTCGTGCTGGTCACTGGATGGAAGATAATAGAATTTTTTGTTGGGACAGTTGGGAGTAGGGAGTGTTTACTCAGAGGGTAACCTACCTTTTGGAGGTTTTGGAGTTGAAAGTCCTAGCTGTGTCACTTAATAACTATGTAAGTTTTGGCAAGTGAATTAACCATTAACTCTCTGTGTTGTAGGTTTCCTCATTTATAAAATGCAGGTAACATTAATAATGTCAGTGCCTACAACACAAGACTGATGTGAAATTAAAATGGAGTTGACAGAAAAATAGATATACAGTCCCTCGACCTTTATGGATAAATGTTGACATTTATCAAGATTATTTTCAATAATTTCAAGACAGTATAGTCCAACCTTAACCAGCCTCCTACTCAAAAAACTTGATAAACCTCTTACACCTATCATCTTTAATAATGTTTTTTGTTGTACAAAAGGGATTTCTTCTTCTTCCTCTTTTCATTTCATTCTTTTCATTATTCTTGCCCCTGGTTTACCTGCTGGTATTGTTTGTGTTTCCCCCCTCTCTTGGCACTTCCTTGAAGTTTTTGTCATCATTATGTTTTTATTCCTCTAAGTGCCTTATTAGCCTTTTTTGAAGAATTAACTCATTTCAAGTTAGATTCAAAATTCAGCCACAAGATTCATGTGCCCATTTTCCCCCAAATGTTGTAACTTGATCATCATAAAATTATACCTGACTTCCCACCTCCCCTTTGACCTTGTGACCAAAATACTGTTCTACCTCCTTGTTCACCGGGGCCTGCAAATTCCCTACCAAGTTTTTGTATAGCAGACTTCCGTGTTGTTGCTTTTTGGAAACACCAACAAGCCTAATAAAAACATGCAAATAGGCACTTTACCTCCCCTGTTTTCTCTCCTGTTTGTTTGTTTTTGTGTTTTAGTAGAGAACTATCTTTCCACTCTTCTGGTGTAAATCCTTCTTTATCTCCGCCATTCCAGACCATCCTAATTTTTCCAGAGACATTAAGTCACTTTTGTTTTGTAGAAGTTTTCTACTAGTTTATCACTTTCTTTATTTTAATATTCTCTCTCTTTTTTTTTTCCCATTGGTTTTCCTTTCCCCTTACAAACAAACAAGCCTAGTAGACCTTTGTCGAACCAATGAATAAATGCATGAATGCATGTTAAGGAGTCGTCGCTTCTCTTAGTCACTTATTTGCAGAAATCCATTAAACAATACAACATGAGGGGCGACTGGGTGGCTCAGGGGGTTAAGCATCTGCCTTTGGCTCAGGTCATGATCTCAGAGTCCTGGGATGGAGTCCCACATCGGGCTCTCTGCTCAGCAGGGAGCCTGCTTCCCCCCCCTCTCTCTGCCTGCCTCTCTGCCTACTTGTGATCTCTCTCACTGTCAAATAAATAAATAAATAAAATCTTAAAAAAAAAAAAAGAATATGACATCATTAACTAATAGGCATCTCCATGTAGAATTTCTAACAGGAGTTTCTCTGAGGTATAAGAATATTTGCCTATCATTCCATTTATTCATTAACTACTTGGTCTTATTCTGAAACTCCAGAGTTAGTTCTACTCTTCAGAAATTTCCCAAACACCTGGGAATTCACGAATTTAAAATCCAAGTTTGACATTTGTGGTCTGAGGGTTTTAGGAAGGCTTCTCATTTCCACAGACAGCTTGAAAGACCTAATCACTGTGAAAGCAGAATGAGACTTGACATTTTTCCCTTCTTAAATGAAATGCAAGAACAAGCCTTTGGGAAGACCCAGCAAGTTCTTTGGGGAAGATAGCTCTTTACACTTACGCTAAGTGTTCCATAGTGTGTTTCTGTTTTCTGGATGTTCATTTTATTTATTTATTTATTTAATGCATTTATTTACTTATTTATTTTTTAAGATTTTATTAATTTATTTGTCAGAGAGAGAGCAAGCAGAAGCTGGGGAGCAGGCAGAGGGAGGAGCAGGCTCCCTGCTGAGGACCCCGGGACCATGACCGGAGCTGAAGGCTGACGCTTAACCCACTGAGCCACCCAGGCGTCCCTATTTCTTTACTTTTAGAGCAGTGTTAGGTTCACAGCCAAATTGAGAGGGAGGTATGGAGATCTCCTAGAATACCCTGTCCCCACCTGTGCATAGGCTCTCCTGTTATCATCATCCCCCACTAGAGTAGCACATTTGGTATAGTTAATGAACCTACATTGACCCATCACAGTCACCCAGAGTCCATAGTTCACGTTACGGTTCACTCTCAGTGTTGTACATGTTGTGGGTTTGGACAAGTGTGTCAGGACATGTCTTCATCATTATGGTATCACACAGAATATTTTCACTGCCTCTGTGCTCTGCCCATTTATTCCCCCAACCCGAAGCTTTGACAACCACTGATCTTTTTTACCATCTCCATCATTTCCCATTCTCTGGAATGTCCAATAGTTGGAATCATACAGCCTGTTTTGGCTTGGCATTTACTGAACCCTTTCACTCTGATTTCTTTCCTCTATTTTATTTTATTTTATTGCCTCTGATCACTTCGGTTCTGCAACTTAATCAGCATCTCTTGCTATTCTGATTAACCTTGTTTTATCTCACCTGCTCCTGAGTTTTTAAGCAATCTATACAGACTTTCACAGAAAGAGACCCTCTAAGATGTTGACAAATCAGAATCAGTCCAGTCCCGCCATCCAGTGATGGTCTTTACAAACATGTCTGTATATTTCATTTTTTTGTTCTAAGTATAATCCGTGTATGTGTGTATCAACAAAACTCGCTAATAATATGTAATGGGAAGTTTGCTAGTTTCATATCCCGCATTTCATATCCCCTTGCCTCCTGAATAATGCCCAGCTGACTCATTCTTAAAACACATTTATCTGTATTTACAACAGAACCATGCATTACATCATTCTTTTATGTCATTCCTTCAGCATCCTTATCAACCTTCCCATCCCCAAGATGCATTAAGCCTCCATACTCTGGGGTACCAAAGTATCCTTGTATTTGTTTGTATATCCAAGTACATATCACACTCATTGTAAGTCTCTTATGTGTTTATCTCTTCAGCGGCACACTAAACAATCCTTTTGTTTTTGTTGTTGAAATCTTGAATAATATGTGTTCATGATCAATTAAATCTGTGTTTCAAAGCCTTTCTATGTGTATCAAAAGAAGTGCATCAATGAACACATATTTCCTAAGAATCTACTGTATAATTAACCTGATGGTAAGTGCTATATATCATACAAAAGAAAAAATGGCTATGTTAAACACAAATAGAGATGGGGAGAAAGAAGTTCTGGAATCAGAAGGTGTAGTGATTTGGTGCAAATATTGTCTCGGGTGACACAAATAAATTCTTTTATTCTGCATGTTACAGATGAGGAAATTGAGCTTAATGTGTGCCTCACAAAACTATTTTGAGAATTCCCAAAATGAGTTCTTTCACGATGTGAGATCGAATGTTAAGAAGTACTAATATGGTTACTATAATTTAATAAGACAATACATTTACAATTCAATGAATGAAGCATCAAACGCCTACAGTTCTTATTGATGGTGTCAAACTTCAACTTGTCCTTCTCTCAGTCCTTCTCAAACTTGTCAATAAAAGCTAGCAATAGGATTCCATCCTGATTTATTACATGATATATATTCATACTTTCCAGAAACCTTGATAGTATTTCTTACCGAATTGGATCTCTGGCAAAAACAAAGATGTTGCTTGAAAAAAAACAAACAAAAACAAAAAAACAACATCGTTGATGAGATTATTTTTAAAGAAAGGATTTGTCTGCAAAGAGAGAACAAAGACAAAAAAGTAAATAAATAAAAAGTACATCATTTGATTTTAAAGTCTTAACACTTAGATTAGATTACTGAAGCCCAAGGAACTACTGCATACTTCCAGAAATCTCTGGAAGACATATTTCCAGAGTAATGTACAGCGTTAGCCTGATGTTGGCAAAATCTCCAGACTAACCCTTTGGTGACCAAATAGATCTCTAGAAAAGTTCGTATGAATCCTACTTGTTTAGTATGTAACTTAGCATTTTCACAACACATTTTTTTTTTCACAACAGATTTTAGTTGACTTCTTCTTAATATTTGATCCTCAAAAATATAGAACACGTTCCAGTTAACTATTCTTTAGCACTAAGTGTGTTCTCAATAAAACCCAAACAAATCACATTTTAAAAGAGATCATTAAAATATATATTCATACATATTCAAAATACAACATGCACATTCCATTACACGGTTTTTCACTGGTTCATGCAACCTTCCGTGTTTCCCTCTTCTGATAAAATTCAACATTCCCTTGTAATTCAGGAATTCTCAGTGATAAAGTTCTGCTTTAATTAGAATTGAGATTTGTAAAGAAAGAGACTGAGCACAGGAAGTTATTAGAATAACAACATGACAGCTGGAAAAGTTTCAAATGGACTGATAGGACAAATTAATGGATCCCAAATGTTTTTATTTTTTCTTCAATTTCTGTGTTTCCATATGAAAGCTAGAGAGAATCGTTTAAGCTCAAGCATTATCTCATTAGAGCAGATAAAACAAACTTTTAAAAAATGACAAAATGTAAGAAAAAATATTTTTGAAATATAATATTTTGATAAAAATCTTTCTTTTCCTGGCTGGTTCATATTAATTGTTTACACTCACTGACTCTTTCCCACTCCATTTTGTGCATGTAAACAGTATCAAAAAATGTTTTTGATAGTTTATGGTATAATTATATATTCAGTTAAGTAGAATTGAATCAAAACAGTAAAAAATTACTCAAGAGACTGGTCTCATGATTATACAATGCCATGTTAATAATATTCAATTTCTCACTTTATTTGTTGTATGTTGCTATTACTATTAACAAGTATTACTAATATAATTATTAATTAACATTTTCTTGAGCATTTGCTACTGTCAATAATGCTAAGGGAATTAACAAAAATTATCTTATTTAATTCTTTTAACACTACTATGAGGCAGTTACTACCTTCCCAGTTTTAGATTCACAGAGGATAAGTAACTTGCTTAAATTCTCATAACGGTAAGAAATTACATTGGGAATTAAACTCCTATCTATCCAAACTATGCCCCATCATGTCTTAGAAATATACTTGCACACAGGACAGTTATATACGCTAGCTACCTTTGGCAGAAACAAACACAAGGAACTTACTCCAAGTTCTTATTACTCAACTTGCTCATAAACACTCATCAAACTCTTAGTTAGAGATTTTGGGGGTTTTTGTTTTATGTTTTTTGTGGGGGTTTTTTTTTGCATACTGGTGAGGTTTCTCACTTCGTCACAATTGCTTTTTAATTTGTATTTGCTCTTTTAAATATCTGACCACTTACCATGTATAGTTGCAGCTGTCCTAGGATGAATATTAGTTTAAAATTTGATACTAAATTCCCATCCATGATTGTCTAGGTATCTGTGCCCTCCCTCTCCCCGACCACCCCCCACCCCCACTGTGGTAAACAAGTTATTAAAAAGAAACGAAATGTTTTCAAGCATTGGGCAATAGGTGGTTCAGGGAACTACCTTAAGAGAAGGTAAACACATTCCCTGGTGTTTTGCCTGGGGGACAAGTTCAGACTTCCTGGCAGGGCAAGTTGAAGGACAGATAGAGAAGAGAGGTCTCTGAGCTGATGACGTAGAGATAAGAATTTAGGACAGCTGAGATAACTGGAATTTGCCAAGCAGACCCTAGAAAATGAGGGGCTGCCTCAGAGGAGGGTCCAGAAGTCTGCGTGAGGATTTACCGGGAGCTCTCCGCTGAGAGAACGTGTGGGGACACAAGGCAAGCAACTGGGAGGTACAGCCGAAATTGCTTCCCACGGAGATGAAAAACAGCGATACCAAAGGTTTTTCCAGCAACAGGAAATGGAATTTTGGCCCAGTAAACCTGGAGAAACCTCTCTGAGAAACTCAAGCATTCAGGTAAAAAGAGCCCAGAAAAGTCACAGCTTCGTGATAAGGACTACCTTTTAAAATAAAGTCCCTGCCCTAGGTCTTAGTTCAAAAGTGAAATCATTCAGTCCTCAGAAATAGTAAAACTAAGCCTTGGGAAAATGGAAGGATCTGCTAGTAATTTATCTTGCCTAGAAGGGAAAAAATAAAAAAAATAAAAATAAAAACAAAACCAAAAAATGTCCCCATTATTTTATGAAAGAAGGCATAATCCAGACTCTTTCTAACCTATCACCATATTCTGCAGATTATAATAAAAATTGTTAGAAATGTGGGGCACCTGGGTGGCGCTTTGGGGCACTGTTGGACTCTTGGTTTCAGGTCAGGTCATGATCTCAATGTTGTGACATCACGCCTGGCGTCAAGGTTCCCTGCTCAGCTTGGAGTCAGCTTGAGAGCCTCTCCCTCTCCTTCTGCACGCCCCCACCCCAGCCATGCTCTCTCTTTCTCTCAAATAAATAAGCAAATCTTTAAAAAAAATATTACTAGAAATGTGAAAGTGCAGGAAACATGAACAAAAAGATGTTGTCAATGTAAATGAATCACACAATATCCTAGGGGCTGTGGTCAGCAGATGGAATCTTTCCAAACTTCAGGACGCCAAGGAAGAACGATTCTAATGAATCAACAGATGAAAGATCTCAGCAGAGAAACTCAAACTACAACAAAGTGGGAACTGGGGGATTTTGCTATCTAAAAGGAAAAACAAAATGAGCTCTGAGTGGCTTAAGAATAGTGTGGAGACTGACTACAGATGTGTTAGTAAACCTAAAGATACATCGGTAGAAAATGCTTAAAAGCATTTGGAAGAAACAGAAAGAAACAAGATTGAAGAAGAAAATGAACAGAGACTCAGTGGCCTGTGCAAAAATAAAAACTAGTCTTACACACAAGTGACTGGAAACCAAATTAGGAAGGAGAAAAAGAAAGGGCAGGAAAAAAAAAAATATATGTATGTATGTATAAATATATAAAATATATAAAATATAAAATTATAAAAAATCAAAACTAGTTTTACACACAAGTGACTGGAAACCAATTTAGGATGGAGAAAAAGAGAGGGCCGAAAAAATATATATTTATATATAAATATATAAAATATATAAAATATGATATTATAGGTGTATTATAGGTATATATATTTGGAAGAAATTTCCCACCCTCGGGAGAAAAAATGTCAGGTTACATATCTAAGGGGTTCAGTGTACACCGAGTAGAATAAATACCAAGAGAAACATACCTTGGTATATCACAACCATACTACTCAAAACTAAGATAAAGAGAAATTTAAAAATCTGCCAAAGGAAAAGAAAAATTACCTCTAGGGAAATTTGATTTTATTATATGACATCAACCGATTTCTCGATGTCAAAAGACACTAGACTGAAAAGAAAAAAAAAGACACTAGAAAACAATCAAACAATGTCTTTCAAGTGGCGGAGGGGGGGAAGCTGACCTAGAATTCTGCATTCAGTGAAAATCTCCTTCAAAATTGGTGGTGAAATTAAGACAATTCCATTCAAACAACGGCAGAGAAAATTAATCGCCACCCGTGTCTTATGAACGTGGAAAGTATTTCTTCGGAGTGAAGAAAAATATCACTTGGTGGAAACAGTCACAAGGGAAATACACTCTCTTCAGAAACCCACAATAGGATACTGCAAGAATCATCAGGCTATGCCTGGGAGCCAAATCCAGCCGAGGACAGTTTGTGTAAATTTATTGGAACGGAGCCACACCTACTCATTTGCATACTGTCTAGGACACTTTTGTGCTGCAAATGCAGAGCTGAGTTGTGAGAGATGCTATCTGGCACTTTACAGGAAAAGAAATTGCCAAGTCTTATCATAGAGAATAAGAAGCGGAAACCATGATAAAAGGTTTGTCCAAGGACAAAGGACAATATAATAGAGCACGAATTGATGCATTGAGGAAACCCAGGGTTTAAAAAAAAAAAAAAAGAGCCATTTGGAGATTTTTACCAAGGAAGTGAGAGATTGAAAAAGTGAAAATTGTATGAGCCTTAACTAAAAAGCGACTAGTCTGAGTCTATGCATCTGGTAGGACAGAAGAGTTGGCGAATGGTCCTTTGATGCCATCTGGGGTTAGAGTCAAGATGTGGTATAAAAAAGTTAGGATTCTGGGGATTTTATCCGTTTTTCAATTTACTTCAAGGCAAATGGAATTTTGAATTGTGCTCGCCATGTCTACACAGACTAAGTAAATAAATAAAGGATTTGTGGATGGTTTATCTCATGTTCCACTTCTTAAAGAATGATTTCCGTAAGGCATTATTTCTTAAAAAGCATTCTGTCACAGAGTGGAGATTTGTGGCAAAATTTGTCTATCAGACTTGCGAGAGCACAGGTGGGCGTTTAGGGAAATTAACAGCACCCATAAGGACCTGTTGATAAATTTGAGTTCAGACTTTTGCATCCCTTATATTCTCTTTCCTCTCTCTCTCTGCACATCTGTGACACTGGAGTTTGGCCCAGAGGAAGAACACACAGTTGAGATAAAGAGACCTGTGCCAAGAAAGCCGCATATTCGGATCAGATGGGACACAGATGCACATCTGTGCTGAGAAAAGAAAGCCAAGGGCGATATCCTTCAACGTTGAAATAACTATGCAAAGTTCTACCCTTGTAAAAAAGCTCCCCCCCCCTTTTTTTTTTTTTTTTTGCTCTGAGCTTTTCACTTAAAGAAGCAACATCTCTCTCTGTGAGACACTTAAAGGTTATCTGCCCACTCCTTCCGCAGGTGTGCGTTTGTTTCTTGCTTGGGTTTACCCATTCAAAAGCGCATGCAAAGCTCCTATTATTTGTATCCATATTTAAAGTGGGTTTGACAGTCAGATTTTTGCACTGACAGGCTCACAATAAAAATCATGTACTGTTACGAGTTTTCGAGGCAGAATTATTTCATAACAATTATCTTCAAATCTCCAATGTTCTGTGTGCTCCAAACCAATTGTCTTTATATTAATAATTAAGTCGAAGTGACAGTGGATGACAGCTGCAATTGGTTTCGTTTGTGAAGCAAGCACGGCTTTCACTATCACCATGGAATCATTCTGGCTGGGTGTCAGAATATTTAAGCCATTGAATGTAACCAAATTGGTAGTCAGACAAGGTGCACATTTTCAGGCAAACACACATTTGTGTGTGTGTGTGTGTGTGTGTGTGTGTGTGCGTGCCTGCACGCATGTGTAACATAATACATAGACTCACCAAACCCCGGGAGCTTTAGCAAGATTTATAAAGTAAAGAGCTACAAAGTATTTGATAGATACAAAGGTATTTCTTATGTAACAGCTTTGTTCCCATGTTGTCCCTTTAAGCCAAGGATTGGCCAAAATTTTCTGTAAAAGACTAGATAGAATTTTTGGCTTGGAAACCGTATGGTCTCTGGCCCAACTATTCAGCTCTGCTATTAGGGTGTGAAAGCAGCCATAGACAATCCGTTCATGAATAGGCATAGCTCTGGTCCAATAAAACTGTATTTATAAATACAGGCAGCAGGGAGAGTTTGGTCCATAGGCTGCTTTAAACTGTTATTCAACATATTTTATTTAGAGCATAGAACACACCTTTTTAATTTCAGTTCTTATTCCCTTTCTGACTATTAAAATTACAGATCGTTACTAGAGATGAGGAAGGAGAAAATGTGGTTTAAAAATAGAAATTTGGTGGTGATTTATGATATCAAAAAATCCAAAATGTATTTTATATAGATGGAGCAGGTGATATTTACATGGCATGTGACCAATGACCTCCATGTAATTTATCTTGTTGGATTCCAGTAACAATCTTGTGAGTTACAGAGGACAGGTTGGATTTTTAAAGCCCGTAAAGCTTAAAGAGGTTAAAGGCCTCACCCAGTGTCAGAAATGCTAAATGTAGAATCGAGATTTTGAACTTTCCGTCTGGGTACCAAAACTTTTATTTGAGCAGCAAGCCATGTGGGGGACCTGATTTTAGGTGGTCATTTTGATTGACTAGAAGTGGTCTGAATTCAGCCCCTGATGTGCAATTCCTGTTGGAAGTGAAAAAAAGAAAAGGTAAATATTTTCTGTATTATTAGATTAGTGAAGATAGCAAGAATGAATAGGAAAAAATAGAAACAAGACTCAAATACTCATTTTTTCCCCTTAATAATAGCATTTCTCTGCCTGCTTTATAGAGGTAATTACCCCAGTGATCCTTTTGGCTTCTCTTGGAAACAACACCTTAATAGCCTTTTATGCAGGACTGTCACTTCAAAAAGAGACTCTAAAACGATTCACTCCTAGCCAGCTGGCATTGGAAGGATCTGTTATGTATGCTTTCAGCTTCTGTACAATTTTACTGTTACAACTTTTATTCCATAAAAAGCTCAAAAAAGAGATAAACCACTGCTTTAGGATTTTTGATAGAGACATCGAGCCATCAGTGCAAGAAACCACACTCATGGATTATGTCCGTAACTCTCCTGTCTGTCTAAGAATGAATCACCTTATCATATTACCTTCTAACTTTCATCTGTATTGATGGTTTTTCTCCAATAAAAGCAAAATGTTTTGGAGAAACTGTCTGAATATCTTTACCACATTGGTATAAGATCACAGGGTTTACAATTTCCATCCTTACATTTTTTTTTTTCTTAAATGGCTCTCTTAGAGAAAACCAAGTTGAACTATTTCACAGTAGTACGTATATAAAAACATCTGAGAATGTCGGCCATTTATGAAGGCTTTCCTGATGCTAAAGCAACATAAATATTAAGATTAAAGCTGCTCATTAATATAAAGTTATGCCTTGTGTAGGGAAGCAAAGGTGGTCGGGGACACGGCTCTTCATACTCCAAAAATGGGATTGCCAAAGTATAAAATGAAAAGGCAATCTGACAGATGCAAGTATCTGTTTTCCTAGACAAGGTAATTCAAGGGTGAGAGGTAGAGCTGGGTAAGGGTAGACATCTGATAGTGACCTTATTCTCCCAATTTCCAGGAAGAGGCACAGGCACTCTCTTCTTGGCTGTCAAGAATGATGCCTTTCAAGGAAGCAATGTTCATTTCTCGATCTATTTCAGAGTAGATGGTGGTACCCTAACTTGAGCCACTGACCATCTCAACGATTGAGATTTCACGCAGGTGGCCATGGGGAAGTGGCTTTCTGGTCTTTCAAAGGGCACGCGTTCTTTTTGGCGTCATTCGCTGTCTATCAAAAGTTACAAACAGCGCCTGCAAAGCAGTGCCATTTGAAGTTCATTTCCCTTCTTTTATTGAATTCTTATCGGCAAGATACCAAGGTAATTACAGTAATAACATCACTACACAGAGAGAAAGAGAGAGAGAGAAAAGACCTTTGAGGCATTCCAAATTATTTTCAAAAAGTAGAGTGTACCTAAGCTAGTCAAGAATTAGATCTGTTAGTGCCAGCCAGCACCAGGAAAAAAAAAAATCTTGACACGTAAAAATCATCACGGGTTCCAGTCTCTATGGGTAGGGTGCAGGGGCAAGAGATGCGGGGGTGGGGTGGGGGAGGGGAGGTTGTCCACTCCAACCAATACAGAGTGCCGCAGCATGAGTTGGGAAAGTCCTTTAACAAAAGGCTGTCAGATATGATTTACAGAGCTGGCCTCTATTGGGTAAGCCTCACTGAGCACTCTGAATTCGAGCTTTCTACACTGGCAGACTTTTCCATAACCCAACAAAGACCTAGAGTTATAGGCAGTTCATAAAAGTGATGTCTTTTGTTTAGATCTAACAGGGTCTCTCAACAGGGGAGGCAGAAGCAATGAAGTGAAAAATATAATATGAAATCAATTTCCCTTCTCACACGACCCGGAGAATAAGAAAAGATTCTTGTTTGCCTGGGGCTGCAAAAAACCCAAATGTCTTCTGGGTGGTTGGAACAGAAGACCCAGAGAATTTAAGAATATTTTTAGCTTAATTAGATTAGGCATTTCATTTTGAGACAGATTGAGCGCATTTCATCAGTTGGTTTCGGGATCACAGGAGTCTGAGTGAGATCATTTTTCCAGATATAGGGTGAGAGAGTTTGGGAGAGAGGTTGTGCTTAATGAGATCCACTTTCGGGGGTGGGGGGAATAATGTATTAGTGGGTAAAGAAAGGGAACACCAAACTATGTTCCAGGACCGACTTTAACCACTTAGATGATTTTCAAACATGGTGATGAAGGTGACTTTTTCGCCCAGCAGAGATGGGTGGAAACATTCTGAACTACATTTAATGGCTTATTCTCCATGCTGTGCCTGAGGACGTGGTACAATTCTGCATGCAGCTAGAACCATGGTGGTGTTTGAAAACATGCATAGCATAAAAAACATCTTACTAGTTTCATGAATAGAATACATCACACAAATGAGGAAGCATTGCTTGTTCAGAGATGGTTGAGGTCTAAAAGTTATGTCTGATTTTGGTATACAATAGGAAGCATTTTACTTAAACTGTGCACTCTAGAACTCACCGTAGTGTGATTCTAGCCCTGCAGGTACAAATATATATATTTCTCTATATTTTTTCTACAACATATTCCTTACAAGTTGTAAATTAGTCTGGACCAGTCCATTTGAACTTATTTGTGACATTAGATTCTTTTTCAAGTGATATTTGATTCAGTAGTATAGGTAATATACTTTTTACCCAGGGTGTAGAAGGGGAAAAAAAATATTTATTTATTTATTTATTTATATTTATTTTAAAGAAAGGGAGAGAGAAGAGGGGAAGGGGCAGAGGGAGAAAGAGAATCTTAAGCAGTTTCCACGACAAGCCCGGAGCCTGATGGGGGCTCAATCTCACAACCCTGCAATCACGACCTGAGCTGAAATCAAGGGTTGGACACTTAACCAACTGAGCCACCCAGGCACCCCTGGAATGATACTTCTTAACATTATGAAACAGAGTACCTGAGCATCAGAGTATCAGTTTGAGTTCTCCAAGAACAGACATCAAAATGGAATTAGAGGGCGCCTGGGTGGCTCAGTAAGTTAAGCCGCTGCCTTCGGCTCAGGTCATGATCTCAGGGTCCTGGGATCGAGTCCCGCATCGGGCTCTCTGCTCGGCAGGGAGCCTGCTTCGTTCTCTCTCTCTCTCTCTGCCTGCCTCTCAGTGTACTTGTAATTTCTCTCTGTCAAATAAATAAATAAAATCTTTAAAAAAAAATGGAATTAGATATGAGCACAGTCATTGGAGAAACACCTTTGAAGGATAAAATGAATGGGGTAAGGAGAAGGCAGATAGAGGTCTGACGGCTTTGAAAGGAGAGAGGGAAGGTCAGAAGGGAGGAGGGGGGGAGGGAGGGGGTCGAGGGTGGGAGGGGAGGAGGGAGCCCAGCTGCAGGAGAGCTCTGACAACGTCTTGGCTGGGCTGATGGGGAGCTCCAGAAGAAAGACCATCTGTAGGAAGAATCCTTAATTTCAAAAGGAGGGGCACCTGGGTGGCTCAGTGGGTTAAAGACTCTGCCTTCGGCTCAGGTCATGATCCCAGGGTCCTGGGATCGAGCCCCGCATCGGGCGGGCTCTCTGCTCAGCAGGGAGCCTGTTTCCTCCTCTCTCTCTCTTTCTCTCTCTCTCTGCCTGCCTCTGCCTGCTTGTGATCTCTGTCGTCAAATAAATAAATAAAATCTTTAAAAAAAAAAAAAAAAAAAAGGAAAGTCTGAGCTCTAATACCCCAAATGTGCTCTGATACCTGGGATAAGCCCAGAGGGAGCATGTCCTCCATCCCAAGACATCCCAAGACACCAGCCCAAGCAGCTGGAGGCTATCAACCATCCATATTTCTCTCAATAGATTCTCTCCTGAGGGACAGTGTAAGTCCTATCCTCCTTGGTTGTCACAATTTAGTTTCTCACTTGTGGAATACCGAAATGGTAAACATGAAAAGAAATGACACACGTAATCATCTTGCAAGAGGGATTCCAACATATTCGAGTCTAACATAGATAAGACAGGTACTAACCATTCAAGACCAACTCATGAAAAGAAAATCTAAAACTGAAATAATTTCATCCATCAGTTGTCTTTCTTAACATAGGAAAAGAATGTTAAATTCAGCATTCGCAGCAATAATCCTTGGATCATCTCCAAGCGTATCAGAGTTCAGTGGGGTCCTGCTTTCATAAATAGTAGGATAGATTATGCATGTCATGATTTAAATTCATGATTTAAAACATTGAAACATAGATGGCGTGCCAATGGTAGCCTGATGGTTGTGCCCCTTGAGGAGGGAACAATCCAGAACAAAAATAAAAAGAAACGTGTCCTTACCACCTCTTTATTCCTCTTTTACTTGCTAATCTTTTACTAGCTAATCATTCTCTGGAGTTGCCTTTTATTTTGTTCTGTTTCCTGCTGCTAAGGATGGACTGGAGCAACGCCTCTCAACAAGGCTCTCTCTGAAAGTGTTTCTCCTTCAGATGCCACAATCTCATCTTAGGTGTCATTCATGATCAGCCCTTTTCTCAGATCCAGATGAATGAGTTGAACACAATGGGGTTCAAGAGGACCGAACACAAAAGAGCCGTCTAGCTTCTCGCCAACGATGGGGGTCTATTACAGGGGCACAAGGAAAGGCAGGTTAACCTACGCGAGGGGCCCACAATTCTAACTCTGGGTTTATCGTGTGTTTCGTGGAGGAGCAGACCCATAGCTCCGATTTATTTTGGGAGCTCTCCCCCTCCAACCTCGCTCTGGAGATACTCCCCCCACCCCCACCCCCCCGATACACCACCCCTTCTCCTTTCTTGTAAAAGAGAATGTGTCCTGCTCCATTTGTCCAAAGAAATGTGGAGCTTGGGGATGAGTCTGGGCAGATCGTTTTATCTGTTCTATCTGGTTTTTCTATCTGATGGTTCTATCTGACCTCTAATCGCTTTATCGCGACTGCAACTTTGGCCTCATTTCCTTGACCAATCAAAAGCTGCCATGCTAGCAGGGTTCCTTTCTCATGGTGCTCCTGGGATAAGTCAGAGCGGCCTCGTACATAAAGAACCTCTTGGGGCTGCTTTCCACAGAAGAAGGCAATTAGAATTTTATGGACTCTCCAGTACAAGTGTTAATGTTTGATAAAACCTAACTATGTTACTCCTTGCACTTAACTGCATTTAACCATTGTTTCAATGCCTATAACTCTAAGAGCCATGCTTGCCTTGCAATCACAGAGCAGGGACTGGCTTCCACCCGCTGTACGTTTCTCTGCAAGAGTCCAGACTCATTCACCGACCATTGGCTACCCGCCCTGGACTAATCATTGCACTTCTTGTAACCAAAGTGAACCTTATCTTCGGATCTTGTCATGGACTTTAACTTCTGTTTCTAGCTCACGATCATGATTTTTTTAATGACAACTTGGCTCTCAATTCAGGTTGCTGTGTGATTACTTAGGACATCAAATTCTTTGCAGCTCATATGTGGCTCAGCACCATGAAAAGTAAGGGTGTAAGGCTGTGTCTGCCAATAACAGAAGCCCAATAAAGTTAATTATTTCTCCGTTAGGCACTTTGCTGGTACCCTGAACACATGGAACCGATTATCAAGCCCTGCAATGTTGTTAAATAAAATGTGCAAAAAAGAAAATACAATTATTGCTAAAGTAAAAACATACCACCAGGGGTTATTAAAAAAAGCAAGATGTTTTACATTTTAAGGATGTTTTGCTGCTACATGTGTGTGTTTGGTGAAAAACGATTAGCTCCGAGACACTCCAATGCCAGTGTTAAACTTTTCCTTCTGCTCCATTGTCTTCCAGTCGCTTGGAATAAATGGAAGCAGACTTTCTCATTCTGCAGGAAGATAATTTTTTTTTAAATTAAAGGCATATTTTGGCAATGTTGGAATATAGACTACCTACTTAAAACATTTATTTTATACTATAACTGGGGTGATTCTTTAATAAGAACCTATTTATGTCTATCAGACCTCTGGGCAGGTCTAAATTGCTATGAACTGAATTTACTCACAAATGGATATCATCACTAAAGTAACTGCATTTTGGTATAGAATATAAATTACTTTTGTACATGGAGTGGGAGGGGAAACTTACAATCCTCTTTTAGCTATGCTTAAAAGAACCATGGGAATTTAATAAATACAATGTGTTTACAAGATATAGTGCCATAATCAGCGTCTTTAACTTTCAAATTTTTCCATTTCTCACCCAAATTTAACATAGTATTATATTGCCTAAATGTAATGCAATTACATTTACACTGACCACTTTTCATTTTAAATTGCTTTTCCCGTATTGCAAATGACTGTGATGGTAAGATATCTGGCAGACACGCACTAGAGATTATAAAAGAATGTTTTACGAGATTTGAATTTTGTGTGCATGCCCTCTAAATAACCAAACTGTATACATTTCAGCACAACACTGTTTTAACCCATTTGACATTACAGACTGATTCATAAATTAGCCCCAAACACCCCAGGATCAGAAAAATAAAAACCATTTTGGATTTTAATATCTGTGGCTTCCATTAAACCAAAGATTTTTTTTTTTTTCCTTTTTTGGTCAAGTGTCAAAAGTCAAGTGAACTGACATTAAAACACATCTGAGTAAACAGATCTGGACTCTTGCTTCATAATTGTCCTGCAAAACCAAGTATTGTGTTGACATTATGTTTCCACATGTGGGTCTTGGACAAGGAAGACACACCCATGTCTGTACAATACTTGATTTTGCTGAATTTCCCACATCTTGTTATGAATCACCAGAATGATGAAAATTGAGAAATGACTGGAATTTCCAAAACGAAGATCTGCCGTTCAAGATTTTTTATTTCACTTTCATTACACATGGGGTCTAGTAGGTTCACCAAAATCTTACACTTTCTAGATGTAACATTTTTCAGCCAGTCATTAGTTTTGTACTCTGCTTACTCCATGGCTTTCTTCCATTTTAAAAGAGTGATCGGGCAGGTGAGACTCTTAAAATGAACAGAAACGGATCTCTTTTTCCAGTGGACAGAATCCGGAGGCCAAATCTTGATAGATCACTGAAGACAATGTCCTTTGGGCCCACACTGCACAGCGTTCTAGCTACATTTCACTGGAGAAGCATTTCATGTTTTAGAGGAATCTGGCTGCTTCTTCTCTGTTTTTACCCTCAGAATCAATGAGATGTGATCACACTCCAATCACAATTTTAATAAGAACTTCTGGTGAAATCTGAGTTTCATTTTTTTTTTTTTCGTACCATTCTTTCTAGTTTAAGGAATATTTGATTAGAGAAGGTCAGCATTGGTTAGGTCAGAAGGAAGCAAATGGTACATTCAAGAAACTGGATTAGCCTGGAGGGATTTACCTGGAAGCATTGTCACCCTCTTCTCCACTGAAAGCTCAGATAGAGCATTAATGACAAAATCAAGTGCCTAGCCTAGCTATGACTTCAAATTGTAAAATATAATACACTTACAGCTGCACAGTATGATTTAAATGATATAAAATATAACACTGTAGCATTTCCAAGAGGAAGTAATTTAGGGTAATGGCTTTAACTCCCCTTTACTAAAAATGCAGCTAGTTGCCAACAATTTAAAAGGGACTTTGTTACCATCAAGACAAGCCCTTCAATTTCAAGGAGATGATGACTCACTGTTGATAACCCTGATTTCTTTGCGATTTTGATATGTGGAAGAAAAAAGATAATTTGGCTACTATTAATAGGCATCTGTGCAAAATAGAAACAGTCATTGTGAAGCATATAGCCAGAGGCTATTTGAAAGGGAATCTGGAAGATAATTATAGGATTCCATAAATGACATAACTAGGTTTTGGCAACTTTTTAGAAAAATTTGCAGACAGATATTGTATGTTTAGTAGGTTAACTAAATCATCCAAATTACTCTTTTTATTCATGTTACAAGTAATGTAATGTAACTACCCTATATTTTATAGATTTGGCATAGGCAACATGACTTAATATACTTACATTCACATGTACACTCAGCTTTTCTGTTCATTTCAAGTGGGTTTAAATGAAGCTAAATTTTGAAGTTTAATGTATAAACATATGAATACTGCAGCATTAAAGAAAAACATTTCTCTTAAAAAGTCATCTTTTAGAGTCATTATACATTAGAATTTTTTTTAGCAAGCAACAATTAAATATTTAAAACTTATTATTTTATGCAAGCTTCATGATTTTCCAATTCTTCACAAGGAAGCATATTTTACACATAATTTTCCTTGAAATCCTAATATTTGAAAATAAATAAACTATTATATAATTAGTATATTTATTTTATAAATTTAATATTTATAACTTCCAATGATTACTGAATCATTCCACAGGAAGCATATTACTTTGTTAAACAAGGACATCTTTGAAATTACACCTTCAAGATTTTAATGGAAATTTTACTTACACGTCAATGTACCATTAGCTCCCGTATTTTTTTTTTAAAGGATCTTATTTATTTATTTGACAGAGAGAGAGATCACAAGGAGGCAGAGAGGCAGGCAGAGAGATAGGAGGAAGCAGGCTGCCCGCTGAGCAGAGAGCCCGATGCAAGGCTTGATCCCAGGACCCTGAGACCATGACCTGAGCCGAAGGCAGAGGCCTAACTCACTAAGCCACCCAGGTGCCCCTGCTCTCATATTTTTATTTGGTTGCATAATATTCAGAAAACCTTGATTTATTAAACCAAGTCATATACGGTAACAGACATAACATATACGGTAACAGACTTAAATCTCTACCCTCAGATCTTAGGAAAAGTATCCTAATAGTGATATCTTATGATATTTATGTTCAGTCTACGGCCCAAATCAACATGTTCCTAAAATGCAATTCTTTTTGTATATAAATACTGTGTTGTAACAGTGTTAAAGTTAGCATGTAAATCATGCATATCAAAAATGCTGAATCTCATGTTTGCAGAATCATGTGCAACATCTTTTGTAGAATCTTAAGGTTCTCTGGAGCACAGCATTTTCAAAACCACAACGGTCGCTGAAGAAAATATCAATAGTAACCATAATATTAATAATAATTTTGTCTTTAGCATTTAGAATTGATTTAATAAAAGCCCACATGGGAATAATTTAAGAATAAATGTTATCAGAGGTTTTGTTTGTGAGTGGTTAAGAACCACTCCCCCCCCACCAATAGCAGTGTCATAACTAACAGGAGTATATTTCTTCTAGTCCAGAGAGAGGTAGGTCAATTTGTGTACCAATGCATCTGATTATCATACTCATTTTGCCCCCCATAAGACGGGACAGGTGTTGGGAGGGGTACATGAAAGTGTCCTGAAAGGACACTTTTTGGCATTGTGATACTGCTACGACTTACACCCTATTAATCAGAGCTAAGTACCATGACCACACATGTTTGCAGAGAATCTGGAACTATGATCTCTTAACTGGGTGACCTGTAGTTTCCACTGCCAAGACAGAAGGAAAGAAGGAAGCAACTACCTCCCAAATACTAAGAACAAGTTATCTTTGTTTACATTCTACCTGTCACTCTAAATTATGGCACATTTGATTTACATTTAGAATTTGGTACATCTTGGAAAACATCCCACCTTCATCCTTCGGTTCTTCAAACTGGAGTCATTATAAGTTTTCTTTTCTTTTTTCTTTTTTTTACTTTAATTTAATTCTTTTTTTTTTTTTTTTTTTTTTTTTTGGTGTTCCAAAATTCATTGTTTATGCATCTCACCCAGTGTCCCATTATAAGCTTCTGTAGAAGTGTTAAGCCATCACTGCTGTCCCCCTAGCTTCCACTCATGATCCCAAATGGTACATGTCCTCAAACTGGAACCAGTGACGATAGAAAACTTCCAGTCCATTTCCTTCCTTCATGTGTCAGTTTCCACTAGTTTCTGCCACGGTTTAGCTATTTTCCAGCGAATTCAGGTAATCGTTCTTGTATTTTGTCCAGAGCTTCTAGTCATTATCTGTAGGAGACTTAATGCAATAGAAGCTTAGCCATCATAACGTGAAGGAGAAGCTCATGGAATTTTTTTTTCTTGATATTTGCATGACTGTTTCTTGTCATTCAGATTCAACATAAATGTCATCTCTTTAAGGTTTTTTCTGACTGTAATTTAAAATAATCTTTAATCTCTCTGTATTAAAAAAAAAAAAGCAGCTTATTTTGGAGCACCTGGGTGGTTCAGATAGTTAGGTATCCAACTCTTGATTCCAGCTCAGGTCGAGTTCTCAGGTCGTGAGATCAAGATCCGCATTGAGCTCTATGCGGAGTGTGCCCTCTCTCTCAAAATAGAGCAAAACAAAATATCCTATTTTAAGACTGTGCATAACATTGTAACAGAGCCTATTTTCCCTACTTTTCAAACCTCTGAAGTCACGTGTCTGTGAGTCCGTGAGATCTCTGACTGTGTGTATGAAACCCTCCACTCACTTCACCACATTCCCCCAGAAACACACATACATACAAGTGTACACACACCTACAATGATCCTATTTTCCAATTCGCCTGGGCTAGTGTCAGATTATGCCCCTTGTCATGGCATAACAGTTAATAATATCTTCTAGTCTTCCCAAAATTGTCTAGATTGGACTAATAAATTATATGTAATGTTTAAAATACCTCTTATATTGCTCTATTTTTCTTCACATCACTGATCATCACTTGATATATTAGAATTTATGTCCATACATATATAAAATATATTTAACATATTACATATATGTCTATATATTAAGATACATGTCTGTCTCCCTATACTAGAATATAAACTTATGAGGGTAGGGATTTTCTGTTTGGTTATTAAATATTAATGTCAGGGCCATCCTTGGCACAAAGAAGATTGGTTAAAAAAACAAATGAATAAATCAATTTATTTTCTTTGTTTACCCTAACAGAATATAACTTACATGATACTGAGACTCAATGCTCCTAGTTTTCCCATTTAGCTCCTGCTCCTGGCATCTAGTGGGACTCCAATATATTAATAAATTAATCTTACAACATAAATTTACTGTTTCTGCCTTGAAATTATTAATATGTGAGTGATGAGCTATGATATCTGCTTAGACAACTTGACTGAGTTTCTTTTGGTGCATAGATCTTGTTTACCTCAAAGATCTTGTGTCTTATTGACAATCAGATGTCCATTTATTTTATGTGAACAGAGAGAACTAAGGCAGTTTCTAAGCCCCCAGATAAAGGTTCAGTGTGAGGGGTGGAAAAATGCCCTCTCAAAGATGTCCACGTTTCAATCCTTGGAAACTATGAATGTATTACCTCACATGGCAAAATGGACTTTGAAGTTGTGATAAAGTTAAGGATCTTGAGATAGGGAGCTTTTCCTAGATGATCTGGAGACAAACCAATATAATCACAAGAGTTCTTTTAAGTCAGAAAAGCTAGCATCTAAGAGAGGCTGAAAGATGTTATGCTGTTGGCTTTGAAGAAGGAGGAAGGGGCCATGAGCCCCAAAAAGCAGTCAGCCTCCATGAACTAGAAAAGGCAAGGAAGGAATCTCTCTTAGAGCCTGGAGAAGGAACAGAGCCTGCCGACACCTTGATTTCAGTCCAGGGAAACCCATTTAAAACCTCTGATCTTCAGAACTATGCGATAGTGTCACATAACTGACTGTTCTCTTCCTTCTGCTCTGTCCTATGGTGGGAGGGATACCAGGGCAACGTGATTCTAACCATGACATCCTCTAGGTGTACTGGGAATCACCATGAAGATCGTGCTTCCCTGGGACCCAAGATGTGAGGCTGGCCTTAGGAAGCCCCTGCCTGATCATGTGAGCATATGGAACCCAAAGATGAGATATTGCCCACCCCTGAGGTCACAGAACAGAAGGGCGGGAAGCCAAAGCCTTCCCCTATGCCACAAGTGGTACCCACGGCATAACACCTTCTCCTCGGCAGCTACACCTAGAATTTGGATTTTGCTCTACAAAGACCTTTAATAAAATCTTAGAAAAAGGAAAAAAAATAACTGTAGGAGAGTAAATTTGTATCATTTTATGCTACTAGGTATGTGATAATTCTTTACAGTTGCAACACGAAGCTAAGACACCTTGGGGTAGACTGTTTTGGTGTCCTTCCCTGCTGGAGGGAGAATTTTCCTGATGGATCTCCTGGGAGGTACAGAACTAGATATGTCTCTGCTCTGAATTTCTCCCAGGCTCAATCTACAGCACGGGCCATCCCCAAAACTTGCTTTGCCTCACCCAGAGAAGAGCTGGGGAAAAGGCAGTAGACACCTGCTTCGTTTGCCTGGAGGAGAGGAAGGGACTCACCCATGCTACCGTCCTCCAGGGGAACTCCAATCCCTGGGGCTGCCCAGCCTCGTCACTCTCTCTGTGCTGACCAGAAAAAAAGAAAGTGTTTAATATTTTACATTACCAACGGCACGTCTTGTCTTCTGTCCCCACTGCTACTGTGGGGCTTCACTCTTTTTAGATAGCCTTATTGCTATTTCAGTGGGATTTGGGGAAGAAAATTAAGCAAATACCTGTGGTCAGTCTGTCACCTTGACTTGGAAAGTTCTGTCCTACACTGCCCTTTTTCTGCACGTTTGTCATCCTGACTTGGAAAGTTCTGTTTTACCCTGCCCTTTTTCTGCACGTTTGGTTACTTTCTGTTCTACTCATGCCCATGTGTCTCCACTTGTGAAGTATTGGGAAATTGCATAGGGCTTTTTTGTTTGTTTGTTGCAGTGATCAGAGATTCTTGGGGAAGTGCCCTCATTATCTGTCAGGTCTGGGGTCTGTGATTGAGAACAGGTGCAGCCCAGCGTTTACTTTGCCTACCACTTCTGTCTGCATCAAATGAAAAGCAGGAGTCAGTTTCCTATGAGATCTTGCCTTCCTTCTCAATTCTCTTGTGCTGAAGAACTTCCCAAAATATTGACAAAGATCTGGATTTGTGGCTGACCAATGGACCCACATCCTGCTATGGCCTCCACCCCACAAATTTTGGGGCTTTGAGATAGATTTTTATGTGGTTCCCCTGGAGTCATATCTTCCATGTCATTTCAATTTAATCAGCCGCCTTACATCCAGTGAATTAGGATTCATTGATTCCCCCCTTTAATATTTTTATGTGATCAAGTCATTCTTTGAAACTTCTCTACATGGATGGCAGCACTCCCTTACTTCTAAATCAGATTCTGTACTCTCTACTCAATATATTCCTTTGTGTGCGAGTTAAAGAGGGAGATTAAACATATGTGCCCAAATCACCACCTTGCAGAGCAGTTCTGGTATGTTAACAGAATCAATAAGCTTATGACAGCGATTCTATATTTTTATAATGAGTAGGCTTAAACCTCAATGCATCCATGAGCGCTACGTTTTATAGTTTAATCCTAAATTGCAGTGGAAGACCTAGAGGGTTCAACGCATGCTTGCATGATGCTCTTGTGAATTCCAGGGTGTTTTAATGATAGAGGGAAGTCTAGTCTAGCAGACGGATTATGGTTTCTAGCATTTAAGGTAACAGACAATGAATGACATTTATATTTTCCTATCTCCACCAGAGAGCATCAACGTATGCCAAAAATGACCAAGCATAACCCTGAAGGAGAGAGAAATCTAGAAATATTACAGACACCTGGAAAAATGGTTTCATAATCTGGTCAACAGAGAGGGAAGGTCCAAGTTCCTGAGCTGAACTGTGGCAAAGAGAAAGATAAATTTCAGGGGAAGAGAATTGGCTCAGAAAGGAGGCTTAGGTATCGGACCTTACGGAAGGGGGAGGCAGTGGGAAAAAGAGCTAGATAATTACACCATTTATCTGTCACACTATCTTTTATTCATATTGCCGATGAGCTAAAAGCAAAATTGCAGAACTACGAGCCTTGTGGAAAGCACCTTTGCACACTTCATGGCTTTGTAGTTGAAGTATTAACGTTTACCGTCTGGGCTCAGATATGTGTACTCAGAATATTTTTTTTGACTGCCTTAAACTTAGGGTAATGATGTTCATATTAATTTGGGTGACATTTATTGTAAAAACTCAAACATTCCACTATTGTATCAATAAAATTTTAAATACTTAGTTAGGTATATGTGTATACACACATTGTATGTAAAAAAAAAATGTATATATATAAAAAAAAAAAACTTCTTAGGAGACAAGGAGAGATTCCCCAATCGACCAACAGCCAACTGTTCCCAATTGCTTTACTCTTTTAAATAAAGGATTCCCAGCATACATTCAGAAGGAATCCTATGCCTTCCAGGGACAGGCAGCTGGGAAAGAGGAAGAGCTTAATACGCAGAAAGCTGTGGACCATCCCGGTCCTACTCTTCAGTTCCTTGATTGAAGGCATTAAGTTTTATTTTATTAACTTCTTTCTTGCCCTTCAAAAGTTGAGGGTGCTCACTCCAGGGCTCGTGCAAAACTGCCCCAGGGAACCTCAGTGCAAAGGTTTGAAACCACAGCTGGCTGTGATTAGAAGGATTGGGGGAGATCACGGCTTGATTAACTTTCAGCTGCTCTTGGTTTGCCTCAGTTCCTGCAGGAGAATTAATCCGTAGGTTCGAGTAAATTTTGGATCTTAATGGATACCAGATACATCGAGCCCACCCAGACCACCAAGACTCAGATCCCTTTCCTCACATTTAAATTGTACAAATGAATTCATTCCTCCTTACCCAGTGGCCAAAATAACTCCACCTCGCTGTGTTTCTCCCATGGCACTGGCTTGATTATGTCTTCTGGTCTAAGAGAGGGGAAGGTTCTTTAAGGTGAGATCCAGGTCTTAGTTTTGTATTTTCTGAAGTAATGACTTGGATTCCTTTCACTCAAAGAGTCTGTTGGGTGGCTAACAATGCATTCTGCTCCCTTTCTCTTAATTTGTGTTCAAAATACATGATATTATCTCAGTTCTATGATCAAGACTCTTCATTGTCCACTTCTGTACCATAAGGATCGACTCTCCTCCTCAATTGAATTTATGCCATCCTGGTTAAAGGTCCTTGAATTAGAGATGTAGATTAATTACAGTAAATCATCATTATCTTGATAACATGGAAAGGTAATTGCTCATTAGACATTCTTACAAGAACCCATGTTTTGGGATTCTTAAACCCTTTGCTTGATGCATAAGTTTTGTAACAAGGGAGACTCTTCATGTAACCCCTTCCTTGCTAACCGAATATTCTAGTGCTCGTGAATTGAGGAACTCCCACGAAAGGAAAGTTGGCATAAATGTAACATACATATATTTATGAAATTTTAAGAGACTTCTATTTTTTCTGATAGATTTTTGTGATAGCATTGACCTATGAGACGTACAGTATTAGGATCAGAGACAGGTAAACAAAAATAAAGGATTAATCAACATAAATAAATCAAACAGAAATTTTCCTAACAAGCATGTAACTCATTTCCTTTTGTAGAATCTAATTTCAGGAAGTATCAGGAGAGGAGCTGAGAGAAAACGAAGCCTATTGTAATATTCATGTATGCCTCAGAGAATTTCAATTTAACTAAATGAAAGGGCAAATTTTCCATTGGCGACTTCTTGAATTGCTATGATCGGTTTGCTTTCAGATCCATATATTCCATTCATTCTCTTACAGCAATATTTATTGGCTCTACCAATACACATTTTTCAGAGCGAAGTGTTTCTTAGTAACAGTTCCATTCTGTAAGCCTCATCTCTCCGCCGGAGCTCCTCCACCAGGATCGGACAAATTCACATGTATATTTATATATCTCTATCACTACTTTTATTACACTTACTTTCTCCCAATTTTCCCCTTCCAAAAACCCTGCCTCGGTTAACCTCAATTAAGCTGACCTGTTCATTTTCTCTGTTGATATGGTATCTACTCCACATTTTGCCTTTGCCTCATTCACTTCTCTGATCTGTTGTGCTCTACTCCTTGCTATTTGCTACCTCTTAAGTGATTCCTATCCTGCTTATTACTGTTTTCCAGTATATGTAGCCTGATACATAATACATTGTACCTAGTTGGTGGTCAGTAAATAATTTCGAATGAATTGAACAAGTAAGTAAAATAATCCAGATAAAACTCAAGTGTAGGGGCACCTGGGTGTCTCAGTGGGTTAAAGCCTCTGCCTTCGACTTGGGTCATGATCCCAGGGTCCGAGGATCGAGCCCCGCATCGGGCTCTCTGCTCAGCAGGGAGACTGCTTCCTCCTCTCTCTCTGCCTGCCTACCTCTCTGCCTGCTTCTCTGCCTGCTTGTGATCTCTGTCCAAATAAATAAATAAAATCTTAAAAAACAAAAACAAAAACAAGTGTAAAAGCAACCTTCCTATCCTGTCTTCATTCAGATTACTTATGATAGATAAACAGAGTAACAATAATGGAACGGCTACCTGAATTCTCATAGAGGACTCATCTAGATTCATGACCAGAGATAATTTAACCTTGCTTTCCTCAAGACAATGAATATGTTAATGCATTTTAAAAACGCTGAAAGTTAGAGAAAAATGGAAGAAAAATTTCTCTGTGTGTCAATGTTTTCGCGGATCAATTCAGCCAAACTTTCACTTTTGCTAAGGGGATTAGGACTTTGAGCATGTTAGAAAATTCATGACATTTCTCAGGCAGTTAAGCCATCTTTTTGGACTCAGTAGTTGCTTACTTAAGTCAGCAAGAGAAATTCTCTCTAGGCTGAGCAGTGCTTTTCCCGCTCTATCTGGTCTCCTTTCCAGCCTATGGCCTTTAACAAATTGAGTATCTCACCAACAGTGCTTGAAAGACTAAACCCCTGAAGTTATGGGGTGCATGAAAAGCTAAGCGTTCAAGGGTATTGAAGGAGATGATTCATATTTCTTGTGCTCATCTCTGTTATGGAGACTGAGACCCTTCGTACAGATGCCCCTGCTCTCTCTACTCACACTGATCCCCCAAGTTCAGCTGATTTCATCTGATGGTTGGAGAACTGATTTAACTCATTCCCACTAAAGCATGGGCATCTGGGGTGGGGTTCCTAGAAGACACAATTATTTTTACAGTTGTGCGAACTCAGATCTATATCTACATGCTGGGTCTTACTCAAGGTGTTCCAAAAGAGTCCGATGAAACACAAAACAGAATCCTAGAAATATTTTAGAACAGACTGGTATTTTTAAGGGGTCGGTTCCTGGGAATCGCTTCAGCAGGCATCACTCACAAAAATGCCTTCTCCACTTGAATTCCTCACATACGTCTTTCTTTACAGATATCCCGTCTTAAGCAACTTTGCCTATTGCACTGGAAACCAGCAAGCCACACTTTGATCCACCGGTCAGACAGGCATTGTCCTCCTCACATTGAGAAACAGGGAGTATGAAGAAGAGGACAACAATGATGGTTCAAGGCTTGTGTGCACCTGCGTCAGGGCGCGGGATGCCTGCGTGCGAGCATGTTGGAGCCAAGCATGAGCAGTCACATATGGTGCAGATCGTTACTAGGTTGAGGACTTCCAGAATGCAAGTCCCCCACAATTCTTCTATGGTGGTGATCCATCATCACTCACTAAATTAATAAGGTATATAGTAATCCATATAAATAATACCAACCATAGCCTTCTAGCTATGGAGTTAGGATTCTTTCTTTTTTTTTTTTTTTTTTTTTTTTTAGTTAGGATTTTTTAAATCACACTGGGAGTCAAGTTAATAAGAGCAGAGTTACCGAACCCATGAGCTTGGTAGACCCGGATCATTAAGTCTGAAGAACAGAAAGAAAAAGAAAGCACTAGAAAGAAGACACTCTAAAATTCAAGAGATATTGTTGACACTCAAGTTTCTAGCTTAGAAAAGAGCAAAAGAAATGCAGATAAAGCCTTTTTAATCACACGATGAAACTCTATCACCGCTTTTGGAGGGCACGGAAGTACTCAGCTGTGTTTGAGGAAAGGGGACGTTCATCGTTCATTTCTCTGAAAGACGGCAATCGGCTCACAAGATCATGTAAGAAAGGATCTGTTGGATTATTTTAACCCGTTGGGAAGTTGTCAGCATTTAGGATGACGAAGGACCTCTCTCTGTCTTGCTGGAAACGCTTACCCACATTCGCCCTTGCGGGGGCCTCTCTGTTCCCATTTTGCTTATTTCTCCGTGGAGGAGAACTCCTGCTCCCCAGCTCCCTCCTCCTCATCAGACACCTTAGGGGTCACTGGCAAGCAGTGGTCTTTTTATAGGAATAAGGGTCTGGCATGAATGTGTCATGGAGTTTGAATAACTTTCTCTTCCCCTAGGATCCTGCAAATCAAAGCTGAGGTCCATTGCCAAAGGCTGTGGCTCGGCTGGAGGTTGTGCCTGGAAGAGGTGGGGCGGGGGCAGGGGGTGGTGGTATCTTTGCACTGGAGGATGTCCTTGCTGTATCTTCCCTGCTGTTAAACTACAGTTTTCAGAGGCTACTGACCCGGGAGCTTTCATCAGCCTTCAGCCCACTTTTAATAACAACAAGCTCAGGGAATCCAGGGGGCTGTTTACCAAGGTCTGGAAGTCTGACAAAACATCTCCTCGGGGTTCTGCCCGGGAAGTGCACCGCTGCTTCATAGGGCATATCTCCTCCTCTGCACCAGTTATTTCTGGAGCTCACAGCAAACATCACCTTTTGGAATGAAACCTGCAAATAAAAACAAATGAACCCACCCCACCACCGCCCCCCTCCCTGCCTCCCAGAGGTATATTGGAGCCCGGTGCTTTCTTTAATGTTCTGTTTTACAGCGTTGCGTACTGCATTCTTTCAACGGTCACCATCCTGGGAATTGGGGCATGGCAGTTCCACGTTCTCATTAATCATCACGGCGCGTTCTGCTCCCCTTGTCCCAGCACACGGACCGTCTCGTCAGAAGCTCACAGTTCTTCTCGCTGCGACAAACAGCCTGCAAAAATGTGTTTACATCAAAGGTCAGTTACCGTTAGCCTTGAACTGGGGGCCTGGTGTGAGAAGGAGGATGTCCGGCCGGGCCCGTTTTGGGATGAAAGATACATCAGAGCTCTGAGCACTGAGATCCTGGGTTTTGACTGAACTGTTTGCAGTTGATGTCAGAGATTTGACGAATGGTTGAGCTTCAATTCCAGCAGTGTGTGTCCTGAACAAAGCGTTGCCTGAGTCAAAAAAAAGCACATGGATAGGGGCGCCTGGGTGGCTCAGTGGGTTAAAGCCTCTGCCTTCAGCTCGGGTCGTGATCTCAGGGTCCTGGGATCGAGCCCCACATTGGGGCTTCCCCATCTCTTCTCTGCCTACTTGTGACCTCTGTCTGTCAAATAAATAAATAAAATCTTTTTAAAAAAATTAAAAATTAAAAAGCACATGAACAAAGCGCTCTGATTAACTCGCATGCTCAGTTTCCTGGTCTTCACAGAAGAGCTTCTCTTTCTAAAGCGATTTCTCCTTGTTCTCCCACACGCGTCTCTCTCTGTGGTCTGTGGCCCCTTACCACTGTGAATGGGATCGCATGGCTCCTCTTGAATCGGGTCCTTTTCCTACTCTTTTCGTTTCCAATTAGTTCCGTGATTTCTCACTGTTCTGGAAGCCTACTTCATAGACACGCAACATCTCAGCATTCAGTCTTCTATGCCCGCTGATGATTTCAAGCGGGTTACTTTCCTCTTTCCAGTCGGACAACATTTTGAGAGCTGTGAATGCAGAAATCTCCTCATGCAAGGTGAGCGTGAGAGAAAGAGAATCTCTAAATGTTCTACCTCCCGATCCGGTCAAATCTGGGGAGTGACCACCTCAAATTTACCCGGAGGAAAAGGATTTTCCTGGTTTTAGCAGACAACTTTCTAGATTGTAATGGAAAGCCCAGAATCACACACAAACACCAGTGTTCAAGAACCCCAGAGGTAATGTTCTCCTAGAATGTAGAGGGTCTGGTACAGGGATTGTATTTTCTATCCCTCCAGTCCAAGATCTTCAATGGGGAAGATTTTGCCCATCCCGGGGACATTTAATAGTGTCCGGAGACATTTTTTGGTTGACATAGCTAGGGAAAAGGGCTGCTACTGACAGCAGTGGCCAGGGAGGCTGTTGACTACCCTGCAGGGCAGAGGAACCCTTCTGCCCCCAAACCAAGAATTATCTGGCTCAAGATGTCCATAATGGCTGAGGCTCAGGAACACGGGTCTGGTCTGTGTCAATATCCAGCTCGGTGCTTTACAGATATCGGGCACTCAATAAATGCTTGAAGAATAAAGGCATGAATAAATCAAAGTTTCTGAATTAGAATCAGCATTCACTCCTGCTCACCAGTGCTCCCTTAGTAATCTGTTTGGTCCTGGATCTGGCTCCTCTGCCTAGACCCACGGACCTTCCTATGTCTCCCCACCAATCCCTCAGCTCTGACCTCAGTCTTTTGGCTTCACCCCACCCAGGGCGCACGCCTGCCTGCTAGGCTCTCAGTCTTCCAAGCTGACAGCCTGTTCTCCAGCCAGAAGACCGCAGCACCAGGATCCATAAGAAGCATCAGGGATCTGGAATCAGGAGTGGCGACAGTTGCCACCACCTATTGTAAACAGTGACGTCACTTGACGGGTTTCGGCAACTTTCCCATTTTATGCCAGCCCCTGTTGATACAAGTGCTGTCGCTGTAATGAGGTTCAACGCAATGTATTTTTTTCCTCTCGTTATAACTGGCAATAATTTTGCAAGTTCCCAGCTACCGTGGAATCCATTTGGGGAAGGCAAAGAAAGCAAACAAGCTCTGGTATGAAATGTAATTGTGGTTGCCACATGTGAAACAGGTTAGCTACCAACTTTTCTGGTTAGCCTTCCTCAAGGGTACAGACACTCACTTTGGCTTAAATCAACTGCATTTCACTGATGGGAAATGGAGACAATTGCCTGGGCATTTTATTTAAAGAAACACGCACTTTTCCTGGAAATGTTCAGATTACAGAGACGAAATGATGGTGAGAATCTATTGCCCTGGGGTCTATTGACATTTTCAGATTACTCCTCAGAGAGATGTGGAAACGCCTTTTGTGCCCATGTCCAGAAAACCTACCCGTTCATTAGTGCACGTGCACTATACGCTAACACACGGAATGCAGCCCACACTCCCCGTTTCATTAGCGTGAGGTAGAGAGTGGTATCTTTGTCTTCATTGATACAGTGACACAGATAGGAACAGACGTTTCACTTAATATCAGGAGGAATGTAGAGTAAAACCTTAAGTTCAGGGGCCCCTGGGTGGCTCAGCTGGTTAAGCCTCTGCCTTCTGTTGGGGTCATGGTCTCAGGGTCCTGGGATGGAGCCCAGGGTCTGCTTCTCCCTCTGTGTTCTCTCTCTCTCAAATAAATAAAATCTTAAAACAAAAACAAAAACAAAAACAAAACAAAAAAAACCATTAAATTCATTAAGATTATAGAAAAATCTTAGACAACCATGGGAAATTTTGACATTTAACATTATGAGATATCCTTAATATTCTTTCAAGAACAAATAAAATTTTCAATTTTCACCAATGTCGAGTTTCTACCAGTTTAAAAATCTGCTTCTCTCCCTGATTACCTTTCCAGTGACCAATTTCACGAAAGGACTGTGTATCTCTGAAAGGGATGGTTCTCTGTCCTCCTAACAGAAGCAAATCATGTTCCATTTCAAGTTCTTTTTAGATTATTTTTAATTATTTAGGTCATTTTAGATTATTTTTCCTCTAAGAATCATGCATTAACAACTGAGCCATGTCCTAAGATCTCATTTGACTTTGGATTTGTCAGTATAAACACTTCATTGTATCATTAGGTAGAAGTCCTTGGCCACCTTAAAACAAATATTTGAGAGCAGTTTTATGAGCAAAATGTTTCCATGGGTAGAGAAGATACTCTGGGAAAAAAAAAATAAGGAAAACTGGAGGAACTTATAGCTACTGCAAGTTTCTTTTCTTAATCGTACTTAATTCATCTTATAAGTGAACTCTATTTGTACAAGCGAAAGCACACATTTTATTTAAGTGCACCAATTTGCAGAGAGCCCTGTACCTACTATAAACACGAACACACAGAGTCCTTTATACTTATTGTTTTTTTAATATTTTTATTTCATATCAAGGATTTCTACTGACGTCAATGGCAGTCTTAGGATTGGAATGAGTAGTACAAATTTAACAGGCAGTGGCTCTAAGAGGGTTTTAGCTCATTCACTAAAAAAAAACAAAAAAACAAAAAACAAAAAAACAAAAAAAACATAAGTGATCTATCTAACTCGTGGATCCTAATTTAAGAAATTTCATCCATTTCCATCTTTAGGAGTGGAATAAATAGCATCAGTCATAAGAGTAATTGAACAAGACCTAAGGTTTCAGATACTTGAATGTTTTTATTGGGGGGAAGCTTGTAAGGAATTACTTTCTCTTCCAACCCAACACTCTATTCCAACGTTTCCATTTCCAAATAATCTTTACCAGAATTTCCACAATTATATAGGGAAATAAAGGATTAGGATTCACATAGAATTCACTTATAAATTCACATTTGTATTGACACTTTACAAATCAGTCTCCAAACATCCTTCCTCTTTGAGCTTCTATGCCTGTCCACTTTGAGAACATCTTTTTCAGAAAGTTTCTTGGAGGTTGTCAGATAGGAAAATATCCCCAGGGTCTGTTGCACTATGAAACCCTGCATCTGATTCCTGGGGAGGGGACTACAACTTGCCGCTGAATGATATATTCGTCTCCTCTGGTTTAAAAATAGCCTTTTCTGGGGTGCCTGGGTGGCTCAGTCAGTTAAGTGTCAGACTCTTGATTTTGGCTCAGGTCATGATCTCAGGGTCATGAGGTAGAGCCTTGTGTTGGGCTCCGCACTGACCATAGAGCCTGCTTAAGATTCTCTCTCTCTCTCTCTCTCCTTTTGCCCCTCCCCAGCTCTCTAAAAACACTTACCCAAATAAAAATAAAGAAAGAACATAGCCCTTCCCAGGTAATTCAGTCTCTGGCAGGAAAAAAAAAAATTAGATTTCATATTTCCTCCTCCAGCCTCCCCCCATTGTGTCTGGGTGTTCACACTAGAGCACGACATCACTTCCCTGACCCAAGGAGATCCAAGAAAGGAGCTCAGGGCTTATGCACCTAAAGAAAACCTAATCCCCTTTTATAATCTTGGCAGAGTTGGTAGGGGCACAGCCAGTGGAATGGTTCAGGTAACTTATTTAATTTGCCCCATTTCTGATAAGGAAAGAAATTAGAAGTTTCTCAGTTTCAGTTTTCCTAACAATAATGCAGGTCATTTTTTTCAGTCTTCAGAGAGGAAATCTGCGTGAGTTGGAACTCAGAGCGTTGTAGTTATTTTAATAACACACAGAAGGGTTTATGTGTATGGGATGAGGAATCAAGTGAAAGAAATTTTGTGCATTTCTTTTTCTTCTTCTTCGTCTTCATCTTCGTCTTCGTCTTCTTCTTTTAACTTCTAACTCCTCTTGTAACTGGTTATTCCAGCAGTGGCTATGAATTTCGGGTTCGAGAAGCAGCTACTGACCATTCCATATCCCTACATTATCTGTGACCTTGGGAGGAGAAGAAAAAACATCTGGCTTTGAAACCGATATGGGTCTTGGAGTGAAAGTGGGATCAGCTTCCTTATGTGGAACTCCCCACCCAGGGCTGCTTAGGGGGAAGCCTGCGTTCCTCTTTTTCACTTCGTATGAAAAACAAAGTGCTAGGTCCTGTGCGAAGATGGAGGCAGCAAGTCTCACAACCCTGAATTTCCCAGCTGTCCTCATTTCACTCGTGACGCCCCTCCCTGGGTCCCCATGAATCACACATCTCTCGTTTTACCACCCAGCTTATCCGATGCCCGGGGAAGATGAATGGCTTTGACTAAAACAATTAAACAATGGCAGGACTCAAGTGCAGCACAGAGTAAACCTTACCACCCTGCAGAACTTCCTTTCTCTTTTTCCTGTTTCTGAGACCAGGTCTGGGTCTCTTGGCCATCCCTCGTATTTGCTGGAATTCTTCTAATCACTGGTGTTTCTCTTTAGAAATTGGAAATTCCGGTCATTTGTCTTTCCTCGTTTTCTTTTCAGGAGGAAGCTGTGCTACGTTCAAACGCTCTACCAGGCAGAGCATGTGCAGATCTGGACGGTGGCTTGCAACTCTTTAGTTTTGGCTCCTGGGTCTGTCCCGTGAGGACCACTTTTCTCACTTGCATAGCACAAAGACTGGTTGCCTTGTTTTGGCTTGTAGGATAGCGGGGAAGATGCAAAAATACAATGTTTTTAGGAGCAACTTGGAAACTTTAAAGTGTGCTGAATAGGGGGCACCTGGGTGGTTCAGTGGGTTGAATAGTTGACTCTTGAATTCCGCTCGAGTCATGATCTCAGGGTCCTAGCATCGAACCCCACACGAGGATCCCTGTTGGTGGGGGTTGTAGTGGGCTTAAAGGTTTCTCTCCCTCTCTTCTTACCCCTCTCCTTGTGCTCCCTCCCTGTCTCTCTCTCTGTCCCTCTCTCCAATAAATAAATCTTTAAAAAAATAAAATGGGATGAATAGGAAAAAGAATCAAACCAAGAAGTCTTATGGCAAACTTACTACATTTGCTATTTTGGTATGCATCAGCAGAACTGACTGAACACACGAGTTGAAAAGGAGCAAGGAAACATGAGCAAAGTCTATTCCAGTGTTTCATGGAATATTAGTTAATTGGGACAGAAGTCTCCTAAGGTTTAGTTTCTAATGGCAAGTAGCAATTCTGGGTGGCTGTTGCTGTCGTTACATTTCAAATTTCTACCTTACCATGAGATAATTTAATTTGATCCAGGACCACATCTTCCTTACCTGCAAAAGCATTTTGCCACTAATTTGTATCATTCTGCAAATGCAACCATTAAAGTACTAAATTGTTCAACAGCTAACAGAGTTTCTGGAGAGCAATTGTGGGTTTCCCCACTTCCTGCTCACAGAGCATGCAGGTTAAATTATATTCGGTTTGACTGCCAGGATATGTAGAAGGCAGCACTTACCAGGGACCAGGATGTGGGACTTTATAAGGGTGGTGCGATGCCTGGAGAGTGTAGCACATTTTCAGCGATGAACACCTTAGGGCGTTGACCTGAACGGCTCTCCTCTACACGCCCAGCGATGAGCTAGCTCACCCAGGATCGCTGCAAGGCTGCTAATATACAAATGCCCCCATATTTGGCACCCAAGAACATCATATTTCTCATTCTAGCCCATCGAAAAGCATACACTTAAGACCTTCCAAACCCATGAGATGGTCCCTGTTCCTTCCCAAATCCTCTAGACAGGGATTTAGGGATCTCACACAACAAGGACTCCAGATGCATCCATTGGAAAGAGACATCACATGGAATGGTGACGTTTAGAGGACACCATTCACCCTACTTGCCCTGCGCTTGTAACCTTCTGCTTTTGGTTTTCCCTTCCTTTTTTAAAAAAAAAAAAAAAAAAAAAGATTATTTATTTATTTATTTGACAGAGAGAACTCACAAGTAGATGGAGAGGCAGGCAGAGAGAGAGAGAGGGAAGCAGGCTCCCCGCTGAGCAGAGAGCCCGAAGCAGGACTCCATCCCAGGACCCTGAGATCATGACCTGAGCCGAAGGCAGCGGCTCAACCCACTGAACCACCCAGATGCCCCGGTTTTCCCTTTTTTTGATGGGAGAAGATAAGCAAGGTAAATGTCAGTCATTTGGGGACCACAGAGGTCAGGAAGCAGCACAAGGTTTGACCCACCCCCAAAAGTGAGAGAAACACCCCTGCAAGTATCAAAGGGTCACATGACCTGACTTCGAAGGGACTCATGTATGCACAGGGTTCCTCTATGAGTGGTCATCCAAATCCCCATATGAAGTGAAGAGATAGGGGGAGTAAAACAGAGATGATGGATAAACCCCCCTCTTGAGGTTCCTTTGTAAAAAATCCATGCACCTATGATTCTTAAAAAGGGAGACTCAAAGAGAAGAAATTGAAGAAATTAAAAAAACATACAAGTGGACAAACAGAATTTGGAAGCAAATGCGGACGCAAGGATACTTGGGGAGAGGAAGGGGAAACCCACAACAAGGAGAGATGGAACCGAAGACAGACTCATCTACAAATTGTATCAGTTTTTAGGAATCGAGCTAAAAGAGTCCCCCGAGGAATGTTTCTGGAAGAAAAGGAGTCATCAATAGATTCCTGAGAATTTGACCCTTGATTAAATCCTCCTTGCCCCCACGGACTCAAGTTTCCAAGATTAAAGAGCCACAGTTACTTATGTTCCAGATGAAGCTCTCCTCGTTCCTTGTCAAGGTTGTTTATCAAGTAACAAGTGGCAGGTATTGATGACCTGCAGCTGCACAGAGAATGGGACGAGCTCGGCACCTCCGGGCCTGAGGGAGCTGTAGGACTGAAAAGCTCTTGAAGGTTGAAGGGGCCAAGAGCTTAGGGCTTCCCCGAACAAAGGAGATCTGCGGCCCCCAGTAGGGCCCCTTCAATCACACCTCTCCTCAGTGGAGGGCGGTGGAGGCAACTGCAATGGTGCCCGGGAGCCACGCAGCCAGTAGCTGTGCAGTCTCTGTGCCTGCTTCACTGGGGCTGGTCGCTGCCTTTTCTTAAGACGACATACACTGGGTGCTGGCTGCAGCCCGTCGTGTCTCGGGAGTCTGATTGTCTGGTAGACCTCAACACCGATCGGGTCTGATGGCTCTAAAGGAGAAAGAGGTGGAGTAAGAAAACCCTTCTGTGGACTGGAAGAAGAATACTGGGGTGAGGGAGAAGGTCCTGGCTACAGGTTCCTAGAATCAGAGCAGCTCAGATGGGTGCGCAGGTGGGAAGGCCAGAGAAAGATGAGCATGTGTTGAGCACGTGTGAAGGATTCAAGGTTTCTGTGATGAAGAACATTTAGCGTGTATACTCCCAGCGAGAATTTAAATTGATTTATGGAGAAAAAGAGCCGCCAACACCAAAATGTCCCACCTAAATACGGGTGACATGCTATATGTTTTTCCTAGTATTTTCCTAGGACCCCAAAGAATCTCTTTGAATAGAAAAATAATAGAAGTTCATGACTTACTTAAACACCTGTGGTTTGGTGGTTTTGGGGTTGGATACAACATCACTTTCCATACCAGTAATTTAGGTTAAAAGGAATTTAAGTAGCTGAAAGCTCGACACTGGATTCTGTTGCTTTGGGGTTCACTTGCTAATCATTCATTTATAGCATATCTTCTATGGAGATTTTCCTAAGTCCCATTTTTTTTTTTTTTGAAAGCAGTCTCTTCAGACCATATTTTTCAAGGAAATAAAACATGGTGGTGACTTGGGAGGCCCTTAAATGTCATTAGTATGACATTAGTCATACTAGTAAGTCATTAGTAAGACTCATAAAGCCAGACAAAGACGAATAATGCAAGCACACACGTCAACGATTCAATATGACAAGAGCACGGGCCAGATGTCAAGAAGGCTAATAATTCAGATGGAATCAAACAGCAAATAGGAGGTAGCATTTAACCAAGCAATTAAGTAAAGTGTGTAGATTCAGATAATATCATGAAACGTAGTCGGTTCGTGGTTTAATTTTGATCCGGGGACTTTGTATCACAAGAGCAACTCATCCAGGCAGGCACACTCTTGGAATTTAAATCTCCAAGATGACTCTAATAATGAGCTCAAGTGTCCCGGGAGTGCCATGTGAATAATTACCTCATAAATGGAAACTTTGCCCAGTTAAGCTTTGGAAGAGTGAGGCAGCATCTCCAACATTCCCAAAATGATCCAGTTGTTTCTTTGAGGGACTGATCACTGTTTAATTTTTTACTTATTGTTGTTATTATTATCATTTTTTTTTTTTACCTTTTGATTCCCTTTTACTCATTTCTTCCCGTCCCCCTCCACGCCCCCCACCCCAGCCAGCAATCTGTGTTCTGTATCCAGGAGCTTGGTTTTTGGTTTTGTTTTCAATCCCACATATACAAGAGATCATACAGTATTGAAGAACTGTTCGCTTTTAATTATGAAAATGTTGTGAAGAGGTATAGATAGGGTACTATCTCACGTTGTGGCATCCACAGGTTTTGTAATGCTTAAAGGTGAGTTAGTATTTTAACTAATTTAACAAAACAGTCTTGGGGGTCTGATTTAAAAGAAATAATTGAGTAGCTAATCTTAAAACTGAGAATTTTAATGGATTTATTTCCTCATTATAGTAATACCTTAGAACACATGCAACCATTTATCCGTGGAAGTTGATATTGTAATCAGTGACATGGATGGAAGGCAGTTACAGGGACTGTACAAATCCAATAGCTCACAAAGTCCCTGGTTCAGCGTGAGGAACAGGGAAAAGGTCACGGCTGATAAGATACGGGGATCCCATGTTTGGAGACTTAACAACTTCACTTAGTAACCTTTAGTTAAAGTTGGAGCCTTGGCATTTCTAAAAGCACTGTGGTTCCTGACATTCTAACTGACTCAGGCTTAACGCAGTAGAAAAACCCGTGGTCATTTATTGGTATAAATGAGATGTTGTTCTAATCAATTCGGTTACTAAATTCTTTTTTATTAAAATAATTTTATTTTTTAAAGATAAGAAGATGGTGCTATCTTTACTTAAAATTGTTTTGAGCTGAAATAAATGTTTCTTGTTAAGGTGTTATGTGTGTGCTTCAAAATCATGGCTTCAGTTTTAGGTCCCACGGTCCTGGGTCCGTGGTCCTTCCTTGAGTCTAGATGGGCAGGAGCCTGGTCTGGCTATGAGATGTGGCTCAAGCGAGTGAACTGACAGTGATGTTTCTGGCAATGAACGCAACAGGAAGCAGATGGGGAGCTCCTTCCTGTACACTGGGTTCACTTTTAAAATTCCAGATCCAAACAATGCCTTATGTGGGTATCTAAACCCCAGAGCAGTGGTGGTCTCTTCCCCAAATTTCCATCATCCCCTTGTAGTTAAATTTCTCTATGGTAGATATTTTCTGTTTCTCGAACGACCTTCCCCAATGTCAGCCTTTTCCAGGACTTACTGAATGATGGGGCTTTGTCAGAATGTTTCGGTTGTGACATCCCCAATTCTGAGCTACGTCAGATCGTATGGTTGTCTTTTCTCGATGTTTGTTCGAGCAATGGAGATTTCAAGCTCCAGACTTTGCTACATGGCCCCCTCTTTCTGAAATGCCTTTTTGTTTCATCACCAAAATAATATGCCCTAGAGCCTAGATGAGCACTTTCCTAGGTTGTATTTTATACAGCTCTGACTTGAAAAGATGGAGTTTGGAAACTCAGTTTCCCAGGTTCCCAACGCTAATGGTCTATTCGCTAAACTTCCATTAGCAATTGTACCTGCCAGATAAGTTGTTGTTAAGTCAACAACAACAACGAAAGAATTCTATACTTGTTTGTTAAAAACAAAAACAAAAACAAAAGAGTTGAACAGAGTCAGAATCATCGAAACACTTATCTCTTTTTTTATGCACCTAAAGCTACCCTTTATGGAGATTGATCAGTGCTAATATAGTCAGTCCCTTGCCTAAAGGGAAGCCCTGGATACTGAACCAAGGATATATAACCCATGAGGTTTCCTTTTTTTTTTTTTTTTTTTTAAATTTATTTACTTGACAGAGAGAGATCACAAGCAGGCGGAGAGGCAGGCAGAGAAAAAGGAGGAAGCAGGCTCCTCGCTGAGCAGAGAGCCCAATGCAGGGCTTGATCCCAGGACCCTGAGATCATGATCTGAGCCAAAGGCAGAGGCTTAACCCACTGAGCCACCCAGTGGGTTTGTCCAAAATTTTTATTTTAGACATTTGTATTTCCATGTTCATGAGGAGTCACCAGAGCTTTCTGGCCCTGCCCCTGACCCCAGTCCCACAGATGTGCTTGGAAGTGATTTGTAGGGTCTGCTGGACCAGATCCCTAACTAAAGGTCTATTAACGAGGGGGAGTTCTCTCCCAGCTAAGTCCAGGTTGCCCATATAATAATGAAAACAAATCTTTTTTTACAACAAAAACAGCTTACTTCTTTGGATGTCCCCCCTGTCTTGCTTCCTCCCAATTCTCCTTGCAATTTGGCAAAACAAAGCTAGGGCCAATAATTAATATTTTCTCCTTTCCTCCTTTACCTGGGTTGAACATTATGGACAGAGATTCAGGATGATTTATGACATCATCTCATCACCCAATATGGAAGAACCATTTACATGAGAAAAGATGTTTCCGGGTAGAAAAGAAAAGGAAAAAAAAAAAAAAAAAGGACTCATCTGAAGAATAAAAGCCAATTTTATAAAATGTTAAATGCAACTTTTCACAAAAGTTCAGGATAATATTGTGTCTCCTAGGCTAGACAGAGCAGTCAGGGAAAGAAATATTCAGCTGAAAGTAGGCTTCTGAGAAACAGAATAGTAACTGTTAGCTCAGTTAGCATATCAAGAATAGATTCTGCAGAGAAATGAAGACAAAAGAAGCTAAGAACATCCCCTGTTAGAGTCTGGGAAGGAATGAAGAGATGAAGACTAGAAAATAAAAACGAGAGACAAAGATAACAAGATCTAATGACAGAACTCATGGAAAAGGAAATAGTGACTGTGCAAAGCAAAAGCAAAACCCAAATTAAAAAAAAAAAGAAAAAGAAAAAGAAAATCTCCAAGCTGAAAATGAGTGGGATCCTTCCTATCAAAAGGGGTTATAGCAAATTCTAAGAAAAAATAATGGAAAGCTACAGAAACATATGTGTGTGTATATGCACATATATAAAAACATATAAAACAAATATATGTATTTATAAATTTCAAAAATAGGTGGGGAAGAATCCTATAAACATATGGGTATGTTGGTTAAACTATTGCTTAGGTATCGTAGAATCCTTTAAACAGTTTCAGAAACGCAAGGGCTCAGAATGTAGAACACCCGATTACCCTTCCTGAAAGAAACACTCTGGCCAACTGAACATAAATAAAAATAAGTAATCTAATGATGGGAAAGATACGATAAAAGGAAAATGGTGATGAACAGTGAAGCCATTAGAATAGAATAGTATGAGTATTAGTGTTAATAGTATGAGTAAATGAGTAATTTATATGAGTAAAATATAATATATGAGTAATATAATGTCATCATGACACCACGAAAATGTACAAGTAGCTAGTCAAAGAATATGAAAGTTGGAAGGTTGTCAGGGAGAAAGAGAAAATAAGGACTTACCAAATTTCATATATATATATATTTTTCTCCCCCTAACAGAGACAATATAAACAGTTTATCCTCATCAAACACAAAGAAAGTTACATTCCTTTTATACGGTACTCACCTGAATATTTGCTTACAAACAAAATCCAGCTCTGATTAACGTAAGTGGACCTGGAAATCATGGCAAAGGTTTTAGGCAGCTCTCTTAATTGCCAGGGAGATTGAATGAAGAAAGAGGTTTAGACAGAGACAGAGGGAGGCAAATCCCAAGCAGAATCCTGAGAGGGAACAGGATTTGTGTGTTTTCACCGGAACCATCATCCCAAGACCCTTGCCAGCATGGTTGGCCCTGCTACTCTTAACACCATGACCGGCTTTGGGGTCTTAATTACACGGCAGCCCTTGGGAAGGGGTTCTGCCTAAAACTGCATCTCCATCTCAAGAGAGTGACCAAAGGTGCAAAGCCTTTGGTGGGGACATCCAACTGGCTGGGCTAACGACGTTTGCCTACCGCTTTGCTGCTAAAAGGATTCCTTCACCATCATCTTGGCCCTACCTCCTTATTGATGGGGCATATCTGTAGTTTGGAAAACGTGTCCATTCCAGGCAAACAAACAGGCACACATGCAATGGTACATGCACATCTTCACGTTTTTAAATATGGTGTTAAGTAAACCCCTTTGGTAGAAAAATAGAAAAGCATTGGGCCATATATATATATATAATTATTATAAAATAATATATATAATAAAATAATAAATAATATAAATAAATAAACTATAAATAAATTAAATACAATAAATAATAAAATAATAAAAATATGTTATATATATACAATGTCAGGAAGAAAGAGAAAGTAAGGGGTGTGTGTGTGTGTGTGTGTGTGTGTGTGTGTGTGTATTTTTTTCTCCCCTTGAGTCAGGAGTTTAGAGCAGCAAATGGAGACGATCACCCTAAGCATGACAGTTAAAGTCAGCACGAGACCTCTCATGTTCTCACCAGCACATCTTACCTCTCCAGAGGTGGACCCCAGTCACATCTACATTTGGCAAGAAGACCAAATGCAGAATTGCAAAAATGAATGCTTATGTCTCTAACATAATGAAGCTTCAGATTCAGGTTAACCTAAAATGACTCTTTTCCCAGGGAATTTTACCTAAATGTCAAAAGTTGTGTGCCAGGCCTGGCTCCAAATATTTTCATTGCCACCCTGATCTGGCCTAGAGACAGGAACATAACTTATAGAGGTTCCAGTTGCAGTGAATATACAGTGAGTCACTTTTATTTTTATAAGGATTTCCCTGCCAAGTTTTAAAACATGGAAACTTACATTAGCACGCTTGAGACAGCACACAGTGTTTGAGGGCCTTCATTGATTTCTGCTTCTCAACACTTTTGGAAATTTAAAATGGCCCCGATTTTCAACTTTTTAAAATATTGTTTTTATTCCTTTGCTAAATCTTGAGGTTTGAAGACGTCAAGATACCGTCCTTCTATTTTTTTTTCTTTATTTAGATAATTTTGCGGTTATTCTATGACTATTCTCCTCTATATCAATGACCAATCCCAGAGAGTTTTACCTCCAGGATTTTCTGGAAAGATTACATTCTTTTCAAATGTAGATTTATTCCTGGTGCTGAAAGTTAGAAAAACGGCTTCCAAGCAGAGACTTTTTTTATTTTTTGAAGCTTTTAATATCTTTGATAGTTACTGTCAAACCTCCTAAAAACTATTTCAACTCATATGAAGACTATAGGACCCACCCTACGTACCCAGATGTGTAATGTTTCTAGAGAAGGTTGATGATGGTTTATTCATTAATCAACAAGTACTTAATGAACTACCTCTGTACCAAGCACACCTCTAGGCATTGGAAGCATGTCTTTGTGCGATAAAGACAAAATCCTGCCCGCACGCACCTTCTATTCCAGTGGGGAGAGGCAGAAAATAAATAAAACAACCCAGTTACAGAGCAGGTTGCAACACAGTAATTGATGTGCAGCAAAACACACAAGGAGGAGGGAAACAGGTTTGTAACTTTAAATGAGGTGGTTATGAAGGTCTTACTTCCACAACATGACTTTAACACATGGACTTGCAGAATGTGAGCGATGATGGCTGTGACATCTGGGGAAAGAGCTCTCTGGTCGGAGGAAAGCGCCAATAGAAATAGCATTTGAATGGCCTGTGAAAAGACCACAGGTTCTAAGGATCAGGTAGGGGTCCATGTGGCGGCCGAGTGGACACAGCAGGTACGTGGTGATCGTGGTGGTGGTGAACATACCTGAAAGGCAGTCAGTGTCCTGTGACTCAGAAAATGGCATTGAGGGGCGCCTGGGTGGCTCAGTAGATTAAGCCTCTGCCTTCAGCTCAGGTCATGATCTCAGGGTCCTGGGATTGAGCCCCGTGTCAGAATTTCTGCTCAGTGGGGAGCCTGCTTCCCCCTCTGTCTCTACCTGCTGCTCTGCCTGCTTATGAGCTCTGCTTGTCAAATAAATAAATAAAATCTTAGAAAAAAAGAAAGAAAGAAAGAAGGAAAGAAAGAAAGAAAGGAAGGAAGGAAGGAAGGAAGGAAGGAAGGAAGGAAGGAAGGAAAAAAAGAAAGAAAGAAAGAAAGAAAGAAAGAAAGAAAGAAAGAAAGAAAGAAAGAAAGAAAGAAAGAAAGAGAGAAAAGAAAAGAAAATGGCATTAAGTTCCCAAGGCCAAGGAGCACGGTGAGGTTCTGTCTATGTTACACACAGCAGAGAAAGGGGAGTTTCAGCAAAAAAGAACCCTCAAGCTGTTCCATCCATGTGGATGGAATGGCGCCATGACACCGGAGAGCTTAATAAACATTGATTGTGTTAATTTAAAGCAAGCTCCTAGATGCAAAGATGCCTGGTTAAGAACTGAGAGAGAACACTTTTTTCAGATGTTCATCATCGCTTGAATGTACATATTCTGAAGCCCAAGGAAGGAAGATTCTGGTTTACTCTATGTGATGGAGGTGAGATAGGTTTGAAGTTGGGTGTGAGTGAGTAGCCGGACTAGCCTCCTGGCAGAGCGGGGAGGTTTGAGGGAAGTGCCAGAGACAGACAGCCCTGCTGCTGCCCTAAGAACTGGAGAAAATAAATGCTTTCTATGACATGTCAGAGTTGAGAATTAGATACTAAAAGTTAGGGGATCACAGAGTTTCCCTTCTGAATTCAGTAGCAACACTTTCCCTTGGCCGAGAGTAAGAATGTGTCAGCCTCTAATCTAACTTTCTCAGCAGGTGTCAATAAATGGCTGTTGAATTCATCATTCAGGTTTACACCATACCTAAGCAAAGTTCTTTGAGGCACCTAGTTCCATACCACAACCAAACCCATCTTGTCTAACTTCTCTCAGCAGCTCTAGACAAAAGCTCTTGGTGAAGAATGAAGACTTTGCCAAATTGGCAGCTTTCATTAGTTTTTTTCTTAGTTTTATAAACCCATGATCCATCTGGATCCTTTCTTGTCTGATAAGTTTTTTTTTTTTTTTTTAAGATTTTTTCTTTATTTAACTGACAGAGATCACAAGTAGGCAGAGAGGCAGGCAGAGAGAGAGGAGGAAGCAGGCTCCCTGCAGTGCAGAGAGCCCGATGTGGGGCTTGATCCCAGGACCCTGGGATCATGACCTGAGCCGAAGGCAGAGGCTTAACCCACTGAGCCACCCAGGTGCCCCGTCTGATAAGGTTTTGATAGACTTGCTTACAAGGTGACTTCCTTGACCTAGAAATTTGTTTTTTTGTTTCGTTCTAGGGGTTTTGTTGTTGTTGTTTGTTTTTGCTTTGGTCTGTTAGCATATCTATAAAAACCTGATGGGCCAAAAACTACACCTTGATATCACATTGCTCGTAAAAAGGGAGGAGAGAAACAAGTATTTCTACGATTCTGCTGTTTCAAAAATAAAGCTACTTTATCTTGGTTATCATTGGTCACTGCTGTTGGAAGCACATTCTTTCACAAACGAAGACAATGACTTTGAAGCAAGTCAAGAGCACATGGCTTATCATATGTAATCAGACTGACCGCATTTGGAAATTCATGCTGTTTCCACTCTGGTACTATCATGTTCTCCAAGCTGAGTTACTCTATTTTGGCTGATAGAGTAATGGGATTTTTGTCTAGCTCTTTCCTTACAATTCCCCATTACCTCTGTGATATCTATCCCAACTGAAAGATCTTCTCTGTCTATGATTCTCTGTCTTATTTCTCAAATTCCTCATATCGGTGAAATCCTATGATAATTATCTTTCTCTAATTGACTTATTTCACTTAGTCATAGGGGAAGGGAGGGGAAAATGAAACAAGATGAAACCAGGGAGGGAGACAAACCATTATAGGCTCTTAATCTAAGGAAACAAACTGAGGGTTGCTGGAGGGGAGGGGCGTGGGAGGGACGGGGTGTCTGGGTGATGGACATTGGGGAAGGTATGTGTTATGGTGAGTGCTGTGAATTGTGTAAGACTAGTGAATCACAGACCCGTACTCCTGAAACAAATAATACAATATAGGATAATAATTTAAAAAAAATGGTTATGATGGTAAAAAAAAAAAGAAAAAGAAAAAGAAAAAAAATTCCTGCCTTTTAAACATGAAGCAGAAGCCCAAGGCAAGGAACAGCAGGACACCAAGATAGGGTCAGCTCCTCCCTCCCAGGTGTAGGTGAGGCTAAATACCTTACATCCGTCCACACAAGGTCACCTTTATGAATTTGTATTAAGTAACATGGTGATATTCATGAATTATTATTTGAGGACCAGACACAATAATATTGTCTTCATTTAGTTATGTTAGAGCTAATAACCTGCAGAGCTGAGATTGGACGGAAGTCCACGTGTCCTCCAAAGCCTTGAAATCCATTTTTTCATAAGTATGGTCTTTCTTACATTCTTTATGCTTCTGCCTGGATTCTTCCACTTTTCTGAAAACTTTGATATTCTCAATGCTACTAATTGCAACAGAGGAAGTTCTTTGATAACAGAGCATATTCTCCTGAATATGGCTGAGAGCCTGGGGCAGGGCATTCTTTTCTTTCTTCTTCTTTTTTTTTTTAATCCCTAAGAGTTAATTTATTTATTAATGTGAGAGAGAGAGAGAGAACTCAAATAAGGAGAAAGGCAGGGAAGAGGGAGAGGGATAGGCAAGCTCCCCACTTGGCTCTCCATTCCAGGACCCTAGGATCATGACCTGAGCCAAAGGCAGCCACTTCACCTACTGAGCCACCCGGGCATCCAGGCATGGCATTTTTAAGTGGTATGGTTCAAGCATCTCCTTGGCATCTAAGTCCTCAAGACTATATTACCCTCTGCCGTAGAGGTAAGAGCAGAATGTATCAATTTATTTACAGACCTATTCCCATTTTTTAAGCTTGCAGACTTAAAGAGATATACATGGAGAAAGAAAAAATAAGAAAGTGAGTTAGATATTCAGTGCCAATCATGGACTCCCAACCCTACCCGCTATGCTTTGAACAGGATTGAACTGTGAATAGCAATTAAACTAAGAAGCACCCTGAGTTCTGCATCAGATTCTGGGGACACTGGCAGACTGGTTAGCACAGGGCACCTTCTCAGCATTCATGACGAACCCATATTACCAAGAAGAGAATATACATGAAAATCCTTATGCAAAGTTTGTTTTCATATATGAAAGATTATTGTAAATGCAGAACATGCTCATTGCATACTATTAAAAATTATCCAGAAATTCTAGGGACACCTGAGCGGCTCAGTTGGTTAAGCATCAGGACTCTTGGTTTCAACTGATGTCATGAGCTCAGGGTCCTGGGATTGAGCCCCACATGGTTTGGCTCCCCACTGATTGGGGAGTTATTCTAGAGATTTTCTCTCTTTCTGCCTCTGCCCCTCCCTTAGCACTTGAATGCGTGCTATTTCTCTATAAAATAAATACATAAATATTTTTAAAAATACACAGAAATTCTATTCATAAGCCCATCAATAATAAGTAACATATGCAAACAACTCAAGCACATGCTTTACCAAAATTTTAAATCCGACATTTGAAAAATATAACATGGTATAACATGGCATATAATACACTTTGGTTTATCATATTGTATATTATAACACACAGTATACAACTTTCTATTTTATTATAGATGGAACTAGCTCATTCTTTTTAATGACTGCATTGTATTCTATTAAAGTTATTCTCTCTGCAACATTTCCAGTTTACTATTTTTAAAAACAAAGGTGGGGGTCTTTTATCCATTTCGAGTTTATCTTTGTGTACGGTGTAAAAGAATGGTTGAGTTTCATTCTTCTACATATAGCTGCACTATTTATTGAAGAGACTGTATTTTTTCCACTGTATATTTTTTCCTATTTTGTCGAAGATTATTTGACCATAGAGTTGTGGGTCCATATCTGGGCTCTCTACTCTGTTCCACTGGTCTATGTGTCTGTTTTTATGCCAGTACCATGCTGTCTTGGTGATCACAGCTTTGTAGTAAAGCTTGAAATCAGGTACTGTGATGCCGCCAGTTTTATTTTTGTTTTTCAACATTTCCTTAGCAATTCGGGGTCTCTTCTGATTCCATACAAATTTCAGAATTATTTGCTCCAGCTCTTTGAAAAATACTGGTGAATTTTGATCGGACATGAGACAGGAATCCATCAGAATCCCAGAGGAGAAAATAAGCAGTAACCTCTTCGATATCAACCACAGCAACTTCTTTCAAGATATGTCTCCAAAGGCAAAGGAAACAAAAGCAAAAATGAACTTTTGGGACTTCATCCAGATCAAAAGCTTCTGCACAGCAAAGGAAACACTCAACAAAACAAAGAGGCAACCCACGGAATGGGAGAAGATATTTACAAATGATAGTACAGATAAAAGTTTGATATCCAGGATCTATAAAGAACTCTTCAAACTCAACACACACAAAACAGACAATCATATCAAAAAATGGGCAGAAGATATGAACAAACACTTCTCCAATGAAGTCATACAAATGGCTATCAGACACATGAAAAAATGTTCATCATCACTAGCCATCAGGGAAGTTCAAATTAAAACCACATGGAGATACCACCTTACACCACTTAGAATGGCCAAAATTAGCAAGACAGGAAACAATGTGTGTTGGAGAGGATGTGGAGAAAGGGGAACCCTCTTACACTGTTAGTGGGAATGCAAGTTGGTGCAGCCTCTTTGGAGAACAGTGTGGGGATTCCTCAAGAAATTAAAAATAGAACTTCCCTATGACCCTGCAATTGCACTCCTGGGTATTTACCCCAAAGATACAGATGTAGTGAAAAGAAGGGCCATCTGTACCCCAATGTTCATAGCAGCGATGGCCATGGTCACCAAACTGTGGAAAGACCCAAGATGCCCTTCAATGGACGAATGGATAAGGAAGATGTAGTCCATATACACTATGGAGTATTATGCCTCCATCAGAAAGGATGAATACCCAACTTTTGTAGCAACATGGACGGGACTGGAAGAGATTATGCTGAGTGAAATAAGTCAAGCAGAGAGAGTCAATTATCATATGGTTTCACTTATTTGTGGAGCATAACAAATAACATGGAGGACATGAGGAGATGGAGAGGAGAAGGGAGTTGAGGGAAATTGGAAGGGGAGGTGAACCATGAGAGACTATGGACTCTGAAAAACAACCTGAGGGTTTTGAAGGGGCAGGGGGTGGGAGGTTGGGGGAACCAGGTGGTGGGTGTTAGGGAGGGCACGTATTGCATGGAGCACTGGGTGTGGTACAAAAACAATGAATACTGTTATGCTGAAATGAAATTTAAAAAAAGTAAAAAACAAAACAAACAAACAAAACCAGAAAGGTGGAATAAACATTTGTATACATATCTTTTTGTTTTTATGTTTCTAAATGTTGCTAGACTTAGAAAGACCTGCTATGTAGGTGCATTATATAATTCGATAAATACAAGTTGGTCCACCAAAATTTTGATACTTTAAATTTCTACTGATAGTTAAAAGTAAATGAGTATTTTTTTTTTCTAAATTTGTCCAGCTGGGTATGACTTTTTGTGGTCTTTCCAATTGGATGAATAAAACATGATATCTCATTGTTAAATTCAGATAGCTCCTTTACTCCAAGTTTGATTCTTTTGAGAAATTTTATTAGCAGTGTGTATTTTTCTGTGAATTGCCTATTCATATCTTAATGTAATTTTATTATTGGAATGCAGACTGATTTCTGTCTTCCTGGTTGATTTTTATACACTTAGAGGCATTAATAATTTATTACCACATCTGTTGGAAATATTTTTGCTGGCTTGTCTTTCAAAAGTCACCCTGACTTTTGGTCTTTGTTTATTTGCTTGTTTTTTTGTTATACAAAATGTTAAATTTTAATTCAATTAGAATAATAAATATTCCTTTTCTGTTATTTGACTTAATGATATCCTTAAAAAGAACTTTCCACTTAAAATTTATTTTAAAACATTACCTATATTTGCTTTTATTCCATTAAAATCTCTATATTTATATTTAACTACTTGGGACAGAGGGCAAGTTTGGAATTCAAGCTTTAAAACATTTTTTTATTTATTTACTTTTAAAATACTTATCCTTAAAGTCTAAGGGCTTTACGTACAGTACAGAACTCTCTCACAGAGCTGTATTTGAGGGTGGATAACATCATGAAGTATTTTTATGAATACGTATTTCACATTTAGCAAATATAACCATGTAAGTAAATGTATATACACATAAAATTGTACTTATAAAAGTATATACACATAATTATATTTAGTATTAGGATTATATACCTATATATAAATATAGTCTCATTTATCCACAAAATATTTTAATTTGCCTTAAACTAATTTTTTTAACCAAAATCTGAAACTAAGAATATTACAAACAGCAAAATTAATTCACCCATAGAATTAGAGTTTTACCATTTTGTATTTAATGTAGTTAACTGAAATTTTATGTTAGCTTTTCTGTGTTCCACAAATTTTGAAAATCTCTCTCTTTTTTAATCAAATTGTTTAAATAGGTTGATTTCATGGTCTATTTCAGGAACCAACCCCAAGAAACATAAACTTAAGATAAATGGACCTAATTACTTAAAATGATGTATTCTGTCCTTTAAACAATTTTTCAATATATACTTTATCTCATCCTACTTAATAACATAAACAGACATAACTGAACACATTTGTAATATAATACCCTCTCCAGTTCATTATCCAGAACACAAACTTAAATCAGTTTATTTTTCACATTGATATGTAAATTGATTTTCAAGTGGTGATTTTTTCATTTCTAATAATTTCCTAATATATTTATTTGCACAAAACCCGAGTGCCCTGTAATACAAAAGTAGCAGTTAACTTCATCTTGTGCTGAGAAAATTACAGAAATGTATGTAAAGATGCTTCAAAAAATTGACCTGAGTTGACTTACTTTGAAAACCAAAATTAAGATTAGAATAGCTTTAGACCATGTGATTTTTATTTTTCTCTCTCTTTTAGCTGCTGCTGTTTTCAGCATACTGGGACCAAAAGAAAAGAGAAATGCTGCTAAATGAATATGATTCTACTTATACTTTACCTAATATGTAGAAATTTATTAATACTTATTAAGCATCTAAGATCCAATATGTGTTCTAAGAATGGACAACAACAAGGCTGAACTCCAAAATAAAGGAGAGAGAGGGATAAAGAAAAGATGATTACACCAATAAACAATAATTTGAACCCTGCTCTTAAAAAAAAAAAAAAAGCCAGTATTAATCCTAATAAAATAGATCTCATAATTTGTGGCTTTCCCGAAGTCGAATCTTGAGCTAATAAACATGTAAATTAGATGAAAATATCTCTCTATGGATGTTTGCTTAAGTAGTTTCTAAATATCACTTTATGCAGAAAGACATAGTTTATTTTACTATGTTCTTGCAATTTAAAAAGAAAATTCATATTCCAAAGACTATCTAGAATATCCTTTAAATTTTTTTTTTCCCCCTTAGCCCTGCATTTTAAATTAACCAAAAGAAATAAAAAGAAGAACCAGAGAAAAGCAGAGCAATGACAGGATGATTTTATTTTATGTATGAGTCTAAATGAGATTTTAGAGAATGCATACCGTATTCCTGAACTGGATCTGTGTGGTCAAAGACCATTAGGCAACTTTGGAAGATTCCGTAGGGACACCTGGGGCCAGACGTTTCCATCCCACTGGACCGAGCCCACTGTTTGTCTTTCTGCATGGAGAATTAATAAATGTATCAATCTTCTACTAGCGGCCCTGAACTAGGGAACATAAAGGAAATAGAATAAGTGGGGAAAAAAATCGCACATGTGACTTTTCCTTCCCCCACCTCCTGATCTTCTCTCTTCTGTGTGTTGAAATTATTTTCCCTTCAGATTTTTTCATATTATTCTTTTTCCTCCCCCCCTTGTTATTAGTTATGTCTCTTAGCATTCCTGACTGCATTGCCCTTTGTCTGACTTCAAGTGATGTCTCCCAACCTGGACGGGGGCTGTAATTTAAAGGAATTAGCCACCTTTGCATACCTCCTGCTCAGAAGATCAGTCAGTGGCCTTGAAGTGTCCGATTTCATTAAATGATTTTAGTTTCAAGGGGGGAAAAAAATTAAATGGAAAGTTAAGGAAACTGCAGTCAGGAAACAGGTATGGTGCCAACAGCCTCAGAGCGTAGGATTCCAAAAGTCATTTCAACATTTCTGAACTGATAAGCTAATTAATTATTAAAACAGAAACACTCTGACGATACTGATGACCAAGGTTATAAATACACGCCTTTTCAATTCCTCTTTCTTTCTTTTTGTGTTCTGTAACTGCAGAGTTTTGCTTTTAAATTGCACCAAGATGATTCCAAGCCAATTACATAGGTTTCAAATCACAGCAAAGAATCAGAGGAGCTAAGAAAAAATATAAATTTGAATTTTTTAAAAAAGTAACCTTTTTTTTAAACATTTAAACCTTTTTTTTTATACCACTTGGTTCAAGACTCTGCTGCAGCCAAATTTAGAAATATAGTGATAGGTATTGTCTATACTGATAGATACCAACATGAAAACTTTCTCCCCCACCTCTCAGCTTAGAACTACAATAGTTGATTCATCACTCCTGTTACAAATGGCTAGAAAGTAAAAATTGTGAAAACAGAATGAGGCAAAAGTAATGATAATGATAATAATAATAATACTAATATAAATAGTTCTGTGAATTTATTAATAAGAATTTATTTGTGTGGGTTCATAGTCTTAAGAACTGGCACCCAAATTCTTCTAAGGGTCTGTTTTCCTTTAGTCAAATACAGTGATTAGTCATTTTGGTATGAAAATATAGAAAGTGAAGGACAGCACAAATCCAAGAGCTGAACTGCAACATTATCTCTGTGTCCAGTTGTTCTCCTAAAAGGAGAGGAGAAACCAGCTGGGCATGGTGATTAGATCCGAGCGCTCAGGTTTGTTGAAATGGCCAACGTACTTTTAAAACACAGAGGTAGAACTACTGAGTTTTATGTAGTTGGCATCACTATTTAAAAGCCTATCACATATATAATATAATATAATATAATATAATATAATATAATATAATATAATATATGTCTTTTGCGATCAGTTCAGTTTTATGTTTCTGGGGGGAGAGGGTTCCTCTTCAGTAGAAATAAGAGAAAAGTACTGAGTGCTTTTCACAGAAGGAAAGGGACAGCATAATATATCCAACAGGTTACAATCAGAAAAATTGATTATTTTAATGGGGTGAATTTAATATAAGAAATTGATTAAGAGGGGTTTGGAGGATCACAAGGGCAAACGAGGAGCATGAGGGTAACCACGTGAGAAAATGCTGCGAAAGTAAAATGGCACCAGACACTTGTTAAAATTGGTGAGACAGATTTTATTCAGATCGCTGCAACACAGGAGAGAGGCTTCAGGTCAGAAGTGAGCACAAATTCACTGAAGCCAAAGGTGTGAGGGTTTCTAGGTGTTAGAGTGAGGGAAGAATGTTGGAGAACACTACAAGGACAATGACATTAAGCCATCTGGGTTTGCTCATTTGTCACTTATCCAAGTTAGTGTCCCAGTCTCCAACAGAGACAGAGACTTAAAGGGACTCTCTTCTTTGATGGTTACATCACAAAGGATGGATCCCAGGTTCTTGAAAAAGACATTCCTGAGTGTAAAATTGATAAAAGACTGGGAGAAGACTCACATCTCAAAGGGGACAGAAAAAGGAATTTGTCATTGCAAGTTATCTAAGGTTAATGCTCTCTGAGAAACGAGGTCAGAGATCTATGGTCAGGAAAAAAGCTGTTCAGTCAAGTTGAGGAGAGTGTTACGTCATCGTGGGCAAGATGCAGGAACAAGGGGGAGAAATCACCAAATATTTCTGAACGCTAGAAGCTTGGCAGAGGAGACCATCCGGCCGGGACCCCAAATACAGAGGAAAGGGCAGTGCTGGACCCTAGCACCTCTGGAATTCCTGAGACAACTCAGACACTGGAAGCTGTACGCAGGTTACGGTCTGGTGGACAACACCTTTGAGGAGGCATGATGGGCTGGTTCTGGGAAATCCTGATGAAGCTGGAAACTAGATTCAAGAAGCTAGAAGAAGTGGTGATCCAGGAGCAGATGACTTTGCCTGGATAAAGTGCTATTCCCAGGAATGGTGCTTTTGGCAACAGGGGGACAAACCAGAAGAAGAAAGTCTTCTGCTCCTCTCCTAGGTTTCTCGTCCCCATTTATTCTTATCTTCTGCATAATGTCAAGGAGAAAGGCAGCTGGCCAAAAGGAAGGAAGGAAGGAAGGAAGGAAGGAAGGAAGGAAGGAAGGAAGGAGAGAGGAGGGGAGGGGAGGAATGAATGTATGAATGAATGGAGGGAGGAAGGAAAAACAGAGTCAAAGAAATGTGGTCTGCACAGTGTCACAGGGAAGAGTGCTAAAGGTTCTACTTGGAGAGGAGAGACAATAACTTAACACCTGGCCACCCACAAGAGTGGCAAACCATCCATAAACTGAACCAAGTCAGCAGAACCAGGAACAAGAGCTTGTAGGCATTGGCCTTTCCAAACCCTTGCTTCCCAGTCCTAACCTGTGACTCCATGTAGAGACTAGAAGATACATGGAAGTCCCTGGTCAAGGGGAATTGAATTCCAGTTGGTTTCGTTTGACTCTCATAAGACAGGTGTACCCGTATGGGTCCAATCAGGAGACAGAGAGTACACAAAAGTTTTGTTTTGTTTTAACATTTTATTTATTTATTTGACAGAAAGAGAGCATGAGCAGGAGAAGGAGCACGGGGGAGGGAGAGAGACAAGGAGACTCTGTGCTGGGCCCTGGACTCCATATGGGGCTCAATCCCAGGACCCTGAGATCATGACCTGAGCCAAGATCAAGAGTCTGATGATCAACCAACTGAGCTTCCCAGGTATCCCATACACAAGAGTTGTTCAAAAAGCTAAAATGATTACTTTTAAAAAGGACTTTGTTTATAGTAGGCTTCCTTAAGCATTTGGGTAGATAGACAGTCATATCACAGTGATGCCAAGAATATAAAACCAAGTGCTTAAAAGGAAGAATGAGAGTTCTGGCTGTGTGGTTAGGGTGACCGTCACCTGATGTCGTCATGCTCACAACACTCACCAAATGTACAGCTGTGGGAACCAACAGAAATTCAACAGGATGATTTGGTTGGCTTTTGTTTATACAGTGATAACTAATCTTTCGTTGTGACTACAAAGAAGCAGAAATAAATTTTCTAAGGCAAATTTAAAAAGAAAACTAAAATAATATTGGAAGTGCAAAGATACCTAATCGTTTAATCTCATATGTCAAGTAGAGACACACTAACCCATGCATGCAGGACAAACTTTACGCTTCTGACAGTTAGTACATAGTCAAAGGGACAGAGTGTCTTCCAGTCAATACCCCACCCAAACCAAAATATATTGACCCAACCAGAGACACACATTTTTATTAGACATTGTCATCATTCCAAAAGAAGTTAACATATGTGTTAGTATGTTTACTTCCTCTGCATACGCTATTACCCCCACATACTTATTCCTCATATGTAAACATACATGTAACTTGAATTAATGGCTCTTTGCTTCCTTAATACAGAAACTGAAATTAGCTGTTGCTCTTCTTTGCCCTCTTTTGTGAAATGCTAATAGTGTTCATTCTGTGGCTTGGTCCATAACAAAAGAGGAAATTGGAGATCTTGTTGATCAGCTAAGTAATCACATCAACCCAATTTTATTCATCCAACCCGCCATGTTTCCCCACTCTTGGTTGAAAGCCTGCTTGCACTCATTCTTTTATTCTATATTTAATAAGTGCTTACTGGGTAACAAACATGGCTAGGTGATCTTTCTGTTTGAATTTTCTCAAGAGTTGATTTTAATTTTTTGTGTTATATGTGTTCCGGGCTCCAACAGTATCTATGGTGAATAAGGGAAGATGAGTAGACAGTTAAGGAAATTCAGAAAACAATTATTTTGAAGGACAAAAAAAAAAAAAATATACGTGCTTGGCGAGAGTTTATATTTTGAACCAAGCAGTTTTGGGTTCCTGGGTTCCAATTCATCTGATATCAGCACAACTCCTGTGTTTCAGGATATGGGTTGGCACGTACTTCGCTGTTAACGTAAATGAAAAAAGTGGGCTTTGGTGCATTTCTACATTTGTGCATTTCTCTATTGCCAAGCAAAAATCGGCTTCTGGGAGTAGAATGGGCAGAGTGTGGCTAATTAGCATTTATTACCTTCTACCTTTCATTCCAGAGAGGAGGAGACCCACAGTATGTTTGCTGATAATGTTTTCCTTGTTGAGATGTTTATATTTATGTTTTATTTTAATATATATTCAAATGCACTACTGGTGCCAAGTCATCTATAATTAAGCAAGCCTTTCAAATGTAGAATTTCATGTTCCTTATATCTTCGTTCTTTCATCCTGCATGAATAAATAGTATTTTTGATAGTTAATTTTATTGAGCACATATCCTAGGCCACACAATGTTCTCATCACACTTTCTGTGAATCAGCTCATTCAATCTTTACAACACCTACCTACCTATGAGGTCAGCACTACATCTTGATTAAGTAAGTAATTTGCCTAAGGTTGTACCATAAATCTTATGCCTATTGACCATCACTGTCTCCAATAGTTAACAAGTATTGACAGATTATCATGCAATTGTGCTCAATACACTTTTGCATATGGCATCTTATTTAATCCTCATAGGAATCTCCATATTTTTTTTAAAGATTTTATTTATTTATTTGACAGGGAGAGATCACAAGTAGGCAGAGAGGCAGGCAGAGAGAGGTGGAAGCAGACTCCCTGCTGAGCAGAGATCTGGATGGGGGGCTTGATCCCAGGACCCTGGGATCATGACCTGATCTGAAGGCAGAGGCCTTAACCTATTGAGCCACCCAGGAACCCCCATAGGAATCCATATATTAAAGACTCTGTGAAAATGAGAGTATTGAGGCCAAGACAGATAAGTGAGCTCACACAGATAGTAAGCAGTGAAGGGAACATTTGAACCGGGTCAAATTGCCTCCAGACGTTGGGCTCTGGATCAATTTGCTTCACCAGAATAAACAGCAAGAGAAAACCTAATTGATTTTTTCAGAAATGTTGTCTACATCAGTAAAGCAAAAAAGAGAAAAGAATAGCCGTCATTTCTATTTTGGTAACAGAAAGGAAAAATCTAGGGTTTAGAACAAATAATGGTATTCTCTCCACAGAGGACCTCAGTGTAGTGTAGGTCAAGGTTGGCTCATTTGAGAAAACACTACAGAGAAATTAAAGCAAACGGGAGAACAAACAAAAAAGGGCATCCATTGTCTGCATAGGATAGTGAGGTCTGTATTATGCTTAATGCGGGAACAAGCCTGATGGTTCTCAGTCAATGTCTCTTTTTCTTCTATCCCAATACTCAACACTGAAGAAAATTGCAGGGTAGGATTATCTAGTGCATTGGATTAATCACCAAATAAACCATAGGGCTTGGATAATATAGAGAAGTCTGGCCTTCATGTCCTCGGGAACAACAAAAAAAAAATGGATATCTAAGAAAAGATAAGAAGGTTCAGGGGAAGAATTAATGAAGCAATCATGATCCATGGATAATGAAGATGAAGAATTCTAGAACTATACCTCACAAGCCCCAGGAAGGGTCACAGAATTTTGAGGCATTTATTTCGATTCTCATCCCATCCTTTGAACCTTCCCTTGTGCTGCCCCGTATGTAGGTTTTCTGATACTCAAGGGCAGTTATGTTTTCTTTCTCTTTTGGCATCTTGTAGATTTTATGTTCATCTGTTGAGGCACATTGAGGTGATCTGCCAAATAACTCTTTTTGGCAAAAAGGAGTGCACTAGGTTATTACTCTTTGGTCCAAATGAGCCAGACTGACTGTCTACACTGTGGGAATATGCCAGATAATTACTTTAACCATGTCTTTCCTTTTAGCTGTGTATACATGGTCCTCATCTTCTAGATCAGCTTGATTAAACCTCATATGGAATAATTACTGGCAAGTAGCCATGTGCCCAGAGTAATTTCATGTTCATCTTTGGTTTCTACAGGGTGCTAATGACAAAAGCAAGTTTTGTTTATAGTTATGTTAAAAGGATTTTTTTTTCTTAATTTAACAGAGAATCTCTAAAACGTGAAGAAAAGAGCACTCAATTAAGGGTGGGTGGTTTTCAAATTCTCCTTGGGAATCACAGAAACATTGCTAAGAAGAAGCTGATGTAGGTTAGCTTTTAGAAACCGAAAGGAAGTAGAAACCGTACTACACTGCTCCTGCCTGGCAAATCAAGTAAGTTTCATTACATTTAAATCATGTCTTCTGATGTAATGTCCATCTCTCTTTTGAAAGTAAGGACCAGAGTTGTTGCATTTTATTACAGAAGATAAACAATTTGATTTCCCATGAATTGCTGTGTCTTGCAATTGTAGAGAGAGAAAAGAAAGAAGAAAAAAAAAGAGAAAGAAAGAAGACTAAAGGCAAATTCTGACTGTGTTATATATTGGTTTTAGAACCAGAAGCAAGGATTTAAACATATCTCTCTTTTCTTGTGAAGATGCAAATAATTACCATCCCAATCTTGCAAAGCCTGTTTAGGAGGTTTAAATTAGATCACATAGAAAACGACTTTATAAACTGTCAAACACCAAATGCTAAATGTTCTTCGCTAATTATCAGAAAAGATGTTTTAAATTGGTTTAAGATTTGCATACATTTCAAGAACAGAACAAAAAAACACATCATGTTGGGGTAGAATGGATTAGGGAGGCCAGAAAATGTCAGTCAAGAGGCAGACAGCCCCAGGAATAATTAAATCAGGAAGAAAGCTACCCTCATGCAAAATTATACTTTCCTCTCTTCCACTGCCACAAAGGAAACCTAGGAATTCCAGAGAGAAGAGAGAGGAACATGAGTAGGAAGCAAATTTGTGATGTGTATGAACCCCTTCATGCTCTTAGATCAGAATTTTCCTTGCAGGGCCTCTACAGAGTACATGAATTTGAGTTCTTTTTAATTTAATATATATTTGACATGTAACATTGTATAAATTTGAAGCGTACAACATGTTGATTTGACGCATGTGTATACTTATAGATTGATTGTAATCGTAGCCATAGTTAATACCCCTATCCTGTCATCTAATTACCATTTCCTTTTGTCTGGGGAATCCTAAGATCTAGTCTCTTAGCAAGTTTGATGACATGATGCAACATTGTCTGTATTCTCTCTACTGTGCATTACATCTCCAGGACTTCCTTGTCTTACAAGTTTGTACCTTCCAACAATATCTCTCCTATTCCCCACCATCAGCCCTGGTAACGCCTATTTTTCTGTTTGCATGACTTTGGTTTTTCTAGATTCCACATATAAGTGATACAGTGTTTGTCTTTCTCTGACCTATCTCACTTAGCATAATGTCCTTGAGGTCCATCTGGGTTGTTACCACTGGCAGGTTTTCCTTCATCTTCGTGGCTGAGGAATATTCCACTATGTGTGTGTGTGTAGTTCTATATTTATTATATATGTATATATCATCTATATTCATACCTATCTATATTCATATATGTCTATATGCATATCTATACCTATTCATATCTATCTACATGCATATATAGTGTATAGATAATATAGTCATATGTATATTATATATGTATATCCATTTCTATCTATGTTGCATAGGGATAGATAGACATAGTATCTCCTTTACCCATTCATCTGTTGATGGCACTTAGGTTGTTTCCATAATTTGGATATTATGAATAATGTTTTAATAAACATGGCAGTGCACATAGTTCTTTGATATCCTCTTCTCAAAAGAAAAATCCTTTTGAAATTTTTTTTTTAATTTATTTGAGAAAGAGAGAAAAAAACAAGTGGGGAAATGGCCAGGAGGAGAAACAGACACTTCACTGGGAAGCAGTCCAATGTGGGGTTCGATCCTAGGACGTCAGGATCATGACCTAAGCCAAAGGCAGATGCTTTACCAACTAAACCACCCAGGCGTCCCTCAAAAGAAAAATCCTTAATGAATACTGTTATGCTGAAAATTTAAAAAAATAAATAAATAAAATAAATTAAAAAAAAAAAAGAAAAATCCTTAAGAGCAGGGACATTAATTGTTTTCTTCACCATTTTTTCTCAAACTAGAACACTGCCTAGCTCACAGTAGGACCTCAGTGATTATTTTTTGAATGAATGAAGGTACTTTAGGTAGCCAGGATAACCAAGCCAGGGATAAGAAGATAGGACAATGTGGTGAGCTGGGAAAAAAAAGCTGTATGAAGGAGAGTAGCAAAGAAAATTGAAAAGGCAGTTATTAGTGTGCTGCCTAAACCACGGAGAGTGACAGCAAGGGGGACTTCCTTTGGGACACTATGATTCTATGGTGTCAAGCCCATTTCTTCATGGTATGCCTTAGAGCTGCTTAACGAATTCTGAGCTAAGGTGATCATATGAAAATTACTATGTTTAATATGGTTAAAAGTGGATATACAAACAGATATGTGGTGTTTTAATGTAAAGTGGGACCATAAATGGAACCGCTTTCTGGATAACTGCCTCGTCCACATGGCGAATTTCAACCAGAAAGTTAATAATGTACTTCATCTTGAGGAGTATCAAGATATTCTCTACCACGTAACTTCAAGCATCCGTAACAACTTGAATTGTGTTGACCTGATATAACAACTAGTGTTTCTACGAAGACTGTAATACACCAGTTATTTTGTATCAGATTACTTTGCACCAAGTTAAGTAACTCTATATTGAGAAACATAACACTGAATTTGAGAAAGAAAAGAGCTGTTGCTTCCATGTATATTCTAATAGCAGGAAACATCTCTCTAGGTCAATAAAAAAAAAAACCCAAAACACAAAGAAGCACTTCTGCTGAAAATTACTTACTGTAACATAGAGTCACAAGCTGAAATAATTTTCAACAAGAACAAATTCTCAACAAGAACAAACCTTCCAACTACGTGAAAAAGTTGGAAAAAGAAACCAGAAGTACTTAGATTGTGTTTTAATCACAATCAATGAGAACTGATCATTACAGAAAATAGGAATCAGCAGAGTGCAAATTCTCCTGTGGAGAAGTTTCTGATACAGTTACAATTTGGTATTAAGCACGGTTTCAAGAATATTAACCACCTAGAAAGGGAGCTCATAAAAAGCTTCCAAAGATTTTTACACTACTACTGAAAGATCTAATACTATGCTAGGAAGTGGTGACTCAAATTACTGAGCCATTTTAAACATTGAAGAGAAATACCAAGACCTGAGAATCTTCATTTATAAAAGAAAATTGGCATTCTTCTATTAAGAGACCTATGAATGAAGAAGAGACCATCTGAAGGAAAGACGTCAATAGAATTTCAAAAGCTGTAGTCAAAGAGGTAAGTGGGAAGGAGAAGGGAATCAGTAGGAGTAAGTAGTCAAAAGTTTCCAACGACCTATGATAAAATCTGATGGTTTAAAGCCTAATTAGTTGTCTCTTGTTTTCAGAAGCCATGTTTATCATCAAGATAAAGTTTTGTCTACATAAATCAGAGGAGCGAGGAAAGTTTTTATCTGTCTAGGCTTAAAATCTGTAACACATATTCATTCCAGGAACAGCTCCTGTTCTCTGAAGGTCTCTCTTTATGTCTCCATTATGCTTCCTGTGACATGGGTTCCGCAGGGTGTCTATGTGTGTGTGTGTGTGTGTGTGTGTGCACATGTATACTTGTATACAACATTGTTGTTGCTGATGTTGCTTCCTTTCCCTTTGTTACTGGATGCTCCTTCCTTGTCCAGCTCACTTGTGCTGAGGACCCCAATGGAATGCCAGTTTTCCTCTTTCTTTATTTTGTTGTTGTTGTTGTTGTTGTTGTTATTATCTTATCGAGGGATAAAGAGGTAGAAGTTGGGAATCTTCAAACTCTCTTCTGATAGTGCTGATTATTCCCACTCTTCTGCAAGTGAAGATTCTCCTGTTTACCTGGAAGTTGTAGAAGAAAATGGTGTATCAAATGATCTTGAAACTTGATCTTTTAATACATTGTAACTGACTTTGAAGGTGGTCGAATTCAAAATAGATTATTACCTTTATTTTTTTCATCCACCATCTTTCATTGAGCACTACTGGGCATGGCAAGTCTGAAGGACTCAGTGGGTATACTCAGATACATATTTTTTGTAGAATATTTTTAAAATATTTATATTTACAAGTATTTACAAATACTTGGCTGCCAGCTACAATCCTTCTCTATCACACAAATCCTTGCAAAACATTTTGATTTCTACTCCACATATTAACAATGAATCTAAGAAAAATGCTTTTTTGATAACATGTTCTCTTGCTTGAAATAACAAACTCTTCAGAAATGATGACATCTCTCCTAAAACTTCGTGGAAAAAAATTTAGTGTAACTATTTCTTCATAAATTGAAGATATCTGAATCAAAAAGAACAGTTTGGGATGTGGGGGTAAAATCTGTTCATCCTTTTAAGCCTGCAGATTTGCTCTGTTCTGTTAGACTTGGTTGTAATTCTCCATGTAGCAACACAGATTCTGAATTTCATGGAAATTCCTCTTAAATCCTTATAATGGTCTCGCTGTCAGGCTTCATTTTTAATGATAGGCATTTCTATTTACTTTTGTTGTTGTTGTTGATTTGACTGTTTTCTTAAGTGTCTAGTGGCAAATTGGAATAGGCTGCACAATGTTCTTTTAGGCTGGCCCCATTTTAGACTAAAGATGGCATTGTTCAATTCTTCATATTCTTTTCTTGTTGTTTGTTTCTTTTCTTTTATCTTTCCATTCAATGCCAACCCAGGATCAGAAATGTTTTGCCAACATCTGTTTATTATTTTATTGCAACTCAGGGAACATAAGACGGTACCCATGCACAATGTTTATAGGTTTGCGCATAGCCCTCGGATGACGTCCTCACGTTTATTCTTGATGATTTGGCTCCAAATCCATCTTTTAGATTCAATTTTTTTTTTCTTGCCTTCAAAGCCAAGCGTGTTTCTAAGTGGTACTGGTTGGATGATCGCAACAGAATCTCAAACCAGCCAACGTTTTATGTTTTATGTTCAGAACTAACAAACACATCCCATGGCTTACACGCGTGCCTTTACACCAAAGCCAAAAGTGCATGAGCTCAGTCATGACCACCACTTCCTCAGAGGAGTGTGGAAGAATTAATGAACTCTCGTGGAATTCGAGAATTATGGAGAAGTCAGGATGCTTTTGCCCTCTACCTGATTTGTTGATTAATGAATAAAGGGTCAGGTATTTTGTTTTTCACTTTTAAATAACTCCATAATAAGCACTTTATGGTGGTGGTAGATTATTTTATACTTTCAAGTAGAAGTAACATGTTTCTAAAGTTGCAGAGTTCTATTCCAAATCTTTGAGGTGTATCTGTAAACAGACCACCTTTCTGGCCTGTTAACTTTACCTTGAGTTTCACACTCTGTCCTTAAACTTATGTCTTTCATCAGTGCTCAGTGAAAAACAGATTTGCAGAGCAAACTGTTTGATGGGACTAGAGTTATCATGTAAGGGGGCGATTTCTTTTGTAATACTTCAGTCAAGTTAGAAATGTCGATTTCAACATAGTAAGTTGGGAATACAGGTCCTAACTCAGACAATTCTGACTGAATATACTTTTCCCAAGTCATATAACTAATGAAGAAGGCAAAGATTCTTCTGCACAGACTAATTTAAGTAGCACCTTAAATAACACTCTGTTACCATTTCCCAAGAACTATTCACTCTATATAGCTCAGTAGTGTGATTGTTATGTAATAAAGGGAAAATAAGCATGAAGCAAAAAGTTGAAAAGTGAAGAGCTTTAATTTATATTTCTTACCTTTTTTGTAGATAGATTAGAGATATTCGGGGGGGGGCAGAACACATATTGCTCAACTCCAGTAATTTTTTTAAAGACTTAAAAAACGCTTTCTTTGGAATTTTTAATTATAAAGTTTTATTTCCTGAACCACTAAGTTGTTATAGAAATATAAAATATTCCTATGGTTAGGGCCACCTGGGTGATGCAGTTGGTTGAGCATCTGACTCTTGGTTTCAGCTCAGGTCATGATCTCAGGGTCATGGGATCGAGTCCTCAGCCAGGCTTGTGTGCTCAGTGTGGAGTCTGCTTGGGATTCTCTCTCCCTTGCCCTTTGTGCACCACCCCCATAAAATAAATAAATGGATCTTAAAAAAATATTCTTATGGTTATAATTTTATTGGTTTTTTGAAAAATAACGACAATATCCTATTGGCCCAAAATTTACACTGCAAATATTTTTGCAAAATTAAGGATAACCTTTTAAGGGCATCTTGCTGACTGTTATTAAGTCTCGCACCCATATTTAGTTTGGATTTGGAAGTTGTTTGTGTTTGCGTGGGGTTCGTTTATGTCTATTATTCTCCATAAACTAAACTATGCCATTTGATTATCAAAATATATATTTATTCACTTATATATGAAGTTATCATCATGATCTTTTGTTTAATAGAATAAGGGAAGGCTCTGACTTATCTCTTTCAAGATCATTGAGACTCTGCAAGTAATGCAGTCTAAGTGACTTGTCTCTGCTCGCCGAGTTGGTAAGGAGTAGAAATGGTCAATACGAGGCACCTTGATTCCTGGTCAAGAACTTGGCAGAGATAGCATCATTTAATCTAAAATTGACAGATTTAAAAAAGAGTAAGAGAAAATAACCAGCTGTATTCATACCCCAACAATCCTTATTCTTCCAGCTGAGACCATAGTTGAAGACCAGGATTTCAGAGTTAAAAGGAACTCACGTCAAACAACAGTCAACTAGCTTTGTGACTTGGGACTAAGTTACACTTTATTTATCCTTCTGTAAAATAGAATAGAAACAGTCTAATTATTGATTAATAAAATAACTGTTTGCAAAGCTCCTTCCATATAGTGAATATGCAGTAAATGGTTATATATTTGTGTGTGCATATATATACGTGTGTGTGTGTGTGTGTGTGTGTGTATATATATGTATATTTATAGAAAACAAAATTATGATGTATTTTATTATTCTTCACACCTAAAACTCTAAGGTTATCATTCTAATGTTATGCAACATTGTTTATATTGGGCTAAAAGGCATGAAGTCTATTATAAATTGTCACAGGAGAAGCAAATGAATACAGTCATCTTCAGTTCTCCCATGAGTGGTGTTAAGCTTTTCAGGAGACATTTGGCAATGTCTGGAGACACTTCTGGTTATCGCAATGGAGAAGGGAGGGAAGATGCCTTGGCGTTGAGTGTGTAGAATCCAGGGATGTTGCTAAATATTCTAGAATGCATAAGACAGACCCCACAATAATAAATAGTCTGGCCTAAAATAACAGGGATGGATAAATCCTGGAAAACATTGAAAACATTCTAAAGTTCCTCACCTCAAGTGACCTGATGACAAAAATGGATTCTCATTGCCCATAAGGTAAATTCAAATGAGATTATGGCTTGGGTTGAATTATATTCCATCCAACTTATCACAACTAACCTTTTACTTCAGATATACAATCTTCTGATACCCTTTTCAGTTTTCAAATGTTTTGTATCATATTCATTAAATATAATCACAATATATTACATGTAGAAATTTAGGACACAATTATAAATGCCATGATTCAAGAAATAGTTTTAATTTAGCTTGTAGAGCCCATGAGTTCACCTAGTTCTTATATGTACATGTGTGCATGTGTATATAGCCCCACATGTATAGACCCACATGTATTTATGTAAGTATATACATACTTACATACAAATACATATATACACGTTTATCCTGAGCTTTCCAATGCAACAGACAACACATATGAAGGAAGATTTCTAATTGAAGATCCACCTAATTCTCCTAAATAATCCATTATCTGGCTGAGATAGTTCATGTTTAAAAATGCTTCTGCTTAACAACAAGCCAACAGATGACTGCCAAGGTATCCTTCAGGTTATTGTGATTATTTTTTTCTTCATTTTTTTCCCTTGCATGTATCCTTTCCATGTATCCTTGAAAACTTACAGACTGAAGAACAATTCTGTCTAATTTCCTTGACCAGATGATAAAGATTATTTTCCAGCCAGGGTACATGCACTCTGCTGAGTCAAAAAGACTATATAGAATCTGGGTGCTTCCTCAAAAAAAAAAAAAAAAGAAGAAGAAGACTATTTAGGGGTGCTGGCATCCTAGTAAAAGGATTATATTATAATTTTCTTCTCATTTTTCTCTCTTTTCATTTCCCTAAGTTTCTCCTTAGTTGAGACAAAAGGACAGTATCTCTAGACTTTCAGATTGAAGACCTTGACTAATTCTCCATCAACTATGTCACTGATTAACTCTGATCTCAACCACATGTTTTTTCTTAACCTTCATCACATTTTTAAAATGAGGTAATACTTGCAACACAAAGGTTTTCATATATATATCTTCGAAATATTAACTAAGGTATAGAGATGCATTTTTTAAAATCTCCAAATGAGTGTTTACTTACTTAAAAATCACTTGAATGGAGGGATTTAAAAAATATTCCTATTGCTTAGATTAGGAAACAGAAACTCAAACAAAGAAACAAAAAAAGATTTCCCTAAAGCTCCTCTCCTGGAAATGATGGACCCAGTATTCAATTCAGGCATTTGTCAGCACTTAATGTCACCAGGTTGGTGCTGTTCAAGGAATGGGAGGCTCAAGATGAGACCATTCACTCACAATCAACATGAAGAAATCATTTTTAAAAAATTTTGGGGGCGCCTGGGTGGCTCAGTGGGTTAAGCCTCTGCCTTGGGCTCAGATCATGATCTCAGGGTCCTGGGATCGAGCCCCAGGTCGGTTTTCTGCTGAGTGGGGAGCCTGCCTCTCCCCACCCCCCACCCCCGTCTGCCTATCTGTCTACCTGTGATCTCTGTCTGTCAAATAAAACCTTTAAAAAAAATTGTTGTATCTGTTAATAATTATAATGCATGAATTTATCATTCTTCTATCAGACAGCAGCCTTGGTTTTACTCACATTCCTCAGAAATCCTAACCTGCAGCATAAAACCGATTGAACACTAAAGACATTTCTAAAAAGTAAAAAAAAAAAAAAAAAAAAAGTCCACAATCCATCTAGCTTACCTTCAGATCCAACACGCTCTGTGCGTGTGTGCGCATGTGCGAGTGTGGGCCCGCTGCCTGACCAAGCTTCCTATGTGGTGTGTGTAGCCAGTGACGTTAGTACAACCCATCCTCCATAAACCTCAGGGTGACTCTAAGAAAAAATTCCTGTCATCAGTATCTGAGCCGGTAGTTTAAAAAGTAAACCGAAACAAGAACAAAAATCTTTCAAGTCTTTCAAATTCTGCTCTTGAAGGAAATGCCTAGAAAAATCGTCTTTGGCATTTCCCATACTTCTTGTTCAGGAAACCACTCAAAATGTCTAAGATTTATTCTATATATTTGAAACAAAATGCTTTTTGTTTCATCAGAATTTTTTTTTTTTTTTTTGGAAAGATATTTGTTTTCAAGATGTTTGTCACCACTTGCAAGTAAAATAAAACATAAAGGACTTTCATACTCGAGACATTTTGTTCTGCCGGTCGCCAATCTAGGCTTTCTGAATGACGCCACTGAGGAAGAATATTTCTTTTCAGTCCTATTAAATGTTAACTCTTGTCGGGCCTCTTAGAGGACTACAGAGACTGATTGCGAATTTCCTAGACTGGCTATGAATTTAGGGTGCTGAGGATTTCTCCTCACAGAACATTCTTACTCATTTAGAATATTTCTTCTCAAAAAAAAGAAGAAAATTAACATCCTTTCCTGTTGTGAAAAGGTTTCAGATTCCAAAACCTAGTATTTTTACTTTGGTCAAATATGCTATTAATTAGAGTTAGGAAAAAATAACAAATAAATACCTTACCTTTCATCTGAGACCTCTAAGAACATTATGCAGTAGCGAAGTTTCACGGACTCACACCAGGAGACAGAACCTATGGTCAAAACCTGGAAGAAAATTTCAAATGGCATGGTTTTTAAAATAAGCAATGATTGCGGATCTGGATATCTGTGGTAGATTGTTTGCAGAAGTGGCCAAAATCATGATTCTCCCTGTATCCGCAGCACGGTTTTGGTCCCTCTCACGACGACTCTGGATTTAGGCAAAGGAACTTTATACATCAACACTTGATGTACTTGAGACACGAAAAGTGTTTGAACCTTCGGATCTGGGAAGCCTGTGACCACACTCGTGTGACTGAGTCTTGGCCATCTTGCCGGAAGATGAGAGAATATGGAACCTACTCACCTCATCACTTCTCCTGGACTTGAACTAAGCATCGGACTCTCAGTGAGGGCCTCCTAGAACAGCCCCAGGCAACCTCGCCCAAACTGCAAGAATGACTCAGCTGATCCAAAGATGTATGAAGATTTGATTAATATATATTGGAGTCACTTTGTAATACTTAAAACAAGGGATCTCATCTAAGAGCCAGTATTTACAGAGATTTTTAATCTTCTGATAGTTATTGTATCACTCGGAGTTCCACAAGGAAGGAGTGGGTTGCCCACAATGGAAATTTTGAGGGGAATTTACTGAAGGGGTTATTTATAGATGTGTAGGCAGGGACAAGTGAACTATTTAGTGATGCTGAGACTTCCAGAACTAGCGACATGGGGTTGGTTTACCATGTCCATCCCAAGGGATTTTACCATCCCAAGGGGTTCCGTGGGATCTGGTGAAAATAGTGGCAGGGAGAAGTGAAAGAGAAGCCTGCCAAAGAACCAGAGTTTAGGGAAAGATAGTCATAGGGGCTGAAGTAGAGATAGAGCAGGGAAGAAATGTTCAGGTAATCCTCTCCCTGTTTTCTTGTTGGCCAACCAAATCAGAAGCCAGAAGACAAGGACGTGTGGGGGATTCCTCCTCCCACAAGCCCCCCAGACTATAGGACAGGGCAGAGCAGCCGGGGGCGTGGGTGTGCAGGGTGAGTGGAGAAGAGGCGGGTCCAGTTCTACCCAAGGGCAAGGAGGTCTTCACAAATGCTCTCTTCACTTGCTCAGCCTACAACAGCCACAAGTTCAGGGTCGAGTCAAAGGCAGCCACCCAAGGGTACTGCCTTCTAAAACTGGGAAAATAGTCTGGTGTTGGTCTTGGAATTCGATGAAGCGGGATTTGAGTTCTGTTCCCAACCTGAACTGCTGGGTAACAGGCAGGTAGCCTGCCCTGAGTCTCAGTGTTACCGGCTGTGCAAATGGGACAATAATAAATGCTAAAAAGAGGTTTGCAAGGATACTTCAATGTCAATACTAGTTCCTTCCATGCTAGAAACGTCACCGCTGCTCACAACTAGCCTTTAAAAATGTAACATTGCATTTCAAAATATGGATTACTGACTAAATGAAAATCCCCAGATCTCAAGCAGTAAGCTAACAGATTCCAAAACGTTCGCTTTTCTTTTTTTCAATTTTTTGAAGTTATAAATAAATCCTACTTTTGTGCGCACTGTTGCCTATATCGTTTCAGAGGTTGGTTCTCTAATCCTTATTTTTCTTCCTCAAAGTTCTCGTACGCCCACACACTGTGACACACGTTTCTTTTCTTCTTTGCCTCAAGTATTCTTTTCTTAGCAAACATAGTTCAGCACCAAATCACAATTTCCAGGCAAATGAGATCAAGGCCAGAGACTTTTCAAAATCATTGAATTGTATACTTACAGAAATGCCACCCTGCATTTCATTATTAATCAAATCCATTTGCATGCCCCTAATATGCTTTAGATTCTTATTGTAACTGGTCTTAATTCTGTCTTTGGGATATTGTGAACTCTTTAAGATCCCATTGGCCAACAGAGCCTACGCCGAATGTGAAAATGTGCATGTTTGATATAACTTGTGATGTGAGGAAACGATCTTACAGCCTTAAAATCCTTCATTAAATTAAATATTATCTTAAGAAATCCTAATTAACTTAATCTTCACCTCCATCTTCATTTTTGTCTCTGTGACTTCATTTGAGCCTGGCCTGCCTATGACCTGGAGCACATTGGCTTCACATTAGATAAAATGTTACCAAAGCCTCAGAAAATAACCTTTTAATTACCTTTTAAACCCCAAAAAGAGAATTTGGTTTTTAGTGTGACATCATCCCAGGATGGTTTAAGCACACTAATTTTATTCCCTTGCTGTGCTAATTTATCTTGGTTTACAGAGATAACCAACCAGATGTTGAAATATTAAAATGTGTTATCTCTGTGCATTTCTACTCGTACAAAGAGGTTGCAACCAGAGAATACCTCAATGTTTCCCTGCATTTATTAATGACACATTTATTTCATAGTGTCTTAAAAGGAACACCGCAAATATGAGTCTGACTGGCTTAATAACAAAGATTCTGAGGGGCAGATATGCTTTAGAGACACAATGACAAGTGATCATTTTTGAAGTCATTGAAATAATGCCAAAGCAATTTTGGAGTGACACCCACAAATCATCCTCTGCACTCCAGATGGGTTTGTATCACAAAGTCAACACCACCTTTCACAAGATGGTACTCTAATTTTTTTTCCCCCTGAAGATGAAATACAGCCTGAAAAAGGACTTCCTAGTAAACCAATTTCAGAATCACAAACTCGCAATTTTTTAAAATGTATTTATTTGACAGAGAGAGATCACAGGCAGGCAGGCAGAGAGAGAGAGAGGAGGAAGCAGGCTCCCCACTGAGCAGGGAGCCTGATGCGGGGCTTGATCCCAGGACCCTGGGATCATGACCTGAACCGAAGGCAGAGGCTTTAACCCACTGAGCCACCCAGGCACCCCACAAACTCGTAATTTTTTCAAGTCTTTTTTACAGCATTCCTACCATTTGTGGAAACAAGATTCTTACAAATGTATCTCATCATTAGTTCTCTGTTGGATCCATGAGCATTGGTCAGCAGCTGTTTTTGGCACTTGTTTCCATTCATAGAAACCTAGCTGATATGGGTTCTTAAAACTATAAAAAAATATATAAAATAAAATCTGGTGGGTTTTTACATACAATGTACACATATAAGTATAAGATGATTGAATGGAAGCAATTGACTTATCCAGCCACACATTTAAAAATATTTTCTAATCATTGGGCTGGAAATGGAGGGCAAATGCGAAAGAATCATATTTAAGTTCTATAAAGTGAGAAACTTTGAGTATTTACTATAAATGTTGATTACTATAGAAGGAATAAGTACAGGTACATTTATTCTGCACTGGCCTGAAGTGTCTTGGGAGAGAAAGTGGCCTTGGCTTGTGCTTTGAACATGGGTTGGATGGTAGTCACCCAGGACAGAAGATGCCATCCCTCCAGGAGCAGAAGAGAAGTGTAGCAAAGGTGGGAAGCCAGATGTTTGATGAATGGCCAGATACAAGAGGTTAATTATATTGGTCAATTCTCCATCAACACAGGGAATGCTTACTGTATGCGATATCTTTAAAACAACATGGATTTGTGCTTTAAATACTTAATCCTTTTTAAAAATATTTTATTTATTTGAGAGAGAGAGAGTGAGAGTACACAAGTAGGAAGGAAGGGCAGAGGGAGAGGGAGAAGCAGACTCCCCACTGAGCAGGGACCCCCCCCCACCACCAATGTGCAATCCCAGGACTCTGAGATCATCACCTGAGCCAAGGAAGACCCTCAACCAATGGAACCACCCAGGTGCCCCTAAAAATTTAATTCTTACAGGATATTAATCTATGGAAAGGGAGAAGCATATTCCATAAGACCATTCAGAGGCTAAACTGATAGTGTAAGTCATTGTTGTTCTACCTGCATCGGATAAAAAAAAAAAAAAAATGAGCACACACCACAACACCCTGATTATATTGATTTATTCCTAATTTATGTACATATATTTCTCTATTATTCCACACATATATGATGGGCACTATAATCACACCTATAAAGAGAGAGAAAAATAAAATATCACCTTTATTATCTTTTTTGGTTCCACATGTAAGTAAAAGCAGTGTTTCTTTCTCTGACTTCTTTTACTTAGCATAATGCCCTCAAGGCCCATCCATGTTGTCACAAATGACAAGACTCCCTTCTAATTTAGGGCTGCATTATATTCCAGTGTGTGTGTGTGTGTGTGTGTGTGTGTGTGTATCACATGATCTCTATATGTTTCTCCCAGTAACTGACACAGTAGTAAAATGCTCAAAGCTTACATCACATGACATACAGCTGTGTCTTATACGTGCCCCATCTTCTTACCCTCCTTCCCGCAACGCCAGCCAGTCTCAGATACTCAGGACCATTCAGGAGGATTCATCCCATAATCTAACTGTTCCTAACTGTTCCTGGTGCTTCTGGCCTGCTAAGAAATCTTATTTACCTTTTCCAGACTACATCTCTACTGTTCACTTTTATCTAAGACAAAGATATTTTAGAAATATTCCTTATTTTTCATGAAAGGATGCTTAGATCACTAGACATATGCATATCACCTTCCTAGTTAGTCGCAGTCATTTGGCTTCTGCCTAATTTCCTAGATAATTCTCACTACTTTTGTCTACACTCTAAGGCAAGCGTACAGTAATTCTTCAGTGCAAAATGATTTCTTTGCGTTTAGGAACTTATCGTATTCATATCTGATTTATGATATTATCGGGACATAACGTATATATGGACGTGTAAATTTCACAGGACTGTTTGTAAATAATAGTAATAAAATATATTTATTTATTTGTCACTCTAGTCTTTATTTCAAATTCTTATTGTCTCTTTGATAGATTAGGAATCTCAACAATAAAAAGCTAAGCTGGGTTTTTCTCTCTGAAGATGCCTTAACTTCCAGAAAAGAGGAGGGTTTGGTAATAATCAATCTCTATCAGTTGGAGCACAATATACATATCAAATGGCCCCAGACTACTTTTAGCCCAATGTATAGATCCTTGTCTTCAACATAGCCTGTTGAGAACCTACTATTTGCCTGGTTCTGAGCTAATCAGTGGATAGATTTTTAATAAATGAATGAAGGCTTTCATGACTGCAGTTACGGTTCCAAGTCAAGTCTCCCCCTTCCTGAACTATCCTAACGAGTGATGATAAATGGGGTCTGAATATTGCTTTACATAGATTTGCTCTTCATCTGGGTTTTGTAACCTGAACACATGACACATTTTTTTTTATATGCAGTGTTTTCTTTATTCTTTTTTCCTTCTGTCAGATTACTTCACCCTATCACCATAAGCAATCAAAGACTACCCTGAGTTTGAGATAAGAACTTGTTTAGTGATGTTTATGCCTCAGGAGTCAGACCCACTAGATCTGACTCTGCCCTTGACCAAGAGTATGATCTGGGATAAGTTACAGAAATCCCTTCATCTCCTTCACCTTAGTATAGTAATAATAATAATAGTAATAACAACAACAATAATAATAACTATCTCTCTAGCTTATTGCGAGGAGTGTGCCCAGCATAAAGTAGTCAGTAATAATACCACTCCTTTCACGAACATTAAAATCCAATAAGAGAAAAATAGATACACACAGATTGTTTATGCATTTTCTTGCATTTATCTCCACGGTGCCAGGTCCATTTCTGTAAGGTAAGCCATCAGTCTCAGGTTTTCAATGAAAGATTATTCACTCTGGGACCTCAGTTCCTGCATTATTCATGCCATTCTGCATACAGCTAGATTTATGTGTCAGGAAAAACATACAAATGGAATCCGATTTACTTGCACAAGTTCCTGGAGCATTTGATTTATGTTTGAGTAAATAAAGACATATCTTATAGGTATTGGCTTCCCTTCTCTTTAGAAATGGAAGGGCAATGCTTCAAATTCCTTTCTTGGCAAGCATGGATGTCTGAAGTTTTGCAAGCAATGCAACTTCAAATCATACACTTTTCAGTTTTCTCCTAGGCTATGATATTTTTGTGTTCAGACTTGACCTTTCGAGGTCAAGACAATGGAAAATCTACAGCTCAACATCACTGGAAAAGGCTCAAGAGCGTATGGCTTAGAAGCAAATTGTGTAAGAAACTAAAATAGAGAATTCGAATGGAAAACTTTGTCTATACTGTCATCAAGGTACCTGGTGTTCTGGCTGTAAATATTGTCCAAAATCACCTGAGTCTAGGTGGCTTTTTTTTAAAGATTGTATTTATTTGACAGACACAGAGAGAGAGGAACACAAGCAGAAGGAGTGGGAGAGGGAGAAGCAGGCTTCCCACTGAACAGAAGACCCGATGTGGGGCTCCATCCCAGGACCCTGGGATCATGACCTGAGCCAAAGGCAGATGCTTAACGACTGAGCCCCCCAGGCACCCCTTGGCGGCATTTAACATACAATGTCTCTCCCTCTGGTGGGTCCTAAATTGCCTTGACCACAGTCACCCAGTCTTGGATCCATTGTATTCGTTTTGCATAAATGTCTCAAGTAGGTGAATGTATAGATCAGTGGTCATTTTCCCACATCCTAATTTTTAATCCAGTTAAAAACAAAGTCTTCAGAAATCTAAAAAAAATCATTATTGGTACTTCTCAAAAATATCAAGATCGTGGAAAACAAAGGAAGACTGAACAAGTGTCAAAGGAAACTAGGGAGAAGCAGTAACTAAATGCGATTGATATGGTCAGTTGGATTCTGGAACAGAAAAACAATATTAATGGAAGTAAGGGTGAAATTCAACTAAATTCTGGGGCTTAGTGATAGATAGCAACATATCAGTGTTGGTTTCTTAGTTTCGGTGAAAATGTAATGGTAGTGTGGGAAGCTAACATTAGAGAGTCTGAACCACGTGATGGGTATACTGGAACTCTGTTTTGTCCTTGCAAATGTGCCATATATCTAAAATTATTCCAACATAGAAAGTTTTTTTTTAAACTTTTTAAATTTAATTTATTTTCAGTGCAACAGAATTCATTGTTTATGCACCACACCCAGTGTTCCATACAATATGTGGCCTCCATAATATCCACCACCTGGTTCCCCCAACCTCCCACCCCCCACCCCTTCAAAATCCTCAGATTGTTGTTCAGAGCCCATAGTCTCTCATGGTTTGTCTCCCCTTCCAATTTCCCTCAACTCCCTTCTCCTCTCCATCTCCCCATGTCCTCCATGTTATTTGTTATGCTCCACAAGTAAGTGAAACCATCTCTGCTTGACTTATTTCACTGAGCATAATCTCTTCCAGTCCCATCCATGTTGCTACAAAAGTTGGGTATTCATCCTTTCTGATGGAGGCATAATACTCCATAGTGTATATGGACCACATTCTTCCTTATCCATTTGTCTGTTGAAGGGCATCTTGGTTCTTTCCACAGTTGGGTGACCGTGGCCATTGCTGCTATGAGTATTGGGGTACAGATGTCCCTTCTCTTCACTACATCTGTATCTTTGGGGTAAATACCCAGTCGTGCAATTGCAGGGTCATAGGGAAGCTCTACTTTTAATTTCTTAAGGAATCTCCACACTGTTCTCCAAAATGCCTGCACCAATGTGCATTTTCACCAACAGTGTAAAAGGGTTCCCCTTTCTTCACATCCTCTCCAACACACGTTGTTTTCTGTCTTGCTAATTTTGGCCATTCTAAGTGGTGTAAGGTGGTATCTCAATGTGGTTTTAATTGGAATCTCCCTGATGGCTAGTGATGATGAACACTTTTTCATGTGTCTGATAGCCATTTGTAGAAAGTATATCAAAGACATACAATGGTAACAAAAGCTCTTTGAACATGGAATACAAGAAAACCAATGTTTCTCTTTTGTGGGCAGTTTTACAAAAAAGGAAAGAAAATATCTCCAGGTGATACACGAATCACTTTCTCTCCTCTCAAGATGTCTGAATTATCAGACACTTGATGTCTAAATTATTATTTAGTCTCTTGATGTTTCATCTCTTGATATCTAAATTATTATGACCTCAAACAATTACTGAGACTGCTATAGTAGTAGCCACTTCCTGAAAATCACCCCATGATGAATGAAGGTTTATTTGGTTATTTACACAACTAGAGCTCCTTTTATGGTTAATTTCTATGGAAAATACATGCCATGGAAGCTTGAAAACATATTTTATCCATAGATATGGTAGCAGACTGACCGAACCCCTGCAGTTTAAGTCATACTTTTATTTATTTTTTATTTGTTATAAATTTTATTTATTTATTTGACAGACAGAGAGAGAGCATGAGCATGCGGAATTACAGGTAGAGGGAGATGGAGAAGCATGCTTCCCTAAAGGAGCATCAGGTAAGGAGCCCAATGAGGAACTTGATTCCAGGACCTTGAGATCATAACTTGAGCCAAAGACAGAGGCTTAACCAACTGAACCACCCAGCCACCCCTAAGTCATACTTTTAAAACCGAAGATATTTTTGGGGTGCCTGGCTGCCTCAGTTTGTTGAGTGGCTGACTCTTGATCTCAGTTCAGGTTTTGATCTCAGGATCATGAGTTCAAGCCTGACATTGGGCTCCATACTTGTCATGGAGCCTACTTGAAAATAAATAATAAACAAACAAAGAATATTTTAAGTTAGGGTTAGTGAATGAAAATATGTAAAATAGGAAGTGAAGTGAACTTTTTAAAAAAATACATTTTTTATATAACAGTAAGAGGAAACAGAGGACTGTTGGTAAATGGGTCCATAGTCTGACCGTTTCGGTCACATCACCTCTCAAAGTAACACCTTTCAGTTGTTACCCCATAAAATAATAGGAATAAAATTTTCATTCCCTACCACAGTACAGGTGTCATCATGAATTTATTATCCCTGAATAGTTCTCCAGCCTTCTTTCATTCCATTTTCTTATTACCTTCTCATCATTGCTGTCCCAACATTGTTGGTTTGCCATTGGGGAGGCATTATCCTGGAGCTAAAGATAAAGCTTGGGTTTCAGTCTTACTTACATGAGGCCTTGTATGGTGATATGCATTTATAATAGTTTTAGAAATAACCTGTTTGAATTGAACTTGTTTATGACAGTGATCTTCTCTACTCCAATGACCCTTCCATTGTAGACACTGTTCCCCTGATGGGTAGCATTGGAGAGACCAAGAGAACGTTTCAGAGATCTGGTTGAGAGGAAAGGGGATTTGAGATGCATCTGCATTTAATTTTAGTGTATTGGCTCTATTTCTGTAGTGCAGATTCACTTTTATGTGTATTTACAAGTTTCTAGGTGCCAGGGTCTTCAAGTCCTCCAAGAATGTATCTATTATCCACTGTGCCAACTCATCAGTGGTAGTGATGTAGGGTCCAAAGCCAGCCGTCTCATGAAGATAACCAGCACACTTCCTCCAGTGCCCAACAATGGGAGAACACCGTTGATGGAAGAGAAATGACGTTTCTTATTTCCACAGAAGCTAACATGTGGAAAGTTCTTCCACATCTCATGACCCTCATATAAAAGAAAACTCATTTCCACAATTTGACAGAATTCCTAAAAATTACAGGATGTCACCCAAAAGCTGTAACACTTAAAGAAACGTCTATGCTTATCAGAGAAATAAATCAACCATACTAGATAGATGACTAATTATCTTTATATTCTCTGTACAGAAAATATTCCAAAAAAATCTCGAAGGGTTATAATTGTCAAAGAGTAGGGAGGCAAAATGTGTGTGCAATATTATAGAAGTATGTGCCATAATAGTTTTGGGGGTGTTTTTGTAATATTTATGAGCCTTTTAAAATTTGTGATTTGTGATTTCTCTCATTGTAACTACACATTAATATTCACATCTAGTTTTGTACTTGCTTTTTTTAATATTTTTAAAAAGGGTCCCCAAAAGCTATGGGCCTCAGGCTTTACAAAACCCAAATCAGTCTCTGTAAGACAATCATAAAATTTATAATTATGTGGTAATTACACGTATTGGACCAAAAACTTACATGGAGCCGTCTAGCCCCCTAGTGCAATAATTCACATTTGTAGACACAGAGTCACCTCCAACACAAAGGCAGGAAGAAACGAGGCAATGTGGCAGCCCTAACTGGGTCCCTTCTCTCTACCTGAATGGAGCTTACCTCTTGCTCCACTTGTCCCCCTGGCTGCGGTGAATTTCACACCTTGCTAAAGTGTGTAGAACCCTTTCTAATACTTTCATTTAGCTAGATGCCCAATTCTGATCTCCATAGCTTGGCCCTGTCTATGGTGACTGCGTCCCCCATGTCAGGCTAGTGTGACTAAGCTCGTACTCTCCCCCGCGGGGACTCAATTCCCACCAAACGAAGTGTGTAAAACAGTAATCGGTGATTTCCTTCATGGACTAAAAGGTAGTTCTAGGAGGAAGTGAGGAGGTTTCCTTCTCTATCTTCTAAAAGATGTTTAGAAGTAACCTGTTTTACATAATGCTTTTGCTTTTGGACTGTACATCAAAAAATAACACAGGTTTTTGTTTTAAATCTTGAAAAAGATAATGTAAAAATTTTAAACCCACATAACAGCAGAAAAATGAGGGCTCTTATAATATCTTTTGTTGCTAAGAGCATTAAGGGATAATGATTTCAAATATTAAGTTTAGGATACAAAATAAATCCAAATAGGAATAATAGTTTAGCTGAGTAATTCGATTATTTGGAAAGATGTTCCTTTTGGGAAAGAAAAAAAAAAAGACACAGAGAGAGAGAGAGAGAGAGAGAGAGAGATTGTAACCTTGAGACTTTTAAAGACAGAGGACAAACTGGGAGTTGATGGAGGAAGGTGGGTGGGGGATGGGCTGGACGAGTGATGCGTATTAGGACACCTGCTGTGATGAGCACTGGGTGTTGTATGGAAGTGATGAATTACTAAATTCTACTCCTGAAACTAATATTCTACTATATGTTCACTAAATAGAATTTAAAGACAAATTTGGAAAAAATAAAATAAGATCAAGATGTTCCTTTCTAATGTAAAACATTAATGAGAATTAATATACACACAATCTTACCCACACATATACATACACCCATGGGTAGACACAAACACGCAGAGTCTTCCTTCTGCAATGTTGTGATATAAATTTAATTCCTAACCCAAAAAAAAAAATCATTCTTGGCAGGCAAATATCAATTTCCATTGTTATTTTTGGATGTTTTTAACTTCTTTAACTTGTTTTTAGATGTTTTGCGTAATAGTTTATTATTGGATTCCATTTCCCCCATCTGGTCTTTAAAACGACCTACGTTTACAATGGTATTGTATTTTCAGGTATGCTTCTTCTCCCCCCCGTCCCCTGTTCCTTCAGCTTCAACTTCTAAGCTCCATTATAACCCACGTCACATTTGTGGCTTTCAGAGAGGGCCAAAATGTACAGCAAAGGAAAACATCGTAAATTCATTATGAAACTCTACTTGTGTATTCTTTATATATTTTGCTGTCTGCAAAGACCATATTAATAGGAATTTCTAATTTTGTTCTTCAAAATGAAATAGTGTCGAGTTGTTGAATTCCTGGGTCACTAATCCATTTTAAAGCCTGACACTATTCATTTCGTATGTTGAAAGACACCTTCCCATCCATTAAATCAAAGAAACATTGTGAAAAATAGTGGGCCTCTCTTTCTTTTCCTGTCTCTGCAGGGCACATCAATACTTTCTTGGGCCAAAAGGAGAACAAGTACACATTCTTCTTATTTCCTAGATATTCGGGTCCAAATGTACCTTTACTTCTCGTCCCCGCATTAATTGTGTAGACTGTTCCGTGACAATCATCATCTCCCTTCAGCAAATTTTGGTCTTTTCAAGTCAGAGATACATTCCATATTTCTTTAAATTCAGCAAACACTGCTTAACTTCCTACATGTGTTATAAAACATTCTCTTCCATACTTGTCTTAATCTTCTCAGGCGACTGTGACAAAAATACTGTAAAACGGGCAGCTTATAAACAGCAAATGTGGATCCTCACAGTCCTAGAGTCTGGAAAGTGCAAGATCAAGGTGCAGAAGGACTGAGTGTGTGATGAGAACTTCCTCGTTGACGGTTGTCTTGCTGTAACCTCACATGGCTGAAGAAGCAAGCGGTTTGGCTGGGGTTTCAGAGAAGGCACACATCTCTCTGCCTTCACGATCCTACCATCTCCAAAGGTTCCTACTTCCAAATAGCATCACATGGCAGATTAAGTTTCAACGTACAAACTTGGTCCAGGAGGTGGAGTGGGGCATGGGGAGGGCCAACATTCAGCCCACAGCAATATTTTCACACATGTCAAGTCATTCAGTTGTGCATGGCATCCTGGGAAAGAAAGATTATTGTTGCCAGTGTGCATATAATAACAAATAGAGAGCCCAGGGAAATTAAAAAAAAAAAAAATCAACCAAGTGTGGGGAGTTAGGTGGGGCCAGCAAGAGCTTCTCCTGTCTATGTAAGTGGCAAAGAGCATGGGTTCTGAAGCTTGACCAGTCCCTCCACTGGCAGGTTCTGAGGTTTGCAGGGGTTTACTTATCTTATCTACTTGTAAAATGGAGGTAATATTAAGTGCCACAGAGGATTGTCATAGATGATTAAATAAAATCATAGATGAGAGGAGCTCAAACTCATGTACATCGTGACAGGCGGCAGCAGTTAGCTGGCGCCATGTCATTCCTGAATCCAATCCAGTGCTTTTTCCTAAATCCTAGACACTCTTTCTCAAAATCTGTCCATCTAGGAAAAGGAAAACAGAACAACAAATGGAAAGAAAAAAAGAAATGATTAAAGATGTGAAGTTTCACTTCCAAGTCCAAGACTCCTATAATTCTATAAATTAGCAGGCACCTCCCACCATATTTAAATGTCCTTGCCTTCGTTTTTAGGGAGGACTTCACCCTCACACCAAAAGCTTCCAGTTGTATCCTATTACACCAAGTACAGCTCATCGAGAGAAGTTTTTTAAAAAAATTCAATAATCAAGAAGCGTAACATGTATATGAGCAAGTGGAGAAACTGGAGAAACCTTGTTTTCAATTACAGATTTCTTGCGTGGCCGATGTGGCTGCCTTCCTTAAATGGAAAAAGAGCTTAATGGAAAAACTCTCTTCTATATGTTAAAAATCAAATTTGTGAAGATTTTATTAAGGAAAACCAAAACAACTTTCCGTTTCTGGTTTTAAACATAGAGCCAGATGTGTTTCCCTAACAAGTTGGGGATGGGCAGGAAAGTGAATGGAGCAAATGGGGCTTTTTAAAAATAATAATAATAATAATAATAATAATAATAATATTCTTGATAAAAAGCACAGGCTTCAGGCGGCTATTACGTTTAGCTTGTTGTGGATCTCCAATATGATCTCATGGGACACAGCTCATTAAGTGATTATAGAAAAACACAAGAAAATCATTTTATCTAAGCGGTAGCCCCTCTAAGTTTTCATCTTGAGTTAACCACAGTTCTTAACGTTCCATTAGTATGGGGGAAAGTTCAAATGCAGAAATGAGCTCTCCAAAGGAAGGCATATGGTCTGCTTGGTTTCTAGGTCTGGGCAAATGTTCAGAGAACTGTTTATTTTATCAAAGCCTAACTATACATGTCTTTTGATGCACATCCAATCACCATGCCAGTTGTTGCAAGTGACATGTGTGCAACATTCTGGACATTCAAGCTCTTTCCTTATCATGAAATCCACTGCCTTAAGTTAAATGTCTTTTCCATTTCAGTCGTTAAAATACTACATGGTCCCTGCTCTAGGACAGAAGCAGGATTTAGGAGAGACCATGGCTGTTTTTGCCCCTGCCAGCTACAAAGAGATAAATGACATCTAGTTTAGATAAATGACAAATATTCTCGGGCTACATCTCTGTTACCCACATTATTTCAATACTTCTCATTCTCACTGGAAAGACTAGGGTTATGACCTTGCAATCAAATGGAAAGATGATAAATTTATTGAAGACTCTGATTTTCAACATGGAACATCAATAATACGTCAAGCCAATGGGAATATCTCTGGTATCCAGCACAATGAAAAAGTGAAGAAGGGATTTAAGATAACCAACACTGAGTCTGGTTTTACACTGATAGTCAAAACCACATAAGGTAGGGACAGAGAAATAATCCACTCTATAGATTTATATCTACCTTAATAAGCAGGGCAAAAATCTCTTCAAAGACATAGCCATGATCAATGGTACTCAAATGCTTTTACTTCTAGAATCAAAAACCTGTAGATGTGTCAGAAAGATGCACCTTCCTACAAAACAAGGTAAAACACACAAGCTGCAAATGAATTTGCTTTATATAACAGCTGATCTCATTTTCACTTTAAAAAGGAAGTTATTCAACGATACTGACTTTTCTATTCAATAAGAGGAGCTCTAGAAAAACTTTAATGCCTTAAGACTCTGTTAAAATTATTTGGATGCTTTGTTGTATAAAATCACATCTGAGAGATGTGTAAGTCCTTGAGTGTATGATGGATATAAATGAAGGATCCGTAAATTTCATGAGCACACCTCTTATACTAGAGATGGACACTTCCTTCACTTTATTTGTATCCTTAGTTCAGGTGGTAGGGATCACTCCTACAGACAACTTCCTCCTAAATTGCCCTCTGACCCATTGGCAACTCTGAAAAGAACTTTACCTACATTCCTACCACTAATCTCTTTAAACAAGTTAGATGTGAACATGTCAAGCCTCCCCTGAAAACATATCAGATTCTCCTAGCCTATGGAGTATAAAGTTTGAGCTAAGATCTAGCTTTGGAGACAATGGCTTTGATGATTTCCAATTTTTTCATCTATTTACCTTCCTTGGACCCAACCCCAAACTGCTTGTGGTTGCTTAGAAACAACATGTTCATGTAATATCTACTGGTTTTCACCACTTACTTTTCTTCCTGTCTGGGTTAAGAATCATTATTTTCCCTTCTCTCAACAACCTGCCCCCTTTCTCTGCTTGGATACCAGCTATGGTTCAGGAGTAAGACAGCTTGGGCAGATGCATGGTTTCATGACGCTCCCTGTTTGTCTCATTCTGGTTGTTGTTGTTGTTGTTGTTGTTTAAAGATTTTATATATTTATTTGAGGGAGAGTGTGTGTGTGAGAGAGAGAGAGAGATCATGAGCAGGGAGGAAGGGTAGAGACAGAAGCAGACTCCCTGTTGAGCAGGAAGCCAGATGCAGGACCCTGGGATCATGACCTGAGCCGAAGGCAGACACTAAACTAGCTGAGCCACCCAGACTCCCCGGTTGGTCTCATTCCGTTTTACTCTCACCTCTAAAATATTTTGGCACCTTAACTACACTTTATTATTACATTCAATTATCCTTCATTCTTTTCATTATTGGAGTACCTACTCAGGTTTGAGTTTGACTGTTATTCTTTTTCTTTCCAAGTTTTTATTTAAATTTCACTTAGTTAACATACAGTGTAATGATTAGTTTCAGGAGCAGAACTTCGTGGTTCTTCACTTACACACAGCACTCGGTGCTCATCATAGACTTATTTAATCCCCATCACCTGTTTCACTCATTCCCCTTCCCTTCTGGTAACCATCAGTTTGTTCTCTAAAGTTGAGTCCTTTTTTTTTTTTTCCTCCCTGTGTTCATTTGTTTTATTTCTTTTTTAAAAATTTTTATTTGTTTTTTAAATTTCTTTTCGGTGTTCCAGAATTCATTGTTTATGCACCACACCCAGTGTTCCATGCAATCCGTGCCATCCATAATACCCACCACCAGGCTCATCCAACTTCCCACCCACCCTCCCCCGCAAAACACTCAGATTGTTTCTCAGAGTCCACAGTCTCTCATGGTTCATCTCCCCCTCCAATTTCCCCCAACTCCCTTCTCCTCTCCATCTCCTAATGTCCTCCATGTTATTCCTTATGCTCCACATATAAGCGAAACCATATGATAATTGACTTTCTCTGCTTGACTTATTTCACTCAGCATAATCTCCTCCAGTCCTGTCCGTGTTGATACAAAAGTTGGGTATTCATCCTTTCTGATGGAGGTATAATACTCCATTGTATATATGGACCACATCTTCCTTATCCATTCATCCGTTGAAGGGCATCATTTGTTTTACATCTTAAATTCTACGTATGAGTGAAGTCATATGGTATTTCTCTTCATTTGACTGACTTCTTTCCTTCAGCTTAACACTCTCTAGCTCTATGCATGTCATTGCCGGTGGACAAGATCCCATTCTTTTTGATGGCTGAGTGATAGTCCATTGTATGTATATTCCATATCTTTATCTGTCCATCAGCTGATGGACATTTAGGCTCTTTGCATAATATGGCCTTTGTTGATGATGCTGCTATAAATATCGGTGCATGTATTTCTTTGAATTAGTATTTTTGTAGTCTTTGTGTGAATACCTTGCAGTGCCATCAGTGGATCAGAGAGTAGTTCTATTTTTAAGTTTTTGAGGAACCTCCCTACTTTTTTCCACAGCAGCTGCACCAGCTTGTATCCCCACCAACAGGAGGTTCTTTGCATCCTCACCAACATCTGTTGTTTCCTGCGTTGTTCATTTTAGCCATTCTGACACATGTGAGGTGGTATCTCATTGTGGTGTTTTTTATTTGTATTTCCCTGATGATGAATGATGCTGAGCTACTGTTCGACTTGAAAATCCTAACAGGCAGGAGTAGGGTGTTTTCATTTACTTTATCTTATCTTACTTCATTTTATTTTATTTTGCTGTATAATGTCTTATAAAAATCACATCTGTAGTTGAGTCATCTTTGTCAGACTAAAATGAACAGAGATCTTTGGGTTAGATTAATGTATGCAACTGTATCTTGAGGTGGCCTTTTTGTTTCCTTGTCTGCTTGCTTGCTTAAGATTTAAAAATCATTCTCTACAGTTGGCTGACAAAAGATCATATTAAGGGAAAACCAGAGTGGCTACTGGGTGGCTCAGTCAGTTGGGCAGCCGACTCTTGATTTCAGGTCATGTCAAGATGTCAGGGTCCTGGGATGGGGCCCCGAGTTGGGCTCTATGCTCAGCAGGGAATCTGCTTGAGGATTCATTCTCTCTTCCTCTTCCCCTCCGTCCTCTAAAATAAATAAATAATATATTTAAGACAAAGAGAAGGCTGGAATTTGCCCAAAATAAGTATCTGGGATAGGAGACCACTACATCCTCTTAAATATTCTAGAATATCTAAAATTAGATATAACATTTTATTGTGTAATGTGGTCTTTTATATTTTTAAAAAATGAAACATTAGAGGTTGGAGGAAGTGATAGGGATAGAAGGCTTTTAAGTGTATCTCCATTTTTTATGCGAAGGATAAAAGGTGTTTTATAAGTCAACAGTAGGAAATATACTTGATTAGATTGCCATTCCATAAACAAACACACATACAAAATCCTATCATCATTTATTCAAAAAACATTTTTCTAGAAGGATGTTTTTCTTTTGAATTGTCAAATACAAGCACCCAGAAGTCCAATCTTTTGCAAACTGAAATAATCTGATGTCACCCTTAAAAGTCAAAATGTTGGGCGCCTGGGTGGCTCAGTGGGTTAAGCTGCTGCCTTCGGCTCAGGTCATGATCTCAGAGTCCTGGGATCGAGTCCCGCATCGGGCTCTCTGCTCAGCAGAGAGCCTGCTCCCTCTCTCTCTCTCTCTGGCTGCCTTTCCGTCTACTTGTGATTTCTCTCTGTCAAATTAATAAATAAAATCTTTAAAAAAAAAAAAAAAAAAAGTCAAAATGTTGCCAATACTAGTACTGAATGCATTTCTTCATTCATTCTACAGATATCAGAAGTGCCTACCACATGCCAAGTCCTGGTGCTGGAGTTAAGATAATTGTGTTTTTGTGGGGAGGGGCTGGGAGGGAGGGGAACAACAAAGAACAAAACAAAACAAAAATAACTCAAAAAATAATAATAATAAGGGAAGACCCTGTCCCTGTGAAGGTGACATTCTACCTTGTTTGAATAAGCCAATAATCTCAAATGCCTGGGAGGGCAGGATCGAGGACGTAGGATGCGTACAGCTTGATGATGTTTAAAACGCTTGATGCTTAACATAAATGATAAGAAATGCTTCTTATCATTGAATGCTTCTTTGCATTCAAATATTCTTCAATTTGCCCTTAAAGTAGCGATATAACTTTTCATCAAATCCATCTTTAAAACTGAACCAGGTTTTTAATTTTCAATTTTTATGTCCATGTGGTCCTGTTATGGAGAAGGCTGTGCTACTAACCTCCCTTTACGTGAATATTTGACAACATCTCTGCTCATTTTCTTAAGAAAAAGAGTTGATAGGTCAACTTGAAGTTAAGTACTTAAAGAATGGCATCCTAAATGCATATTTCCAAAAGTATTTGAGAATGTACCTCTCATCTAAAGTACCTTCAATATTTGTCGATTTTATTGAAAAGAAATGCATTGTGTATTAGGCATTAGTGCCTCATGCTTCACCCCCCCCAAATGGGAATTTTCACCTGTAAATATCTTTGTATGTCTTTTCTCCATTATTCATTCTATTGGGGTGTAATTTTCCTTTATGTATGTATCAGCAAGCTTATTAGATTGCACATATTTTTGCAGTCTATAGTTTGACTTTCTGATTTAATTAAGATAGTTTGACCATCTGCCCTTAAACTTTCACACGTGCAAATATCTTCATTGTGATATTTTTCTCCTTTGTTTTTTTTTTTTTTTAAGATTTTATTTATTTATTTGACAGAGAGAGATCACAAGCAGGCAGAGAGGCAGGCAGAGAGAGAGAGAAGGAAGCAGGCTCCCGGCTGAGCAGAGAGCCCGATGAGGGGCTACCTGAGCCGAAGGCAGCAGCTTAACTCACTGAGCCACCCAGGCGCTCCCCCTCCTTTGTTTTAAAGCTGGCAGAGGCTTCCTTCATCCTAAGATCAAGTAGCTATTTAGCTACATTATTTTAAGGGTTTTTTTTTTGTTGTTGTTGTTCTTTTATATACTTAATTGTGAAATCAATGCAGAATTTATCTTGGTATATGGTATCTGGTGATGGTCTGACAGCATGTCCAAAATTTTTGAAATCCCATATGATTATTGGTTAATCATTTCCTTCACTCCAGACTTTGTCACTCCACCTCCAAAAATTAACTAAATTCAGATATTTACATGAATTATTTATGAGCTGTCTCTTCTTTGTGATTGATCAGTCCATATATTCTTACTTGAGGAACACCCATTTAAAATTAATAGAGTTTAATAACATGCTTTAGGATCTGCTTGGTTCAGTCTCTCTCCTTTTGTAATTACGATGACTATAATTTTAAATATGTTGTTACTGGTTTATCACCCCTACTTTGCAGCAGATCCCTGATGGCCACAGAAATCAGTGATGAATCCCTATTTCCTAACGAGCCCAGATTCCCCGTCTTTAAAAAGAGAAGGGAAAAAGAAAAGGGAAGAAATTAAATTGCCTTCCTTCCTTTTCTACCTTTCTCATTAGGTATCGTGACTGTATATCACTGTAAAGAATTCAGCTCTTCTAAAAACATGAAAATCAATACGAATTCTGGCAATAGGTTACCTTTTGGTTTTAATTTTTAGTAGGGCTTGACGTTTGCAACATTTTGAAATTATGGTTAATTTGTATTGTGTAAATTGAGAAAATTTACCCAGAGAGCCCTGCCTAGCTTATTATAATGGTTAGTCAAAACTCACAAAGGACCGTATCACGTGTTAGGAACAAAGAAGTAATACAGATTGTTGAGAATGATCAACAGAAGGAAGGGTAAAGTTTGCTCTCTCAGGAAAAGAAATTGTTTCTTCTTTTCTGGAGATAAATAGCTAGATATTCCTGATCTAATCAGTAACCGACCTATTTCTCCATTGCTTTTCATGTATTTGTGAAATACTGTGGAAATTGCTTAAAATGTTTCCCTGCAGGAACAAATCTGAAATGGTGAATTTGAATTATAGAATTCATAAGTTTCTAATGAATGCTATCCCTTTGAACTCTACCTGTTTTGGTTGTTTCTTAACCTCAGATGTTACCCAACTTGGAGTTTGGACCTGTCTGAGCAGCACTAAAGTTGGGGGTCCATTCCTTCGGCATCTATTTCTTGGGCTCAGTGTGCTGACGTTGAAATGTCTCATATTCTACTGGGCACAAATATTCTAAACATTATGCACAGAAATTAAAGGAAAGTAGACCAAATTGGAATGGAATTATTCATTCACTTCAATGCAGTCTAACATGGATAATTCCATGCGGGAGTCTTGAGTTTAAATAAACTTTCCATGGCAATCTATTTTCTGAAGACTTTTGCTTTGTTTGAATTCTTTTATAGAAGGACATTTTCCTCCATATGTTTATTCTCACAGACAAATACAGGAAAAAGCCCACTTGCTCTTGCTGACCTTTCTGCTTAGCAACTATTACTTTCCTTAGCTCAAAGGTAATTCTTTATTCAAGAGGGCCTTATTTAGAACACATGATAGGCATTCAGAGTTTTCCAGTAGCCTCTGAATACCACAGAGTATTTATTTACATTGTATAAAATTAGAGGAAATGAAGGGGTTTGCATTTGAACTAGAAGCAACAGCCTAATTCTCTTTATGGAGAGACTCAGTCAATGTCACTTTGTGGGGTGGGTTGGGGGGGTCGGGTAGAGAGAACTCAAATCGCAGACATTTTAAGCAATGCAGTTTTTTGTTACCTAACAATGAATTATACCACTGCTTTCTAAATAAGACCAAGGCAGTGAATTATGGACAATTTCTATCTTATGCCTAGTCTTAGAGTCGGTATATTTTGATTCCTGTCTCAGCAAGCTAAGGCATAAGGAATCATCTTTGCTGACCTAACCCAAAGGGAAACTACTTTAGGGAGAAATATTATTTTAAAAAGACTTAAGATGCATCCGGTAGGATATCTAACTTTATGTGAGCACATATATTTGCACATAGATCAGTAACAGAAAACAGTAAACAGAAAACTGACCACCCGGTGTCTGATATGATTTGAATAGAATTTGTACAAGAATAGTTTTGATTGGGCACTGGATGGCTCAGTTGGTTAAGCCTCTGCCTTCGACTCAGGTCATGATCCCAGGGTCCTGAGATCCCTGCTCGGGGAGCCTGCTTCTCCCTCTCCCACTCCCCCCCACCCCCACCCCCACTTATGCACCCTCTTTCTTAGTCAAATAAATCTTAAAAACAAAAAAAAAAGAAGAAGAATAGTTTTGATTAACACAGACAACAATTCCTGTCCTTTCTATTTGCTTAACAAGGGAGCATCTTATTTATTTAGCTTGAATTTAAATACACTTGACAGCAAATTTTGTAAAACAGAACAATCAAGTTTAAAGTTGGGGGGAACAATGCTGTAAAAATGCTGTCTGGATATTTCTGAACGTAACATGAAAAGGTAATATATCAACCCAAAGGGCAAAAATGCTTCCCAGTGCCTATCTTGTGGGATAGTCACTAGGTAAAATAAGTAGCAAAGATGTAAAAGGTATTCTAGAAATAAAAGCTGAGTGATATAGATATTTGGTGGAAACCAAAATGGTTGGCTGTATCTCCATTTTAAGAAAATCTTAGGAAGAAAAATACTAACCTATTTCCTTCATATTGACACTAAAAATAGGTTTAATTGATCCATAATAATAAATTCCCATCGAACAAGGTCACTTTTCAAAGTAATTACTTCACGTATCTAAATCCTTATGATTTAAGCTCTTCTTAGAAGATGTTTGATAAATCACTTGCAGAAATCTTTATTAAAGATACAATTTGTCTCTTAATCTCCACAGAAGGGAGGACAGTCCTGTTGACATCTTGATTTTTAGTCGAGTGAGATCCTTTCTTAGTAGACTACTAACCCACAGATTTGTGAGATCGTATATATGTGTTCTTTTAAGTCTCCCATGCCCCCCAAAAGATAGTCTATTTAATTTATCAAGCTCCATAAAGAATGGATGCAAGAACATATGGGCTGGGAATGCATGGCTGTCTCAAGGTTGAGTCTGAGCCCACTTTGGGTGTAGAGGTTACTTAAAAATAAAATCTTTATGGAAATTATATATGGCTTGAAACATTGCCATTTTCATCTGTATATATCTCACAACCCTAAAATCCAGAATAATGGTTTTACCAATATAACTCAATAAAGATTCCTAATAAAAGGATTCTTTAAAGATATAAAAAAGAACATTTTTAAAAGATTCTATTTATTTATTTATTTATTTATTTATTTATTTGATAGAGAGAGAGAGGTGGGGAGCACAAGTAGGCAAAGTGGCAGGCAGAGGGAGAGGAAGAAGGCTTTCTGCTGAGCAGGGAGCCCAATGCAGGGCTTGATTCCAGGACCCTGGGATCATGACCGGAGCTGAAGGCAGCTGCTTAACTGACTGAGCCACCCAGGTGCCCCTGGAAAAGAACATTTTAAGAGCAAGTTCTATATTTTTTTGTTTTATGTCATTTTTTATTTCTAATAACAATAATTAGCATTTATTGAGTACTTACTGTGTCCCAGACAGTATGGTAAGCACTTGACAAGGATGTTGTTTAATCTTCACAAACACTGTGATGTAGGTAACATTGGCCTCATTTTATAAGGAAACCATGACAGAAAAAATAAGTAGTTTGTATGGGAGTACGTTAGGCAGTAATGAGGAATTACTAAGAGCAAGTTCTATATCAAAATATGATTCTGAAAGACCCCAGTGAGTTTCATACTCTTTAGAAGAACTCCACTAAATATCAAATACACTCATAGGCACGCATAGATTTAACAAGAGTTAGATATGACAATTAGTTTGTGTTTTGAAAAATAATTATTGATCTTCTAAATTTATGCATTCACATATTTATACAGGTGTGTAAGATATATATGTATATGTGTAGGTATATGGATATAGAATTGAAAGTGTTTATCTTGAAATAGTATGCTTGTAGGAAATATTTATTTTTCCCTTTCATTTTTCTATTTTTTATTCACTTATATAGACATACTGATGATATACTTGGAAGCAGGCTTATGTCATGGTTAAGTACCACACGGAAACAGATGCTTTTGCATCTATCTCTTATGGCATCCAATTAGGACCCATATAAGGTTAAGTTGGTGAGACTTGGTTAAAGTTGGACAGCCCAATGGATCCATTGTATTGTACATTTTCCCATTCATAATTATGATTCAAGGCTTCAATACTATTACTATAAAAAATGGGAAATCAATACCATTTTGTAGGACACACAAATTCTTTTTGGGGTTGTTTGGAGTTACTAATCATATTTGCTTTCTTAATATTATTTGTTTAAGTCCTTCTAGTACCATAAAATTAATCTATACTTCCCCCCCCCCTTTTTCATTTAGAGAATAAGTTCTGTCCATTGAGAACTACTTCTGTGTTCCACCCCAGGTAATAATCACCCATTACTGCAATGTGATCATCCTTTCTCACCTATCACATTGCCTTTCTTCTTACCCACTCGAACCACCTCAGCAAAAAAATAAAAATGGAGGGGAGTTTGTAACTATAATGATCATCTATCTATCAGTTGCAGTACTGGAAAAGAAGGGATGACACACTCACCGTAGCTATTTACAATGGCGTGGGCACGGAGTGGGAAGACCTCAAATGATGACATAGTATACCAGGGCTTGTCATAATTTTGTTAGCATTCCTAGACCTAAGGGGAGAAGGGTGGTGAGGGAGAGTCTGTGACAACAGGGCACCTGATAGGATCTGTGCCCCTTGGTGGAATGCTACAATTACCATGTGTTAAACTCCATGCAGAGAAAGCCAGAGGATGGCTAGAACTCTACCTTGATACACTCTTTTCTCTCCCTCGAATATCCTGCCATCATTCTCAGTTGGCTAATTCTAACACAAATCCAAAAGAGAGCCAACTGGTGCAGCACCTACAGACTGGTTTCCCAGGCAGAGGGGCAGTGTGGGGGAAGACCAAATAGGGGATCTGTAGGACCAAATGGGGGATGCCCAGAACCCTCTCCTTTGAGATTTAATTTTTGTCTACTAAGCACTCCAAAGCAATAGTTTAAACTTGTGTGAGCCTCAGATCATTTTGAGAACTTGATAAAGACCGTCATCTTGGGGCGCCTGGGTGGCTCAGTGGGTTAAGCCGCTGCCTTCGGCTCAGGTCATGATCTCAGTGTCCTGGGATCGAGTCCCACGTCGGGCTCTCTGCTCAGCAGGGAGCCTGCTTCTCTCTCTCTCTGTCTCTGCCTGCCTCTCCATCTACTTGTGATTTCTCTCTGTCAAAGAAATAAATAAAATCTAAAAAAAAAAAAAAAAAAAAAAAAAAAGACCGTCATCTCTCAACCTCCCCAAAATATACATGTAAATACATACACAAAAACATCCCCCTCCCCACAATGGGGCATGAAATTTTAGGGAGACTTATGAAACTACTTGAGCCTATCCTAAGACCCAGGTTAAGAATTTCTGCTGGGTATTAATAAGGTTTATGGATCTTATTTTTTTTTTTCTTCACATGAAGATCTTAATTCTACTTTCTCTGGCCAAATAAAGGAGGGCTTTTATCTAACTTTGTGGTCTCTGAGCCCATGAATTGTCTAGAAAACATACAGGCAATCAAGAGAATACTCTTGTCAAGAAATACACATTTGGCAATCACACCAATATGGAAATGGTTTGCAAGTATTTATTTTAAAATACATTTATAGGATTTAAGAGTTTTAAGTTGAGGGTGTATATTCAAATAACAGTATTTAAATGGTTTCTAATCAAACTAACTCAATGTAGCAACAAGTCAAAGACAGACTTCACGTTCAAAGTCATCTGTTACACAACCAGCTCTTCTATTACAAACTCTTCCAGGATCATTTGGAATAGGGCTAAATTAATCATATATTTTAAAAAGCCAAACCTTGCAAACTTTGAGGGGGAAAACGTGGAGGTATTTTTGAGCGGCAGAAAAAAACACTCGTGCCTCTGATGGAAACCCAGTGAATGGTGCTTCTTTCAAGGATATATGGATCATGGTCCGAGACCCCAGGGAACGCTGAAATCTGTGCGGTGATGTAACTGTCACATTGACACAGGAACAGGTCTGTTGATATTAGCCTGGCTAATCATTTTGCTAATCGGACAGCCAGTTGGGCCACAGTGCAAAGTCAGATCGGTTTTCACTTTAACTACTCACACAGATGATGTTTGACTCAAATGCATTACTTTGTATCAACACACCAAATGGCTGTAAAAATAATACCACATGTGTTGCTGCTTCTTTTTAATAAGTGTCTTCCTCAATTTTCCCTGTTATAATAGAGATTTTAACGCAGAAAAATTAAAGGTTATTTAAAGAGTATCAGTTGAAAAAGGCGTCCATAAGATTTTGGAAATAAATCCTGCTACCTGGGCTGTTCCTGATGCCATTAATCTGTCACTTGCTTTTCCTTTACATCACTCCATTCAAGGGGACCTACCTTCTATTTCCTGGTTAAGGACTCGTGTCTTTTTTTCTGCTTCCTTCATACAAATTATATGGCTTCATTTCAAAAACCAAATCGCACTTTTAAACAAGTATATCCCATTTCTCCCTTTTTGGATTTTTTTTTTTAAATAAATTAGATTCTTGCAGATATTTCCATGTATTTAGGCAAAATGCAGGATTATTTTGAATATGCCCAGACAAGGGCATGGTGTTAAATTAAATAGACTGCATATCTTATAGGAAACAGAACCACTGACTGACTGAGGGTTTGGACCCCTCTCTTTCTTCCATTAGTAATTTTATCTTCAAAGTTAAAAAAAGAAAAGATTGCAAAGTTCCCATTGTATAGATGGCTTGCTGCTGAAGATACCCAACAAAGGAAGGACTTTTGTAGTCGATTTAAATAAGATAATCAGAATTACTGTACTATTTCAGATCAATTGTCACCAAAACTAGTAGGTATTTGCCTTTAAGACAAGAAGTACCAAAGCTATGGACGAGACTTCCCTCCTATTTACACAACTAGTAAAATGTTAAGCCTTCCAAAATAAGTAATTAGTATGAGTCATTACATTTTTCTGGCTAGGTAACTTATTATCTCTCAAAAGCAAAACTACTCTTTAGAGAATTTTTTAAAAGATTGTTTAGGACCCTAAGTCTTTAAGGGGATTGTAATATCTATCATGTTATTTTATAATAGGATTTAAACTGATGATCAAAATCCCCACCAGGTCAATCTATTAACCAGGGATCAGGAAAATGGATCTAAGTTTCATTTCCTTTGTTTCTCTTGCTTAATGTCTGCTGCAAGTGCAAATGGACACTGAAATACATAATGGAAAGGGAATCTTGCAATAGTCATACATCTTGGCACTATGGAAATGGCTTCCCCAAGTGGGGAAATATATCATCTTGGGAGGGCCTGGGTGGCTCCAACTCTTGTTTTGTATCCAACTCTTGTTTTAAGCTCAGGTTGTGATCTCAGGGTCAAGGGATCGAGCCCCATGTGGGGCTCCACAGTCAATGGGAAATCTGCTTGAGATTCTCTTTCAGTCTTTCCCTCTGCCCCTCCCCCACCATGCGTTTGCTCATGCACACTCTCTTTAAAATAAATAGACCTTTAAATACCTATATGTTTAATCCAGAAAAATGATTGATTTTTGAATATGTGCACTGGACTAAAGAGAATACTATATCACGTTGTCCAATTGGTTTCTTTAATAGGTTAAAAAAAAATGGCAAGATTTAAACTCATTTTACATCTATATACATTTCCTTAAACGTCCTACCATCTCATCTCCATGACCGCTTCTGCTGTTCCCTCTGCCTGTGATTTTTCTTCTGCTACCCATGTTCACTCTGTTCTCACAAAGCCTGCGAGTCTGACTTACAATCCTCTTGTTTAAGGCTCAAGTCCATTCCCTCCAGGAAGGCTCCTTCCTGCATTCTTCCCACCTCCTGCTAGGCTTTCAGAAATTCCCTCTCCTTGCTCTGTTAACTGACTGAGTCTCATATGCCCTTTTATTACTAAGAGCGCTTGTAACAAGAGCGCTTCTACCCAGAATACTACCTGTCTTTCATATGATAGGTCATAAATAAATAATCATCACATTGAATTGGCACCCAATCCTTGGGACAATCTTTCAGAATTTAAATTTGAGTTTATGACTCTAGTCATTCAGGATTTCTTTCCTTGGCATGGCCAGAATAACTTACTGATACTCTGTAATTGCCAGAGGCATATACGAATAGGAATAAGTATTCCCTTCTTGGATTTTCAAATGTCACATGTTATGATTGTGGTCATTTGTCCAGTCAGTCAGTCAAAGGCCTCCTCTTTAGAAGGAGGAAATAAAAAGATCAAACCAAGTTTTCTATTCTTTTGACCTCAACTTTACATAGGAAAAATAACATGTGTTTATCATGAACTCCTTAAAGACTGGAAGTATTTTCTTCATTCTTGTAGCACACTGTTACTGTGACTGAAATCTTTATTGAATCTTTATTGAATTAATACACAGGCATGACTTTTCCAAGATTACTTTTGTCATGAGTAGTGTATTTCTTCTTTAGAAGAAGATTCTCAGGCTTCTTGGAAATACTGTGGTCTGGATTTTTTAGATCTGAAATATACTATCAACTACAAATGAATTTGGTTGGAGGGACCTCAGGCTGTCTTGCTTAAAACAGAACTATTATGACAATCTAGAGTGCTGAATAGTGAGTAGAGCCCTATTCACGCAGTCAGTGCCCTGTGTGATAAACTCACTCTGGCCTTCAGGGCTCTTTGTCAAGTATTATAATTCACAGATCAATACCCTTCCTCTTATTCATTATGGTTCAGCCCCAAAGGCTTTTTGTATTGTTTCTCTAGTGTGGTTATTTCTGCCCTAAAGCTTCTGTTCTTACTTTTACCCTCAAATCTTCTCAAAGTTGATTTGTTTTGCTATTGTCCAAGTCTCAGTATGAGAGTGTCTTCAAAATATCCTCCCTAAAGATAAACAGAAGTAGCTTATTCTTTCCCTATTCCATCACTTAGTGTTCCTTTTCTTATCACATTTACCATCGAAAATTGTGTAGTTTGTTTTTATTTCCTGATCCAATGGAATGTAGATAGATAGATAGCTAAGTAAATGATAGATTAGAAGTTCCATGAGAACAGGGTCCTTACTTTGCAACTCTAATGTTTCTTCGCTGCCTAGAACAGCGTTAATTTATTGAATGAAATGGGTTTCTAAATAAGTGTCAGTTCTTTTTGTCTATGTCTCTCTACAATATGAGTGACTACTGAGAATGTATGTGGTACACTTAGATATTAAGTATCTCTATAATATGCAACATATAATATAGTATATGATTTTGTTTCAAACTATCCTGCAAAAGTCAGTAGCATGTCATCAATGTTCTGGTTAAATACAGGTTGAAAAAAAAAACTTTGTTTTTAGCACCTAATTCAAATTTAGAAAAAGAAAAAAAAGCACTGCCCCATGAATACTTATTATAATTTGGTTGAAACTGATCTGATGTGGACTTAAGGTGCATTAGAGCTGTTTGGAATTGAAGACGAGGGTCTATAAAGAAAATATATTATTCTAGTCTTCCTTGCTTTCCCAAAATTGAAAGTGTGTTCTCCGTGATCCTCCTTTGGGAAAGGAGACTTATTCAGAGTGGGAGTTTGCCTGCAGTTGATTGTTCAGCTGTAAATCAACCGGGGTCTCTGCCATTCTGCGTTCAATCCTCCAGAAAATCACCACCCAAGCATCCTACAGCAGGGATCAGGGTTCGGTTTAAGTGCTGCTCCCCTCACATACTTGTGTTCTAGTCATTTAGAAAAGTGTGATTAAAAACCATTATGTGCCCTAACAGATGTGACCTTAAAGAGTGTACCAAGGTTTAAAAAAAAAAAAAAAAAAAAGGTGCAAAGCAATAGTGGTTAGACTAACACCAGGAAAGTATTATACGAGCTGAACCACATTGAAAAGCTTCTCATTGATTACTACCTTCTGTTTCAAGAAAAATACCACGATGTTTAAGAAGGAGCTGCAACGCTCCTAAGTCTGCTCCCTTGCCCCACCTCTCTGCTCTTCTGGTTCTAATGAGGAACAAATTAAACATGGATGGTTTCTGAATTTTAAATACTCTCCACTGAAAAGGATTATTGGATTGTTACATCTCCGTTCTCTCTACTCTCAGATAATTTCATCCGTGTGCCAAGAAGATATAAAACAAACAAAATAAAACCATGGAAACCATTTAGAAAATGAGATCTCCCTTAAAAAAAAAAAAATCTCTCTTGTAAATACTAATGCACGCTTGGCAATCATGGGGAAACAAACAGCTACTTTTCATTAAGATGCTATTCCTGCTAGCGGACGGTCTTCCTGATTTCTCTGGGAGTTTAGAAAAGCATCTCAATGGCTTTGTATTTACTATAATTGACTGTAGCTTGTCCACAAATAAGCTGCTACCAAGCTACCAAGGGTAGAGTGTAGAAAATATGTCGTAGAGTAGAAGAACTTTTTTTGGAAGTAATAACCTCTCCTGTTTGTAAGGACTGATACAATATTCTTTCCTTCTCCCACTGCTCATTTTCTTATCTTACTTATGACCGAGGATATAAATTAATTAGAAATCTCCTCGGCAAAGGGCAGAGTCTCTCAGCATGGGAATCTGCCTACTGAACCTCGATTCGATAATATTAGGCATAAGATGTATTTGCCTGAAAAATGGATTAGCAAAATACATATGTGGTTCATGAACATTTATCTTAACATTAGAGAAAGCTATTTTTTGCTTCAATTATGAACCTGAATACTGTTTTCAGCTTCACTTTTATCTTTCCTTTATATGGATTCACTGTGTTTATAAGCAACAAGGCAATAAAATAGGGCTACTGCGTATTAGAAAAGGTAACTTTGAACCCCTCATCTGACACTCAGAGGGCTACACAAGTTATGGTTTTATAACCTGCACAGTGCATTATTAAATTACAAGGACTTTTAAGGTATTACCAAGTAAGAACATATTTTATAATAATTTTTAAGTTAAAACATTCATTAATGGCCTTCAATATAAGCCCATGTAAAAAAATGGAGGTGAGAATATTAGAAGTAATAATACCCAACTCTCAAAAATTACTCTAAGTATGTTGTTTGAAATCAGCCCCTGCAAACATAGTTGCCTGTCCCGTCTGATACCAACCAATTTTAAAATTGGATTAAAGTTGGTAAAATAATATTCTGCTACTGGGGTCATTACAATTATGTGTTATGCATATTTAATCATTTAGATCATATGTGTCATGAGGGTAGACGTCAGGGACCTATGGAAAAGGGTCATCCTTTATCCTTCCTTCAGGAGAATATATGAAAACACTAAGGGAAGTAGTCAGGGTTGGAACAAAGGCACTTGATTACTTAGCAAACCCCACTCATGGCTGTTCTTCAGTTGAACTGAGTATTAGGATCTATCTCTCCACCAGGAAATAGAAAGTTATTGGGTAGCATAGAAAGAACCAGAGAGGATGCCTTAGAAACAGGAAGCAGAATTGTTTCCAAACCAACAGGTTCAAGATGATGCTTTTCATCAGATTTCTGTGTCAACAGCCCCACTCTACCCAGGGCTCTGGTAAAAGCTAGCAGAAAAAGTCAGGAATTCACTAGTGGTTAAATGCATCTCATGCAGAATGGAGTAATAATTACTCATTTATATGTAGTACCAGAAATGATTCAGAGTAATGTTAAGATTTCTAAGAATACCAGAGCTATAAAGGTAAATACGGCAACTTGAAGGTCTTTTGAAACTGAAGAGTAAACTAGTCATAAAGTAGCCATGACATCAAGACTCAAGATAATTTCTTCATAGTCCAGAGACATTGGTGTCGAAGTATATGGTTGAGGGAAGACGTCAGGATGGAAGGCACCATGTTTAACCTGGCTAGACAGAAATTATTTCTTGGAATTCTCCTTATAAGAACTAGTTTCCTGCTGAGGAAATCTCTACTAAGGGATAAATTCCTCCCTCTAAAGGTCTAAAGTTTTGACTAACAAGTTTTAGGCATTTTTGATATAGAGGCGAGAAGAGATTTTGGTAGGAAAGTCGGGGAAGTAGAAGACAACCCAGTAAGAAGTTTGCAGCAGAAAAAGTCTGAAGACTGCAGCACGATTTCTTTGGTAAATCACTTCCTCTGCGTGAATCTCAGGTTCTTCATGTGCGAGATGGAAAGAATAATAATGACACAGAACTACTGACAGGATTATAGGAGAGAGTGTTTATGAAGGGCCAAATGCAATAGCTCAAACACAGTAAACTGAAAAATTTGTTTCGTGAAGTTCCTTCAGGAAACTCCTAATCTATCTTGACTGAAAAGGAAGAAGAGGAGTTTTTGTATTACTTTTGCATTATCTATTTTGGTTAAAATTTAAGTGGGAAACAGCATGGACCTCGGGGGCTATATTGGAATTTTGTGCTTGTGAGACTAAGAAGGACCAAGATGGGGAGACAGAAAATGGCCCAATTCAGGGGCACCTGGGTGGCTCAGTGGGTTAAGTCTCTGCCTTTGGCTCAGGTCATGATCTCACGGTCCTGGGATCGAGCCTTGCATCAGGCTCTCTGCTCAGGAGGGAGCCATCTCCCCCCGACCTCTGCCTGCCTCTCTGCTACTTGTGATCTCTTTCTCTATTAAATAAATAAATAAAATCTGAAAGAAAGAAAGAAAGAAAGAAAGAAAGAAAGAAAGAAAGAAAGAAAGAAAGAAAGAAAGAAAATGGCTTAGATCAGTTCTAGAGAGAACACAATCTTCCTGCCAGGAGAAATTCCCAATTTTTGCAAGAACTAGTGGCACTCTGAATCACTATATCCAGTAACTTCTCAAAGGTATGAGTAAGCACTCAAGGAGATGAGTTATTATCAAGGACCTTCAGTATACAGGTGGAGGTCACAGCAGTAGAAGATGTTTCGACAATTCTCTAGAACAGAAGAAGGAGAGGGTGGGGACAACGGTAAACCTCTTACATTCAGATTTAGCTCTCCACGTTTAAGGGTTGATCAAAACTGTCCACAAATTGATTGTTACACAAAATAGAGTCCTAAAAGGTGGTGAAAAATTAGAAATGCAGGCATCTCTGCTCCACCTTGGTCCCATAAATCTTGACTATACAGTTGTAAGAGAACACCATGCTTTATATAGAGACTACCCCTTGCCGAAACAAGGTAGCAAGACAACCTCTAGATTAAAGAAATATGCGATTCTTCTTCTCTCTTTAATAACTATCAGAGATCTTAGAAACCTTTTATGAATCCATTTTTTTCCTACTCTGCTTCATAAGTCACCAAATAACATCCTTTAATGACAGATGGCAGCAAGTTTGATATTAAAGACGATTTAGATAAATTTCAGGGTTTGTGTTAAAAAAAATTGGAATATTCATGAATACTGATCTCACACATTTTTCAACAATAACACTTTTGTATTTAAAACAATTTGATCGCCTTTAGAGTAATGAATAATCCCTATAATAATAAATGCTTCGCTTAAAATCGCACATAAGGTGATACATTCTTACAACTTACATAAGACTATCGACCACGTCTCAATCCATGTTTTGACACCCTTACCCGTATGAGGCAAGGCATACGTTTGTGGAGACACAAAGTAATCAACATTGCGATTCACAACTTAGTTTGTAGTCTTTCTTTAAAAAAAAAAAAAAAGAAAGAAAAAGAGAACACTAAATACATCAGAATTTCTTTCTTCTAATAATGATGATACTTGCATATGATATTTCAATTATGTATATCTTCAAGCATATCAGCCTCAGTAAGTGAAAGAAGCATGAGTAAACCTTGAATATATGGCAGGTAACAACTCACAGACATAAATAGACTTTTGCTATTCTTAGTTTGTTCTGTTTTGTTGTATTTCAGTTAAATGGGGTGGGGGAGAAAAGCAGATGTAAAATTAGTCATTCAGACCAAGATTTCATATTATCTAAAGAGTTTTGATTAGTTTAGGAAGTTTTGCACTGATATAAGAGGCATATGGTAACTAACTTTTAAAGAATTCTTTACAGTTAAAATACAAGTGTCCTCATAAATGGCTACTCCTGTGTTGTAACACTGAGGCATGACGAATGCATCCCAGTTCAGGTCCTCATGCATATTTAATATATTAAGTACCATTTAGAAATGCTTTATGAAAAAACTGTTTGGAATAGTTTATTATAAATTAAAATATTAACATCCACTGAGGGATCCAATAGAGAGACTTAAATGATCATTTTGTTCTTCAAATAAAAAAGTAAATTAAACTGATTATAATATTTCATGAATTTTGATGTAACAAATGACTTCATGGGATCAAGCAGGAAACCAAGCTAATTTCCCATCAATTGCACTGTCGAAGATTGTCCTACTGTAATATTTTGGTTTTAGGACATTAGGACTTATTTCTAACAGAATGCTGGAGGAGAACTATTCAGTTCTGACATGGTCATTCGTTCCTGTCTCAGGACCTAGGTACATTTTAATAGATGGGATGAGAGAGAAAGGGCTGTTTTGTCTCTCTAGGAATTGCTAAACCAGATGTTGAACAGGGAGGAGAGATTTTCAGATTCTAGCTGAAAAGCACTATCCAAAGAATTAAAAACTGACATCCAATCGGTAACAATGCCTCCGGCCAGATAGTGTTGAGCTTTCGGAGTCCACCTCTGGTCACTTCTTTTCTCCTCGGTGAGGTGACTTTTCCAGGTCACTTCTTATTGTATATTTGTCGAGGATTTGTGCTAGAAGCGTGCAGACCACCGTCTGCTCTAAAGATCAAAGGCATCCATCTCCAGAGCTCCTCACTGAAACAAGGGTCAGCGTTGGGAAACTTAATTCAGTGAAAGCCACTCAAAAAATGAATTGCAGACACTAACGAGTTTTAATTCTTAAAAGAAGCTAGTCTCTAGGATAGTTAGCTTAAGAAATGAAAACATAATAATACCGGGCTATTATAATCCATTTGCCTAAATTACCATATTTTCTATCTGGTTCCTCAGAGAGGAAAAATAAAATGATGTTGCCATACTTCAAAGACATTGATTTGAAAAGTCTTTCATTCTGTCTTAGCAAGCAAAAGCTTTCGTAAACTTTATACATTGTATTGACATATAAATAGAAGGGGATACAAATCTAAGCTTATTTTCAAGATTTAAAGATATGCTTCTGAATGGAGATGGCCCGTTAGGAAGTGAAGCAGCCTTCCTTCAACCTCATGATTCTTCACACTATTTTGTGCTCAGAGGATTGATCGTAAGAGCCGAAGATACCCAAAACGAAGAAACGGAACCCCACACATTTCTGCTCTTCAGGTTGGGAAGTCACCTGAAGCTTCCCGGTGCCCCGACAGAGGGCAGTGCAATTCCACAGATGAACCTGATGGCCGCGCTGAAAAACAGATCCCCAGAAGGTAAATCTCTGAAGAGAAATCTGTTTTAACACAGCTACCTCAGGAAAAGGGGAATTATTACACTTAATTAAAGTGTATTGACACCGTATGTGGCCCCACCTCTCCAGCTCTACTTTTTGGATTCATTAATGATTAAAAAAAGAAAAAATCAAAACCTTGTAAGGCCAGTATTCCAACTGAATCTCTGACTTAACCCCTAAGCATTAATCCTATAAAAATATTGCATAAACAAAAAACCAGTTAGCGAACAGAAGCCTTTCAAATGAGACCATTTATATTCATTATCTCCATAACTTGAAGAAACATCACGGGGCTGCTTTTAAAATATTATTCTTTTAATGGCAGTTTGTATGCTCTTATGTAACATTTTAAACAATTCCAAAACATAAAAAAAACCTCCAAGTATTCTGCCAATAAACTGAACATAAAAATTGGAATATTTTACCCCACGGAAATAGAAATAATCATTTTACGTGCCTGATTCTCCATATACCTTAAATTCCTTGATCTTTGAAGAGAATACGTCCATTATTACTGAAAATAAAACCTTTTTGCCATGACTTGGACGCCTATTAAAAATTAATCTCAATTAAAATCTTTGAAAAAGGAATATATACCAAAGCAGCTGACTTTAAGAAGCATTTTTAATACTTTCTCTTCTTTATTCCCTTTGTCAGACCACTTTTCTTGTGTCCTTTTTGCTTTCAAATTGAGTTTTCACATTACACTCTTCAAAGAACACACACTTAGAGGAAGAAATACATATTACTTCACATTTCAATTTGTTCTGGAATTAACATCTCCAACCTGGATTTTTCCAGATTTTAATTCTGCTGTAAATAAATTGGGATTTTTCCCTTCATAATTTTTAAGATTACAGCATTTTATCTAAGACCTCCATTAATTTCTGATTATAAAATAATCGACAATAATTGCAGAGCATTTAGAAAATAGAGACACCAATATAAAATCAAATTAAAATCCCCATACTTCTATCTCCCAGGGGTATACGATCAGAGTGGTAGTGTTTTCCCACTCATCGTTTTCATACATGTGTATGTAAAATACATATACATTTCACATCATTAGATGTGTAGTATTTTTCCATATATACCAATATATATTTCACATATGCAGGTGTGTATATATTGAGAGTTATTGTCTATAGAGATATATTTAATAACATTGGATTATACCAGCTACAGAATTTTGTAAGTTTCTCACTTCACCTAACATGCTTTGAAAACTTTCCCAGATCTTTACTTTATGATTATGTGATTTTAAATAACTACTATCACATCATATGTATTTAACTTATTTACCTTTTCTCATAGAGCAAGGATTTATTTGAAACTTTAATAAATTGATTCCAAAGTCAAAAAAGATTTTATGACCCCAATTCTAAGTCTTTTGATTTAAAAGTTCTATATCTTTTAAAATATATTCACTACAAGTCTAAATAAACAGCAAATGCTATAAAAAATCATAAAAGATAAAGAAAAATTTGCATGTTTTTAGGGATGAGATAATTATTTTAAAGACTATATTTTAATAGAATAGAAAAGTGAAGTTTGCGTCTTTTCCTTCATGTAACTGTTTGCTACAGATGAATACTTTTGTGCATAATAAAACTATTTTGATCCTTTTTGTTAAGGAAAGAGAGAATAAATACCATTTTCATTAATAGGTGGGTAATGAATTACCCACAAGCATTCTGAAATACCTTTTCTGTGACTGTAAGAAACTCAAATGATAAATTAGGTATTTTATATCATTCAAAATCATACTTCTTAGAAATAAATTTGAATGCTAGGTACACAAAACTTAAAAATCTCACGAAATTGGGAGAAGCTCCTATTAAGGAAATGTCTTGGTGGTAGAAAAAGCTCTGTTTCTCACCTTACCTCACTTTCCATAAATCCTAGTTTTCAAAGAGCTCTGTGTTGATTCACTTTATCACACTGATATAAAAACCTTTGCACAGCTTATAAAATAACTGTATGACACTCTATACAGAATGAACACAGAATTCATTTCATGTAGCAGTTGCCCTTACAAATTTTTAAAATATTTAGTTCATCTAGGTGTAGATCTATATAAATATATATTTCTGTGTATTTTATATACCTTGCAGCTTTAACAGGGCATTTAGGATTGGGGAGTAGGCAGAGAACGTGAGGGAATTAGTATTCCAATATTAGGTATGAGAAAACGGAGAACTGGCTGAGATATTGATAAAATCGTGGTAGTTACTATTCCCAGAGCAAGCTGAGAACTGAATCCTACTTTTTTGATGCAAATACGAATGTTCATTCCATCACAACATAATCATATGTTCCTTTAAAAAAATAACGTGTTCCTTTATCCTGCCGAGGAGGTCTTCTCATTCGTGTGAGCGCATAAGCTATACTTAATATAAAAGTATAATATATATGTATAAATACATAGAGAGAACACAAAGAGAGTATACAGAGAGTATACACAAATAAATACACCTAACTATATACACATTAACTATTTTCAGCTCATAATTCGAAAAAGAAAAGGAGAAATAGCAACTTGAACGACTCTACATTTCTTTACATCCAAGCCTATGGATTTAAAAGCAAAACAAAACAAAATTTAAAAAAAAAAAAAAGAAAGAAAGAAAAAAGAAAAAACAAAGAAACATTTTCAGCCTTAATCATACTCCGAGTAAATGAAAGCGTTCCTGCATGTTTGAATTTCGCAGGTTTTGTGTTTCACACTGGGAGTCAGGCTTTCACAGTTTTTTAACTACCTTAAAACCTTGTTAACTTTCAGCTGAAATTGCTGTTTAACAATGTTATGTTCTTGTGGGAATACAGGATCTTACAGAAAGCAGTTTTGAGGAACTCGATTCCCAAAACAATCTCAAACTGGGTAGAGGCAAGGCTCCTGGTGGGAGTACCTCCCATTCAAAGGGGCATCTGACATTTGTTTATTTGTTTAGATTGTGTTTATTTATTTGACAGGGAGAGAGAGAAATAGAGAAGCGCACAAGCAGAGGGAGCCACAGGCAAAAGGAGAGGGAGAAGCAGGCTCCGCGCTGAGCAGGGAGCCTGACGCAGGTCTCGATCCTGTGACCCCAGGATCACGTGATTTAAAGTTGCATGGTTGACTGGAACCAAGAAGAGTTCTCTCAAAAATGAGAATTAGCATATGGAAATGCTTTTCTAGTAGACAGTGACAGGGACCAGGTCTCCTGCTGCTGACCACAGGGTGTGCCCCCTGATGGTGACCGCCTCTTTCTGTGTCTGTTGCTGAGGAAGGGGTACCAACTTTCTGGTGAGTTCTGGGAAGCCTGTGCCCTGCATCTGCCCCCGCCTGGTGCTCCCCTGGATAGCAGCGGGCAGGAGAGCACCGGGCTGAGATAGTCAGCCCACAGCTGGGAGCTGAGTTACGGTGTTGAAGGCTTTAATTCTAAGTGAAAATGAAAAGCCAAGCTGGGAACCACCTGAAGATTTCAACAGTCAATGGGTAAGGGAAAGAGCTCAGGATGTTTTTCTTTGAAGTCCACCAACAGGAGACCAAAAAGAGAGTGAAGACCATGCGGAAATCAGAACAATTAAGGTTTTGCGATCAGGGATTTAGAACGCCCGTGTAAAATATCCTATACTACGAGGATGTTGTTTGTAGTTTAAAGAGAGGTGTGACATTCTTTCCTTCTGACCCTTTGTTCTAAGCCAGTGGTTCTCCAACTGGGGTGGTTTTGCTCCCAAGTGACAGCTGGAAATGTTGGGAGACATTTTGATGCCACCCCTGCCCCCAGTGGGTTGAGACCAAGGATATTCCAAAGCATCCTGCAATGAATAGGACAGCCCTTTGTAACAAAGAATTACCCCACCCCAAATGTCACAATGCCAAAGTTGAAAAACTCTGCTTTAAATCCACTTTTTGATATATGACTGTGTCTGCTAATTAATTGCAACTAATTGATTGTAGAAAGTGTGTCAAAATGGAACCACGTGGCCTCCAATTGACACACTGAACTGGCAGACCAATTCTTGCATTGGTCATATTTGCGTGGTTTTGAGGACTCTATTATTCACTTAAAGATGTGTGCCTCAAAGAGAAAGCTGTAAACAGAGTGTCTAGATGGCAACATTCTCCAAACAATGAACGAAACAAAATAATAGAGATATTTCAAATTAAGTAAGGGGGGAAAAACTCAAGAAAAAAAAGCTGGAAAAATAAAAAGTTAAGTGTGCCTGGTAATGTAATAAAGTGTTGTATTTTTTTAAGGCACATATTGAATTATAAAAGAAAAAGGCATTGGAATCGTCAAAGTTGTGCTGTAGTCCCCATCACAGGCTCTCCCCTCCTAGAAAGCTTTCTAGACCTCTCTGAAACAGACATTGTGGGGTGTGAAACTGTCAAATGGAGACAAAAGGCTTCCAGGGGGCTAGTGTTGCATTAGAAGGCACTTGCTTTCCATCTCAAACTCGAGCTTGCATGTGATGAAGTCTGTTTTTTCTAAAACTTGGCAGCAGCTGACCAGTAAAATTTGGTCTTTGCCGGAAGTCTTAGCTACAGCGGTGGCAAGGGTTAATATTAAACCCACCACACCATTTTGCACAATCTCCCAGGAGATCTCTCAATGGATTTCCACTGCCACTGGAAATAATGGCTCACAGCTGCAGCAAGCCGTGGTAACACTTGATATCCCCGTCGCAAGCAGCCCAGTGCTTTCAGTGGAAATGAGAAAATCACTGACACTGTGCTGTACATTGTGCCCAGGGTCAAGGTTCCAAAGCTACAACCTGCATTGACCTCTCAGCCCAACACCCACCGCCCGGGCGGCTGCTGAGCTGACTTCACTATCTCTCCATTGCATGAAAAGGATGCATTGGCAGGCACGAACCAAGGTAAAAGCCCATGAATGAAGAGCCATGGGGACACGGAGAGCCCCAGTGCAAAGGGAATGATTTCTGTTGTGCACAGAGAAATTGTCATCTACTTAAGGAGAATCTAGGGTTATCCTCTCAAAGTTGAGAAATAAGAAGCCAGAGGTGTTTGGGGATTTCAGTGCAGTAAAATGTTTCTCCATGCCCCAAACCTTCAAATGTCTCCAAACTGTGGGTCCCAGTGCTACAAGTCCTCATCGTGAGAGATACTACTCTCTTGGGATAAAACTAGGGTTTTTGTTTGTTTGTTTGTTTGTTTTAAGATTTTATTTATTAAAGAAAGAGAGAGCACAAGGAGAGGGAGCAAGAGAGGGAGAAACAGACTCCCAGCCAACTGGAGATCCTCTTGTGGAGCTTGATCCCAGGACCCTGAGATCATGACCTGAGCCGAAATCAGATGCTTAACCGACTGAACCACCCAAGTGCCCTGGGATTAAGACTTTGAATGGCAGAAATGATTGGTAAAAATGGAACCACCACCTCCAGAGACATATGATAAGCCATCCTGAACAGCAGTCTCAGGAAGGACAGAGACTCATCAGGGTCTGTGTACATCTCCCCAGCTCCCCATGATCTGAGAAGTCAACTGTCAATCAATCGAGCATTCATTCCCGTATCCATGCTTGTGTGACAAACTTTTGCCAGGCACCGGATAAAACATGTGACTGGTATCATTTCTCAGCTCAAGTTCCTCATTCAGAGTCTCCTCTTCGCCTCTCCAGATACAGTGGTGACTTCAAACTATGCCAGCCTTCATCTTACTGCCCTGAGAATTACAGAGAAATGCGCACGTTTCATTTTTACATGTTGCATGTCCTCTTTTTAAATACTCTACATGGTACACATATGGATGTACATGCACATGCATGTGATATGTGAGGGAGCTTTGGGAGTCTTCCCAGGAATCCCACAACCCTCCACAATGCTGAAAATTGGCTGTGACAGTATTTAAAAGTATCAGGAAGCTCGGGGGCTACTCAATGATGTCATGGAGGTCCCTTGAGAAAATGTGGTCATTAAGCGAGTTGCATGTGGTGATAAGAAGCTATTAAAATAAACAGAACTTCTCTATAATTGCTAAATTTCCCAGAAAAACAATTAGAGTGCTTGAGACATTTTGTGTCTGTCTTCCGCTGTGTTCAAAGTTTCCGCTCTCTCATTTTCCAAAAAGTGCTCGCTGAAATTGTGCAGCATAACCCGAAGAGAAAAGAATTGGAGGGCCCTCCAATGGGAGGACTTGACAGAGATTTGTGTGTGTGTGTGTGTGTGTGTGTTTAATTTTCCTTTAAACAATCGGGAGCTCTGAAATAAAATGGAAGAAATGGGCTTTTTCTATGTGTAAAGTACTTTCAAGTCATTTTGCATAATGTTAAGCTCTGAGGGTCGTAATAATTAAAACAACAACCTTCTATTACAGTCAGTCAGATATGCAAGTGTGTTAAATACCTTACAAACGTATGATACCACAGAATAGTTTCATCGTGTGTGTGTGTCCACATGCATAAACACAAACACCGATCGTAAGTAAATCATCATGACTTTTTTTTTTTATTAACCTATAATGTAATATTTGCACCAGGGGTACAGTCCTCATGACAATTTATTCTCTTACTTCTTTCCTCAAAACCCAAGTGGTTCGTACTTGGGATTCCAGGATTGGGACTACGTTCCCAGGCCATCCAATGCTTATGAAAATATTGAAGTGAGAAATGGGAAATTTCCCTGGGGTAATATTTTCATGCCAACTAAATATAAAGGAAGATAACTCCGTGGGTTGAATTTGCATCTTGACATCTAAGACTACGAAGTAGGGGAAGGAACACATTAGGGAGGAGAAAGAGACCAAAGGGGGGGTGCGTATTGCGGGCACACAACCAAGGACGCTCTCCATGGAAGGCACACATTTGCGCTGGTCCTGCCTAAGTGACTGATGGCATCCTGTGTAAGGAAATAACGCATCCCTGGACTTTAAGCTAATTTGTGTGTGTGTGTGTGTGTGTGTGTTCAGTCTACTTCACAGAGGCTTTCTTTTCCCTTTAAAGTATAACAAAATTTTAAATTATGTCTGTTTAGGTGGCAGGATAGGCTCTCACTTATCCAATGTCTTGGCTCTTTTATTTTAATTTTTTAAGATTTATTTATTTATGGGTGCCTGGGTGGCTCAGTGGGTTAAAGCCTCTGCCTTCGGCTCAGGTCATGATCCCAGGGTCCCGGGATTGAGCCCTGCATCAGGGTCTCTGCTCAGCAGGAGCCTGCTTTCCCTCCTCTCTCTGCCTGCCTCTCTGTCTGCTTGTGATCTCTGTCTCTGTCAAATAAATACATAAAATCTTTTAAAAAAGATTTATTTATTTATGAGAGGGAGAGAGGATCTCAAGCAGACTCCTGGCTGAGTGTCGAGGGCAGGTGGGACTCGATTACCACCCGAGCCGAAACCAGGAGTCAGAAGCTTAAGGGATTGCACCACCCAGGCTTACCTGGCCATTTTTTATTACTTCCGAATGATCTCCTCAGGACCCCTCAGCAGACAACTGCTGTTCTCCCCACCTCCCTAAAACATTTAGCTTCTCTTTCTCTGCACTTGAATTGCTTCTTGTGCTTATTGCTATCACAGCAGACATTTCCATGTACGTTAATTTTTATTGACACGCATTTTGCCTTTGCCTCTTGAGTATAGGCTTCTAGAAGACAGGGCTGTGAGACCATAGTCCTCAAAAGAGCATGAAGCTCCCCTGGCACAGTGAAGACATTCAATAAAATTTTGTGGCATGAATGAGCAAAAGAATGAATAAATGGGTCATTTTACTGGGATGTGTGGAATGCGTGGGTTTGCAGGACGCCTGGCTAGAAAGGAGATTTGCTCATGCTTTCCCAGCGTACATGGCATTTAAGAGACACGCTTCTAGCACATTATACATCTCTTAGAATACAGAAGATGGAAGAGATGACCATTCTCCTAGGATGTCAGAGAGGAATGTCTGTAAAACTCTCATTTTATAAATAATCTACCAAATTTAAACCTTGTTCAAATGTTTATAACAGAGAACATGTTTTTAGTGGTTGCAAGAGAGCAGTGACCTCCGGAATCCATTACTGTTCTGCCAACTTTTGGTTACTAAATTTATCATTAGGGATACATGTTATTTTCTGCACCATATAGAATTTTCTGTTAGAACTGAAACTAAATTTAGAGAAAGAACATACGGAATTATGTGTGTAAAAATAAATAGCTTGCGTGCATATACTCACGTACTTAATGCTGGGTATCTTTTCATGTGGCTAGACCTCTAATATCTTCACTAATGGAGCAGAAGCAGAGATAATTTTAAAACGATCCATGATGTTCTTTGGAATGCCTTTGTAAGCCTCAGTTTTTACATGTTTGTGTTACTTCTGAAACCAGCTTTACACAAAGTGATAAAGTCATGCTGAGGACCTAATTCCAATAATTACGAAGGTCTCCACACCTTGCCTCTAAATATCTCAACCTGTTCTAAGTTGGGATCAGGGAGAATCTTTTTCCCCCCTCAGAAATACTACACAGCATCCAATTAGGACTCAAATTCTTCTTAGCATTAGGAAGTTAATAAAAAGGTCTGGGTTTCATGGGAACGCCATAGTTAGTTCAACTAGGACTGAGTGACATATAAAGAGATGTTGACAAAATGAAGTCAGATAGAAGGTACATTATTACGTGTATTCTCTGTCCCTTGCTAATCTCCTTGGTCTGAAAGCAGCTGTGGACCTCCCCTGGGAACAAGCAAGGCTGACTGGCAGCTGGTAAGCACCTGTTGGGTTGTGCTGGTGGTTATGGCTGGTGTTCCTTTTGATTGGACAGGGCATCTGTTTCTGATTGGTCATTGCCCATGTTCTCCCCATCATTAAATATTTTCAACATCAGCCCTGGGAATAGGTCACCATGCTGTACTCGCGAGAGTTACACATTTTGCTCATGTACCGAAGAGAATTACCTTGGCCAGAATTGGATTGAGTGAAGGTATGTTTAGTTAGTTCAAGGGTGGAGGGGAAAATGGTTCAAAGCACTGCAAAATAGGTTAGAGGTATAAGTTTCAGAAGACTTTAAAGGAAAATAGATGGACGGGCAAGCCACCCAAATTACTGATTAACAATTTTATCTGTAGGTCAGGTAAGGAATCCATGCATATGACTCATTGGTGAATTGATCCTGGTCATGACTTGGGCAAGTAATGATCCCAACAGGACGTTAATATACTTATTTAACTATGGGTGTTGATTTGTAAAATGCATCCTTTTCTCCACAGGTAGTGTAAGAGAAACTTTACTCTTGCCTATATTGTCAAAGAGTGAATGAATGCAGTAAGAATTCATGAGTCTTCATTCTATTTTCACTTCCTACTCTTGTCAGAAATAGAAAATCGGGAAAAACAGGAAGGCATGAAGTTTCAGGGGAAAGCGTGGAGATAGCTCTCGCTAAAACTGAATCCACCTCTACCCGACATTAGACATTCGTTTGAACAAATAAACGAATAATAGCACTTCACAACTATTTAAAAAAAAAAAAAGTCAGACTGTGAAGGTACGCTTAGTGGCTAGACACAGCTGGAAATAATTGGGAAACAGAGTCCAGTGCAAAAGAGTTTAAAAACCACATGGTCTCAATGATATTTTCATAGTGCTCCAAGCAATTTTCTTCCACAAGTCAAATGGTTTCAAGACTCTCCAGCTCAAAATTACCTACAAAACATAAATGCCAAAAAAGGTAAACTGCAATGCATTAGGGACAAAACAACCGGTAACCCCTGAGGAAATTCCTTGTCAAAATTGTGAATGGGACACTTCGTGGCACAGACAGCCTTTGCACTGCCTTTAATCCAAACTGTCGGTGTCCCTCGTCCACTCTCGGGAAGAGAATAAGTCATGATTCCCACACGCTCCCGAAAATACCCCGGAGTCACCTGCGTCTGTTTATTTTGGTGGGTGGTGGTGAGGAAGGGTTCTGGAATGAGCCTACAAGAGTGTAAGGAACTGTTTCCTGTGAGAGCACTTCACCTCGTAGGCAAAGCTTTCCTTTCGGGTGACTTTGTGAGTTAACTGACAGGTGACTCACAGCCGGGTTTGGAACACCTTCCCCAATATTACAGTCAAAGTCACCGTCAACAGAGAACCATCATGAGCCACCTACAATACCAGAAGTCAAAAGTCTTATCCCTCATTTGTGTCTCTAATTTTGCTCACAACTGATAGGGACTGAAGTTCTCTTTAGTCAGATTCTTTAGTGGCAAAATGCCACAAATTTCTGACTTTTAAATATTCTAATCCCAAAATAGGATGCTGTCACGTGATAATGTTATCCGATGAGATATCAACTTTTCTTTAGCCCATTAAACATATCGGTAGGGATGTATTTAACATGCTGCATGCAAAGAACTTTTCTAAGCACATTACATATAAAACTCATTTGTACTTTGTAAAAGTAATTTGTTATCCTCAAGGATCAACTAAGAACACTGTTTAGAAACTATAGGCACATAGCACACAGCACAGTGAAATTTGTCATGGCTGGGCTAGGATTTCCATTCTCTTTTCCAATGCATACAAAACAGACACATCAGAGAAGAGTAAAGCTAGTATCGAGTTAACTATTTCTCAAGTTAAAACAACCAAAAAGTTGCAGTATAGAGTTAATTATTTCTCAACTTAAAGCAACCCAAAAGTTGCATTGTTGTAAACCCTTTCAAAGGCCAAATACAAAAAACCCTGAATATTACCCAAATTCAAATGTCTGCAGATTTTGCCGTGATGGAAACAGGTTTGGGATTTGGAAGTCTATCCAAAAATACTGGTAACTGGTACTATCAGGGGAGATAAAAATCCAAGACACCCAGAAACTTCTAGCAGACATTTCAAACGTGTAAGATGGTGGCAAAGCTTAACAGCAGCACAAATGAACACACCCAGGAATCCTTCCAACGTCTCTTCCACTATGCAGATGCTACAGGAAGAGCACTCTTAGGTCTCTTCTTATATGCTTCTATGTAGTCAAAATCCATTATTTTAGTTTTCAAAGATAATTAAAAGAGGTTTTAGGGGCACCTGGGTGGCTCAGTGGGTTAAATCTGCCTTAGGCTCAGTTCATGATCTCAGGGTCCTGGGATCAAGTCCCACATCGGGTTCTCTGCTCAGCAGGGCGCTGGTTTCTCGAAGTTCCTGACTCACATAATAAAAGTTGTTTCTCGACATCCTCAATACATCAGGTAAGAATGACCTTGGACCAGGAATTGGCCACTGCAGACTGCAGGCCAGAATGGCGCTTTGCCTGTTTTTGTAAATAAAGTTTTATTGAAAAACAGCTAGTCTCCTTCATTTAGCAATTACTCTGTGGCTGCTTTCACTCGGCAGCAGCAGCATTGAGTAGCTTCAACAGAGACTGGCTGCAGAGCCAAAAATATTTACTGTCTGGCGCTATCCAGAAAAAGTTTGCCACCTCCTGACCTAGACGATCATGGCATATGTTTAAAAAAAAAAAAAAAAAAAAAGGAGGAGGAGGAAAGTCAAGACCACTGAAGCCTTAGCAGACAAAGGGAGACTGAGTTGAAATTTCACGCTCCTTTCCAGACAGAGCCTTGGGTCCCAGTGGTGTGCCATCTGTCATTGTACCGTCCTGATCATTATTGCAGAGGACACCTATTTGGCCTAATTGCAGTAATGCCACAGACAGAATTTGCAGAAAGAAAAGAAAGGTTGCCAGAGACTGTTAGTTTGAGATAACATTTTATTGAATCCTCACCCTATTACAGAATTTCAGTCTCTCACTTCATCTCTGCCCCAAAGCCAAACTCCTCCAGTGTTTTTAATAAGAGGTAATTATTTTTGTAGGGTTTTAAACAAGTCTCGGTGGAATTCAAATATTTTCCAAAACTGTCATAGAAGGTATATTTTAGTGTAGAATCAGTGTTAACTATTTCACACATGCGCAAAAGATGTTGAACTGATTGAAATCATGAGAGAAAAATCGCTCGTAGATACATATAAGCAGTTCATGCAGGTACCATCTTTCCCTAGAAACGCAGCATAGAAGAGTTAAATGATATGAGGATTTGGGATGTTTTATCTCTAGCTGTAGATAACAGATTAGTACTCTGTGATCTAGGAATTAAAATAGACTAGAAAGTGTTGAAATCAAAGTGAAAAGCATGATCCAGCATCCTCAACCCCAGCACATAGCTAGCTCAATGTTCTAATATATATATATATTTTTTAAGATTTCATTTATTTATTTAACAGACAGAGATCACAAGTAGGCAGAGAAGCAGGCAGAGAGAGAGCTTCCCGCTGAGCAGAGAGCCTGACGTGGGGCACTGGGATCATGACCTGAGCTGAAGGCAGAGGCTTTAACCCACTGATCCACCCAGGCACCCCTCAATGTTCTAATATTATTAATACAACGCAGCTCAGAAAAATTCTTGGGGAATGGTAAAATTATATTGGTACCTAATGATGTAACCAATTTTGTTTCTATATACATTAAAACTTTGTATGGCTCAAATCACATTTCTCAAAGCAGAGACAATATAAATATTTAATATAACACAGCTTGGTCTTTTAAAAAGGTATGAACCTGTCTCTAATAGAAGTAAAAGAAATCCTGCATCATACTGGTAAAAAAAAATGGGTTGGTATACCTATCTTAAGGGCTTTCCCCTACGTAATCACTGTCTTTATGTAACTTGGCTACTGCAGGTTTGACTTTTTTATTTTTTTTAACCAGGGGACTGCACTGAAAGTGATATATTGTAAATCACTCAAGACATACAGCAGAAAAATAACATACTTTCAGGATGTCTTCTTGAACTATTAATTTTTCCTTCACATATTTAGGCAATAAAACTATCCAAGCGTCTATAGGACACAGCGAATAATTGCAGCCCATATTTTTTAAACTTAGTTTTATTAAAATGAAATTGAACCCTTTTATTTTTCTGATAATATTAAAATTATTCCACCCGTTCTTACATACGAATTAACTAGTTTTGGGGGTGAGTGGGGTGGGGACATAGAAAAAGAGATTCTGCCAACATTCTGTCGACATTTTGAAGACACACTTGAAAACCCAACAAAAAGTTTCAAATCTTGGTGTGAATGAGAACGATTTTTAAAGTATGTCCATTTTCCAGAAACAAATATGATGAGTTTTGTGAGTCTTGGGTTAAATGTTTCATTGACCACCCAGACCAAAGGCATTTATACGGATCTTCTGAGATACACCCATCCATTAAAAGGCCACAAAGCAAAATGCCAAACGGCACATCCCAGTCAGAGGACAGCCATGTCCTAGAAATTATTAGATGAATCGTCTATTTCTGGTTTTGTGAATGAGCTATTCTATGTCTCAGATGCTCTGATTCTTAAAATAGGGAGAGAATTTCCACACCCACAACCTGGTTACTGGGCTGGTTCTGCTCTCTGTGCCTAGATTCCGTTCTCTGTCCTTTCCTCCTTTTTTGCTCGGGATACCTTTCCTGCAACATTGCTTTACCTGAGCTCCCTGGATCTTTAGTTTCCGGTTGGGTTTGGTCGATGGGCAGCAGCATAGACCGAAGAGAGGGCAAACAGAGAGACAGGGATGTTTATTTCTCTGGCTCTTCACAGCTGGGCTACAATATTGGTGGTGCCTCTGCTCTTTACGACGGCCGCAGCTTCTGAGAGGCGACCCTTCGCTATGGCGACAGCTCTCGAGGTATAGGTAAAGCCCTGCTCGCGTGTCTGGATGGCAACAACTGCGTAGTCTTGCTTGTCAATGAGCATTTTGCCATTCCTTTAGGACTCCTCTCAGTCTACCCACATCTCTGTAAATAGATGCTTCTTTTTTCCTCCAGATTTGTTGAGGTGTAATTGACAAATTAAAATTGTGCATATTTAAGATGGACAATATGACTATCTGATATATGTACCCATTTTGAAATGGAGTGACCACCATCAATTCTATGAACACATTATCATCTCACATAACTACCTTTTTTTTTTTCTTTAATGGTGAGAACTCAAAGCAAGTTTCAAGTATATGATACAGTCATTAACTATGGCCACCATGGTATACATTAAGTCCCTAGAACGTAGGCATCTTATAACTGACAATGTGCACCTTTTGAGCAACATGCCTCCATTTTCCTCACTTCTCAGCCCCTGACAACCACTGTCATACTCTCTGCCTCGGAGACTTTGATGTTTTTAGAATCCACATAAAAGTGAGATTCTACGGTATTTGTCTTTCTGTGTCTGGCTTATTTCGCTTAACATAATGTCCTCCAGGTTTATCCATGTTGCTGCATATAGTGGAATTTCTTTCTCTTTTATGGCTGACTAATATTCCATTCTTATATATATACCATATACAAATATATATTCCATATATATGTATATTCTATTCATCCACTGAAGGACACTTAGGCTTCTTTCCCAGACCTTAGCTATTATGAATACTGCTGCAGTGACTGTGGCAGTGAGGGCAGATGCCTTTTTGAGACACTGATGTCATTTCCTTTTTAGACACACTCAGGAAGTGGGATCGCTGGACCCTGTGACACTGTTGCTGAGGGTGTGGAGAAAAGATAATCCTTGTGTACTGTCGGTAGGAGTATAAATTGTTACAGCCACCATTCCCCACGGTGAATCCTCAAAAGACTAAAAAATATAAACGCCCTAAGACTGAGTAACAGATACTTCTTTAATACTTCTTCACTTAATCATTTGACTATCTTCCCTTTCTCTGAGGATCTGCCTGAAAGAGTCATCAACCCTTGATAAAATCTTACTTCTGATTTACAAATATACACAAAACGTATTTGTTTTCAACAATTTATCACCGGGGCACCTGAGCGGCTCAGTCGGTTAAGCATCGGGCTCCTGGTTTCGGCTCAGGTCCCTACCTCAGGATCATGGGATGGAGCCCCACATCAGCATGGAGCCCTGTTTAAGATTCTCTTGCTCTTCCTCTGCCCCTCCCCCTGATTCACACACAGGTGCTCTCTCTTTCTCTCTCTTAATACAAACAAACAAACAAACAGAAAATATAATTTATCACTAAGGATTAAATGTAAAATAAATAAACAGAAGAAATGTTTCAGGTAAGCTTTTATGGGAAATTAGCTAATAACAGAAACTTATTCGTTAAGAACGGAAATAATGGAAACAAGTCATGGAAGTTGGTGGGGTTCTTTGGTATAGGATGGTGGAGCTGGAGCATATCTTAAAGGCTTCCCTGGGGGTTTCAGTATCTCAGTTTCTAGTCAACCTGTTGAAAAGCCAAGAGCCACCAACAGCGGTATCACAACACTATAATCATGTTTTCGAGTACTGCACGCATGCAGGAATGAAAAGGAAGAACTGACAGTCAGTGACAGTTCCCATAGCTTCCCGCATGACAACCACTGTAGGAGTCACGTAAGCATTATGTAATTTATGTAAATTTATGAGATTTTTTTCCTCAACTCGACCAAGTATTTATTATCAGGTTCACAGTACAAAGGAGAAAACTGAACCTCACAAAAATGAAGCCATTGATAGCTGTTGCCCGTCAAAGCACCAGCTGATTCCTTGGTCATCAGCTGGTACCAGCTGACCATGTTCCAGATTATCTGTCCACCTCAGGTTGTTTACATGTCTACTGTGTCCTCCTCATCCTAGCCTCACACACGCTTTATTATTATTATTATTTTAATTTTTAAAAAGATTTTATTTATTCATTTGTCATAGAGAGAGAGAGAGATCACAAGCAGGGCGAGTGGCAGACAGAGGGAGAAGCAGATGCTGTGCTGGGCAGAGAGCCCGATGTGGGACTCCATCCCAGGCACTGGTCTCATGACCTGAGAGGAAGGCAGACGCTTAACTGACTAAGCCACCCAGTGGTCCTCCTCACACAACTTTTATATCTGTTGGCATTCTCAGATCTGTCTGTGATCCTTCAATCTGTAGGAATCTTAGCGAGGAGTTTCCCTCACCACATCCACTAGATGTTCACTGTTCCACTCAGGCCAGATTACAAATTTTGCTCCGCGGTAAAAGGTCTCTTCAGAAAGATCTTAGAATGCAAGGCTATTGTTCTATTTATTTTCAACCATAAAATTTCAATCTGGGTTTCAACCCAAGAAGATTGAGGGTGATGGGACCCTTTTCAGAGCATCACTGCATGGAAAACAACCTTATTCTCTTAGATCCACTTCAAGACGTGATTGGAGAGTTTTCTTTTGTAGGGATATGCTGACATACTTTTTTTTTTTTTAATGTAAGGACAACACTAGCTTTTAAAATTATTATTATTAAAGATTTTGTTTACTTATTTGAGAAAGAGAGAGAGAGCATGAGAGAGGAGAAGTTCAGAGGGAGAAGCAGACTCCCCATGGAGCTGGGAGCCCGATGCGGGACTCAATCCTGGGACTCCAGGATCATGACCTGAGCCAAAGGCGGTCACTTAACCAACTGAGCCACCCAGGCACCCGACAACACTAGCTTTTGCTCTCAAAGTTTAGAGAATAACTAGAAGATGTTTTACTCTGTCATGATCCATATAAGTCAATAGCTTTTTTTTCTTTTTTTTTTTTAAAACTTCTGGACACTGCTAAAATTATATGTTAAAATTTAAAACTGAGAAAGAATTTTTATTCTGAGCATTATTTTCCCTTTTCTTAAAGCAATTAAAGCGAATCATGAGTAACTGAGAACCATTAAGAATTACCTGGAACAAATGCATTAGTTATTAATCAAGATATCCTCTCTATGCCTACGTAAGTCTGTGACCACATCTACTCCACACATGTCTACATTTATGTTAGCATAAAATCCACATGTGCATAAATTACACATGTGTATTTATCTAATGTTGTACAACTAGTGAAGGGATTGTTAATTTATTAAGAGCAGTAGTATAATAATAGACTTGTTCTATTAAGAACAGTAGTATAATAATAAACTTGTTGGTGGAAATGTACCCCATACAAGTACATCTGTGTTTTCAGCTTTAGGAGACCCTGGGAGAATCATGCAGTGATGCATGTCCATGTTTTAAATAATACAAATTTTCAGATGATAACCATACAAACTAGTTTTGCTAAAAACTAGGTCATTTGGGTAGTTTAGCTATAAATGTATTCTTCCACTTGTGCATAAAATAAACATGGTAAAACACTGTTAGAGGTATTTTGCCAGCCAGAGGTACCTCATTGAATGTGATTTGAATTCTTGGAAATCAGTGGAAATGAGATGCATAAAAACTAGAGGTTCAAGAGTTGATAGTTTGGTAGCATAACATTTGTCATCGTGGTAAGATTATAGAAAATCCATTCCTCTATTTTGCATTTATTACATTAGTCACCCAAAACGAAATGGTTGCAAATGGGCTTCATCAAATATTATACCTCCTGTTAGTCCCAACCTTTTAAAAGACTGACTTAACCAATCAATTTGCAATTTTTGCATTATTAAGAACATATTCTCTTCATACCATTGAAAAAAAAGCATCTGTATATCATGTTCTCATTCCAGAACATTGCCTCTGGCCAAAGCTTTCTTCTTAACAACATAAAAAGTAAAAAATGCAGAAAACAGCTAGTCCCAGAAAATTCAGTTTAAATGCTCAGCATTCCTTTAACAGAAATTGCAGGTAGAATTTCATCTGTATTAGTCAGGGTTTTAGAATAGCAGGTAGTATGTGGATATAACTGTCAAATTTCTATGAGTAATTTAATTGGCATGGAATAAATTTGGTTATATTTTTGACTGCTTGGTATTTCAAGGTTTTTTTTTTTTTTTCTTTTTCTTTCTTTCTTTGTTTTTTTTTTTTTTTTTTTTTCTCTCCTCCTCCTATTGTGGAGATGGCCTGAGTCTAAGAACCATTTAGTGTGGCAGTCTTCCTCCCACGATGACCTAAGTCCCTTGTCTCCTTCAAGTTTTGCTTTTAAAAACTACAACCTATTTCTGTTTACCTATGGTGAACTGAACACTCATATTTTCTTCTTCTCAAAAAATCCACAGATAAAAGTAAATGAATAAAAAAGACATGAACTGTGGAGGCTGCCCTCTCTAGTTTACAATGACCGATGCCTTCTGGTATTCATAACCTGGGTAATCCCCACATATAATACCGAGGTCAGTCCATTTGACCAATATCAGAGGACAGAAGTGTTACTTCTGGTATTAGGTTATAAAAGAACAAGGATTCTCCCTCTTCCTTTCTCTTGTCTCATCCCTCACCACAGGGGAAACAAACTATCATATTATAAACAACCCAATGGAGAGATCAGTATCCGCATGGGAGAATCTGAACCTTCTGGTCAACAACCAGTGAAGAAAGAGGTCTGCCACCAACTATATGAGTGATTCTGGAATGGATTTTTAAGCCCTGTGTGAGCCTTTAGATGGTGGCAGCACTAGTAGAAAGCTTGATAGCAATCCCATGAAAGCACCTGACCTAATACCACCCAACAAATACACCCTAATACCACCCAACAAATACACCCTAATACCACCCAACAAATACACCCTAATACCATCCACCTATACCCAGATTCCTGAGCCTCAGTCCCTGAGAGGTATAATAAATGTTTCTTGTTTTCATCAGCTGATCATAGGGTTCTTTGTTACCTAGCACTAGGTAACTGATGCATACCTCTGTAAAGAGAAAGAGATCAGGGACGCCTGGGTGGCTCAGTTGGTTGGACGACTGCCTTCGGCTCAGGTCATGATCCCGGAGTCCCGGGATCGAGTCCCGCATCGGGCTCCCAGCTCCATGGGGAGTCTGCTTCTCCCTCTGACCTTCTCCTCACTCATGCTCTCTCTCACTGTCTCTCTCTCAAATAAATAAATAAAATCTTAAAAAAAAAAAAAAAGAGAAAGAGATCAGGAGTATAGTCACCAGATGGTTGATTTAAAAAAAAAAAAATTAAGGAGAATGTGGATGTTTGTGGGATGAGATGCCAATGAAGATCAACCAATTCACGCCACAGAACTTGGTAAGACTTGGGAATTGGGCACAGGATAGCAAAGCAACAGTAGGGCAAGGGAGTAAAAACAGAAGAACTGGGGTTCCTGGGTGGCTCAGTGGGTTAAAGCCTCTGCCTTTGGCTCAGGTCATGATCTCAGGATCCTTGGATCGAGCTCTGCATCGGACTCTGCGTGGCGGGGAGCGTGCTTCCTCCTCTCTCTCTCTCTCTCTGCCTGCCTCTCTGCCAACTTGTGATCTCTGTCAAATAAATAAATAAAATCTTAAAAAGAAAAAAAAAAAAAAAACAGAAGGACTTGCACCTACACAAGTCTGTGTAAGAAACAGATCCCAATATTATATCTGCTCCCTAAAAGAGGGAAGGAAGATCTGTTCTTTGGAGATAGGAAACCAAGAAAGCTTCGGATTGGGGGAGTATCCCTGGTTGATGGTCAGTGGGGGGTGCTGATCTGAAAACAGGGGGTTAGATGAAAATTCATGCATCAGTTCAGAAGACTATCAGCCTCTTTCTGACTCTTTACTCAAGCACATGTTATTCAGGCTATGTATTTGCAAACATAGGCAAGAAGCTCTTTGATTCTTTCCAGGAAAATACACATACACACACACACACACACTCACACACACACACAGAAAAAGAGAAGGAGAAACACACAAGATTCTATTGTTTGGAGTCCTCCAATAAAACAGCAAAAACCATACCAGTTACCACAAAATAAAACCCACCAATTGATAAGACTCTGTCAAACATTGAACTTCCAATCAGTTTTTTGATGTTTCATCTTGAAACATAATGGGAAGTCATCTTTCATCAGATGCTGGAAGAAAGCCTGGACACCAGAGACAGAGAGATAATAGTTGGAAGAAGGGAGGTGAGAGTGAGGAGGGATGAAACAGGTGATGGGGACTAGGGAGAGCACCTGAGCACTGGGTGATGATGGATGGAAGTGTTGAATCACCGTACTGTACACCTGAAGCAGACATCCATTGTATTTTAACTGACTGGAATTAAAACAAAACCTAAAAAGGAAAATAAATAACTGGAAAAGAACTCAAGGGGGTTAGAAGAAAACTTGAAAACCTAACTTAGGAACTTAAATTGATAAGAGACTATAAAACACTGGATATCTATACAAGAACAGGATGTAAGAAATAGAGAAAATCCAAGAGGTTTTGCAACTAAAAAGATGAGAACTACACTTTTTAAAAACATGTGGCCGGATGGGGAGATAATTTTGAGTCAAGCGTCAGTAGAACAAAATTAAAAATGATCAGCAATAACAAAGGAAAAATAAGGAAATTAGAGAGCGGGTACATGAGGGCCACCATCTAGCGAATGGGTCTTAGAAAGAAAGAAAGAAAGAAAGAAAGAAAGAAAGAAAGAGAGGGAAAGAAAGAAAAAGAAAGAAAAGAGCAATTTCAGGGAAATAAATTACCAAAGATACATTACCAAAAATGTTTGCTAGGACAGAACTTGAAATTTTATATTAAAAGTGACCATCATGGGACAAGCACAAAATAAGGCAAAAGGTACAATAAAAAGTCAATGTGGGGGGCGCCTGGGTGGCTCAGTGGGTTAAAGCCTTTGCCTTCGGCTCAGGTCATGATCTCAGGGTTCTGGGATCAAGCCACAGATAGGGCTCTCTGCTCAGCGGGTAACCTGCTTCCTCCTCTCTATCTGCCTGCCTCTCTGACTACTTGTAATCTCTGTCTATCAAATAAATAAATAAAATCTAAAAAAAAAAAAGTCAATGTGGTTGACAAATGCTTTGAAAAGGAAATTCAGATAAAGGATTCATTGATACCTGATCATGTTTTTATTTTTTTTTTCAAAATGGTAAACCTTCTATTTATAGTAAATTACCTATTTCCTTACATAATTATGTTTAATTATTATTTATATTTTCATTTTGTTTTAAATCATCTTCCTGACTTAGTCAACATGCCACTTTTCTTTAAAACTTAAGTGGCCACTATTTGTTTTGTTTTGTTTTGCTTCTGGTTTTGCCACCCATGTGTTGACTACAACTGTTCAGGGTCTAGCCACATTTACTTAGGTCCAGTTTTTCATCAGCCAAGTGGTAAAAGTTATTTTCATATTGGGGGGAAATCCTGGAATATACAACATTTGATGCAAAACATCCCTTCCCAAGCATTTATTTATGTATTTTTTCTTCCCTAAAGTATAGTACATCCCTAATTGCCTTCTCCCATGTATTAATTTAATGAAATGCCTCTTCATAAGAATTGCTTGCTAATGATAGGATTTGAGTTTTGGCAAGCCATACGTAGGGTATTTATTTTTAAATAGGGACGATATGTGTATTTATAGGCAAATGGTCCCATTTCCCTTGGAGAGTCATAGATATTTTTTGAAGCTTATTTTCTTACAAGTATAAACTTCTTCCTGGGTATAGAGCCATTAAAAGTGAATCTAATTTCAACTCATATTTAACATACCAAATATTTGTACTTATAGTAACCTATTTTTTGCCAAAGATTGGTAGTCAGTGTGGTCAGAATTCTATAAGCTATGAATGAGGTGGAGGGGGAGGAAAAAAAAGTCTATGTATGTATTTATTTACATACATAACTTTGATATGTTTATATGAAAAGTTTAATAATTTAAAAAGCCAGCATAGTCAGTTTATACTTTTTTAAAATAGTATAAAGACCAGTGACAGTGACAAAGTGTCTGTTTCTGCCTTGCCTCAAAAGAAAGCACAATTAATCTTGCAGAAGACATTTATTAACCCAGATGATGATTTCACAATGTGGATTCCACCTGATGTAGTTTTCAGTTAATATGTGTTTAATTCTAACCTTGGAGACACTACCTCATAAGAGGTAGACCAACAGTGTGAAAATGACAAAAGACTCTCTGAATATTTTTACTGGGGATGACCGCCATGGGCAGGGCAAAGCCATAATGGTAAGGTCAGTGGTGAGACACTGACTTGGCCAACCTTCACCAACTTAACCAAGCGTGAAAGTGGGTCTCCAGCCAAGTCTGTCGTGGTGGGCAAAGGAAATTTGGAGAAGGCTTCACTCTACAGTTGGCTTTGACTAAGCAACAGTTGGTTAGCGCATTGTGTTTATGAGAATAACACCATGGGCATAATCCCAGACCCATCCAGTTAACATCATTTATTTCCATGACCACCAACTGCACAATTAGCCCTGCCAACAATATTAGAAATGCTCACATTTGGTTACCAGGACAATTGGGCAAGAAGCAGCTCAGTACAACTGTACTACTGGATAAAGAGCCTTAGAAGACATGGTCAACATGAACATATTTGCATTTATCTACTTATTTCCATTTTTCCACATGAACTAGATTTAATCATTTTAACTAGAATGTAGATGAGAATGGACATATAAATGGACAAGGCAACACTAGAGGTCAATAAACTGATTTTACCACAGGGACTCAGGGTTCCTGGAATTTAGCAGATGAAATCCCCACATTCTTCCTGCCTAGCTTTCCTAGTTAATGTACAGCTGAGCAAGGGTGTGGGGGAAGATCTAAGTTAACTAGTTAGAGTTAACATTTCCACAATCATGATTTTCAGAAGTGATACAGTATGAGTTATGAGAGTATATACTCCAAATATTTCATTTACTCTATTTCCCTGATATTTAAACTATAAAAGAAAGGCAACTGGAGAAGGTTGATATGAGGCTCATTTCCTTTTTTGAAAAATTTAAATTCAATTAGCCAACATAGAGTAGTACATCATTAGTTTCAGATGTAGTATTCAATAGTCCATCAGTTGCATATACAACCAGGGCTCATCACATCATGTGCTCTCCTTAATGCCCATCACCCAGTTACCCCATCCCCTCACTCACCTCTCCTTTAGCAGCCCTCAGTTTGTTTCCTATAGCTAAGACTCTCTCATGGCTTTTCTCTATCTTTGATGACTTCCCATTCAACTTTCCCTCCCTGCCCCTATGATCCTCTGTTCTGTTTCCTATATTCCACACCTGAGTGAAACCATATAATTGTCTTTCTCTGATTGACTTATTTCACTCAGCATAATACCCTCTATGTCTATCCATGTTGATGCAAATGGTAAATAGTCATCCTTTCTGATGGCTGAGTAATATTCCATTGTGTACATGGACCACATCTTCTTTTTTTTTTTTTTTTTAAGATTTTATTTAGTTATTTGACAGAGAAAGATCACAAGTAGGCAGAGAGCCAGGCAGAGAGAGAGAGGAGGAAGCAGGCTCTCTGTTGAGCAGAGAGCCTGAGGTGGAACTCAATCCCAGGTCCCTGAGATCAGGGTCCCCAGGTCCCCACTGAGCCACCCAGGCGCCCGGGACCACATCTTCTTTATCCATTCATCTGTTGATGCACATTTTGGCTCCTTCCACAGTCTCACTATCGTGGCCATTGCTGTTGTGAACATGGAGGCTCCTTTGCAATCAAACTATAAAATAGCAACTTGCAAGCTGTGAAATTATTGTGGGAGCCACGTGGAGGTGCATGTGAGTTGGGGACAAGAGCTGCTCTTCACTGAACCATGGTGCTGGTGGAGGTGGTACGGAGGGGGTTGTTGCCATGGTGATTAGAGATAGCAGTGAAAATGAGGGTGGTAAGGGTGTTGCTAGAATAGGTAGTGGAGGTGACAATGGAGATGAGGATGAGAGTATTTGGAGACTTACATAAAGAAGAGGTGGAGGTGGTGAGTGCCGAGGTAGCGTGGACATCAACGGTCTCCTTCGTTCCAGTTACGTGACAATAGAGTCAGCAGTACCCCCCCAACTTTTATTCATCTGGTATTCCAGGCTTGTGACCATCAACCCTCTCAATCCTTCTCTCTCCTCCTTCTCTGACTCCCTGAAAGACTTGTCTACCTCATTCATTTTGAGACAAGAATATACTTCTTCGTCTTAGTCATGATTTATCTCTCATATTTTTGTCAGACTGTGCAGATTCTAACTTCCTAGAAATTCGTGTCACCTATGAAATATTTAAATGCTGTTTTAAATATTTAAATATTGTTTTCACTAGAGAGGAGGTGGGAGGAGCTATTGTCTTAATAGCGTCCTACATATGATACTAAGGGCCCTGTATGTCATTGAAAATTCTGTTATTCCAACAACCAGTGGTGATCATAAGATCTGTAGGTGCTCTGGGAGAAGGAGCCTGAACAATAAATAAGACTGGGTTCACAGCACACAAACAAATAAAACGATAACTAGGAAAAATAAAAACAAAAACCTAAAAGCCTTCCCAGTTCCCCTGTGTCTCGTCATGACTTCTCCATGGCTAGATGCTGGGTTACGGCTTTGCATCCTTATGTCTTCTCAGTAGGGCCCATGCGCTTCAGACAAAGCCATCCAGAAACACAGCAATAGTTCCACAAGGTGGGTTTATTGGAGGAAGGGAGAAGACAGAGCTTGGGGAAACATGGGGGTGTTTTAGGAAAAATGTGTTAGAAAGAACTTATTACAGGATTTACTTGGGTGACTCACAGAAGGGCTGAAGAAGCAACACTTTCTAGAAGGCAGGGCAACTCCATGTGATTTTTTTTTTTCAATAAATCTACCTATAAAGAGGGGAGACAAGAACAAAAATAAATCTCTGGTTGGTGAGGGATTGCTCTATCATTTTAGCCAAGAAAGGGTGGTGTTTGGTATTTTGTGGGTGGCACTAGGAATTTTTTAAAAATCTGCACTGAGGCAAAAATATGAGGTGTAATGTGGCCTTGTTTTATGTCTTTCGCCAGGGCCTCAGGATGCCCTGGGCTAAGTCTGGTATTCTGTGAGATCGCGAGTTTCGATAGAATGGTGTGGCCTAGGTATGCGTGCCAGGCCAGCTTCCAGCTTCTGAGGATCAAGAAGGTTGCTCCTTTTCTTTCTTTCTCTATGACACACTGGAATTCAGTAGTGGTTTGTATTTCTGCACACAAGAAAAAGTTATTTATTTATTTATTTATTTATTTATTTCTGAAGATGAAGCAAAGCTTTACTCCATGCCAAGCATCAAGAATCAAACCAAACGTTTGGGGCTGTGTCACTTACAGAAAGGGCGACCTCTCTCTGCTTCACAGACCAGTTTTTTTTTTTTAATTTATTTTATTTTCAGCATAACAGTATTCATTGTTTTTGCACCATACCCAGTGCTCCATGCAATCCGTGCCCTCTCTAATACCCACCACCTGGTACCTCAACCTCCCACCCCCCTGCCACTTCAAACCCCTCAGATTGTTTTTCAGAGTCCATAGTCTCTCATGGTTCACCTCCCCTTCCAATTTACCCCAACTCCCTTCTCCTCTCTAAGACCCCTTGTCCTCCATGCTATTTGTTATGCTCCACAAATAAGTGAAACCAAATGATAATTGACTCTCTCTGCTTGACTTATTTCACTCAGCATCATCTCTTCCAGTCCTGTCCATGTTATCATGACCCATCTTCATTTCAAAGTACGATTTCTGACTCTAATGAGAATACTGATGGTAATTGAAGGCAATAATACTAAAAATACCAACAAAAGAAAGGACAGGGTTTGAGATCAAAGCAGAGGAGGGGGTAGGGAGAGCACCTCAGTGAGTGCTGACCGAGCCCCACGAGTGGTCTTACTGTCTCTCAGAAGCAGGCACGAGACCATTTGAAGTACCCAGTGATGGTGTTATCTGTATTCTCAGCTCAGAACCCTGGGCGCCAAAGATGGAGTAATTTGAGGGGGATAGCACACTATAATAAGCAAGTGTCTTCAGTTGGAGTCCCCTAAAGCAAAGGATTCCCATAAAAGTATTTTTTTAATTGAGGTATGATTAACATATAACACTATGCTAGTTTCATGGTCTTTTTTTGGGAATTTTGTTTTTGTTTGCTTTTGTTGTGTACTTAAGGAGTACTCCCCAGGAAACACCAGTGGGGAACTAAGGAAGTGAGATGGGGAAATAAAATACCTAAGAGTCAGGTATTCGGTTAAGTCCCACAGAGACCCACCAATAAATAAGTAAGTAAGTAAGGGGGAGAGGGAGTAAATAAATAAACAAAATTCAAGATCATTAAAAAAAAAAGTTGTCAGGAGGACAAGAGGGTTCACAAAATCCTAAGTAAAGAGGCTCTCCTTGTCGACAGAGTAAGTGCGTTTCTGTGTCCAGTGGCTCTCAGATGTCAGCAGCAGCAGAAGCACCATGACGTCTTGTTCAACTGTAGTTTCTCATTCAGTAGGTGTGGGTGGGACTCAAGACTTTTTATCATCTCTATCATGTTCCCAAGAAAGCTGCTGCACCAAGGGCACTGCACTTTATAAAAGGTCGACGGAGCCTGAGGACTGACCTTTGGCCAAGAGACGCAGATGCTGGCTCCCAGGCGAGCAACAATGGTTGTTGGCACAGATGTAAACCGAGTGGCAAGCCCGGGGTGTGCTCTCGTCTGGGCCCAGGTCTGTCTGCATCCAGATCTGGTATTGTCAGCACTTGTGATGTACCCCTTGTCGGCTGTGGGTGACAGAAAGCCACAGGGTAAACCCATAGGATGCCCTATGAGTTAATTGTCATGTCAGTGTTAATTGGAGATAGGCAGACTGAATGGACAGGGCATCAGAACGCAGAGCTCATTTACATGAGTAGTTGGAGGTATGTGTTAAGTAAAATTTAAAAATTATCTCTGTGACTTGTGTTTTGCTTTGTGTTAAAACCCTAGGACTATAGCTGCACATTTTCACTCTAACCAATTAGTTTTAGCTGCAAAATGTCAAAAGTAGTACAGGCCACTATATTATTCTCTATGCCATAGGTCTCATGCCTTAGTTTTAATTTCACATAATCTTCTTTATTCAGTCAAGGTGATTAATTTTTAAATAGATAACCAAACTTAATTTCCCATTTATGACTTTATAAGACATATCCAATCACTAAATTTGCAATTCAGAGATGAGTCCATGAATAATTTGTCCTACGTTTTGAGTTTAAGGAATAGGTCACTGTACCCTAGAGCCATAAAAATCTCCATTTGTCCCGTCCAGGTTTAAACCAACAAGAGGGTTCCTTGTCACTCTGGGCAGAAGCACAGGTAAGCAGGAATGTTCTGGAAAGAGTTTAAGACGAAAGTGGATGCCAGTGCAAAGTTTATCTATGTTACCCTTTTTTCCTATGGGCAGTAAGAATAATTCTTGTTCTATGCTTGACTCAGACAGTACAAGGGCTTTCCATATGTTTACACACAAATCTTCACTGCACCCAGTGAGGCAAATACATGAGGGTTTGGCAGAAGTGAAGCCTGTTCCATGCATTTTTCATGAGAGAAATTTCAATAAAGTGAAATAACTCGGTGTCCCAAACACTATGCCAGCAAATGACAAGGAAGGCTGTTTACATTTGGATGGTGCAACCAGAACAGCTTGGGTTTCCTACATTCCAAGGCTTCCAGCCAGCCCTTTCAGTTAATCCATTTAAAAAAAAAAAAAAAAAAAAAGTTCAATTAAAAAAAAAAAAAAAAACAAACAAGACCGGTTTCAGGAACTACCTGGAAAACATATAAGATTAGAAAATTGTATTTAAATGGGATTCCTTGAGAAACAAGTACCATCGTACATAAAATTTCAGTTTATATGTGCAGAGTTAGTTGGCGCTTGGAGCCAAATGATGTCAATTATTTATTATGTCTCGAACACCAGAACCATCCATAGAGTGGAAGCAAATTTTCTTTGTTCTCGAATTTTCTGAACAACGTCTGTTCTTGCGTGCTTACTGAACATTCGTGTATCATCCCGTAAACCTCCAAATGTACTGAGTGGGCATGGAAAACACTTAAATATAATTGGAAATAGAAGAGATAAGAGGAGCGTACAGTATCTTCCAATGGCAGCGACTCATCTTCTGAAAAAAGTGGTGCTTCTCAAAACGTGGCCCCAGTCAGCAATATCCACACCCTCATGAGAGCCTGTTAGAATGAAATGCTAGGGGTCCTGCCCCAGACCCACTAAATCTGCAACTCTGGGTTCGGAGCCTAGTGTTGTGTGCCTCTAATGAGGTCTCCAATTGGTTGTAGGACATGCCAGAGTTGGAGAACCAGAGACTTGGCAGCTAATAAGAAATGGCTGACGGACAATAGAACGGACAATGGTGTATAACACAGTATGACACCACAGCAGAGATCAGTTTATTTTTGTTTTGTTTGTGAAGTGTATGAATAAATAGAAAAGAAAGGAGGGAGAGAGGGCGAGGTAGAGAGAGAGAGCGAGAGAAAAGGTAAAATGTTAAGCGTGCGTTACAGGGGATTTATTTTTGCTACGTGCTTTTTCACATTTTCCAAGATCCATCCCTGATTAGGTATTGCCTGTGATTACAGCTGTTACTGAAGAGGATAACTATGTTATAGAAGAGAAAAAAATAATTTTTCCTTATATTATTGTGGTGCATTTAGAAACTGTGCCCAGCTCCACTGTAACGATGTACAAAGCGAAAAGCATCCCCCATGCAACACATGGACAAGAGTGGCTCTGCTCTCTTGTCTTTTTTCTCTTTTCTTTCTTTTTTCTCTCTTCTCTCTTTCTTTTTTCCTACTCTCAAAGTAGGAAAAACTGTCAACACAGAGCTTATAACCACATTTTCACTTGCTCTCGTGGTAGGCGCTTTCAACTGCTGGAACCCAGCGGACTGAAATGCAGGGAAGCCTTGCCTGAAATGTTACCTCTGGTGCAGGACCGTTTATGTTCACCTTCCAGATAGGAGCCCCATGTCTCCTTTGCATTGGTTGCAAATGTGGGCATGCATGGCTTCTTTGTTATACCATTTGATCATTGAAACTGTCTTTTTTTTTAATGGCTTGAAATGGTGAATGCTTATTTTTAGGGAACTTTGTGAAGCCACTCTTAGAGAGTGAAAGAGAAAGAAGCCAGAGAGTACTTTCTGAATGTCTGACCTGCTTTTATTCTGGAATTGCCAAGCAATTCAGTAGCAAATGCTGTCCTGCAAAGGGTAAGAGCTTCCTGTTGCTGCTGTAACAAGTAAGGACCGTAAACTTAGTGACTTTTTTTTTTTTTTCTCTGACATTTCTGGAGATCAAAAGTCCTCAAATCAGGAAGCTGGGAAGGCTGCATTCCTTTTGGAGGTTCCAGGGGAAAATCCATTTCCTTGTCTTTTCTAGCTTTGTAGGCTACCTACCGTCTTTGGTTTATGGCCTCTTTCAGACATTCTGACCTCTGTCTCCATCGTCATTACTCCTTCTTTGACTTCTTGCCTCTCTTCCAAGGATTCCTGTGAAAACATGGCACCCACCTAGATAATCCAGGAGAGCCTCCCCACCGAAACCTTAATCACATGTGTGAAATCCCTTTCACCATGGAAGATAACATATTAACAGGCTCTGGGGGCAGGAGGAGGTATCACTCTGCCTATCATACAAAGGAAGAAGGTTTTCAATATTGACCTATATTATTCTTTATCCAAATAGCTCTGTTTGCAAGTAATAGAGAGACAGAATTCAAGAGTCATGTAAATATTTATTCCTGACAATGACAGAGTCCATGCAATGTGCTGATGACGTAAACCTAGTTTATGTGGCAAGATTAAGTTGAATTTCCAATTCACTGTGCTTAAAGTAAATAAAACAAAACAAAACAAAAACTTCTGTTTTAGCTATTAGAGAAGTTATGCATTGTGACTGAACATAATATTAAAGTACAGATAAAAGGAAAACAAATAAATTGGAAAATAAATAAATTGGCAAACAAATTCATTGGATTTATATATGTATTCTTTCCTATTTTAACAAAATTGGACCACAATGAACAGACCTGTTTTACAACTACTATTTTATTTCTCCCTCATGAAATCTTTTTTGATGGCATTATTCATTTACGAAGTTCTGCAAAATCATAAATTATTGCTCAATTTCTCTAATGTTTTTAGAGATGTACGTTGCCTTTAATCTTTTAATTTCATGAACAATTTTATGTTGAGCATTCTAGCAGGCCCATGTCTATGCACTTGTCCATGGTTATTTCCACATGGCCAGATATTTTTAAATAGTTACCTCCATAATTGATGATGCTAGGGCCCTAAAATCACACAAAGGCAATAATATAAATAAAACGTTTGGGGCCATTCCACTTGTTTTTGAAAGACTTTTCTCCATTCCTTCTTTGGAGACAGAAAGCTCGGAGTCAAGTGTGTTAGGTATAGAACAGAATATCTAGACTTTATTTAAAGATATGGCAAGTAAGCATATTTGGGATCTAGGTAATTAAACAACCTTCATTTAAAATGTATGGCATGTAATTCTATCTCTGCAGAGAGGAACTTACCTTGCCATGGGCAGCGACAGCTCTCAGTGGTAAATGTAATAGGACAAGGAAATGTGGACAAATCCAGAGCAGTAACTGGAGAACTAGCAAAAAGAGTGGGCTGGCTGAAGGCCAAATGCAACTTTGTTAAAAGAAAATATCTGCAGGGTGATTTTTTCAAAATGGAAGTAGATGCTCATCAGTACCATCCAATCATGAGATGCTCCTACTGCCCTGCTGGTTTTTAATACGTGGAAGAAAGAACATGTTTTCTTTGACACCGGAGTTTGTTACCAAATGCTGAGACCTTAGAGACCTCGTGGATGACATTGAGAAGTTTTGGTATACAACCAGTAATGGCTTATTTTATTGAGCAATCACTGCATTCTAGATACGATGTTCAATGCTTGTATATAATATTACAAGGACTCCTCACAACATTTTTAAAAAGAAGATATCCCCATTCTTCAAACGTGAAACTGAGGCTGGAAAATTCGGTCAAGATTTAAGACTTGACAATGATCATAGAGTTAATTAGAGATAGAGATCATACGGTTGGCTCAGGTCTGAAACACACCAAAAATCTAACATCTCAACATGCTCATTTGGCTTCAGGAAAATAAAAGGGAAAAGTGCCTAGAAAGGAGGATTTCAAAATTAAGTCAATGTTGAAGTAATTTTTTTAAAAATGTTTAAGTAATGACAACATACTCATGATATAAAATTAAAGGAAACAAGCCAATGTTTACATTTTTACATAATGTGAAATCAATTTTTAAATCGAGATGAAATTCTGCAAAAGATAACTTCACGTGTGTGTCTGCATGTATGTATACATATATATATTTGTAGTCTTAAATTTATTATAAAATAAAGTCTTAAATTACTTAAGTTTAACTCATCATCCTATTTCTATATTCTATAATGAAGATAATATGTTTTATAAATTGTTTTTATGACAGAATATATAAACATTTATTTTAAAAAAAAGAAGAGAAAGAAAACTGAAATGACAGACCCACTCAGAGCTTTTTTGGATCTTCCATAAAACAAGATACACAAAAGAGAGTGATTTTTTTTTTTCTTAATATTGCAGGTACAGTGTTACACAAAAATGCATTCTGTGCTATATTTGATTTGTGAGACCAATATATTTGCAATCTGTTCTAAGGAAAAATTGTGACAAGTTAGTCCAGGATACAGGTTTTTCTCCTGAAAACCATAAAAAATATGCACATCCAAGAATGTAACATATCCCACCATATCACAGAAATCAGCAAAACTTTCGAATTCTGCTACCAGTGATTTAAATTACCAAATATTTCACAATAGTAAACAGATATCAAGACCTGATTCTTCCCACTTTCATCATTATAAATACTGCCGATGCCTGAAAACATGGTAGTTTGAATCAAACCATAACAGTGGGATCTAGAAAATGTCTGGAGGGACTAGAAATAGCACGATAATTTGAAGTCCTGGGCTTTCTTTGAGACGGAGACCGCCTCTGAACATTATATTGGTCTCAGCTTGGGGACTGAAAATCACCTGTAATGAATTCGATTCAGTTTCTTTAATCTTTGAACTCATAGAGTTAATGCAGGTGAGGTTATTTGTTTTCAATGAGCCATTTAATATAACGAAGGAGGGTTTTTGTAATCCCTAATTAATTCTTGCCCCTCAGCCCACCAATTGATTAATAACCCAAGGGAGCCAACAGTCAGCTACCTCCCCTTCCACATAATTGCTACTCTAGTAGGAATGTCACATTCAAAATCACCATCATTAAAATAATAACAAATCTGAGTAGATGATGGTGGCATTCATGAGTCAAACATGTTTCAATTCTTACTGATTAATGGGTGAAAGGACCATCATAAGGGCTGCAAATCTACTTGGAATAAATGCAGGAGTGGAGAAGGGAGCTGTGGTTTTTAGTGAGACTCCTTCAACTATCCAAACAAGTGTTTCTTTTTTTAGTGAGCAGAATATAATATAGGACTGTGCAAGATGACTGCCTACTCTATTTAACTTAGACAAATGCATAACAAATCACTATTCTGTAGTGCAAAGGCACACCTCATATACTCCTGTTTCTTTCTTTCCTTTTTTTTTTTTCTTTCCTTGGGGCCTGGATATAAGACCACAGCCATCTAAATAATCCTCCAGAAATAAACCAATGAAATTGTGAGTCTGACAACAGACAGAGCATTATACCTGCAGCTGGTAAATGTTTCCATAGTCCAACCACCTTTCCAGTAAAAATTTTATCCCGGGGGAAAGTCAGCAACTAAGATTTTAACTACTTTTCTGCAATAGAAAAGTTTGGAGCAATGGAGACTTCATAAATTTCATTATTGATGGCCTTTATTTTTCTTAGAGAATTACCCACCCTCAAGTATATTGTGAAAATACTACTACTGTATTACTCTATTCCCATATAAATAATTAAAAAAAACTAGGTGATTAAACTATGAGACTACCTCATAAGAAGGTGCATAATTCCAAAACCATTTTATTGTTTTCTGTATTATTTGGTATGTTTGTAATTGTTGAATGAACATTTCAATTACATGAATATCAGGAGACTAAGAATGTTCGTAAATGTCTTGGCCAATTACTTGGACTGTGACCCTCCACTAACTGGCCCGCTCTGTTTTTGTGGGTTTCTTGAAGTTAGAATGCTTGATTCTTGCATCCTACCTGTTCTTTCCATAGAAATAGTATTTGCTTTTGCACAACCTTTGAACTCATGAACATATTTCTAGTAGATACTGGGCTAATACAGGGGTATGACCTAGTGAATTTAGTCTCTGCTACCAGGCGATCTGCCATGGTGTTGGAAAGAAAGGACATTTCCAATAAAGAGTGACTCCCAGAACTCTGGTGAGAAGGTAGTACCAATCATTAAAGGAAAATTTGCATTACTTATTTAAACTTGCAATATGTGAACCCTTTTACCTAACATACTGGTTCCAGGAATCCATCGTATATATTTTTGTGTGGTCAAGATAATGTGTATATTGATGCTTGCCACAATATTAGCAACATTATTGGAAATAACAAAGAAGGGCAATATATGAAAGAATTAACAAAATGAAAACATTTGTAATTTTTTTCTTGCCCTGAATTCTTCCAAGAAACACAGCCTTGGAGATGGCTTGCCTCTAGGTTTGTTTGGGAAATCGATCTGAATGAATGAAAGTGGAAACACAGGAATGATGTGAAGGAAATTGAGAGGGGACATACAGCACGTTATCGATCCTGCATTCCCAGATGGCAATAATTTCCCACTGCATATCAATCTTATTTGCGGACCTTTGGAATCACTGTGTAGAGTTTACCTTGCTGTTATTTCCTGAGGGTTAGAACCGGATATTTGTTGCCTCCAGACCTCATGAGTCTCTCTGTGGAGTCCCAGCTTCCTCACACCTTCAAATGTTTCTCATTGTAAGAATTTCTGAGCCATTGACACAGATATCCCAAATGGAGGTAGGGAAATCAAAGACCAGAAAGGGAAGGTCATGCTGTGTGACTGAGCCAAAGAGATGCCAGATTCAGCCTGTGAACCACAAGGGCACATGAAACACTGTATCAGTTGCATCGCAGTAATTGTATATGGCCATGCTCCTTAAGGCGGGCACATTATATGATGAGCACTTGGTGTTCTACAAAACTGATGAATTATTGAATGCTACACATGAAACTAATGATGTACTCTATGTTGGCTAATTGGGTTTAAATTAAAAAAATGTATTGGTCTTTCAATTTTGTCTTTGACCCTTCAGTTCCTCAGCTGTGTATTATTTTATTTCCAAATATTTGGGATTTCCCAGATATCTTTCCATTGTTGATGTTTAGTTTAATTGTGCTGTGGACAGAAAACAAGCTTTGCATGACTTTTACACCTTGTTTAGTGGCCAAAAATATGGCCTGTCCATGTGCTCTTGAATGTGTATTCTGTGTTGTATTGGGTGGAAAGGTCTCAGACATCAGCGAGGTCAAGTTGGCTGATGGTGCTATTCAGGACCTCTGTGTCTTAATAGGTCATCTAACTAATTTGTCATGAAATCCTGAAAGAGGACACTAAAGTTTCCAACATAATTGTGGACACACCTCTTTCTCCTGTTCTATCATTTTGTTTTTGTTTTTTGCATTATGTATTTTGAAAACCTGTTTTGAGAAATATACATGTTTAAATTATGTCCTTGATGAATAAACATCCTTACCAATTTTTCATGTTCCCTTATTATTTCTGGTAATGTTTCTTTTATGAAATCTGATGTATCTGATATGAGTAGCCATTCCAGCTTTGTTTTGATTATGGTGGGATTCCTTTTACTTTAGACCATCCACAATTTATACTTACAGTGGCTTTCTCATGGGTGATTAGAGTTGGGTCTTACTTTTTTTTCCACTTAGATAATCTCTGCCTTTTAATCCATCTCTTTGAATAATTCTCAGTTGTTATCTCTTCACATCCTGGATCTTTCCTTGAGCGAGTGTTAGGCCATCTGATCGTGTTCAAGCAGTTCTTGAATGACCTACATAGCTTTTCCCTTTCTACATTTTGCATTTCTGTCTGTTTAGTATCTACCCATCTTCAGGTTCACTAATTCTTTCCCTGGAGGTGTCAGGTTGGTTATAAAGGAAAGCACAGCTATGACAATCCTGTAAATAAAACATGTCCTCAATGCTTTAGGGCAAAACAAGGTTTAGGTATCTTCCCTCTTCACTTCTGTTAAGATCCCGGAAATATGGAATCATTAACCCAATCCTCGGAAACATCAGGAAGTGTCGCTGCAAAGAGGAATTACTTTACAATCAAAGATACTTTGTTGAATTGTCAACGGTATTTGCCAATAAATATTGTAAGCTTTGGTATTAAGATTTACTTTGTTTTTGTTATGTGAACATAGCCTCTGTTTGACATGTCTTAAAAAGAGCGGCCCACTTCCTTATAAATGTTGATGTGGCATAAATGAGAGGTAGCTAAAGACTTTCTGGCTACTTCTGTGACATTGAGCCATTAGTATGGATACATGAAAGGGTAAGTATTCAAAATGCTGCCCCAGAGGCTTTTTTTTTTTTTTTTCACATTCCTTGATTGGATTATAACTTTGTTTCTACCTGTACCTTCACCCATTTCATAGTTCCATATCTGTTGACATTATTCATTTTTGACATTCTTTCTTTTAATGAATTAAATATCACCAGTCTGATGGCTTTTGTTTTGGGGTAAACTAAAAACATGTCTGTTATGAACACACTTGATTTATTACAGCCCACAAAACAATTATGATAAAAGATGGCCTTCCTTACTGTAATCCTCACTTTTCAGCAGCTTCAAATGCCTTTTGGGGGAAAATACCCCAAAAAACTAGAAGTAAATAAATAATGAAGTAGTTTTCCTTTGGGTTTTGAAAAAAGATAAGCTTTCATTAAGTTCACATTTCACACTTTCTCGTGTTTCTTCTTATACCTGTTTACATGTTTGTGAGAAGGCAGTCTGGGGCTTTGCGGTAGAAAACTTACCTATGGAAAATTTTTCTCTATGCAAATCCATATGGCCTAGTTAATATAATTATTGAGCTAAATCTGTGTACTTACTCTAGGAAATTCAAGGCTTTCCTAGGAATTCCATTTGCAAGCGTGTTTCTATGTCCTGTGAACATAAAAGATAGAATTTAGAAGTGTCATCAAGCCTGTTAAATAACCCAGTTGGGACACAACAATACCTTGAAACGTATGTGTTCTGAGCCAGGTAGGTGTAGATACGGACTCTGAGCTACGTGGGCAACAACTCGTGAGATCTAAGAATTCCATTCTAGGTAGAAAGATGTGAAAGAGCTTTCTCGAGTTATTTCAGAAAAGATAATGAAAATTATTCTGATGGGATTATTATTATGATATTAATATACCATCCTGATGCACTGGGAGTTAGTGTAAGGGAACTCAAATTGTTTTTTATAAACATGAGAGGAGAAAGGCTATACACAAAAATAAAATCTTTAGGATACAGTGACGTGGCTTTGCAACCCCTGATGGTGCCCCAGGTAGGGCACCATTTGTATTCGAAGCTTTGCGACATGATATTCTTCCTTTATTCCTGTTTTTGAGTAGCAAATAACTCCAAATGTTAGTGACTGAAAACAATAATCATTTATTTGTACATCAGTCCTCATGAACCAACCTTCATAACCCAATGAGCCTAAATCTAATTACCTCTCAAATGCCCCATTTCTACATGCCATCACATGGGAGTTAGCTCTTTAGTGTGAATTTTGGGGTGACACAAGTTGGTCTGTCTATAAGAGATATTGACCTGTTATTTTCTTATAATTATCTTTTTGGGCTTGAGTATCAAGACAGCTGCCGGGCTCATAAAATGTGGTAAAGTCTCATAAAGTGTGAGGTATGGTCTCCCTTTTATTTATTTTCATCTATAATATATATTCTTGCTTTCTTTTTTAAAGATTTCATGTGTTTATTTGAGAGTGAGAGAGAGAGCACAAGCAGGGGAGAGGGGCAGAAGGAGAGAGAGAGGCTGGGAAGCAGGCTCCTTGCTGAGCAGGGACCCAGATGCAGGACTTGATCCCATGACCTTGGATCAGACCTGAGTGGAAGGCAAACACTTGACCAAATGAGCCACCTAGGTGCCCTATATTATTTCTTTCTTAAGGGTTTTGCAGAATTTACTAATTAACCTGTCTATGACTTTCTCTCCCTTTCCATATATATATATACATATATATGTATATATATGTTTTGAATGTTTTAAACTACAAATTCCACTTGTCCTTTTCTGAAATTTGACCTTAGTTTTGGGTAATTCTAATTCAATAGACAGAGTTTTATGTTTCTGAGTTTCAACTGGGACCAGTTTCCGAAGTCCTCTTTCTCCCCCCCCCAACCCACCGCCATCTCTCACCCTAAATAGACCCTATGAAAATTGGTATTTGCAAACTATATATAAGACTCAATGGAATTCACCGATCAGGGCCATTTATACTATAACGCAAACAATGCACATACACAGTGGGGAGGGAGTGACTATTGTATTGGGATGATAGGACTTTCTCTCCATCACTTCCATCAGAAACCGGCATCCAGGACCCTTCCTGGGACTTCGCCCCACCTTGATGAGCAGAATACACCTAATGTCATCATTGTTTGCTGGATCCCTGAGAGATTTACTCAAAGGAGGCTCCGAGAAAGAGAGAATGGGGAATTTTCAGGAAACTAATTAGCTTTAAGAATCTCAGCTTTCCCCTTCAATTGACCTTGCCACATACAATCAGACTGGCAGAATATCTGTATAAACTTTATTTGTTGGGACGGATTCGGGACACATAGCATGTTTTCTGCTGGAGCATGTGTGAGTATAGGTATAAATGGATGCACTTTTCCCTAACACTTTGTGTTCCGAGACTTCAAAATGCCTGAATAAAATGTAGTCTTTCTTTCTAAAGAAATTGATTTATGGGGCGCCTGGGTGGCTCAGTGGGTTAAAGCCTCTGCCTTCAGCTCAGGTCATGATCCCAGGGTCCTCGGATCGAGCTCTGCGTCAGGCTCTCTGCTCAGCAAGGAGCCTGCTTCCCATTCTCTCTCTCTGCCTGCCTCTCTGCCTACTTGTGATCCCCGTCTGTCAAATAAATAAATAAAATCTTAAAAAAAAAAAAAAAGAAATTGATTTATATGGATGCCGTTTTATGACACCCTACAGTATTCATAAAGTGAAATATGTTCTAAATCCTGCAGCTCTAAACTGTGTGATCCCTCCTGCCATTATTCTAGACTACAGAAATTAGACTGGTAATTAAGTATTTGACTGCACAGTCATGAGGCACGTACTTTCATACTTGACCCTGTATACATTTGTGTTGGTTTTGTCTTTTGAAGATATATTTAAGGCTGGCAGTTAGATTCTTCTAGACCATGTGAACACACATAGTTAACAAATATATTCTTTAACTGAATAGTTTCTATTTCTTTTGCCTTTATTATTCCCAATAACTAGCTTAGCAGTTTTTCTGCTTTTCCTTCCCTGAATAGATGTGGTCTTTTCGTCTTATAAGATATGGTCATTCTGTTGGCCATCTGGATGTCTTCTTTGCAGAAATGTCTGTTCATGTCCTCTGCCCATTTCTTGATTGGATTATTTGTTCTTTGGGTGTTGAGTTTGCTAAGTTCTTTATAGATTCTGGACACTAGTCCTTTATCTGATATGTCGTTTGCAAATATCTTCTCCCATTCTGTCAGTTGTCTTTTGATTTTGTTAACTGTTTCCTTTGCTGTGCAAAAGATTTGATCTTGATGAAATCCCAATAGTTCATTTTTGCCCTTGCTTCCCTTGCCTTTGGTGTTGTTCCTAGGAAGATGTTGCTGCGGCTGAGGTCGAAAAATATATGTTTATAAAAAATAAAAAATTATATAAAAAAAAAGATATGGTCATTCTGGCAACATTCTGGGATGATGTAGAGAATGAAGAGGCGTTGAAGTGTAGCTCTTAAGTTATTTGAACACATTTAATCATTTAAATTTGATTTAATCATTTGAACAATTTAATCATTTTGAAGTAGATTTTGGAGTATTCTTAATTGAAACGCTTTCCTCATAATTGGAAACTTCATGGTCAGTGGGGAGTGAAAATATGAAATAAAGAAGGAAAAAAAAAAAACAGCCAAACTATCTAGTTAAACGTCAGATTGGTCCTATTTCACACACTTTAATCGAAGACTTCTTATAGTTATAATTAATAAATATGTTATTTTTTATCTGTTTTAAATGGTAACTGGATGGGCTTTTTTATTTTGAGAAAGTAACACATTAAAATCTTGAGTAAAATTTAAGCAGAAATAAACAGACATAATTTTATCTTTCCCAGCAGTATTCTAAAGACTGTTAACTCCCGGAGAGTGTGAATACCTATAGTACAAACAAAAAATTATGGATAATCCAAAGGTAATATCATAATGTAGCAGACACTTACAGGGCTTAGTCTTCAAATCCCCTTTTCTCTCTCCTCTTCCTTAGTAATTTGAATTTGGTTTCCAGGGTGGCTGGGTGGCTCAGTCGGTGAAGCATCTGCCTTCAGCTCATATCATGATCTCAAGGTCCTGGGATCAAGCCCCATATCAGGCTCCTCGCTCAGCAGGGAGTCTACTTCTTCCTCTGCCACTTCCCCTCACTCATGCTCCCTCTCTTTTTCTTTCTCTCTCTCAAAATAAATTTAAAAAAAAACCCTTGAATTGTATTTCCACAACAACAACAACTAAAGTCATAATTACACCATTTATAATAGACACAGGCTAGATTTCAATCCCTGCCTTCTGACTCTAAAGTTTTTTCAACACTCACGTATGATACTTTTATGAACTGATAGTAATTTAAAGCCCCATATTTTACACATTGTCTCTGGCTTTTTATACATAGCAAAACAGTGTATTGTCCCAATAATTATTCAAATGTAAGTAGATATCTCAGTACCATATTTACACGGAGAAATATAAATTATATAAACCCACATGCCCTTAAAATATGCTTTCACTTTAAAATTACATTTGGGGGTTGCTTTGTGAAAATAAAATAACCGTTGATTTATGGGTCTTAATAAGGGTCCGATCCTTTCTTATAATAGAAGTGTTATTTATGTTGTTGCAGTTAAGACAGGAAAGTTTCTCCATGGGGGAGGAAGCCATTGATTTCCCTTTGGGGGTCCTAAAAGTGATTTTCTATTTCACAAGCTAGAAAGGAGACCCCTGTGTACTCTGCTTTATGCAGCCAAAGCTTATCTTTTCTTCAAAACCCACTCAATCCTTTTATGATCTGTGCCCATGAATCTTTCCGTGACCTCTTCAACTCGTGATCTCATGCTGCTCTGAGCTAACAACACCGACTCTCCTTTCTATAAGGGTATCAGGGAACACATGATAGAAGCAGATAGCGATTCTCCCAGAACAGGGAAACTGAGACGCAGGCAGTGAAAGAATTGAGAAAGTCTTAAAGGGTAAGCATTGCTTGCTTTCAGATGTAGAGTGGCTTTTTTAAAAGGGGACAAAAACTGATTCAAGCAAAAGATGCTGTCTCATGGAGGAGTCTAGACTCTTGGAGGACAGTGATCCAACATGGAATTCATGCTAAGTCATTTGTGCTTCTCGAGAATAGAAAAACAGATTTTAGGGCTATCAACTTCGAGTAAACATGTAGGTATAGGATGACATTAGCAGACAAAGAGGAATTCCAGTGTATGATATCCGAACTTTTCCACTGAGTTCCTCTTTGTTATTACTGTTGTTTTTAATTAGTTAAAAAATATTTTTTGGAATTTATTTGAGGATACATACTATAAATGTTGAGAATTCGTTAACTTTTGATTAACTCAGCAACCTCAAAGCTCAAGGTGACATATACCACTAATTGCATTTCTTCGGGGTTTAGACAGAATACCACTCATCTCCCTGCTCATGGGTTAGCTGTGGGTCCACAGAACCTGACCCAGAGTAGCTGGTTTCGGGCTTCAGGGTTTGAGTTGGGTTCAAGTTGACCCCACTGGTTTCTTTCCTGTTCTATTCCTGGTGGACTTTGGGCATGCTTGGGAAAACCAAATCATAGACGTGTGTTCTAAGTGTCTGTGTGTGTTTGATGTTGGCTGCAGTTCCATCGCCAAAAGCAAGTCAGACAGTCATAGGTTCAAGCCCCATAGCAGAAGCTGAGGGAAGTGTCTCTGTAGGAGGATTTGCAGTCATAGCTGCAGTTACTCTAGAGGAGTGAGGAACTGACAACAAGAATCGAATCCATCACATAACGTTAACAACAGTACCAAATGCATATAAGAAATATCAGTACTTTCCCATCACTCTCCTTCCAAGCACCTAATTCTGCTATCCAAGAGATAAATATCTTCTGTTGTTTTTGGTGTTCACCTTTACCCATCTGCCCCATCTATCTATCTATTGATCTACCATCCATCCAATACATTTAGTAAATATTATGTTTCTGTGTAATGTAATTTGGTATTAGTAGATAGTTATCAGTTTGAAACATTCTCCAATTCCTGTAACAGTTAAATAAGAGCTTGGCCTTGTTGAACACTCATCCATGTTTTCCCTTCTCCCATGATATCTATATAATTCATCATCATTTGGGGGTTTAATCCATTACCAGTGTTGATATGATGCTATTGATGTAATTCACTGCTTACATAATACTTTTTTTATTTCCTATAGTCTCTTTGTACCTATTTCTATTTTTCAGTGTTCCAAAAGACGTTGACAACTGTTTTGACCCCGTCACTCATTTTTCCTGGTGTCCAAGCAAAGATCCCAGCACTCTACTAATTGCACCCTCTGTCCCCAACAAAGCACCTCAGAGTCATCGTCCCTTCCTCTTCCCCTGGACCACCACAGCTTTGTATCCTTCTGTCTGGACTGATGCTCTCTACTCCTCACGCAAACCCATTAACCTTTCTTTACTTCTCCACTTGAAATACTACTAGTAATCAATATTCTATTTGTATTCAAAGTTTCTGTTGAAAAATCAAATTTTAGATTCTTAGCCGGTGGTCTGGTATATTTCTCCTGCAAGTTTTTAGTGTATCCATTTTATTCTTTTATATTTGAATCTCACAACAATAGATCTATGGCTGATTACCATTTTAATTCGTGCCTTTTTCAAAGTGAAGACTAATTTTCAAGTCTGGGAAATTGACTTTTTATTATTATTATTATTATTATTATTACTATTCATTTATTTCATCCCCTCCCTGAATCTTCCAGAGTTCCTTGTTTTTATTATCTCTTCTCTCCTACTTTTCGTCTTTTTTCTATGTTTGCTCTCTGGACGAAATGCTCTGTTATTACTCTGGCTGAAGTCACCATCGCCTTTTGCCTAAATTAATATAATGCTTTCTCAGCAAAATTTCCTGCCTTTCCCGTTGTTTCATTGTTGTCCCAGGCTCAATATAGCAACCTTTTAAAATTTGTCAGAATATTCTCCACCCCAGACTTCGCAGTGCTTTTTATTCTGAATTTCGGAGGTAGGAGGTAACATCTTTGCAACCACCTACAGAGCTCTCCTTGCTCTAGAATGTCATTAACCCTCTGTCTGGCTTTCTTCCTTTTCTCTCTTGCTCTCATTCCATCCTAGACATGCCAACTGCTTTGCTAGTTCTCTGACCAAGAGCTTGTCTTCAAGGAAAGAAAAAATAAGCACCCCCCTCAAAAAAAAAAAAAAAAAAAAAGTGAGCCACAGATGAAAGCCACATGTGTGGCTTTAAATATTTTAGGACCCAATTAAAAAAAAATAATGAGAAGTAAGTGACATTAATTTTAATAATATATGTAACAGAGCCTAATGTGTTTAGAATTTATCATTTTAATATGGGGTCCAACATTTTTAAATTATTAATGAGAAAATTTTACATTTGGTCCCCAAAGACGGAGGCATATTTTACATTTCTAGCACCATTCAATCAGATCAGCACTTGATCTATCACTGTCCTTCAGAGATGTCCCAAATGGAGGCAAGAGGTGAGGCTCTGCATTAGGCCAGTCCTGGTATAGGGACCACCCCTGAAGGAAGTCTAGAGGAACTCCCTTCCACGGGGGGCAATGCCCGAGAGAGTGAGACCTCGCTGTGAGTTTTCAGCAGACAGCAGCACTGAACCATTAAAGTTCTTGAGTCTGGAGGGAGGGTTTGAGCCATGCCCCAGAGGATGTAAAATAAAAATTAAGACGTAAAAAAATAAAAATAAAGATGCAGCAGGCAGGCCTTTTAAAAACACACATTTATTTGCAAGTCTCTCTCTCTCTCTCTTTTTTTTTAAGATTTTTATTTTATTTATTTGACACACAGAGATCACAAGTAGGCAGAGATGCAGGCAGAGAGAGAGGGGAAAGCAGGCACCCCGCTGAGCAGAAAGCCCAATGTGGGGCTCGATCCCAGGACCCTGAGATCATGACCTGAGCCGAAGGCAGAGGCTTTAACCCACTGAGCCACCCAGGCGCTCCACAAGTGTCTCTTTTTAAAAAAATTTCAGACACATTATTAATTGAAAAACAAGGTTTGTTCATTACTATTAGGGGTCAAGAGTTTTGGTAGGTCAGTAATTTGAGCACAAGTATCTAAATAATTCCAGGTTTAAAACGTAGATCAAAACATCCAAAGAAAGAAATATACATAAAGTTATATTACTCTATATGGGACAACCCCAATGTATGGTGAGAGATAAATTCTATCCATATGCTAAAAATCTCCTCCAATATTTTTTATGAAGTTATGATAAGATTAAAGGAACATCTTAGTTCTTCTTTCTGATAAAGCTGTTTAGGAGAAATTAAATTGAAGAAGTATTGGTAAAAATCCTGCTAATGTACCAAAGTCAGGAAGAATGAGTCTAAGACTTACAGCCAAGATATGACTTGGGATTGATACTGAATGCTTCAAATGGGTTTCCTTTTGTATCCTGGACCAGAAGCATTTGCAACAATCTGTGAAAGAGATACACCAGGCAGAAAGTCCAGTGGACAGTGAGGTTTTTTCTTGATCAGGCAGAAGTTGTCAGTGATATTTCAGTCAGTGGCCCCAGAAAGGGTATCAGGCATAGACATATTGTGCCCAGGGACTGAAGGCAGGCAGAACAGAACAGACTTTATTGATAGCTGTCCCCAGCAAGGCAGCTTCCCCAAGCACACAGAGATAAAATGGTACTGCTGGAAATGCTAACTTGTCCACACTTTGTATTGCTGAAGTGGTAATGAAAATGCATATCTTTTCTATCTGTTCCTATTAGCTTTGGCTGCCCAGCAGAAGATCCAAGTAAGTGTGGCTTAAAGGAGGTGTGCTAAGGAAAAATTACCAAAAGTCAAGAAGGAGAGATAGAATTAGACTCGACTTGATTTTGAGAAGACACTGGGGAATAAGGAGCACAAATAATAATCAAAATAGAATAATATCCTTGAGTAATGGAACTGGGTCTGCAGAATGCATAGATGAACTCAACACCAGGGAAAATCAATTGAAATAGACCAGTATATGCCAACCACCTTAAAAAAATAAAGAACTTGAAAGTGGCAAGTAAACAATGGAAATAAAACAAAATTTATTACCAGCAAAGGAAGAAGAAATCAGACTGCCTTCATATGCCTCGTCAGCATTAAACACAAGAATGTGATGGGAGATTTGAAGGAAATGAATTATTATTAATGATTTTCATTTCCAAACAGATATTTTAATCATGAAGTAGGAGTCAAACATGAAAAGAAAGAGTACTCATGTCCTTTCTCTAAAAGTGTTCATTGAGGTGTTCTTCAGCTAACTGGATCAAAAAAAAAAACAAAAAACAAAAAACAAAAAACAAAACAAAACCAAAAGCTTCAAAGTGAGCATTTCTAAAATAACATTAGTAGAAAACATGTAAACTAGTTATGAGAAATCAAGTACAAAAAGTATAATTATTTTTAAAAAAGCAACTAGTTGGCGAGCCCAGGTGGCTCAGTCAATTCGGTGTTTGACACTTGATCTCAGCTCAGGTCTTGATCTGAGGGTCAAGTCCTGTGTTGGGCTCCTCTCTGGTCATGGAGCCAATTAAAAAAAAAGTGTAACTAATTATCATAAGAACAGATATGTGATGTTAAATGGTGATCATAAGCAGGTTCTAAGAACCCAGATCATATCCCCAAAAGTGAGGTACTGAGATTTATAGAAATAAATAAAATATGCTAATTTGTAAAATATGCTAAATATGCTAGTATTAAATAGGGTGGGATCAACAAATACAATTTTATCACTGACATTGGTAAAGAGAAAATATTAAATTCAAGTGTGTGTGTGTGTGTGTGTGTGTTTCCCAAAAAATAAAAGGTGAGCATTTTTAACATTAAGGAAAATGTTACTTGCTCAAAAATTTGAGATAAATACGTATACTGAAAAAGTAAAAAAGACAAAACCACAAGAGTGAAATTAATAAAACTTGATATCCAACTAACAAAATTATTGGTGATGCCAATAAATATAAATGAGTTAAAACTCCTTTATTAAAAGATAAAAACTCTTATAAATAAAAAATGCAATCCAGAAACTTGGAAGATATGAGATAGTATGAAAATTTGGATTTGTAAAAATCTCCTCTACAAAAATAATAAAATAAGATTTATGAAGTAATGGTAACAAAGAAGATATCATGGATGGTGAAGCAAACTAAAGGCCTTTAGTCAAACATAAATAATAAAAATCAGTTTTTGCTATTTTTTATATTCTACATAAAGGTGTAGAACAAATTGGACCAAATCAAAAAATGTCCCACTTAAGCAGGAGTAGAAAAGAGCCAAGTGAGATATTTTTAAAAATTGTACTGCTAGGGGTGCCTGGGTGGCTCAGTGGGTTAAGCCTCTCTGCCTTCGGCTCAAGTCATGATCTCAGGGTCCTGGGATTGAGCCCCGCATCAGATGTTGGGTTTGGAGAGGAATTAAAACAAATTATTAAACTTCTGCCAACACACAGGGAAACCATGCTCTTTTCTGCCACACAAACTAGAAAAGTTGAGGACTTGGCAAGGATTTCTTTGAAAAAGGAGCCATTGTATGTTGGTGTTGATGACAATAAAGCTAATGCAGCAGTGGATGGTCTTGAGCACGGCTATGTTTTTTGTCCCTCGGAAAAGAGATTCCTCCTACTCTTTACATTCATTAAGAAGAACGAGAAGAAGAAACTGATGGTCTTCTTTTCATCCTGTAAGTCCGTGAAATACCACTATGAGTTGCCGAACTACATCGATTTGCCTGTCTTGGTCATTCATGGAAGGCAGAAGCAAAATAAGCGTACAACCACATTCTTTCAGTTCTGCAATGCAGATTCGGGGATATTATTATGTACTGACGTGGCAGCGAGAGGCTGGATATTCCTGAAGTTGACAGGATTGTTCAGTATGACCCTCCAGGTGACCCCAAGGAACATATTCATCGTGTGGGAAGAATAGCCAGAGGCCTAAATGGGAGAGGGCATGCCTTGCTCATTTTACGCCCTGAAGAATTGGGTTTCCTTCATTACCTGAAGCAATCCAAGGTTCCATTAAGTGAATTTCAGTTTTCCTGGCCCCAAATTTCTGACATGCAGTCTCAGCTTGAAAAATTGATTGAAAAGAACTATTTTCTTCATAAGTCAGCCCAGGAAGCATAGAAGTCTTACATTCGAGCATATGATTCCCACTCTCTGAAACAGGTCTTCAATGTTAATAATTTAAATTTGCCTCAGGTTGCTCTTTCGTTTGGTTTCAAAGTGCCTCCTTTTGTTGATCTGAACGTGAACAGCAATGACGGCAAGCTTAAAAAGAGAGGAGGCAGTGGTGGCTTCGGCTACCAGAAAGCCAAAAAAGTCAAGAAGTCCACAATCTTCAAACACATTAGCAAGAAGTCCTCAGACAGCTGGCAGTTCTCTCACCGAAGACACATCTTCCTTTTGTCTCGAATAGCTTTGTCCTGAAATGGACTTTCCCCCCCTTTCTCTAACAAAGGAATTGTAGCTTCAGGATTGGGACTGATGGAACAGGAGTATGAGTTGACGGTTTCAAGCACTATCTACTTCCAGGAGATACTGCTCTTATTTGGAGATGTAAAACAGAGTTCAATTTTTCTAGGTTGTTCAAGAGCAAAACAAGGGATCTTTTGGATTTTGTTGAGCAACAGAGTATTTTAGAATCTTTTGCCTCCAAATGTGTCATTGTTTTGGGGGGCAGGGTATTTTTTAATTTTTTATTTAAAATCAAGTAATTAACATTAAAATATATTACTGGCTTCAGAGGCAGAGTTAGGTGATTCATCAGTCTTCTCTATACCCAGGGCTCATTACATCACGTGCCCTCTTTAATGTCCATCACCCAGTTCAGCCTTCCTTAGAAGGCAGCGACCTGGTACACTGGGGGTGGTAATGTAGAAAATTATCTCAGTTTTTTGTTTGTTTGTTTGTTTCTGGTTTTGGCTTTTTTGGTTGTTGTTGTTTTGGTTGTTTCTTGGAACTTAACCGTAGCTCTTGACCTCCCCTGAAAATGCTACTGTGGCTAGGAAGCACGTTACATTAAAGGAGGCGTTGGTTTTTGTATACTCCAGATTTTAAAGCAGTGAGCCTTTCCTATTTTTTTTTTTCAAGAGCCCACAGGGTAGGTTATTTTTCATTGTTATTTGAATAAAGCACCCTTCACAGTCCTAACATTTGTTGGAAACAGTGGGAACCTGAAATTTTTGAGCCTCATTTACACCAATATATGTGTAATAAGCTGTTATTTTTCCTTTAATAACTTAACAAATATCTTTTTGCAAAAGGCACATAATGATGATACCGCTCATTCAACTTTGTTCCCAGTGGTTTGGATTTTGTTCAACCCTTCTAACTCTGCAGAGTATTCAGGGAGGCAGAACATTTTTTGAGGAAAAATTGCCCCTTCCAGATCTGTGAAATGAAAATAGGTTTATGATGAAAATTGGAAATGAACAGCAGTCAAAAAGAGCAGCAAAGATGGGGGTTTCATCACATGGGGTTTTTGTTGTAGGAATTCTTGACTTCCACAGTATTTAGTATGTCTTGTTTTATTTCCAGTGCATTTTATAACTATAAAATGGTTATTACATTTTGATCAATTTGAAAGCAAAGTTGTTGGCATTGTTTTGCTGTTGTGCTAGTTAAAATTCATAGTCTCCTGTTAAGTACAAATACACTAAGAACATCAAATGTGGTGGAAACGGCTTAATACAAATAGCATCCCAGTAGTTCAAAAAAAAAAGAAAAAGAAAAAAAGTGATCCTCTGTGTTCTGGGTTCGACCGTTGTCCCCTGGCCAGACCTGTCCTCAGATTCAGGCCTTGACTGTTAGACTCATGGCACTTAAGAATGCTTCACCTAAGACATTCAGTAACTTTTTTTTTTTTAGAAATAATCATGTCTCAAAAAACACACGAAAACAAAAGGAAGACTCTTTAATCACAGAGCGAGAGTAAAGACTCAGTATTTTCATACATTGCCATCAGAGGTTTTGAATATGTACTTTAAAATTTTCTATCAGAAGTGAAGTCATCCTTAACTCCCTGCTTGTAACCAGCTTGTTTCATGTTATTTTCCTGTGTCATTAAATAATTACATCCAGGGCGCCTGGGTGGCTCAGTGGGTTAAGCCGCTGCCTTCGACTCAGGTCATAATCTCAGGGTCCTGGGATCGAGTCCCGCATCGGGCTCTCTGCTCGGCGGGGAGCCTGCTTTCTCCTCTCTCTCTGCCTTCCTCTCTGCCTACTTGTGATCTCTCTCTGTCGAATAAATAAATAAAATCTTTAAAATAATAATAATAATAATAATAATTACATCCATTTTATATTTCAAAAAGAAAAAAAAAAATTGTACTGCTAGGGGTACCTGGGTAGCTCAGTGAGTTAAGCCTCTCTGCCTTTGGCTCAAGTCATGATCTCAGGGTCCTGGGATCGAGGCCCACATCAGGCTCTCTGTTCAGCGAGAAGCCTGCTTCCCCCTCTCTCTCTGCCTGCCTATCTGCCTACTCATGATCTTTCTCTCTCTGTCAAATAAATAAATAAAATCTTTTAAAAAATTGTACTGCTACCTTTCCAAATTAGTGGAAGTAGAGTGGCAGTATGAGCAGTAATTTGGACAAAGAATATAAAGATATTCTCCTTTGAGTTTGCTCTTTGCTCTCTTTTCTCTTTGGAAAACCATCAACTACATAAAAGCACATTCACAAAAGCTGGAAGAATAGTCCACATTCACTTCCCCACTCGAACCCCATTACTCTCTGGCAAAATGGTAACCTTGGGGAGACCAGAGTATAATCCCCTAGCTCTAATTCTTTAGCAGAAAACAAAAATTGTAAGAAAAAGAGAAAAAATTGTTCAGCTACTCCAAGTGACAAATTTCAATCCATAAGACTTCCTAATCTCTGAAGCAAGAAGGTGGAAGTCTCATCCTTATGGGATTGGACAGGACATTGGTTCAGAAGAGTGGACCTCAATGCAGGACACTGACTTCAATTCAGGGCAAGGAGCATGGTGGTGTCTCCCACAAAGGCAGTGCACTGACCTTTCTCTATTTTGTTTTCCCTTCAGCTGACTAAGCATATCAATCTTAGCACTCATACTTCAACTTGAGGTTATGCTGAAAGCATTTGTTCTGTATGTAGGTTAAAGGGATTGCAAAAGAGGAAATAATTCAAATCAAATCTAAAACACAGTTTGAAAAGTAAACAGGTGAAAAGAGTAAAAGCTCAGAGAGAGGAGGGATGGTTAATGTAGAGCTCTAGTAACTGAAAGTTCGATGCTATAAAAAAAAAGCGTATTTATTAATAAAATGAAAAATGAGGTTACCAAGAAAGATTACGAATAGTGTATACAGAAGTCATTTTGGATAAGGATGGCCTTTCAAATCCTTTGGAAAAGGACAATTTATTCAACAGTCACAACTAGTGCTTACCTATGGGAAACAAATAGTTTGATTCTCATTTCACATTATATATCAAAATAAATTTCAAGTTTATTAAAGAATATATTAGGGTTTTTCTTCTCAGATTTAGAATAAACTATTTGTGAATATCTATCTGGTCATGATGAGGGAAGTCTTTCCATACAAAACAGAAGAAGGAAAGAATCATCTAGAAATGATAAAATCTTTTGAATATATAAGGTTTAAAAAGTTGATATCTTAAAAATATCAAAACAGAAGTGAATGGTGAGCAATAAACTGGGAAACCTATTTAGGAGAGGAAAAAAAATTTATGTGTATTCTTTCGTACACGTGAAAATTTTCATTTAAAATGGCACATTTGAACTGAATTCTGTGAACTGTTCTGAGTCCTGAACAAAATGTTTAAGTAGGCATGCTTAATTACTTCCTGATTTGTTTATTAGATTTGGGGCAATGACTTAAAAAAGAGTAACAGGATGAATTTACAAAAGAGTAGATTTTGGAGTTTTACAAGTCATGTTAGAATCCTTCGAACATTCACTGGCTCTTTTTCCATGTGTATGTGATTCAATTTCTTTGAGTCTCAATTTGAAATTGTGAAATTTGACTACTTGGTTTTGTCAGTATGTAATGAATACTAGTTCCCCCCCTCCTTTGATCATCAAGTTTCGTGGATTCCAATTCTCTAAATAATATATTAATAAAGGTCATTCCCTAGACCAGGATAGTTGGCAAGCCATCTTATGTGGGTGAATTTGGCCTGAATCATTTTGTTAATAAAGTTTTATCAAAACACAACCATGTCCTTTTTTTTTTTTTTAACCTGTTGTCCGTGACTGCTTTCGCTCTATAACAGCAAAGTTGAATCATCATGATAGAGATTTTTTCTGTCCTGCAAATCCTAAAATAACATACAACCCTGCAGAGAAAGTGTGCCTACTCTTGGAGTAAACCATATTGTTACTTATTAGTTGTTAGAAGACAATGATGCCCTTGTGAAATACCTGCATCTTAAGAAAGCAATATTTAATCTGAAAGTGTTAAAATGAAGATTCTGAGTAATAAAGAGAGGAAATGTCAAGATTATAGGAGCTGAGAGTGGACAAGTGATTGCCAGGGGCTGGGGGCAGGGGGTATCGGGAGAAGTTGGTAAAAGGGGACACATTGTCAGCGATAAGATGGATAAGGTCTGAGGACCAAATGCAAAACATGGTGGCTATCATTGATTCCACTCTATTGTATCATTAGATTTGTTAAGAGAATAAAACGGAAATGTTCTCACCACACACATACAAAGATAAATACAGAAGATGTTGGATGTGTTAATTAACCAGGTGAGGGGAATCCTTTTACAATGTGTATTTATATCAGATCACCAGGATGCACATTTCAGAGGGCTTACAATTTTATACATCAATTGGACCCCAGTAAAGATGAAATTTATATATATATATATATATATATATATATATATATATATATAAAGATTCTGTATTTAGTATAATTTCCATGTGTTCTAAATCATTTTAGCTAAGTCATGTTTTTATCTGCGTTATGTACTCTATGCCTTTCCCCCCTCTTCTTTCTCTCCTTTTCTTTATTAGCAAATGTAGAGTTGTATCTAACCTGGAACATCATTGAATGTGATCTCTGCCTCCAGTACATCCCCTTTGATTTTGCAACAATACAAAATACACTTGAGCAGATGTTCTACTCATTAGAAGCCCTGGTGAAGGTACAATGAAAACGGACAGACTGCCAGAAATTAGGCAGAGGAGTCTAGACCTGGTATCTTCACTTCAATTCAATCATGGCTTGTGCTAATCCGTTCTTAGATGAATCTAAATTTATCTGCATGTCTTTGGCCTTAGAGATGAAATGGAGCATTTGTTGGTATATTGTCCTTCTCAAACTTAAGAGCATTTCCTCTTTTCATCCACAGGAAAACAATCCCAGTTAGGATCTTCGTGGACTCTTGCCCTGCCATTTTAGAAATAAAGAGATGTTTGGCTGGCTGGTTCATCAATTTGGCAGGTTTAGACATTCTCCAACATCCACATGTTCAAATCTAAAAATTATTAAACTATGGTTTTATTTAATTTCTATTTATAAAACAGAAAAAAAAAAACAAGGAAACATATCATCAAGATACACCCCCAATTCTATTCAGACCGTATTTTTAAATTTTATTTTGTGTCACTTAATTTCCTCTGTTTTAACATTTGTTCTATTCGTCTAGTGTTTATATAATTCAAATAGTTGCAGATAGTCATCATGTCTACTTTTGAGTCACTGCTTGGACCAGAAAAGTGTGTGGGCTGGCTTCTTCTTCTTCTTCTTCTGTTTTATGTTCTCTTCTCCTTCAGAATTCAGTTGGTAAATATTATTGCTTTGTTTTTTTAAATACATTCTTTATTCCATTTTTTTTCTAAATGACTCTTAACCAGAGTGCTTTCTTTTTCTGGGTATGGGCATCTAGAAATTAATATTTCCAGTGCCAGAGAGACATATGAGACATGGTAGCCAGTGTCTGATATTTAACTTAGTAAGATCTGAATTTAAAACTTGTTTCTGCTTTTTACCAATTTTATGCTCATAGGCAACCATAACTTCTCTAAATTTCCTCATATAAAAATACCTATCTCAAAGTCTCACTAGTACAGATAATTGAAGCATACAGATCTTATAAAAGTGATATTTTTTCAAGTTTCATTGATATATTTTCCACATAGATGTTATTTTCACATTATTTACACCTATATGACTCACTTCTTTTTTAGAAGCAAGAACAAACATGAAAAAAATTTAAAAAGAAATTTCAGACTACTAAATACATTACAATGCTATGAGGAGTCAAATACTTTGCCACTGGTTCTGGGAAAAGAGCTCAGTGGAAGATAATAGGGTCTGCAAATAGACTTTCTGGTAATGTTCATATTTTACAAATGATAAATATGCAATTCCTATTCACTTGGGAAAAACTAGATTATTTCAGCAAAAATGTTGGAAACATTGTCAAAAATGAATCCCTATCTTCTAAAAATCCAAGTTTTTAACATTTTAAAATAGTAAGAAATGATAAAAGGAAATAAATCAGCAATGTGAACAATTTCTCTTTGATCTATGTTTGAATTATGAAGGCATTACCAAGAAAGTATGTCATAATTGTTCAGATCTTTCAGAAGGTAAATCTAAGAGTGCTTATGGAACTTTAAAAATCAAACATAGATATTATTCAATCCAACAGTCCTTTTAAAAAAAAAAACCTATAGTCAAAAGGTAATCGGGGGCACCTGGGTGGCTCAATCAGTTAAGCATCTGACTCTTGATTTCAGCTCAGGTCATGATCTCAGGGTTGTAGGATCGAGCCCCACACTGGGATCTGTGCTGAGCAGGAAATCTGCTTAAGATTCTCTCTCCTGGGGTGCCTGAGTGGCTCAGTGGGTTAAGCCTCTGCCTTCGTCTCAGGTCATGATCCCAGAGTCCTAGGATCAAGCCCTGCATTGGGCTCTCTGCTCGGCGGGAAGCCTGCTTCCTCCTCTCTCTCTGCCTGCTTCTCTGCCTACTTGTGATCTCTGTCTGTCAAATAAATAAATAAAATCTTAAAAAAAAAAAAACTCTCTCCTTCCTTCTATGACTCCCAACCTCCCTGCTTGCTCACACTCCCTCTCACCTTAAATAATAATAATAATGACAAATAAATAAATAATTAAAATTAAAAAGGTAATTGGTCATATGGACAAAAGTGAAGCTCAGAATAGCTCATCAAAGTTTTATTTCTCATGTTAAGATTACAGAAGCAACACAATATGTAACAAAAATAGATTGAATATATTATAGTTAATTTCATACAACAGAATGTCTCTTAACTGTTACCTTTTTTTTGTATTGTGTGTGTTTGTATCTTTAAATTGTTTTGAAGTAGTAACACAGAGTTAACATTTTTAAATTGCTGATTTCAAAGTAGTATTAATAGTTTGTTCTCGCTGCTTAAAAAAAGACTTTAAGGGGTGCCTGGGTGGCCCAGTTGGTTACACGTCTGTCTGTCTTCAGCTCAAGTCATGATCCCAGGGTCCTGGGATGGAGCCCTACATCGGGCTCCCTGCTCAGCTAGGAGTCTGCTTCTCCCTTTACCTCTGTCTATTCCTCTACCTGCTTGTGTGTGCTCTTGCTCTCTCTTTCTCTGCCAAATAAATAAATAGAATCTTAAAAAAAGAAGACTTTAAAAACGAGAAAACATTTAAAAAGAGAATACGAGTATCTTTAAAAAGAGAAAACGAGTATATTAGCACACACACACACACACACACACACACACCCATCAGAACCTAGAGAAGGCTCTGCATTAATATTAAAAGTAGCTGTATGTAGGCAGTAAGATTTCTAATTATTCCTGATCGTTTATTTTTTAGATTATAGTACTAATTATTTTCTTCTGGAATCATCATGTATTACTTAAATAATCTGAAAGTTCTAATATCACATTCAACCCCTCCTTGCTCAGATACATACTGGCAAAATCCAAGTTTTAATTTTTTAGAAATTATCTTCTCTGGGCTGATATGTCAGAATACGTGAACATGTAGGGTTCATTATCTATGTACAGTGGAAAATTTCTGAATTAAATTTCAAATTTTAGGTTAATCCTATGGAATATTTGGAAGCGTTAACATTTCTAATTTCTTACATATTCTCTGAGAATGAAATGAGGATGTTGTGTTGGGGGTCTGTATGAGAGATTATATGGGCAATGGTAGAACTGTACTGAAAAATTTGGGCAATATTCCCTAGTTAAAAGTATGAATGATTGGGGCGCCTGGGTGGCTCAGTGGATTAAGCCGCTGCCTTCGGCTCAGGTCATGATCTCTGGGTCCTGGGATTGAGCCCCGCATCGGGCTCTTTGCTCAGCGGGAGCCTGCTTCTCTCTCTCTCTCTCTGCCTGACTCTCCACCTACTTGTGATCTCTCTCTCTATCAATTAAATAAATAAAATATTTAAAAAAAAAAAAAAAGCAAGAGAAGGGCTTTGGCTTTCTTACAACCTGCTTCTTAAAAAAAAAAAAAGTATGAATGATTTATACTCAGGTAACATAGTACTCTAATTTGAAGTACAGTTATATAACTTTGTCTTCTACCAATTGTTCTTGACCTTTGAAAAAGGAATTTCAAGGGAATGATGAAGTTACAAATGAAACTTAAATCAATTAAGACAATAATGGGGGACCTAGGAAAAAAAGGTGTTTGTTTATGTTTTATAGGAATTCAAACTCAACCCTTACTTAGATTTCTTCCTTATCTGTCACTGTTTCCATTCTGTAAAGTCATCCCAGGTATAAATATGCTTTGCACATTTCTGTTGGTAGGAGATTTTTGGTGACTCTGTGGTCTTTACTGGAAATAAACCTGTCTTGTTCATTTCTCAGTAAAGGAAGTCATCCATGACTTCTGTTTTCTGAATCTCTTATATTAGGTTTACTGAGAGCAACCAACTCTAATAAAAACCTAATGTGTGCTGGGTCCTTTGGCACGTGCTGAGGATATAGTGGCAGACAACCTAGAGACATCCCAATGTCCTGAGAACAATCACAGGATGTTATGGGGGACACACGATACGCTCTGAGATCACAGGTGGTGGTGGAGCGAGTGTATTATAGAACAGGAAATTGTACAGAATTTTATAAAGAACGTTATCATATTGAAAAATGGAATATTTAGAAATCAAGGAGCAGATTAAGACAGTTTTTTTGTTTCTTGAAAAAAACAGTTTTTGGGGGCGCCTGGGTGGCTCAGTGGGTTAAAGCCTCTGCCTTCGGCTCGGGTCATGATCCCAGGGTCCTGTCTGCTCAGCAGGGAGCCTGCTTCCTCCTCTCTCTCTCTGCCTGCCTCTCTGCCTACTTGTGATCTCTGTCTGTCAAATAAATAAATAAAATCTTAAAAAAAAAAAGAACGGTTTATTGATTTTTGAACTGCAGTTGTTACAAAAAGGATTTTTTATTTCTTTTAAATACACTCAAATGAAGAATGACAAGTAGGAGGTGACAGTAGTGACCAGCAAGAGGAAATAAATATATTCGTCTTAGTGTACATCAGCTCTGTTTACACTAACATTGGAAATTCCAAACCTGGGATGTAGAACCTCAAATTTGGCATCAGGATATCTTGAAATGAGCACATGGAAGTCAAAGGGTTTCTTTCTCTTTCTCTTTTTCTTTTTTTATCTTTTGGCTCTTTCTGAAGCTACACATTCAAGTTGCTTTCCTGGGGCAGCGGGTGCCTCAGTCAGTTAAACATCTGCCTGCAACTCAGGGTCCTGGGATCGAGACCCCCCACCCCCAACACATTGAGCCCCCATTGCATTGTATAGGGCTCTGTGCTCAGCAGGGCACATTCTACTTGGTCCTCTCCCTCTGCTCTCCCATGCCCCCTGCACATTCTCTCTCTCTTTCAATTTTTTTTTTTTTTTTTTTTTTTTTTAAAGAGAGAGACAGCACCTGGCTGACTCACTTGGCTAAGTATCTGACTCTTGATTTTGGCTCAGGTCATGATCTCAGGGTTGTGAGATGGAGCCCTGCAGCAGAGTCTGCTTCTCTCCTTCTTCCTCTCCCCGCGTCCCTCCACCAGTGCATGCTCTCTCTCTCTTTCTCTCTCTCTCTCTCGCTCTCTCTCAAATAAATAAATATATATTTTTTTAAGTTTCTTTTCAGGATGCCTGGGTAGCTCAGTTGGTTAACCATCTGTCTTCAGCTAGGTCATGGAATCAAGTCCCACATTGGGCTCCTTGCTTAGTAGGAGCCTGCTTCTCTCTCTGCCTGATGCTCCCCTACTTGTTCTCACTCTCTCTCTCTGACAAATAAATAAATAAAATCTTTTTTTAAAAAAGTAAAAAAATATGGTTTCCATCTGTACTGTGACAAAACTTTTATTTACCTTCTTGGTTCTACCAGTGAAAGGTCTGAAGAGAAAGAAACTTTATTTGCAGCCCAACACAAAGTGGGGACAGTTCTAAAATAGATAATCCAACAGGTTTTGCATTGTTTAAAATTATTTTTCAATAAAAGAACCCCCAAATGTGTTAAGTTGTAACACATGTTGAAGAATGATACATTAAAATTGTGGGGTAAAAGGAAAAAGGACATATCTCCAAATTTTAATATTCATAAGAAGATCATAATTTAATATAAAAGGATATATTACCTGGAGTTGCCGTCTCAGTAAATATAAACTAAATTATCCCCAGCAAAGCCTAGTTTGGCAATAAACAGGTTTTGATGAGCTAAATGAGCTTTTTTAATAGGTTGATGTACAGTGACAGGCAAAATTTTTGCTTTCCAATTTCTGAAAGTTTGATGAGTCTTAAAAACCAGGGGGAAAGGCATGTGTGAGAGCTCTGAGGATAAATTGAAAGTATTTGCCAGGAAAAAGATGGAGGGGAAGTTACACCGGTAGGCTTGGAGAATGTGTCCTACGTAGGAAATCCTAAAATTAATCTCACGCCATCGGCTGAGTGAGAGATCCGTCCCATTTCATCTGGCCACTTTGGCTCTCATTTTCTCTCTACAAGCAAATACTAAAAATCAACGCTTCAAACCACACTCCAACAAGACGTTTTCTCCAAAGGACCGTGCGCATGACAATGAGTTTTAGTTAAGACTGAAATTTTATAGACTCATTCCTTTGGCAGCTCTGTGATTACAGGGTGGCCTCGGTTATGGTATTTTTTTGTATAAAATCTTTTCAGTGCCCTTGACACAGGGAGACCCAATATCCGTTTGTCAAACGCTCTGCTTTCTGGTGCCAAACAGATATCTACATGGTCAGACTGCTGATCTGTTGATAATTTTACATCCTTGAAGTCAGGTTTTACGATCTCACCATCTGAAGACATCAAAACATTGAAGGCACCAGACGACGGCCGTCACTTGATATATCCCCTCTCTCATTTTTGTTTTCTGTTCAGGTTGATGGAAAAATGTAAATGTAGGTTTGGATATCAGGATGTTAGCACAACCCTAGGGGGAAAGGGTAGTTTTCTTTGTAACTTGGCAGGCCTGGAATGGCCGCTTCTGACATCATGGGTATTTTTAATGAAATATTAATGACTCTGATTTTAATAGGAATTTCAGCACAACCTAAATTAAGCCATTGGAAAAGGGATATGGTCCCGTTAAGAACAGTAAAACCGTAAGCCCCCTTCCTGAAGAGTAGCTGTGGGTAGTTAAAGTGACAATCAATTTAAACAGGCCATATTGCTTCGTAAGTCTCTGAAGTGTGAAGTCCCAGCATGCCTGATGTATTTCATTTTAATTTCCTTTTGGACAGAGCTATGGTTAGTGGGGAACCTCACACACAAAAAGAAAAAAAAAAAAATGTGCCAAAGAGGAGGAAATTATTTAACCCTTTCAGAAAGCAAAGCAAAGAAAAATAAGCATGATTCGATTTCTCCTTTTGTTTTTAAAGAAAAATAGGACTAAAGCAGGAGTCAGTCATGTGGACCCATCCTACTGATGATTTCTGTAAAAAGCCCTAAAATGCTCCCTTAACACTTATTTTGAGTTGTTGTTGTTGTTGTTGTTGTGTGTGTGTGTGTGTGTTTTAAGAAACTAGTGGTTCAAAAATAAATCTCTCTTTGCTCTTTCTATACAGGAAGGTAAAAAAATCCCATCATCTCACATGATTTTTTTTTTTTTTTTTTTTGGCCATCTCTCCTTGGAATGCCTCTAACTGGTCAACTGATAATTTCACAACTTAGAAATCCCGTCTCAAGAGACAGCTTTGGGAGACAAATCAACTTTGATGTTTCCAAGATGGTGGCCTTGTCAATTTTCACGAGAATTCCAGATAAATCTGAAGGACTTTTTAAAAACTGTAAATGTTTCCTACACACAGAAGGCTCAGCTACCTACAGAAGTTTCTGTGAGACGGTTTTGCTCCAGCTAAGCCAGGAGAGAAGACAGCAATCACCTGGTGAATGCAGAAGGCAGAGCTGGAGTCAGAGTCGGGAGAGCTAACTCTGACTTTTATTATCTTTGACACGAATTTATAATTTGACATTGTTAAAGTCATTTGTTCTGCCTTGGTTTCATTTTTTATTCTCTCAGTAACTACTGGGATGTGCATTAAACACAAAGCACCTTTTGAGGTTATTGTATGCTCAAAATATCCATTTTAATGTACCTAAAATATTAGCTGTTGAGAAGAAAGCAAATTTTGCCATATGTGGGATATTTTTGCCTTAATACAAATTTAAAGGTGGCTGTCTGTATTAAAATCATCTACAGGAATATTTTTATCCAAGGATTATTTTAATACCCCAAATAATGGACCCTGTTATGTGTTCTTGTATCAAGAATGAAAAGCATGGCCGTATTCTTTTGATAAGAATAGCATATATCAACTCATAATGGAGTGAAATGTCATCAAACTAATGTTCCTGAAGTACAGTTGTGGCAATAGTATGCATTCTGGTAAGAAAAAAAAAAAACTAATGCTCCCCCAAGACTAAAGACGGAATTTCATTCCTAGACTGACCTTCAAAGCATTCCAAGATTTCATTTGCTCCACCTTAATGCCTGTCCAATATCTTTTCCCATTATTGCCAAACTGTACTCCTTTCTCTAATCTTGCTTACTGTTATTCCCTCTCTCGGGGATTGTCTTTGACATCAACAGTAGATGTCAGAACGTACCCAGCGTTCAAGGTCTAAAACAAATGCCATCTGTTTCACTGATCTACTGATTGCACATGATTTCTTCTTCCTGGATTCTCATGGTAGCTGAATTTTGTGGTCATGAAGAGTTAGCTTAAACACTGGCCCTACTAATTTACGTTACTGACCTCACTTATTCCCCTGAATTATGAGGCTATCTGAAAGGTATTAAAAATGTCTTCCCTGAAAAGTTAAGAGATGTGAAGCGCATGGCAGACTTTGCCCGTACCGTAGCACGCATATAGTTCCTTCTTTTTCTCCTGTTGTCTTCTACTACATCACATACAGCTTACTTTCTTATAAATAAATAACATGTTAACATTATATATTACTGGTATAAACATATATATATATTCCATTACTAAATTGCACAGTAACACACTGACCCTTCTATCCTGGCATAAGGAACTTCCTTCCCCATTCCAGAGAGTCAGGAGGGACCAGAGCCTCCCTCTGCTTCTCCCCTAGCCTCCAAGAGCAACATATGGCTGGCTACATGACTTCAAAGCTTAACCAATCGGATACTCCTCAGGATTTGGATTCTGAGCAAGTAAGACAAAGATGAAGAACAGGTTACAATTCATATGCAGAGGTACCAGGGAGAGTGTCTGGTAGTCATAGCACCTGGCCAAAATGTCTCTCCTACCAGGTATGGCCTCCTGCTTCTCAGCTGCCTCTCTCTGGTATAGTTTCCTAGCCTGTTCACATCAATTGGGTCAGCCTCTGATCTACTTGATTTCTCTTTGCTTAAGGGGTATTTATCCCATATATACAGATATAATGAAAAGAAGGGGCACATGCACCCCAATGTTCATAGCAGCAGTGTCCGCAATAGCCAAACTGTGGAAGGAGCTGAGATGTCCATTGACAGATGAATGGATAAAGAGAAATGGACTATTACTCAGCCATCAGAAAGGACAGATGCGTACCATTTACATCAATGTGGATGGAACTGGAGGGTATTACGCTAAGTGAAATAAGCCAATCACAGAAAGACAATTATCATGGGGTCTCACTCACATGTGGAACATAAAGAATAGTGCAGAGGAACTTAGGGGAAGGGAGGGAAAACACAATGAGAAGAAATCAGAGAGGGAGACAAGCCATGAGAGACTTTGGACTCTGAGAAACAAACTGAGGGTTGCTGGAGGGGAGGTGGGAAGGGGGATGGGGTAACTGGGCGATGGACATTAAGGAGGGAATGTGTTGTGATGACCACTGGGTGTTATAAGCAACTGATAAACCACTGAACACTACATCTGAAGCTAATGATGTACTGTATGTTGGCTAATTGAATTTAAATTTTTAAAAAATGAATAAAGCTACTGTAGGTTCTATTTTTTGCAACTAAGAGCAATATAGATCTTAAATTTAGCTAATATCAACCTCAGAGGGGTGCCTGGGTGGCTCAGAGGGTTAAAGCCTCTGCCTTCGGCTCAGGTCATGATCCCAGGGTCCTGGGATTGAGCCTGGCATCAGGCTGTCTGCTCAGCAGGGAGCCTGCTTTCTCCTCTCTCTGGGCCTGCCTCTCCGCCTACTTGTGATATCTCTCTCTATCAAACAAATAAATTAAATATTTAAAAATAATATCAACCTCAGAGTTTTTGAATAGAGCACAGTGCCTGATGGAGTTCCTGGTTTCCTGGATTACTTCTAGATGAACATTTGTCCACTATTACTCCAAGTACTATTTGTATAGACATGTCAGGACAACCACTGGAGACTTTTTCCTTATCTGCCAGTTTTTATTTCTCTAGCTTTTTTCCAAAGACAACTTATATTTTTAGTATCCCTGCAAACTCATGGATATAAACATATCTGAAATGTTTCTATTACTTGAAGTTACGGTTTGATTTCTAAGTCCTTTTTCCAAAAACCCACTAGTTTTGGAGAGCCTCCTTGATTTCTGTTAAGACAAATTTTTATTTTGTTTTGTTTTAGAGCTTATCTTATATATTTCTTTCTCAGACCTTGGGTCAAACTTTTCTCCACAGAGGCAGATTTTCTTTGAGACAATAGGTACAACCTTTTAGTGTTATTCTATCCAAATGCATAACATCTTCTGTTTTTTTTTTTTTTTACTTCCCCTGAAAATGAAAATCTTTATATTGTCATTCTAAATATTAAAAACAACAAGAACGTAAATGTCCTCCCATAGGCTACTTGCTTTGTAGTAATAGTTTGTAGATAAAACAACCATTTTTGGGAGGGAGTTCGATAGCCAAAAAGAAAAAAAAAGAAATTAATTAATATTAATTGTTAATTCAGGCAAGTGAGCTATAAAAGTACTGGAGTGATACATGCTGAATAAGGGGCACAATTAACCAAATGATCTATTATGTGGTCCAAAGAACTTTAGGAAAAATTGAGACCAAATTTATAAAGTCACATCACTTTTTTGTAAAAAAAAACAAAAACAAAAAACAGCAACAAACAAAAAACAATCTATGCTTTAATCAGTTAAGAAATTCTGACTTAAACCTGACTTTTAAAAAATAGGAAACATCTTCGATAACTAAAATAAAAAACAGAGATGTCAATCAGGCACTGGAAGCCCAGTAATATCACCAAGAACTCACATTCTTTAACTGCTAAGTCTTCTGGTTCCTGGCTTGATCCTAAAACGAGTTTCTTTGGCCTTAGGAGAGTAGGCAATCCCAACCACTCAGCATTATCGTTGACCTGACAGCTTCCAGAAGTTAAGGGAGGCTGTGGAGGAGGCTACGGGTCTTCCCCCTAGTACGCACGTCCTCTTCTTACACAGTAACAGACAGTGAGAAACTCCACTGGGCAACCTCAGCCCCTAGTTTTCTTCGCAACTGAGTGACCAGGTCCTGGGCAATGGGATAAGAATGTGAGCCATGTTATGGGAAATACATACAGTGCTATGTTTCTAAGTCACAGTCTTTTGAGGTTTGTTTGTTGTTTGTTGTTTTGGTTTTACTTTTATACCCATCTAGTGTGGCTAGGTACTGTCATCACCAACACACAGATTCTCTCTATAGGCATCATTTTTAAATTAAGAAATCTTACCACGGAAATCCCCTAACACCCCACTAAAACCCAGAAGACTTTTTTTTTTTTTTTGGCCAGGACTAGGCCACATGCCCACGACTGAGCCCATTAAATGCAGGAAGTACCGGTAGTATCATGCCAATTACCATGGATTCTTAGAATAATCAGGGTCTGTGCCCTGGAGCTGGGGATGCAGAAAGTTTCCAAACAGCACACGAGGATGGGGAATGCTCAACAAAATGACCGTTTGAAGGAAGAAAGTCAAAATTGAACTAAAAAAGAGCCTAATGTAACTGCTGTATTTAGAAATGTATTGTGTCTTGTCATCATGTACAGGTGAGAATACAAGTGTGCAATTATATACAATGTTGCTTCAATCCCAGTGTGTGGGTAGTGTGATGTGTATGGGTGTGCGTGAGAAGACAACAGATAGACATACACGCAGAGCCCCTGCATCTCACTGTGTCATTCACAGTCCATGTATTGTTTTCATTCTACTTTTTCACTTAAATTATGCCTTCATCTCCATGTGAGTAAGGCTTTTAGTTATTATTCCATTAGTGCTCACATAAAAATTCATGGAGTAAAAAGCTCTGCACTGTATTTTAATTACATCACCTTACCTTACCTTAGTGTCACCCTACCCTTGCAAACTCGATTCTCATTTGTTTCCAAGGGATGTCATAATCAATGCCTTCATGTGTATGACTTCTTTTTCCCTTTTAGATTATTTCATCAGGGGGAGCGCCTGAGTGGCTCTGTCGTTAAGCATCTGCCTTGGGCTCAGTTCATGATCCCAGGGTCCCGGGATTGAACCACATCTTTGGCTCCCTGCTGGGTAGGAAGTCTGCTTCTCTCTCTGCCTGCTGCTCCCCCTGCTTGTGTTCCCTCTCTTGCTGTGTCTCTCTCTGTCAAATAAATAAATAAAATATTTTTTAAAAAGATGATTTCATCAGGGAACACTCCTGGAATGTCCAAATCACGGTGATCATTACTGTTACCCATACCTCATCCTGGCAAATTACTTTCCAAAAGGCTATACCAGGTTACACTCTTCTAATAATATAGGAACATACCATATAAATGTAACCTTGCTTGGTTGGAATTTACTTTTTTAATTTGTCACTTTAATGGGGCTAGAGTGCCCCATCATTATTAAGGCCATTTACCATTATTGGTAAGTGAGGCAAAATTTGCAATGTATATATATTTTTTTTAAGATTTTATTTATTTATTTGTCAGAGAGAGAGAGCGAGCACAGGCAGACAGAGCAGCAGGCAGAGGCAGAGGAAGAATCAGGCTCCCTGCCGAGCAAAGAGCCTGATGTGGGACTCAATCCCAGGATGCTGGGATCATGACCTGAGCCGAAGGCAGACACTTAACCAACTGAGCCACCCAGGCATCCCTGCAATGTATATCTTTTTCTTGATCTCTTGTTTGATTTCTCCCCCTCCTTGGGATTTTAATATTTTCTTAACAAAGTTTTAAGTCATTTTCAAACAAAAGAGTCCCTTTTGAATATGTTGATTTCAAAGGCAATCTGAAAGCTTAGAGAGCCATTCATAAATATTTGGCAAATGGTCATTTTATATTTCTTATCTATATGAACACACATTAATCATTTATCCTTTTAGAATCAACTTTGATATTTCAAATTCCTTATTTCTTCCACATGCAATTTAGTAAAAATATATAAAGTTATAGGTAAAATTCCTCTGAGTCTCAAATAAGATTGCATCTAATACACAACTTATCAGGAGAACTGGCAAAATTATCCTATTTTATCTTCCCTTCCAAGGATATTTTATATATACAAGTCTTATTTTTTTGTCTCTCAGTTACCAAAAAAAACCCAAAATTGTAATAAATTTTCTGAAGGACATGCTTTTTTCTTTATCCTGGAAAAAATGTCATCATCTTTATGCTTACAGACTTTGAGTAGTCAAGGAAGGACACAACAGATATGAACATGTTTTGGAGTTTTGATAGTTAGTCTTTTTTAACCTTCTCCACAAACCAGATTTAAATTTCTCCATAGAAATCTTAATCTTTTGCTGTATCATTTTCCAACAAATGAGTCATTGGTGAGTATTTGAATTATTTTCACATTAACTCTTTTATTTTTGGAACCATCTGAGGTTGGCAATAAAGACTATTTTCAGAATTTTTGTTTTATCCGGTGTGTTGGAATGAGAGGCAGAGCTGATGGGTCAAATTAAGAATATTCAGATTGGGGCAGTTTGGTGGCTCAATGGGTAAAGCGTCTGCCTTCAGCTCAGGTCATGATCCCAGGTTCCTGGGATCGAGCCCTGCATCTGGCTCTCTGCTCAGTGGGAAGCCTGCTTCCCCCTCTCCCATTCCCCCTGCTTGTGTTCCCTCTCTTGCTGTGTCTCTGTCAAATAAATAAATAAAATTAAAAAAAAAAAGTGTGAATCTCTTCCAATACCATCCTTTCATGCCTACACTCCCTAAGGCTGCACTGATTTTCTCAAGATCCTTCCTCCAGAACCAGAACTCAGGTCTTTGGACCCCCCACTCTGGTTCTTTTTACCTGTGTGAGAGAATATTGTCAAGGATACAGGAAATCTCTGCATCCCTTGCTTTGCAGTGACACATGAGCCCCAAAGTTCATCTGTCCAATCTGTCCAGGTCTATCATTTTCCAATGCTTTCTTCAAATTGTCCCCTCTGCCAGGAAGCCCCCCTGGCCCACGCCTCACTTGGTCAAAGCCTGCTCCCAGCACGGTGAATTCCATATATAAATTTCCATCACTGCTAGCATCTTACTTCCTCAACTAAGTTTTAGGCTCACTAGTTTCAGACAGTGACCGTGCCTATCTCGTTTATCACGGAATGCCCAACCTTCAGCCTAGAGTCTGGCACACAGTAGGTGATAAGGACAAAAAGAAAATGACAAGCTGAATCTTTTAAAAAGATTTTTTTTTTGAAAGACTTCCCTTACCTATTACGTGTCAAAGTCTGTCATGACAACACATGAAGAACACTATCTCTTTAATTATGGCTTCCGCAGCTGACTAAGAATTACTTGACTCACCTGTTTTTTTTTTCCTTTGCAAAGATAATAACTGATACCGTGCCTGATATATAGTAAGTGCTCTGTGTCTCTCCAAATATATATAATGCAACACACACACACACACACACACAGCCTCAGTCAGTGTGATAGGTTGTCATTTCCTGACAAATTTTTGGAGCTGAGGAGCTGACACACTCATTCTTTTGGAAGACGTGTTTCCCCTTACCCCAGTCTATGATGTCACAGGAGAGAACAAGTCAGAAGTATTTGGACACTTGAATCATAACTGCTTATCGTTACATTTCTCGGATAACATAACTTTAACTTGTAATATACAAAACTTTTGATTTTATTTTAGGAAAGGTGTTTGTCAGACACACCGCAAGGGGAATCACTCATTCCAGTATTTGGGATATTGTGAGATTGACCTTGATCCTGGAAGGAAAGATATATGCACGCGTTAGGGTAGAGCAGGGAGCAATGGGAAACACTGAAACGCATACAAACTCGATGGGAACTCCATCCTGAATCAGTTCTACTCTCCGCCATCTCTCCAACATTTCCCAAGTTGTGCCTAGGACATAATAAGTGCTTCATAAGTATTTGTTAAATTCCAAAACAACACAATGGAAAAAGGTCTTATGAGAACTTCATTTCTTTGGGAAAAAGTTTTGAGTATGTTGAAAAAGAATTACTCAGTTTCACACACTCCACATGTCTGTCTAATATATCTCTGTACAGCACAACATAATGAATTTGAAATAAAATATACAACGAGAAGCTAATTTTCTTAGTGTGTTTTCCTTTATGACTTAGAGCAAATAATTATGAAATGAACGATCCCTAATAATGACCACACAATCAGGGTTTGTATTTTTCTTCTTTGTTAACCCTAGACCCTGTTATTGAAATGGAAAGTTAAGCTGACATTTTTGCAAGTTTTTTCTTCTTTTTTATAGTCTAAAGGTTAATGAGCTGTCGTGTGGTTTAGTGCTGTGTGTGCTAAGCTAGCACCTAATATGTTAAGTTGGGCGTGATTCAAGCCTCCCAGAGAAAAGTGGCCTCTGACAGTATGGGTGGGGGAGGGGAGGACAGAAGGGAAGAAGCCAGTACCATTGTGCTCGTGTTACTGCTCAAGAAAGGTGGTCCTGGTCAGCGCACACTGCTGTTTGGGACTTTATATGCAAGCTGTTCTCAGGGGGAACATAAATATCCCACATTCCATTTCGAGAGGCGCTGGGTTATAGGTTATTGACCAGTTTAGGGATTTATAGCCGGAGTCAGTAATTGTTAAGGAAAAATGGCTTGACGATTTTATTATAGTGGAAGCCTGCTAGAAAAGTTATATATAGATTTACTTGGGAACTAACTTGATCTTAGTAATAATAGGTATGTCTGCGTGTGTGTGCGCACGCATAGTCATATTCTTATACTTTAATACAGACTATGTTTTCCTTCTCACAGACTAGTGTTATGGTACTAATTCAGGTGCACGGATCACATGAATACATATACCATACATTGTTTCAGAAGAATATATAGATTGTTGCCTATAACTGAAATGCCGACAAACAAATCCTTTCTGAACAATGAGAAGTGGTTAATTTGTTTCAGATTTGAGGATAATCGAGGAAGAAAAAAGAAAAGAACAACTACTATTTTGCTAGTTGGTTTCATATCCCACCACCACATTGCTCCCCCCAAAATATATGCCCACACAATTTAAAATCTGAATAAATTAATCATCTAATTATGTTTTGAATCCACAGATTTTAAAAAGTAGAATTAGAGATTATCACCCCAATTCTTTCTGATGTTTTATCCTGAAAGAAGATACAGATCAAGATTTAGTGCTAAAAATTAGTTTAATGTTTTTTACGTTGACATAGAATATTAGGAAAAACTTCCTCTAAAAGGCATTCAGCAAGCAGGTGCTACTGCAAAGGTCTGGGACAAATTTTAAGTCAGAACTGTGGATTTCTGTTTGATTGAATTTTGTAAGCAACAGCTGAACTCCCAGGGTTTGCCCGCCAGTTGAGTTGTAGGGGAACAGCTTCAACATATAGGCCTACATCCCCTTTCAGACACGCAAAGGTGAAACTGACAGAAGAGAAACATAGGGAAGACATTTTTCAGGGTGATAAACTACGAGAGAGGACCACCCCCACGGTGGACCCCTCAAGGGATTTTAGGCAACACCTAACTCTTCATCCACAAAGAAACAACCCAGAAAAGATCCATCACAACTCCACTGTGTACTCTGCCTGCCCACATCTCATCCTCATCAGCAACACAGAACAAGAACCAGAATTAAGAACCAAGTGTGTTAATGTCAGTTACCGAGCTTCGGGAACTAGGTGATTATAGAGAAGTCTGAGGAGAGTAAGGATCGGGGAGGATTTCTGCCTAACAAACACCTTCGCTGGGCAAAGAGATAAGCTTTCCACAGCAAAGTATATTATACTAAATTTCACCCAGAAAATGGGTTTGGGATGCCTCCCACGAGCCCAGCTTTATTTTGCAAGGCTTCAGTGGTGAACGAGCACAAACAAGGTTAGTGTGTCCACAGAACTTGTAGCCTCATGAAGGAAGACCAAAAGTAAACAGGTGACAAATGATCAGGGTTGTTTCATAATGTCATAGTTAAAATGAAGAAAATGGGGGGACCTGGGTGGCTCGGTGGGTTGAGCCGCTGCCTTCTGCTCAGGTCATGATCTCAGGTCCTGGGATTGAGCCCCGCATTGGGCTCTTTGCTCAGCAGGGAGTCTGCCTCTCTCTCTCTCTCTCTCTCTCTCTCTCTGCCTGCCTCTCTGCCTACTTGTGATCTTTCTCTGTCAAATAAATAAATAAAATCTTTAAAAAATGAAGAAAATGAGGTGATGATAAAATAAAAAATAACTGGAGGTGGCCAACCTAAGAGATTCTGAAGGATCGTTCATAAAAAGTGACCTCTGAGCGGAGACCTGAAGGTTGAGGACCAGCCAGTGGGGGTGGGGCTGTTCTCAGAGATGGAACCTCTATCCTGTGTGTGAGAGGACAAAAGGCACAAGGTCTGACCTAGAAGCACAGTAATCACGCTCTATTGTACATTATACTTTGAGAAATAATAACTGTGACTTATTTAGATAGATATTTACCTACAGAGTGTTAAGGAAATGTGTGAGATTTTGGACTCTTGGAAACAGGATCTGTCTTACATAAAGAAGAATACATACAAAGAAAAGGATAATAATGAAGCAATGAGGTAAAAGAGACATCATTAGATGATAAAGCAGATCGCATTCAGATGGTCAAGTTTGTAGATACGTGAAAGACAGTTAAGTGAGTCAATGATTGGGAAAATGAATGGATAAAGTATTCACAGCTTCCATTTTCTTATGTGTCTTACCAGTGAGGTGCTCTTGTGCTAACAGGTGCTCTCCAAATAAGGTCCAGAACTAGGTCATATTTCCTCTCCTCTTTTTTAATGTTTATTTGTTGATACTGAAGTAAAATAAAGCATCCTTTATCCCACGAGTAGGCAAGCCTTCTATCCGAGCCTGTCTGGGCTGCTAAAATAAATTGCCATAAACTGTGTGGCTTATCAACAACAGAAACTTATTTTTTATTATTCTGGAGACTGGAAGTCCAAGATCAAGGTGCTGGTGGATTCCCTGTCTGGCAAGAACCTGTTTCCTGGCTCTCAGACAACCTTTATTTCGCCATGTCCTCATATGCTGCAAGAGATTTCTCCAGAATCTCTTTCATAAGAGCACCCATGTCATTCATGAGACTTATGACCTAACCACCTCCATAAAGCCCCACCCCCAGTTACCATCACATTGGGGATTCATTTCAATATATGAATTTCATGTTCATCACCTTAAGGCCTTGCTTGTACACCCTTGTGGCCTATGGAACCATGTGAGGGAACAGATGGTGGCCCAAGACAAATGTGGACCATCTCCCTGGGAGCATGTCCTTAACTAGAAAGTTATAATGGTGCTCCACTCAAAAGGAGGTCCAAGCAGGCTATTGCACTGAATTCAACAACCCAACACAGTAAGAGGTAAATTGCATTAAAAACAGCCCAAATTCGCTACCATTTTTTTCTAATTTATTGTGTCTTTATTTACTCATAGTGTGTTCTTTTTAAAATTGTGTCACCAGCAGGGTATGCATAATAGTCCCAAGTTGAGCGTTCGCCCATAAGCCAGAAGCCACCAAAGAGTCACGACAGGGTGTGCCATTTAGGAAACTATTATCTTTCAGCTTCAAATTTGCTCTTTTCTGATTGATTGCACAAGGTGAGGCCAGGAGTCTACCATCCACATGCCTGCTCTGTCAGCACCCTGTCGAGTGACAGGAAAAGTGAACTGGGAGATGAGTTCACTTGCATCCCAAACAGGATGAACTAAAAAAATAAAAATAAGAGAAAGAAAAAAAAAAAATCCACTCCCAGACATATTACAACCGAAGTGCTAAAAACTATAAGCCAAGAAAAAAAAAAGTAACAGCAGGAAGGAAAAAATGAAATGAAATATTCATGGAAGGAAGGAATTGTTTGAAAGACTCTGATTTCTCATCAGAAGACAAAAATAAACATACCAAAAAAGTAGGGAAAATTTATTTTATATTTGTTTTAGAAATACTTCCTAAAATAATGGGTCAATATATATTCGGGTGATGAAAGCTAGTTTTTTTGTTGTTGTTGAGAAGTAAAGCAACCAAAATCCCCTCCATAGTTTTTGCTGTTCTTTGAGATCAGCACTTAGATGTAAAGAAGCATAGATAATATGAAAATTTATTTTTTTCAACTTAATGTGAAGTCTTATCTCTGAATGAAATGTGTAGACATATTTTGCCTCTCTAAAACTGCATGACTTGGTATTGCACACAACAGTGATATTTTCAATGACCACCAAACTTTTAATGGGATTTTTATCTTAAATGTGGTGACTTTATTGGGGAGAGACACTTTTCTATGTATGTGTATTCTATAATAGTTTTCAGCCGAGAAATGCATGTTTGTAGAGATTAGTTAAATCCCAGAAAGAATAAAAGATCGTATCTTCTAATTTTTTTTTTTTCCCAAAGAGAGAGAAAGCATGTGATTGGGGGGTTGGCACAGAGGCAGAGAGAAAGAGATGGCACAGCATGGATTGCATGCATCCAACCTGGGCTCGGTCTCACGACCCTGAAATCATGACCTGAGCCAAAATCAAGAGCAGGACACTTAACCGACTGAACCACCGAGGAGCCCCAAGGATGAGAGATCCTAATAAATAAACACATGATGCAAATTATATCATTTTTCAGTATTCTCAGCATTTACTCTGTTACCAGTTAACAAAGATTAATATTTATCAAAAAAGAAAGGGAAAAAAACGATCAGGGATAAGAAACTTAAATTATGGATTTCACTTTGAAAAAAAAAAAAGATCAAAATTGGTATAGGAAAGAATGGTTTGACTTAATGTGACCTTGAACCCTGTAACCACATGTAAAATCTCCTAATAATAGATAAGCCGGCAGAACCTTCCTTCAATATTTTCCTGTAAAAGGGTGTAAACCAATCTCCTCTTCAGGGCCCAGACTGATACTTTTGTTTCATGAAAGACACAAAGAATTGAAATAATGCCAGTAGAAGAATGTTTTTAAAAAAGTGACAGGCCATTATTTTAAAAATCCGTGTCTTTAATTATTTCCTTACAAAAATAAATGGAGAGATGGGCACTAATATTGTAAGGAAACAACAGAGGAAGTAGCATGTTTTTAAAAGCCTCCCAGCCATGTGACTACTGCTATGGGCCTTTTGTCTCAGTGGTTTCCTGCACTTAGGTGGAAAACGCTACTCTCATAATATTACTTGAGCCCTCTCTCTTCTTGGTCCTCTTTTAGGCTGGTCATTGGGGGACTCTCCAGATGGGAAGAAAGCTTTCAAATCCATTACTCCTTTCCTATCCCTTCAACACCTTCTGATGCCCAGTGGGGTTTTCACAGGTTCTAATATTACTTCAATGATTCAGCAAGCCTTTGAATTGTGTTCAGGAAGGGAATACTATTCTCTTTCTAATTCTCCCAGGCATTCACCTTTCCTTCCTAAGAATACAGGCAAAGGCTAAAATATTACTCCTGGTGATTTAAATAAAATAATCATTACGGAGCTAAAAAACCCTACATTTACAATAAAATAGGAATGGGGAAGGAGATCACCAACCAATATTGACTTATGGGGGTAAAACACAACCTTAAAGTCTTTGGTGTACAACCATATAAATGCAGAGAAAACAGAAATTAATAGTAGATAAAAGCATTCCCAATTCTGACAGTAATCTGACGTGGGGAGGGGGCAGTCTTATAATACTGAGTCCTTAACTTGTGGGATCTAACAGTTACTCTAGGGAGATAGAGTCAGATTTGGATTGAATGTAATACACCTGACTAGAGTTAGAGAAGGGTTCAATGGGCGCAAACCCTACACAACTGTGTCAGAAACAAATTGTAGTGTGAAAGTAGAGGAAACACTGAGTTTTCCACAGACATAGGAGCATCACCATTATGAGAAACTTAGGGGTGACCACCCTTTGTAGAGAGGGCGCTGTCCTCTGATAAAAGGAGATATTATTAGAGAATTTGACTGTTGATGGCAATGGGACTGGTGGAATGTCAAAATAAAAGGGATGGGAGGTTGTTCAATCACCAGAGGGAAGATGGGTGCAATTATTATAATGAGAGCAAAGTGAAAGTGATATCTAGGGAGCCTTGTTCTACAGAAGGTTGTGCAGATGGGAATCACTATCTCCAATAAGAATAGGAAGATGGGGAACCAAAAGAAGTATTGTTCAGACCTTGCGATAAAAAAAATAAAGGATGGATGGATGACCAGGAACCTGGTAGGGAAATATGTTGCCCAGTCACTCTGAGGATCCAGGAGCCATTGGCAGAAGAAGAATTTGGGCTCTCACCAGGACATTAAAACACTTTTGTCAATGTATGATCAGGCATTTCAAGGATTTCAAGGAGTTTTGGGCAGAGGGTCTAAGACGACATTAACACCCAGTAAGTTGAAACTTCATCATGGCTTCCCACGGAATTCTCACAGACGTGCACATCGCAATGAGCCCAAAATATCCATGGACCTACCCAATACCAAGCCACAGCTCCCAAAGGCATAATTAAATAGACATAATTGGTATTTGACAAATTATCTACATTGGTTTTGGGGAGTGTATAGTAAGATTCATTACCATGGGGGGGTGCGAAGTGCGAAGCTTGGCCAAGATGGTAAGTCCAACGCAATTCTGTATCTCAAGGAGGAAGAAGATGGATATTGGCACTACCCTTAATGACCAAAAGAGGTAAAAAAAAAAAAAAAAATCAGACAGTCCTTCTGGGTGACAGGGAAATGCCATTACTTAAGCAAATAAGAATTCTGGTTGTAACAAAAGCTTCCTCTATAATACCAATGCTTGAGCAGATTACAATGGACTTAAGTACATGCAGCAACTTGTAAATGTATTCTCTTTCATCCTTATCAAGCAGAAAGCTCAGAAACAGTTCAAATGCACATGGGATAAGGAACAATAAGCACCTCAGTCTTGCTTCACAGCCACATTACCTCTCTTAGCCTGTTTTAGAACACAGTTTGAAGAGCACTGCATTCTCTGGTCTTCCTTCAGAACTCTATCATTCACTCAATGGCACCATACTGATTGGAGCAGATATGTAAGGATTGGAATATTCACTGGACCAGAGAAACAAAGGCTATTCTTTGTTCATAAACTTGTCAGCTCAGGATGAGGGCACAAGACAAAAACAGATGGTGCTTCACCACAGCCCTACGGAAGAATGGCCCTGCAAGGCAGTGATGAGAGAAAACCAATGGTAGAACTTCAGGCAGTGAACATGGCCAGCCACTTTGTGAGGGAAAGAAAAAGTTACCCAACACACAGCTGGTGGTTCCCTGTAGCTGGTTAATCATGAGTTTGGAAGGAGAAATAGGAAATAATTAAGGTACCATATTCCTTCTAAATTCAGGTCTGCACACACCCTCGGAGGTGACTTTGATTGGAAATGGGGTCTTTGTAGATATAATTAGCTAACAGGAGGTCGTACTGGATTGGAGTAGGTCCTTTTCCGATGACTAGGAGTCCTCATAAGAAGAAGGGAGGACACACAGAGATGGACAGAAAGGATAAACCTATGAGATGACAGACAGACATTGAGGGAAGAATCGAAAAGACAGCAGAGTCAGAGATTGGGACGATACACCTACAAGCCCAGGAACACCAAGACCTGACAGCAGCCACCAGAAGCCAGGAGAAAGGCCTGGAACCATTCCTCCCACACAACCTTCCAAAGAAGCCAGTTCTCCCAAGCCAGTTCTCCCAACACCTTGATTTCAGACTTCTGGCCTCTGGAGCTGTGTGAGAATAAATTTCTGTAGTTTTAAGCACCACTCCCCCCGGCACCCCAGTTTGTGGTGATTTGTTACAGTAGCCCTAAGAAACTAATACACCTGGTGACAAGAAAATCTGGGGGAAAAGAGATATGGAAAGACCAATGGGAGAGAGCATTTAAACATTTTGTGTTTTATGTCAACACCCATGACAGAATGTCTGCAATACAAGAGGTCTTAAACATCCAAGTGCGTGGTGATTTGATGTCAGCCTGGCCCATGATACTCCAGTTGCACAGCATCTCTGTGACTGACTATCTCCATTTGTTTCTTACATTTAATATTTCTATTATTCTCAAATTAGAGAACATAAATACTCACTTTAAGGAGACTATTAAAATGGCAAGTGTGAAACAAACTTGAGGATTTAATGTGAAATAGAAAACCCAAAGCCTTTAGGAAGGGAAAGATATATTGTATTATTATTTATGTCACACACACACACACACACACACACACACACGTACTTACACATTGATGGGCCCAACTATGGTCTGGAGAATGAGGCAACACTGTGCAGATTTGAAATGTTGGTTATTTTGCTTTGGGTTTGGCTGCCTCAGTGTGTGTTAAAAAACAAAGTTCAAATCTATGTAGTGCCTATTCCTTATGAAATCAATCGAGGTATGGAAGGCTCATGGTTGGAGCCCACTTGTGTCACCATTGTTTGGTCTGCTGAGTTTCAGGTTAAAATAAGCTCCCTTTTCCTTTCCATATACAAGCATGCTACTATTGCCTTAAAACATAGCATTATAATTTCTTAAGTAGAAATAGACAGATAGACAGATTTAAAAAACCATATTGAAGAATGAGGAAAAGCATATATGAATAACAAGTAAAGGAATCACTATGGCTACATCAATTCTACGAAGATTAAGATTAAGCAAGGTGGATGTAGATGCAGAACAATTAAGAAGACATGTGTGAGGAATATAATGACTATTATGCTTAATATTTTCTGGTTGGGAAAATACAATGTTTGTAAAGCCACACATAACCTATGGAGCTTTGTCCCAGAGCAGTGTCACAGTTAGAAGGACTCAGTCTAAGCAACCAAAAGTAATTGCAAATTACATAAATTTTTCATGACAATCCCCTAAATCACCCATCATTAGGACAATACACAATCTGAGGTTTAAGCCCTACATTGTAATATGCATTTCTGAATACAAAATCCTACAGGGATATAGACATAACATATAAATAAGACAATGGACATTTAATTTTACATTATTTTAAATTATATGACAAAGGGGAGGGAATAATTTCATGCATATACAGTTTAACTCCTTTCAAATTTAGTAAGTGCATTCTTTGAAGTCAGTATCATTCAAATTCCTTACTTCTGATATTTTTTCTTTGTTTGTTTTGTTTTTAAGATTTCATTAATTTGACAGGAAGAGATCACAAGTAGGCAGAGAGGCAGGCAGAGAGAGGAGGAAGCAAGCTCCCCACTGAGCAGAGAGCCCGATGTGGGGCTTGATCCCAGGACCCCGAGATCATGACCTGCGCCAAAGGCAAAGGCTTAACTCACTGAGCCACCCAGGTGCCCCCTCACTTCTGTGTTTAAGCTAAGGAAATGAGTATTTTATATCCTCAGTGGAACTGCTGAGCATCAGATATATTTTTGCTTCAATAGTCCAATTCCCTTCTACACCATGGCTGTGACTTCACTTCACTCTTCCACTCCACTGAAATAAGACCTCTAACCTTTACACATGGAGTGCTTTGCTGTTTTGAGCTTCTCACTTCCCTCCTAGCTCTCCACTACTGAAGTCCAGACCCTTCTCAAGAAAAAACAGCAGTATAGACAGTTCTCTATTATCAGAAGGAGAACAGAAAATCTAGAAACTCTCAAAGATGAATACATTTTATCCTGTAATAGTAACAGTGACAGTAAACATGAAGAACCAAGTAAGAAGGCACCACACCCACCTTACAGGCTTACTTTGTGTCTCTATTGTTTTAAACCACACAAACAGCCATCGCAGTTAGTTAAAAATGACCAAATATTAGCTCTTTCATATGATTCAGCTCAATACAACAAGGTACAGAAAGAAACCAACTATTTACATCTTTGGTCTTCTACAGCAAGAGGAGAAAAAATAATGTGTAAATTGGCGTCAAATAATCTAATCCCCTGTCTTACATCCATCACTTTACAATCCTCTGTTGCTGCAAGTGCATATCTGGCTTCTCCAGAAATATGGAGGCTATTTAACTCCATTATTAAGTGATGTCTTATCACCCAAGTGTTCCGGTGACTCTCCACTTAAGACAGAGTCCTCTCCTTTTGCCTGTCCTATCCAGATATCCTATCAGAACATCTTTTTTTTTTTTTTTTTTAAATTGAATCAGTAGTTTCAGATGTACAACATAGTGATTCAAAAATTACATACATTACCTACTGGTCACCATGAAAGGCAAGAGTTACCATCTGTTACCACACAAAGTTCTCACCATATTATCGATTATATTCCCTATACTGAACTTTTCATTCCTATGACTTACTGATTGTGTAATGGGAAGTATGTACCTCCTAAACCCCTTCACCTGTTTTGCCCGACTCCCCCTCCTATCTGGCATCCACCAGCTTGTTCTCTATTAACAAGTCTTTTAGGGGCGCCTGGGTGGCTCAGTGGGTTAAGCCGCTGCCTTCGGCTCAGGTCATGATCTCAGGGTCCTGGGATTGAGTCCCGCATCGGGCTCTCTGCTCGGCAGGGAGCCTGCTTCCTCCTCTCTCTCTCTCTATGCCTGCCTCTCTGCCTACTTGTGATCTCTCTCTGTCAAATAAATAAATAAAATCTTTAAAAAAAAAAAACAAGTCTTTTTCTGGTTTTGTTTGTTTTGTTTTTAGATTCCACATGTAAGTGAACTCATGTGGCATTTGTCTTTTTCTGCCTACTTATTTCACTTAGCATTATGCCTTCTAGAATCATCCATGTTGTTGCAAGATTTCATTCTTTTTTATAGCTATAATATATACACACGTATATATCTGTTTCCATATGTGTGTATACATCTGACAGCTATAAAATATATATATATAATATATATATATGCCACGTCTTTATCCAGTCATCTAACCATGAACACTTAGATTCCTTCCATATATTAGCTATTATAAAAAAATTGCAATAAACATAAGGATGTTTATGTTTTTTGAGTTAGTGTTTTTGTTTTCTTCAGGTAAATACCCAGAGATGGAATTACTGGATTACATGGTATTTCTATTTTTAAATTTTTGAGGAATCTCCATACTGTTTCCTGTCAGAACATCTTGACTGTTCTGTACACCCACACAGGCACCCATTCAACACCCAAACAGACTTCCTCACTCTAAACCATGTTCCTTCTCCTAACATTTTCTACTACTTACTCTGGAGCCTTTACTTGTACTATTTTCCACAAACTCTTCATCATTTTTGGAAATAAAAACTGTGCGTGCTTCACTGTCTAAGTCAAATAGTTGCTCATTTCTTATTGTGTTTTTATTTCATTTATTCCAGAACCAAATATTATGATAAATGTTTTCATGCCAATGAATGATGTCAATGCCTAGGCTGAAAAATGAAACCAAATGATGTCATGAACTTTATCAGTTGGAATAAAACAGGTTGATTGTGGTTTGCAGATTAAAATTGGTTAATCATAACAAGTGTAGTCCTTGGAAATGTGTGTAAAACTCCTTTCACACGTGCCTAATAATTCTAGAGAGATTATTCCAAAGGGGGAAAAATTACCTTCATCACTGGGCTTCCAAAAAAATAAGCAGAAGTGGATTAATGTAATTGCTTAATCGACAACATTCACTGAAAGCCTCTGAGTGTATAGAATTAATCATCTTATTGTAAGATTCATTAAAAAGTAATGGGTGTACTGAGAACATTGCACAGCTGGGAATAATTTTGTTCCATTAAAAATAAAAATAAATACACCTTGAAAAACACTATTTTGACAATATTTTTGCTCCCTGATTTTGTCTTAAAAACAAAGGCTCTGTTCACTCACAGGTGTATATACAACACCATAATCATATTTCCAGGAATCTGAAGTATGTGAATGACAAGAGTCACAAGATAATCAATATGGGTAGCATCCTCTTCCCTGAAAAGAACCACATAACTCTGATTAATGGTCAGTAAAAGTGTGAAAATTTTTATTATTCTTTGCTCTATGAGGTTTATATTCTCAATGTACTAGTTTCTGGTTTCTAGAACCTAAAATCAGTTAGCGGTTTATGGATTGGAGGTTTAAAAACAGCAGAGAATTTATTCCCCAAATATAATTAAATGGTTAAAAATGAAGTAGCTTTCACTTGGTATTAAAAAGAAAAAAAAAAAGAAAGGAAATTAGTAATATCAAAAGGGGGGCAGTTGTTCTATCCTTTGACATTCATGTAACGTTTATTAAACTACCATTAACTCTAGGTTCCTGGAGACAATCAAGCATGAAATCGCTCCTTGTAAAACGTCTTCTGCCATTTTCAAAGATTCATTATTGTTCTGGAGTACCTGGGGTAGTTGTGATTCAAGTTTGAATTGAGAAAGACATTTGACTGTTCAAACAAATTACCTAGAGAAAACGCTTCTATTTTATTCTATCTTTGCCTCGTATGTGCAGGGTCAAGGGCCACTGGAATTGAGAATCATTGAGTTTTGCTCATTATTAGGTTTAATCCCCTTGAAGTCTGTAGTTTTAATTAATGTAAATGCCAATGTTAACTTCTAAACTAGATCTTTAGACCTTTATATATTACTGATGTGCCTTATCCATACACGTTAGAGATAACAATAGTAATACCTCCAATAGTTACCAAGTTTAGTAAATATTTAGGTACCAGAGGCTGAATTACCTTAACTTTGCCTTTACCCCTACTTTCCTCCTGTATAAATCCCTTAAAAATTCTCCTTTTTCTTCCATAATAATTCATCTCTTACCCTTACTTTATGTACCCCATTTGGCAAGACGAAAGCTTGGAAGGTAGCCAAGGACCATCTTTTGTTCCTTAAACATTTCCCTTGAGCATTTATTCCACCCATGCCAAGTGGTTTATCAAATATACTTGTAACATAAAAGACTAAGAAAAAAATTCTCCTGCTAAAGAAATAACATTTTTTCCATATTGTTACATTATTAATGAGTCTAGAAAGTTCATTTGAATTGTACGGCGGCAGTCTCCAGTTCTAATTAGAATCACCTGAGAAACTTTAAAAACACATTTTCCTGGGACCCTCCCAGACCTCCTGCTCTGAATATTCCAGGGTAGACCAAAAACTCTGGTTAGATTTCATTGGTCTCAGGTGATTCTGGGGAGGAGCCAAGTTTGGAAACCCCTGATCTATGGAAATAGTTTTCTTATATACCCATGGCCTCCGGTTTACCAATATGTAACCAAAATCTTTTGGCAAGAGATCAGAATTTGGTCATGCAAAAAAGATATTGATGAACTGTTTCTTCAACTTTCACTTCCAATAATTTCCTTATATCCCATAAAAGGACAGAGACAAAACTCAAGATAAAACAAGCATTTTTCAGCCTGCTTCATGCCCTGGAGAGAGAGTTAAGGAAACACATATCTAGGGCTTCTTCCTCCAAACCCACGCTGTCTACTTGCTAGGGTGTGTTAAATATTACAAAAAGCCTGTGCTGACTCTCAAACTACTGATAAGGAAGCCATTTTATTTGTAAAGCTATGAAGTAGCCGTTAAAATGACCACTCACTTAATATCACTGTCATTTTTTGATTCCCGGAGATACGGCTAACAGTACAAAACCTTGACAACTCTGAGGTTTGTTACAGAATTTACATCATTTGTGTGAATCCTCGTTCATACAAATTTGGGGAGACAATTTTTTTTATCTATAGTTAAAAAGCAAAAACTAGACAAATTCGGTCAAGAGAATAACCAACATCACAGTCAATCACACAGTGTCACTGAATAACCTTCTTTTGATCCTGAGGATTTGAAAACATATTCTGAACTCATCAATATAAACTCTGTGCTTGTCAGAAACAAGGAATGAATATGATTGCATGAGTTCTATAATTTATCCGCAAGATGTGTGTGTCTGTTTTGGTGAAATTGAAATCAGATTGAAATTTTTTGGAGGTATCTGCTAAACTGATGTTTTCTTACGTTCAGATGAAATAAAACTCGTCAGGGATGTCTTTTTCATTATTTTCTCTGTTAGTATATGCAAATTCAAGTTCAATTTGAGTGTGTGAAGACTTTCTATTCTTCAAAGCTACTATAACAAGCAGGATATTAATAATGTCATATCCTTAACATGTTTTCATTATGACCTAATTGTTGGTAATACATCTTTCCAGCACCGTATGTGGCTTATAAAATGTTTTTCATGTTTATCTCATTTCCTTGATTGCAACGTGTACCTTCTATTTACATTTTGATATTTCTCAATTAATTGGATGACTCTGAAGATCTATGTGCTTCCTTAATATGCTAAATGGCATTCTTTATTGGAAAGCTGTCTACAAGCCTTGCTAGCATCCATGGCATGTTAAAATCAAGGAAATATGCTATTATGGCCGCTGATTCTAAAGACAATGCTGTAGAGTGGACAGGATTTCTATTTTCCTCATTTAAGCAACAAGGGAATTGTGCCGTAATTAGGACGCAAGTCTTTGGATCCAAGCATACTTCTCAATTGCACGCAGCTAACGTGATTGTATGTCAAAATGTACATTTATTTTAACATGAAGAAGTATTTCGTTGGAAAACCAATGCCCAGACAAAAGAATACGGTGGTGTGCAGTATGGTTTTCTCATCTCTGTGAGGCGTGTGGCGCAGGCAAAGCCAATGGCATCCTTTCCATTTCTTTGTTTGCTGAAGAATGCTACCTACCTAATACCCCATGATAATCTTTGGCCCGTGAAACACGCCAAGCTCTGCCTGTTTCTCTCAACTCGGTGGTGACAGCTTCCAGCCGGACACCTGATCAATCATACCTGTCATTGGCCTCCACGTCCAGGGCGTGATTGCCTTTGTTTGTTTGTTTTCGTAGCTCGCTGGCTGCTTTCCTGGCAGGCTCCCTTGCTTGTCCATTAAAAGCCAAATGTGAAAGTAGCGAACTCCACCATCTGGGAAAAAGGAAAAGGGTCTGGCACATCTCACTGGCCTTGATTGTATCAAAGCTCCTGGAGGTTGCAGATACGTTCCTCCACACAGACATGTTTTGGCTGCAGTTGGTCATTGAGGAAGGGGGAGAAGTGGGTTTGGGTGGTGTTTGGGTTTGGGGTTTTTCGGTTTTCTTTTCTTTTCTTTTCTTTTCTTTTCTTTTCTTTTCTTTTCTTTTCTTTTCTTTTCTTTTCTTTTCTTTTCTTTTCTTTCTTCCTTTTGTCCCCCCGATCTCTTTGTATGTTGAGTATGGATTGGAATAGAATAGAAAGCAGGGTATCTTTGAGAAGCTTCCTCCTGTAATGAAATATTTATCTACTTTGACCGTTCAAGGAATACTTCAATCTCCACAGACATGTGACTGTGAACAAGGCTTTTTCCAAAATATCAGGGCCTTTCTTTGGCTCCTGGAAGGAAAGTGTTACAGTTTGGATTTATTTATTCAATGATCTATGGGAGCAGTGACATAAAACACTCCTCTATTAACCTTTTCATTTTAAGCCTCAAAATGTGAAGTCTGACAGCACGCAGGACGGACTAGAGCTTATCAGTTAGGACTCAGGGTGAAAATAGCATGTGTACACAGCTACCCACCCTGGAGCCTAGAATTTTCCATCCTTAGAGCATCTCCAGCAAAGCTTCCCGAGCAAGTCTTTCACAGGTACACCTCTTCGGTGTATTTCTTTCTTTTCTCACCTGTTTCTTGGTCAAAACACGTTAGCAACTAAGGAATATGTTTCCGTTCTCCGGGGCTACTACAACCTTCTTCGTGATCTGACTTCTGCAGAAACGAGGAAGACAGTTCTGTGTCCATGCAGTGTCCCTTGCGTTTTGAAGACTGAAAGGCCCATGTCATGTGAGTGGAAACACATGGACATTAGGAAATAGCAGTTAGGGAGTTTATAAATGCACACCTTCACTGACTTACAGTGGGATTAAGTCCCAATAAACCCATCCTAAGTTGCAAGTGTCATGAGTCAAAACTGTGCTTAACACTACTGACCTACTCAACATCAGGGTCTCTTCTACCTTAAATATGTTCTGAACACTTACATGAGTCTACAGTTAGGCAAAACCATCGGACAGAAAACCTACTTCATAACAAAATGTTAAGGACCTCATGAAATTGTGCCCTAGACCGCAAGCTACAGACAGAGAGGTTGTGCGCATGCTCACTGGGGCTGACTGAGGGTGGCCGGCGATGCCCAGCGTCTGGGGACAGGACTGCGGCGCACTTCGCCAGCTCAAAGGCAGATCCATGGAGACTCATGGGTTCAATTTTAGTATATATGCTGCCAAAGCAAGTACCAGAAACAGATCCAAGTTCAAAATTTGAAGTATGGTTTTCTACTGAATGCTTATTGCTTTGGCATCATGGTGAAAGCAAACCACCAGAAGTCAGGGACTATCTGTAGTCACAAAGCAGGTAGCTTCACGGAGGACTCGCCTCCTCCAGAAGCATGGGGAAGGAACATCACGCCCATATCCACCTAAATACAACCGAAAGGAAGTGTTTTCAAGGTTTAGGAAGGACATGGATGAACACACAAGACCTCTATATTCCAGAGACACAAACAGAACATTCCAGGAAAAAATAATTTTTTTAGTGTCATTTCTAACAGTAACTCCAACAACCTGTGGTGTTGAGAAGGACAGAGCTGAAAGATGAGGCCAGCCCAACTGTGTCTTTTCTGCCACAAATGATTTAAAAAAGGAAGGAGAGAGAAAGAACAAAAGAAAATTTATTTGTAAGCATATGCTGAATTCTCATTAGCTAGGGCAGCCTTTGGAAAAAGAGCATGTAAAGAAGCCACTAGAATTCCTACACTCCTCCCCAGTCATTACTACCATTTAAAAAAAATTGCTTCTTTTTCAGACTTAATTCATCTGGAACTTCAGTGAATTCTATGTAATGCTGTTATTGCTTATATCATTGGGCATGACGGGGGTCGGGGGGGCAGGTGCATGGGTGATGAACTATCAAAATGATTAAATTGTTTGTTTCCTTGGCAAAGTTACCAGCATATTTTGATTGGAATACCTTAGAGTGAGGTGATGTGTCATGCTGTGACAAAAATTAGACATTGCTGATTATCATCTATGATTACAGCTCCATTCATGTAAGTGCATAAAATATATTTTCAACATTCCTATAAGAAAATGTATTCTTGGGCACCTGGGTGGCTCAGTGGGTTAAAGCCTCTGCCTTCAGCTCAGGTCATGATCCCAGGGTCCTGGGCTCGACTCCTGCATTGGGGTCTCTACTCAGCAGTGAGCCTGCTTCCTCCTCTCTCTCTCTCTCTCTGCCTGCCTCTCTGCCTACTTGTGATCTCTGTATGTCAAATAAATAAATAAAATCTTAAAAAAAAAAAAGAAACTGTATTCTTACTTTCAAAGATTTCCATAACCAGCAGCATTTCGATCTATCAGGACCTGGAAATGAACTTCAAAAGACAGCAAGAGAGAAAGACTTAAAGTTTTACAGTGGGATGATTAAATTGTAATCACAATTCTTATCTTCCTTTCCAGTTCATTGTTATGTTATCACAGCCATCTGCAAAATGGGTATAATATTACATGGCTTAGTTGCAAAAATACCAGTGAACATAAAGTAAATAGAGCCATGAGAATTGAACACCTTCGTAAAGACCATGAGATTTATCCCTAATATCAGTTTTGAGGGAAACTGGAAGAACACAATTTCCCTGCACAGAAGGGGTCAAAGATCTTATTTTCTTAATGTAAAATTTATACTCAAAGAAATGGATGGCAATAAGAGTCTTAATAATTTTAAGTAAGATACTTGTAACGTAATCAGAAACTGCGGAACAGCAGGAAGTATGGTTGATGGAAACTCAAATCGATAGAGGTTTGGGCATAGCACTGATTTGGGGGGGGAATAAAGTTGCAGTGACCCATGCAAGAGATTTGCCCTGTGGCAGTGATAATATAATGGGATATATCTTTCAAAAATAGCTAATACTTATTCTAAAGAAAGCACATGATTACTGAAATTCCTTCCAGATCCTTTGGGAAAGAATATACGCGTTTGCGGTCTCTTATAAAGCTTACTGTGAACACATTTAGGTTTCGTTTTGTTTTGAACATGATTTTGTTCTCTAAGCCCTCAGCCCGCCAAATCTGTGCTTTATCTTCTTGCTTTGGTATAATGCCTGAACAAGGTCTTTCAAAATAGCTTCCTGTCTGGCTCGCTGAAAACGTACCTCTTCACTGTCTCTGGGCTGAGCTTAAGGGAGGATATGAAGTCAACAAGTATAAGGTGAAAATAAATAGCCATCCAGTTCAAACAAACCACTTGCCTCAGTCAATAGTTTCTGGCCCTGGTTCAGTTGTACCCAACAAAGTTCCTTAGATATCTCATTATCATGCTTCTTTAAGGTTAACCCTTCAGAGATTATCTTGTTTTGAAGTTCTAAACATCAAAAATGCTAAAATGACTCAGGTATTATCATGTATTGATGATTCATGATGTCCTTCTGGAAAATGAAAACTCAGGCATCTAATCAATAAAATAATTTTGAGTCTTTGAACTGGTTCCAGGTCAATTTTTCTTGGCAGTTTTTTGGCTTCCTGAATTATACTGACCCAAACCATGAATAATGATCTAAAATTGCACAATATACAGAAACCATCTGTTCGATAGGAACAAGAGGATGATGTCATGGGGCCATTTCTAATCTCGATTTAATGTCCTGCCAGTGCTGATGTCACTGGCTTGGCAACCCATTGGCAGACTCCAATTTGTTAAGGATGAGTAGGTTCAAGAAGGAAATTGTATCACTGAGTGGAGAGGGACTTCTCATTTTTTTCCAGATTGGAGGTGGGCTAACGAAAAACAGCAAGGGTTGACAGTGGAATGACTGGCATATCTTCCACGGCAGTGATAGAAGGACTATGGTTTACAAATGTGTCCCTGTCTCATTTGCATTTGTCAAGAAAAAAGTCCCTGAAAAACAAGATGTTGCAGAAGTTTTCATAGGAGTAAAACAGAATTGTACCAAAAGAAGATGGTTGGGAGTAGTCTTTGCTTAGCCGTCCAGAGAAAAATCTGGGAGTCGGACTGAATGAGACGGAGAGAGGGATGAGCCACAAGGTCTGGTTTATTACCTAAGTGTTGAATGCTGGTACTGTAACAATCATCCATGGACCCTCAACCCTGAGACATTTATCCTTTTTGGGGGTCCCACAACAGACATGGTAAATAAATATCATAGAGAAGTTTGAGAAGATTCAAAGGAGTACGACAAAAATGATTAATGGGTTAGATTATCATTTCTGGGTTAAAATGTTAAAATACTTGGGTCTCTGTTGGACAGATGAGCAGTAAAGGAACATGAGGAGTTCAGATTCTGATTGTTTACTTAAAACTAGTGTCAGAGGGGCACCTGAATGCTCAGTGGGTTAAGCATCCAACTCTCAATCTCAGTTCAGTTCTTGATCTCAGGGTGGTGAGTTCAAGTCCTGAGTCATGGAGCCTACTTAAAAAACAAAAACAAAAATGGTGTCAGAGTTCTCAATCATTTGAGCGAATGAAGATCAGCTTATTTATGATTTACTGCCTTCTGTAATGAGTTTTTGAAGTATATTCAATTAATAAACATTAAAGTGTATACTTGCTATCTGATTATTAAAGTAAGGGGAACTTGTAGGAGCTGATGCCAACTGTCACTGGTCTGAAATAACAATGACATGGTGAACAATTATGAGTTTTTATGTACATCTCAGAAGCATCCAAAAGCATTATTAATTTAAAGTTAGACATATACATTTTATATGAACATCGCATACAGATAAAGAGAAAACTCTCTAATTTATCACATAAAAGCTTTACATTTTAATTTTTCCTTAACTTTTAAGTGAAAAAAAATTCACACCTGTACAAGGACACGAGTCCCATTTAATGTTATTTTAAGAGGATGGTGTTTTCCATGAGTTTCTACAAAAAAGAATGTTTGCAGATCCAAGGAAACAGACAAACAAATTCTGTGTACCTATTTCAAACTTTTTTGAAAAATGTCAGATTTTATTAGTAATTGTAGAAATTCCCCCAAATAAATCATATGAAATTCATAGAATAAAAATTGAAGGGTTTAAAATGTTTTGTTATAAAAACATAGAACACAAACACATATCTAGAGTGTGTCCTTTATGAGATTAAGTAGACTTGCTCAACAACAGTCAATTAATATCAAGACCCAGTTCCAAGACCCAGAGGGAATGGTCAGGGAAAGAAAGTTTTCTTGATTGCAGCCTAGTTAAGCAATTTAATTAGAATGGCTGCCTTTAAAATATGTGCAATTTTGCCAATGGGAAGTGTGTTTTCTGGTGATAGGGAGGAACACTGATGAGTCCCAGCCAGGATACCATTACAAAGACAAAGGGTCATGGGGCCCTCCTGGCAACAAACACATGTTTTCCATTGGATGCCTTCCCTATAGTGAATTTTCTTGTCCCTCATTAGAATTAATCGACACATAATTCCCCTGCAAAATGAAGTCTTACATAATCCTTCTCTTCTTTCTTTCTCCAAGGAACTGAATGAATGGTGTATCTCAGTGGCTGTTTAGGTGGTGATGATGAAGTTTAGAGGGAGGAGAGAAGGTGAGGGATGTATGCAAAATGTCCGTTTGCCATTCTGAAGCATATGCAGACCTTTAAATGGTTCACTTATCTCATATTGTAAACTCCAACTTGAGGAGAAATATTCACCAGACAGGTCATAAATCATGCCCAAAGACAGGTGCAATAAATACCAATGTCAAAAAGTTACAAAGTAAAATTGTATTGTTTTGACAAGGCTTCCAGATGCGCTGACAACAGGGCAAGTAAATGGTCTCTTTTCTGAGAGCCCACATTGCTCGTACATGGGTGGGGAGAAGGACCGCCAGCCATCATAAAGAAGAACAGCATTCCAGAATTTTAACGTTTGTCCTTCTTACTATACTCAAGGAGATGGCGATTGGAGATGCCTTGGAGTATACAAGGAAGGGTCATCACATGCTACAATGTTACAATCACATGTTACAATCTATGAAAACAGATTTTTAAGGCAGCATCAAAGACCCTAAGGAAGATATTTAAAGGGTATGTAGTGTCCCTTGTGGAAAATATACTTCTAAATCAAATCGTGGTGAATTGTATATAAGAATACACACATGAAGTACCAAAAGTTCATTTTCGCTTTTGTTTCCTTTGCCTTTAGAGACATATCTTGAAAGAAGTTGCTGTGGCTGATATCGAAGAGATTACTGCCTATGTTCTCCTCTAGGATTCTGAAGGATTATCCATTTTAAGTTTATCTTTGTGTACGGTGTAAGAGAATGGTCCAGTTTCATTCTTCTACATATAGCTGCTCAGTTTTCCCAGCACCATTTATTGAAGAGACTGTCTTTTTTCCACTGTATATTTTTTCCTGTTTTGTCAAAGATTATTGTAATGATGAAAATAAATAAAAAATAAATTTTAAAAAAGGAAATGAGTAATATCATTAAACATAAAAAAGAATATACACATGTATCTATGTACATATACTTTTTAAAAATTCTTTTTTTTCAATATAGTTAACATACAATGTTACTTTAGTTTCGTGTATACAACCCAGTGATTCAACTTCTCTGTGCCTTATGCTGGGCTCACAAGTGTAGCCACCACCTGTCACCATACAATGCCATTACAATATCATTGAGCATATTCCTTATGTTGGCCTTTTATTCCCATGAATTATTCATTCCATAACTGGAAGCCTGTGTCTCCTACTCTTCTTTGACCACTTTGCCCATCCTCCCCAACCTGCTCCACTCTGGCAACCATGAATTTTTTCTCCATATTTGTAGGTCTGATTATGCTTTTTGTTTGTTGGTTCATTTGTTCTGTTTTGTTTTAGATGCCACACATGAGTGAAATCATGTGGTATTTGTCTTTTCCATCTAACTTATTTCAATTGGCCTAATACACTCTAGGTCCATCTATGCTGTTGTAAATGGCTCCATCTCATTCTTTTTTAAGGTTGTATAATATTCCATATATATATTTAAAGATATATTCATAACTATATATAAAAATATATATTAAACATTAACTACTTAGTGAAATCACCTAGAGATCCTTTTTTAAAAAGATGTATTTATGTATTTATCTGAGAGAGAATGAGAGAGGGAGTGCGTGTGTGAGTGGGGGTGGGGGCAGAAGGAGAGGGATAGAATCTCAAGCAGACACCCCATTGAGCACAGAGCCCAATGCAGGGCTTGATCTCATGACCCTCAATTCATGACCCGAGTTGAAATCAAGAGTTGGATGTCAGGGGTGCCTGGGTGGCTCAGTTGGTTAAAGCCTCTGCCTTCGGCTCAGGTCATGATCCCAGGGTCCTGGGATGGAGCCCCGCATCGGGCTCTCTGTTCCGCAGGGAGCCTGCTTCCTCCCCTCTCTCTCTCTGCCTGCCTCTCTGCCTACTTGTGATTTCTCTCTCTCTCTCTGTCAAATAAATAAAATCTTTAAAAAAAAAAAAAAAGAGTTGGATGTCTAATCGACTGAGCCAATCAGTTGCTCCCACAGAGACCCTTTTGTAAATGAATTATTACCTGGTGCTTATTTATTATGTGTGTAAACCTGGATTTTAACATACTTACAGGAACATACTTTTATATTCATTGTATTATTATTGTATAAAACAGCTTCATTATTTAAATTTAAGTAAATTCTCACATCCTTGTTTTCTTAATAAAGGTACTAGTTATAATAGAAACTTTATTAAAATGACAAACATTATATATATTTTAATATATTAGCACATGTCAACACAACAGGATGCCAAAACTCATTCTATTTTTGCTATATGTTTCTTTCTCAGTCATAGGTGCATGAAAAGTGCCAATGTGGCTGAGTGGCTCAGTCGGTTAAGCATCTGCCTTTGGCTCAGATCATGATCCTAGGGTCCTGAGATCAAGCCCCGCATGCTTCTCTCTGCTCAGCTTATGCTATAGATATATTCAGCTCCAGAAATGTATTAAGGGCTATAAGTAATTATCTGAATGTTCAAGTTCCTTAGACAGCTTAATCTGAAATAAACAACTAATTAGGATCCAATTTTCGGAATTTGAGTGACAGAAATAATGGTTTAAATTATATGCCCCTCTGGAGGTGCCTGGGTGGCTCAGTGGGCTGAGCAAACATTTCTCCGTTTTGAATCAGGTTGTGATCTCAGGGTCCTGGGATGGAACCTCCTCTCGGGCTTCATGCTCAACCACTCAGCTGGGAATCTGTGGATTCTCACTTTCCCTCTCCTTCTGCCCCAGCTCTCTTTTTCTCCCTCTCTCTCTAAAACAAACAAATAAGTAAATCTTTTTAAAAATAAATAAGTAAATAAACAAAAATAAATGACATACCCTCTGCATAGATATGTTGAGTTTGTCCCTGAATAATTGAGTTGTGCAGTTCTGTTTTAATAATAATCTCTATTTGTCTGAATCAATCCTACTACTTAGATGTTTACTGTAAATTGAGGGGTGCCAAATTCAGTAACTGGCCAGATGCCTAATAAGTAAAAGAGCTCGAAATTTGTATTCAGTATGAAGAAAATGAAAGATAAGCATGGCATTAACTTAAAAACATTCTACTTGGATTCACTGCGACTGACAGGGGCCCCCTCTCCCATCTTCTCTGCTGTTGGCCCGCTTGGAGTAATACCAGTCTGAGACTGGGGACTTCTAAACAGTTTCTAAACTTCCATCCTGCAGCTTGTTAAGGAAGTCAGCTCAAGAGTTGTTTCTATAATCCCCCCTGGAAATGGCCCCACATTGGTAATTTGGTTACCTGTTCCTAGGTTAAAATGCTATTTTTCTCACTCTCTTTGAGGGAAGAAACAAATCGCAAAAGGATGTCTTAACTGATACACTTGGCATGCCAAAGGGTAGATCAGTCCCATCATTCTGCATCTATTCCCCTGGAGTCGGGTGAGTTATGTTCTTCTCATGAAGAAATGAATTCTTTTGCTGAGTTGTATGTGGTGAGTTAGACTTCTGACCCAGGGACGCAGAAGCCAGGGGTGGAAGGCCTGGTAGCCGCATCCTATAAACCTAGCCAATGTGTTGCCCTGGAAAGGAATGTGCTGCCATAAATGAAGGCACTTGGAGGGCAAGGGTCATGGTATGTAATTAGCACAGGCTATTTAAGGAAGAATAAGAAAATAATGTTTTACAAGCTGGTAGAAAGAGAAGCAAATAATCATTTAAATGTTCCAATTGTGAGTTCCGACTGTGTGTGTGGTTTATTTTACAAGCAACTTTCTTACCAGTAAAAGGCAAAGCAATACTGAAAAATTAGGTACCCACAGGTACACGCAGTGGGCACGACATGGCCCTCTCTTCCAGCTTATTTGCATAAGGTTAATCCCTAGCACGCCATTTTTCCTCCTAAAGTCCATTCTGACTTTGGTCAAATGAAAGTGGAACAAAAAAAAGTATAAAAATCTTTTTAGACTATGGCATATCCTTTGGCCTGTTTCTGTAAGGAAAGGAGCACTGGATTCTGGTTTATAAAAGTGAGGCTTTCACAAGGGAACTGAAAAGCTTTTCTCTGGAGAGCTCAGCCACCTAATGCTTGTGATCCGTTAATGTCACTCTTAGGAATATCCAGTTGGCCATTTCATTTAAAATAAATGAAACGGGGTGCCTGGGTGGCTCAGTGGGTTAAATCCTCTGCCTTCGGCTCAGGTTGTGATCCCAGGGTCCTGGGATCGAGCCCAGTGTTGGGAATCTCTGCTCAGCAGGGAGTCTACTTCCCCCTCTTTCTCTGCCTGTCTCTCTGCCTACTTGTAATCTCTCTCGATCTGTCAAATAAATAAATAGAATCTTTAAAAAAATTAATAAATAAGTATATAAATGAAATAAATGAACCGGATTTTCGGCCTTCCATTTGGTAGAGCAACTGACTTATTGTTTAGTATGGGAAGTGACTTCTGTTTAATCAAACGTAAGTTAAAGGCTCGTGAAATGTGTATATGGGTGCATGTTTATAATTACACTACCACTTCTCACATAGAAAAATAAAAATGTTAAAGAAAGAGAAATATTAAGCTATTAAATTATTGGGGCAGTAAATCTTCCCTACATATATGTACACTAAAAGTAAAATATGACAACTCAGCAAATAAAGGCACTCATGTACTTGTAACTGGTTGCTGAATACACATGCTATCATGCCCTTTGAAATTCTATACAGAGTAACACGTGGGATATCTTTTTCTGAAATTGTCATTAGGCAATCTTTTTGTGTTACACTCCAGCTATACGACTGGTCAACCCACAATTGTTTTAAGGTGGTTATATGTTGAAACTTTTCTTCTTGACATCATTACCAGAGCCGTTGCAATCATTGATCGAAAAATCAATAATGAAAGATTATCTTACTGGTAAGGATGCTATGAGTTTAAGATGGAAATCTGGGGACTGGTTTCCATTCTTGTTTCCCATAGTGGGCAGTAAAAAGAACAAATTAATGGAGTGAAACATGATCTCTCGCCTGCTAAATTCCAAGGAACCAATGTGATATTTAATTCTTACAGATATTGACCTTTTTTTTTCCTACTAATTTTTATTTTATTTCCATCTTTTTTTTCCACCATGCAATTTGTTGTGTGTTGTTTTGTTTTTAAGTTAGAACTCGTGAGAAGATGACACATAGACAATAAGACTGAGGGCAGGATTCAGAAGAGTTGCTTATAAAAGACATTCTTCTCACTGGCTCACAACATTGCTGTTGTCATACAAATAAATCAGCAAACATTGGACAGTAGGTTGCGCTTAAATTGTGTCTAGTCTGAGATTGAATCCTTATTTGATTTAATACTTTGTCTTCATTGGAATACCTCGGTGTGTGCTAAGTGATACAGCCTGGATGTTTTAATTTTAATTCCCTGACAACTGAAATAAATAAATAAACAAAAGGAGATATATGTATTTCACTTCCATGTTTTAAATGACAATTTGAGCTGCAGTGAATACGAAGTAAAAAAAAATAATAATTGTGGCTTTACTGTATTTGTTCTTGTTAAATAATTCACAAGATCCTTCCCACTCTCTTATGTTTTAGCATCATATGAGAAGAGGAATAAACTCAGGAAACTGACTTCACAATTGACAAAGACCACACAAATTGTCCATTAATTATTCTGTAAATACTTCAAATAGTAAGTCTGTTTTCCTGAGCAAGATTGTAAACTCCTTGAGGACAAGAATTATAGACTACTGAAATTCTTAGCAACGTCTAGAGCCAGGACAGAATTTGTCACAGGTGTTTATTAATTCTTTGGATTGAAGAGTTGAGATTTATTCTCTTGGTAGTGGGAAATCACAAAAAGGAGCAAGAAACAATTGAATTTAGAATTCATTGCCATCTGCTTCCTTAGGCTCTGTAAAACATATAGGGTCTTGAAAAATTCAATAGATTTTCTTTTTGTGTCTAGACAGTATCTTAACAATGTAGAACCCATTTTAACCATTACTGTGTAATTATAAAAGCAATATATATTCAAAACATTCAGATCAAAGCTTTTACTGAGGAAAATGAAAGCTGTCTGTTGACCCAACACCAGAGAAATAGGCCATTTATTTGTATACATTAATGTCTATATAGTTTATAGATTTGACAAATGGTGAATCACACTGTATGCGTAGTTTTAGTACCTCGCTATTTTTACATACACGAATACATCTTCTCGTTGAATTAAATATTCTATAAAATATTTCAAGTAGAATTATTTTCTATAATAAATGAATATGACCATTTCTTTGTTTCCCTATTATTTTTTTTTACTTTTAATTTTGTAATTTCCATAAAAAACAAAGGACCATGACCACCAAGGACAGTATTGGTGTGCTTCTTTGATTATCTTACTTTGATAAATTTATAGAAGTAGAAAAGCTAATTCAAAAGGACAATCTTTATTAACTTTGGTATTTTGCACCAATTGTTTTGAATGATATATAATTCAGAAGACTTTCATAAGTAAAAAATTATGTCTTTTGTGATCTTCTCTTCCTTTTTCTGGCCCACATACTCACATGGCCTAGTCATTATCTTCTGCTATTTAATACCAAAGGAATTCCTGCTAGGGATCTGCCTTTTTCAGTTAATTCTTGCCCTGTGCAGGTTTTTGCTTTTTTTTTTTTAAGATATAATCATCTAGAACAGCAGGTCCCTGCAGAGAACTTGAACATTTGCTTTTAATCAAAAGACAAAGTTTATATTAAATTCAGTAAACAAAATCAGGAGACTTGTATAAATAACAATTTGTGCATATCATTTTCATTTTTGCTGACACTTTTGACTCTGGTATTGATCTTTCGCCAGGTTGTGAAACTCAGGGGGCAAAGTGCAAGGTTCAAAAGTGGCTATTTGCCTCAAGGTTTATTGAAAATAAAACATCGACGGAAGTCCGCTCGAGTAATTTGAGGAAACTTTTTTTTTTTCCTTCTAGGAAGGATGTCATTATTTGGTTTCTAAGGTTAAGTCTACTTAGAGAAAAAAAATAATAGAGTGAAAACAGGCTTGAAACATTAGAAAGCTAGCAGAGAACTTCTACAGAATTATGTGACCCATGCAGGTATGTCAAACTTCCAAGGAAAAACATCTCCTCGACATTGAACATCCCTTCATATCTTCCTCATCCAAATATCGACGCTTTGCCTCCCTGTCGCCAGTCACACAGCCTGCAAAAGACAATTGAATCAAGAAAAGCAGCATTTCAAGATGTGCTGGTTTAAAATTTATGTTAATCATAAAATCGATTTTGAAAATCAGTACAGCTGATAGATTGTCATTACGCAGATAAGTGACAAAGTGGATTTTTCATTCTTCCTTTCCAAACTCTTGTTTTGCCTTCACACAAACACTTGCTGGGAGCGTTTCTTTTCACCAACAAGACAAGGGTGCCACAAGCAGAGCCTTTTAAAAATTTTTAAAGATAAAGGGAAATACACAGTAAAGCTCCCAGGCTTTGACTTGCAACTGTTGTACCTTGAGATTTGCGAAGCATTTATTAGAGAGTGTCCATCCAACGTAGGAAGATTTTAACAATCTTCCTTAGATTGAGTTGCAAATTAAGCCAGAAGTCAAGTACTTTAGTGATCTTTCCCAGGGTCAGACAGTAGACCCTGGTTATTTTCAACCAAATTAGACACCATTTGGGATGTTTATTGTCTCAATTAGCTGCTTTTTTCTCTTTTTTTTTCTTTTTTTTTTTGACTAATCCTTTTAAGTTTCTTTATGATTTTATTTAAGAATTCTTAGTTTCTGATTACTAGAGGGATCTAAATGTGGTTTATTGGAAGTCTTCATCACATGTAGAGGGAGAATACAAAATTATCTACGGAATAAAGCTCCAGCTAACAGGTACCCTCAAGCAATCTGAATACTTATGGAATAGCATGAAAATGGATCCAGAAAATTAAGCTAAAAGCGGTTGATACAAATTACATAGTGCTGTGCTTTTATAAAAGTGATTATGTCTAGGTATATGAGGTCTTAGCTTTGTAGGAGGTTACATTTTAATGGTAGAAAGCATAGCACACCAAAGTACCTAAATAATTAGAAATGACAATTTCAGATCCTGTTAGGAACTATTGATTAAATAAAGCAGCGTTATGAGTGGTGATGAAGAGTCCTTTAGAAAGGATGCTCAAAGAAAGACCTCATTCAGGAGATGGTAGCTGAGGTCAGTCCTGAGTGAGAAGGTAACCATGTAAAGCTCCTTGGGAAGAGAAGTCCGAGAAAAATCATAGGAACAATAAGGACCTGGAGTGAGGATAAAGATTTTTGTTGTTGTTTTGCTTTCTCCCTTTAGGGACAAAAAGAAGGTCAAATGGCTAGATGTGGATCAAAATAAGCAGGGTCTAGGAAATGCATCAGTGCAGTGAGAAGAGTGGTAGCTGCTGGACAGTGAAATGGACGGATTTACTTTTTTTAAAGACTTTATTTATTTATTTGACAGACGGAGATCACAGTAGGCAGAGAACCAGGCAGAGAGAGAGAGAAGGAGGAGGAAGCAGGCTCCCTGCTGAGCAGAGAGCCTGATGAGGGGCTCGAGGGCTTAGGGAAACGAGCAGGAATATCATTAGGATATTGACTAGGACACAAGTAGAAGAGAATCAAGGTAGCAGTTGCTTAAATGAGAGGGCGATGTCGTTTCCTATTATGTAATAGTGGGCGATTTCGTGTTGACATCGGAGATCCGTTGATGTGGAATCCAAGCTCTTTCCAGATTTCCACTCTATCATCCCTAATAAGTATAAGAAGGAAGAGGAAGAAAGGAAGGCTGCTTTTGAAAGTTGTATGTGTCACTTTCTCTCTCTCTCTCTTTTTTAAGGTTTTATTTATTTATAAGGTTTTTTATTTATTTATTTGGTTTTATTTATTTATTTATAAGGTTTTACTTATTTATTTATTTTTTTATATAAGGTTCTATTTATTTCTTTGACAGACAGAGATCACAAGTAGGCAGAGAGGCAGGCAGAGAGAGAGGAGGAAGCAGCTCTCTGCTGAGCAGAAGTCCGATGCGGGGCTCGATCCCAGGACCCTGGGATCATGACCTGAGCCGAAGGCAGAGACTTTAACCCACTGAGCCACCCAGGCACCCCATATGTGTCACTTTCATATGCTATTCAGAAATGAGTCACGTATCTAAGCTAGCTTAGATCATGGGCCAAATTACAAATCGGGCTGATGCTACAGCCATCCTATGAGGACAAGAGTGGGACCAAAAGGCAATCCGCTCAGGTGATGGGATGACAGGATGGAAATCCCTGAGTCAGTGAATTAACATCCTTGAGCTACTGAATCACCCCAACCTGGAAACGCTCTCTCTTGGGGATTCTTGCCATACGAGATAAGGAGTACTTTACACATCATTCATTATGAATTGAGTCATCTGCCACTTGCAGCCAGTACAGTCCCAGGTGATAAACCTCAGGTGAAACAGGGTAAAGATACATATCTACCCTCTCCAGTTAGTTCATCCGTGTGATAAGCTAATGTGTGTGTTTTTTCATTCTTAGGGTAGAGATCAGTCCCTCTGCAAAGCTGATGCCTTTTCTATCGCTCAGATCCCAGAACGATAATACAAGTTGTACCTTCCATGAAGCAAGTCGAAAGTTGAAGAAATCCATAGTATTTGTATCCAAATCTATGAATGGAAAACATCGAGACTGGAGCCTGAATTCTCTTTATCGCCTACACACATGTATAAATCATCATGATGTTCCTAGGTCGGTGGGCTTCTCCATTTTGGTTTTGCCTTGAAACTTGTACTACATGGCATTCCAGTTCATTACTTTGGGTATAACGTCCAACAGACCGGGGCTTTGCTTGATGTGAATGTTGCATATTTCACATGTGGCTTAGTCTCCCCAAGGATGTGAAATAGGAGGATGGATAAGACTACCTATTTCATTGCATTATAGTAAGATTAATACGTCATGCATCCTGAGGTTTTACGACGTGTTAGACACTGTTCCAAGCACTGTGTAAGTGTTAACGCTTAATGATGGAGATTCATGTATTATTAGTCCTCTTATACTGGTGAGAAAACTGAGGCACAAACCAGCCGAACAACTTGCTCCAGATCGCCCCACTATGAAGAGCTAATGCTAGAATTTGACTCTGGATCACTGAGTTCTAGAGTTTGAGCTCTCTGCCCCGCTCTGTGCTTAAATGCACGATTGCCTGCAGACTGGCACATACGCATGCAATAAATGTCACTTAGCATTTTTATTTTGCATTTTCCCATTACTTTATTTTGATTTCAATGTGGGAGAGGTGATTATCCAAAGATGTGAATTATCCAAGGATTGTGATAGTCAGAGACAGAGGAAATATTAGATTTTTCTGAGTAGGAGTAGGGTTAAAGAGCTTCAGTACTTGAACCAGTCCAAAGCAAGAAACAAACGTCCAGAAGCCTTCTCTGCTCCACATCTGTTTTTATTTTTCAGTTTATCAGCCTGCTGTTCCATGACAGGATTTTGCAATATTCAGCTCCCCTGGTGACTTATAGGATATCAAGGGAAAAGAGAATAAAGAAAAGCTTTTAGCCAACTTCAGCTTTTCCTTCCTTAAAACTGAAGATAAGCTCTGGCTGGACACCATGAGGTTGGTTGAAAAGGCTAATTCATGCGTCTCCTCATTATCAGCCCGAGAGGGGATGCTGGCTTTACCAGTGCCCAGCCCTGTTGATAGTCCTTGTCCCACAGGATCGAGATGGTGGTGTGTGAAGATTAGACAAGCTTGTAGCTGAGGATGCCCAAATAGAATGCTGTTCTTTTCTCCTGGGGAGCAGGAGATCATCTCTGGTCGATCTTTGGAAGATGATATCTGTGTCATCACATCAAAGGTGAGGTTTGACGAGAACATGAATAGCAGTGTATGGAGGTACGTGGCTGCTGGGTCATCTCCTGCAAAATCAGCCACTCTTCCATGCCGCAAGCAGTGAATGACCTCCAGCCTTCAGTTTCTCATAAGAATTCATATAAACTGCATCAAAAGCCAGGCCAGTGCATCTAACAGTCAACAAGGTCTCATTAGGAAGGAAAAGCCCATTTTCAGGTTGGTATGAGGAGCTTTAGTCAGACTTTCGAGGTAATGCTCATCTTCCATAAAACTTTTATGAGTGGTTGCAAATTGCTGACAACAATTCTTTCCTAAACTGTGAAAGATCAACTCCAGATGTTTGCCTTCTGCTGGAGGACACCCAACCCATGTCTCTTCCACCAAAAAAAAAAAAAAAAAAAAAAAAAAAAAAAAAATACAGAGTAAAAGAAGGGACTCCAGCAACTGGTCTCCTGAGCTGCCTCTGGAGCTCAAAAGGACTCCAAAGTCTCATATCCCACACCCCCCTTCAAGTCTCTCACTGGGATGCCATTACATGGTTTTTTCTAGGTGTGGTGAGTAGAGACATTAAGGAATGGAAAACATTGAGGCATCTTAAAACAGTCTAAGTAGTAAGTGGCCATTTGGAAAGAAACCACAGCAAGTTGTGTAAAGACCGAGGCCAGATTTTAAACTTGTCTCATGTTGTGATCAAGAGGCAATTACCTGGTTAATTCTATCCATTAAAATGGAACACAAGTTCTCCCAAAGAACCCAGGTGTTTTAGATGCGTGGAATCCATTAGAATACCAACTGGTCAAAATACTTCTTTGGTTCTTTGCATTCAGTATGTGAGGGGGAAGAAGAGGGTTACCCAGTGGGATTCACAACCCAGTGAAATTCTTTATTATAAACCCCACTTAACATAATGGAAAAGATACACTTTTTTGACAAGAATAAACATTTGGCTTCATAAAAGACGCTACTTCTAAATCTTTGCTACCACTCAATTTTTTTCCAGATTTTTCACATTTTACCACTTGTGTTGTGTTAGATTTACCATTCCTAACAAGTTTATTCTTCATTTAAATTCATTATTTGCAACAATCTTTATTTTTAGATTTTATTTTTCAATAATCTGTACACCCAGGTGGGGGCTGGAACTTATAACCCTGAGATCACGAATCTCACGTACTGCTGACTGAGCCTGCCAGCCACCCCCAAACAAATGTTTCAATGCCATAAATTCAGAAATTTATTGAAGGATAAGCTATTCTAAAAGAAAAGCAGAATCACGTTTGGGATATTTCTATCTCTCTTAGTTTCTATTTTCTGAAAAAGTCCTCATTTCACCATCATTTTGAGGGCTTTTGTTTTGTTTTGTTTTGGTATATAATTCTAGAATGGCAGGGAGTTTGGTCTGTTGTTGTTTTTTGTATTATTTTCTCTTATTTTCCTTAGAATACTTTAAAGATGTTATTTCATATCTTCCTGCTTTCATTGTTTCTGCTGAGGAGCTACAGTTCAATATGAGCATTATTTCCTTGAATGCACTGTGCTTATTTTACTCTTATTTCTTTTCTTCTCTCTCTTTTTTTAAAAGATTTTATTTTTTTAAGTCATTTCTACATGGGACTTGAACTCACAACCCTGAGTTAAAGAGATGCACACTCCACCAACTGAACCAGCCAGATGTCCATACTGTTCTTCCTTTTAAGATTTGTTTTCAGCCCGGTTTATAGTGATGTCTTTAGGTGCTTTTGTTTTGTTTTGTATTCTTGGAGTTCACCAAGCTTCTTGGATATTTGATTTGAAGACTTTGATTCGTTTTGGAAAATTCTCTCCCAACGCCAAGTTATTTTATTTTATTATTATGTTTATTTTAGTTTTCTTTTTTTTGTTTTTTTTAAAGAGTATGGTAGACACACAATATTACATTAGTTTCAGGTGTACAGCATAGTGATTCAAAAGTTCTCTGCCTTATTCTGTGCTCACCACAAGTGTAGCTACCATCTGTCACTGTACGACACTCTTACAATGTCTTTGACTATCTTCCATATTTTTATTCCCATGACTTATTCATTCCATAACTGAAAGCCTGTGTCTTCCACATTTCCCATTTTGTCCATCTGTCCACCCCTTCCCTCCGGCAACCATGAGGTGGTTCTCTGTCACAGGCCTGATTCTGCTTTTTGTTTGTTTATTCATGTGTTTTGTCTTGTTTCGTTTTTGATTACACATAGGAGTGAAATCATATGGTATTCCAAAGTCCACTTCAAAACTGCCCTTGGATCCTTTTTTTTCTTGTTTCCTTTGTCTCTTCAATCACATCTCTATCACCCTGTTTATTATTATCCTATGTCTCTCACCTCGGTTCTGGTATTTTGGTTTTGGGTTTTGTTGTTGTTGTTGTAGTTAATACATTTTTCTCCTTGCTCTTCAGTTTAGATCATTTCTACTCACCTGTGTTTCAGGTCATTGATTCTTTCTTATGCAGTATCTAGTCTGTTGCTAAGCTCTTAATGTAAGGATTTTTCTTCAATTCTAGAGTTTCCATTTGATGCTTTTTTTTTTCTTTATTTTTTTAAATTTTTTATTTTTTATAAACATATATTTTTATCCCCAGGGGTACAGGTCTGTGAATCACCAGGTTTATAGCAGAAATGTCCACAATAGCCAAACTATGGAAAGAACCTAGATGTCCATCAACAGATGAATGGATCAAGAAGATGTGGTATATATACACAATGGAATACTATGCAGCCATCAAAAGAAATGAAATCTTGCCATTTGCGACAACATGGATGGAACTAGAGTGTATCATGCTTAGCGAAATAAGTCAAGCAGAGAAAGACAGCTATCATATGATCTCCCTGGTATGAGGAAGTGGTGATGCAACATGGGGGCTTAAGTGGGTAGGAGAAGAATACATTTGATGCTTTTTTAAAAAGTTCCTTTTCTCTATTGGAATTTTCCATCCATCTTTTTCTTCCTTGTGTACATACTTTTCTCTCTTCTTTAATACATCTATACTAGAGATTTCAAAGTCCTGCCAGCTGATTGCATTATTCCAGTTAATGCGGGGTGGCTTCTCTTCCCTCCTTTTTTTCTCTCTTTCCCCATGGTTTTATACTGTTTTCTAGAGAGTTCTCTATGCCTTTCTAGCCAAACACAAGCCTTACCCTTCATTCCCTCCATTGCACAGAGAAAAATCTTATGGTTTTCATCCAGTGGGTAAAGAGGATCCATTTTGATTTAAGATTTTTCTACATTCAATTAGAATGAATGTAGCCAGTCTGTGGTTGTTCAAATGTCTATAGATTCCTCTTTACTTTGGCAGATACCCTCTGCCTTTCGCAGGCACAGTGTTCTACCAGCAGGTGCCTAGTCATGGACGATGGCCCAAGGGAAGAAGCAGCTGTTGGTCATTGCTCACCCAAGAAGTGAGCTGACTATGGACTTAGTGCTTTCATATCTGGTGCATTCACAGGTAGATGTCTGGAGTTTATTTTACCCATACTTCTCAGGTAGAATATACCCTTTGGTCATATTTTTGCAATATTTGTCATGGCGGTAGGATACGTGGCATGTGTGACCCTCTGTGCCAAGAGTTGGCCAACCACAGTTCAAACCTGGGCTACGTCTGGCCTGCAGCCTATTTCTGTTCAGCCAGTTAGCTAAGAATAGCTTTTTCAGTTTGTACAGGATGTTAAAGTAAGCATCCTCCCAAGAAGAATATGCAACAGATGACCCATGACTCGCAAACTCTATCATATTTACTACCTGACCTCTTACAGAAAAATGCTGTTGATCTCAATCTCTATTTCAATTGAAATGCTAACACTGTTTGCTTTGCTTTGTTTTGTTTGTATTCTGTGATCCAGCAGAACTGAGTTAATACAAACTTGCTGCCAGCGTTCTGGGAGCTAGTGAGGTGGAAAGCCAGGAATCTAAACATTCATAATATAAACTTGTAATCAACCTCTGTTTTCCAGATGAAGTCCTCGTTGTCAACTGATGTCTCCCAGGCCAGATCTCACTTGTTTGACTCACTCCGGAGAATGCACCTGCAGTAGTCAATCGTAAGAAGATTGCTAGCATTCTAACATTATTTTGTCTTAACCCTTTCTCTTTTTTCTTGTGGGATTTGCTTTTCTCTCCTTTATTCCATGCAATTACTATCCTGAGGCACGTGATCTTCTTTCTCTCTTTAACCAGGCACAGCCTCCACTCTCCATGGTGTTAATGCAGAGGAAACTTACATAGGCAGAAGCATTTGAAATCGGAACCAGAGTAGACTCGGTCACGACAGAGCTCTATTTCTTGTGCAGATATTTGTATAGGGAGTCATAAGTGAACTAAGAAGGTTGTAAACAAAACGTTTCTGGCAAAATGATAGTATAAACCACAACTTTGTTAAAATCAAGTGACATATGGTAATTATGCATTCCTTTGCTGGTTAATTTTATCCCAAACTGTGGATGATCACTACAATGAAGTCAAATTAAATTGTAGGCATTCATTCAGAGGTGTCTTTCTTCCAGTGAAAAAGAAATTGATCTGCTATGTTTTGTCCTAACTGTCCCTCCATGACAGTGGGCTAGACACTTAACTTTCTAAAGCTCACTGAATGGAAAAAAAAGAAAAAAACTAGTCTTTTATTTCATTACCTTAAAGGTCAATCCCAGATTTATAAATGTATCATCTGTTACAAGAAAATATGAACTTATTTAACTGTGTCAGCATAAAGAAATCACCTTTCTGCTTTGCCAATAGAACCATTGCTAAATTTTATATCTATGTAAGTATAAAAAATATTTTGGACATATATAAACCCTCTTTATACAGTTACATGGAAAAATAAATATCTGTCCATCAGTTATATTAATTCAGGCAATTTATGAAATGAAATCAACAAGAATCACAGAGATTCAAAATATCCATGACTCCTGATATCCTAATCCTATAACAATCCTCCGATGGCAGGATGATCAAGGTGGTTTTGTTTTGTTTTGTTTTCCCCTTTAAATAGTTTTTATGGTTGAAGTCAGTGGATAATCCCAGCAAACAAAACTACAAGTCCTACTAATGAGTTTTTAAATAAAGAAATGCCTGTTTAAATTTTGTCTGACAGAGTTACGTTGATGGGTAGTAGGTTTGTAAAGTTTTGAAATGAGGGAATAGAAGGAGGAAGGAAGTAATTCAAGGTCATGATTTCTCATTTGTAAAGTCCATTTATAATATTCTTTAGGGTAATTTGCTGATGACAGTAAAGCTTAAGGAGATAGATCAAGCCAATTCATTCACTACTCTATCTTCTTGGAGAGGATTAAGAGATGGTGGAGAAATTGGTCTGCAGAATTTCAAGCATCAGGGGACTGTTGCAGACTCAGCTGTGAACAGAACTAGCAAACCAAAATGACAAATCATTTGGCTGAATTATATCTTTCAGTCTCAGTAGGGTAATCATCGTCATCATCTCAGGAATAAATTTTTTTAAATCCATAATAATAATAGCAATAATAACAGTAATGATAATACAAATAGTAATTCCCTGACATGCATTCATCATTTGCCAGGTGCTAGCTTATTTTATAAGAGACTTTATTTCATTTCATCTTTGTCACAATCTTGAAGAAAAAATGTAATATTTCCCTGTCTTTTCAAGAAAATTGAGGTAAAGAGAAGTTATATAATTTGGTCATGAATTAGGAGGCAAAAATATGTTATAAACCCCATGGGTCTGATCTCAGGACAAAATTTTACTGTTATTTATAAGGGGATTGCCAAATTAAATGCTCTATTCCTTGTGTTTCTTTTCTGTAGAGAAATAGAAAATAATTTTTTTTTCTCTTAAGACTAAAGTTACTTCCTAACACCCAGTAATGTTACTGCAGAGACACAAAATAAGATAAGAAAAGGGGTCCCTGGGTGGCTCAGTTGGTTAACTTTCTGGCTCAGGTCGTGATCTCAGGGTGGTAAGATGGAGCCCCGCTTTGGGCTCTGTGCTCAGTGTGGAGTCTTCTTGCTTGAGATTCTTGCCCCCTCCCCTGATTTATTTTAGGGGCCCTAAAATAAATAAATAAATCTTTTAAAAAATAGGATAAGAAAGTAAGGTAATAAATAAAAGGGAAACTGGAGTATAAATTCAAAATCTTTCAAGAGGCATGGACACTGATTATTCAAACCATGGTGATTGGAACCATTTCTCCTTTGTGTCAAGTTGGCACACAAGCAAGTCATCCAACCCCTTTAAACTCCAGTTTCTTCATCTAGACTCCAGGTATTATAAAGACCAATGACATAAGATAGGTCAATAAACCTAACATAACACCTACATCAATGAGATGATGGTGATTGCGTTATCAATGCTAGGATTCGATTGCTCTCTCCAAGCCATTGGAGAAAAGCTATGGAAAATAATTGTGTGCCTTCTTTTGAAATGGGCTCCTGAAATGCCACCGAGTGGGTTGGAAGCATCTCTGGTCTTCAGAAGCATGGGTGAGATGGGGAGCAGCAGTAGCAGGAGCTTCTTAGAAATGCAGACATCCGGGGGGCCTGGGTGACTCAGTGGGTTAAAGCCTCTGCCTTCGGCTCAGGTCATGATCTCAGGGTCCTGGGATCAAGTCCCGCATAGGGCTCTCTGCTCAGCAGGGAGCCTGCTTCCCCCTCTCTCTCTGCCTGCCTCTCTGCCTACTTGTGATCTCTCTCTGTCTGTCAAATAAATAAGTAAAATCTTAAAAAAGAAAGAAAGAAAGAAAGAAAGAAAGAAAGAAAGAAAGAAAGAAAGAAAGAAAGAAAGAAAGAAAGAAAGAAAGGCAGACATTCTGGCCCTACCTCAGACCTGCCCACGTGGGATATCCAGGAATGCTTTCAGTGTTGACAAGCACTGGTTTATAGAAGCAGATAAGGAACGGATGTTGTGCGTAAGCCAGAAGAGGAAACAGTGAGAAGGCTTGATTTCTGCTTCAAAAAATTGGAGACCAAAAAATTAAAGATGTCCCCTCCATCCCCAACCATGTGTTTGATTATTGTGGTTTTGGCTTGGCCCATTCATTTGTTTGTTTAAGTAGTAGAAGCAAAAGAGCCACAGAAGAGGAGACTTCGTGAATGAGACACTCTACTAATGGAACTAGGTCCCGAAGGGCCTCTTGAACTCGGAAAGGAATGGGATGGAAAGCAAAGGTGTGCACCTAAGTCTGGGGTGTCAAAGGGGATCCAGTCCTTCCAAGACAGGGAAGAAGGGACACAGATGCACTTCATGGTGTGGACAGAGGGCAGGAAGTTGAAGAAGTTAGGGAGCAAAGAGCAAGATGTCAAGTGAGGCAAGTGAGTAGAGCCGGGCTTGGGGAAAGGGATGAAGGCTTGGAGGTTTGGAGGTTTGGAGGACAAGAGAGGAGGCTAACTGCAGATACATTGACCTGAAGAAATACTGACGCGGGTAGTGAGGACAAAGATATTTGCTACAGTGCTTCCGGGCCCTGAAAGAGGATGAGCCTAAGGGAGAAGACGTCTTACCAGGCTGTGGTGTATTTCAATTACATAAAGGAGAACTCCTTCTCTTGATCTTGAAAATGCAGGTCAGTTGGGATCAATGGCGTGGGGGCTCTAAAGTGTGCAGTTCACTGGGAAGAAGATGAATTACGGTGGGTTGCGGGGGGGTGAGGTTAAAACGAGCCTGATGATCATTTTTCACATTATGTATTATATCCGAATAAGGAACTGAATATAGGAAGGCAGAGCACTCTGGGTCCATGACTTATCACAAGAGCCATGAAAGTCATTTGGTTGAATATCCAGATAGTATGGAAATTCTGACTGTCATGTGCATTTGGTACAAACTAGTTTTGAAAAAGAGGGAGGGGGAAAGAGAGAATGAGAGAGAGAGAGAGAGAAGAGAACTAATTGCTTTCTGGGACAGCACTTCAGGGTCTAAGGTCGGAAGAGTACACCCTGAAAAGTATGGTTTTGTACAAATTGGGCTTCCATGTTCTAGGGACAGCTTGTTTTTTTTTTTTTGTTTGTTTGTTTGTTTGTTTTGCTGGCTCATAGTGTAGCTCTATTTTTAACTTTTTTTTTTTTTAGTTTTTTTAAAATTTTTTATAAACATATATTTTTATCCCCAGGGGTACAGGTCTGTGAATCGCCAGGTTTACACACTTCACAGCACTCACCATAGCACATACCCTCCCCAATGTCCATAACCCCACTCCCCTTCTCCCAACCCCCCTCCCCCCAGCAACCCTCAGTTTGTTTTGTGAGATTAAGAGCCACTTATGGTTTGTCTCCCTCCCAATTCCATCTTGTTTCATTTATTCTTCTCTTACCCCCAAACCCCCATGTTTCATCTCCACTTCCTCATATCAGGGAGATCATATGAAAGTTGTCTTTCTCCGCTTGGCTTATTTCGCTAAGCATGATACCCTCTAGTTCCATCCACGTCATTGCAAAAGGCAAGATTTCATTTCTTTTGATGGCTGCATAGTATTCCATTGTGTATATATACCACATCTTCTTTATCCATTCATCTGTTGATGGACATCTATGTTCTTTCCATAGTTTGGCTATTGTAGACATTGCTGCTATAAACATTCGGGTGCATGTGCCCCTTCGGATCACTCTAGGGACAGCTTGTTGAACTGACTCAGGCTAGCCATCCAATGAATACAGCCGCCCCGAAATCACAGTAGCATTTATGAAGGGCAGCCCCTCTCTCTTTGCAATTCCATCTGACTCCTTTTTGTGATGCAGCAATATTGGAATGCTCACTGAATCAAGCAGGAAACCAGCAGAAGAGAAGTAGATTAGTGGACAAATCTTCCTTCAGAATAGGAAAAGAGCCGGATGGAACCAACACATCCAAATAATAACAAAAAATAAAAGCAAAGAATCAAAACCTCACTTACCTGTTTACCTCAGGGTTTTCAAAGATGAGGCAGAATATATCAACCACAGAAGTTCCCTCTGACCAGGGAGACCAATTATCTCCTCTAGCTTACATTTCTATCAATTAGAGACTGTTTTGTTTGCTTGGTTTTTTGTCTGTTTGTTTTAAGATTTTTTATTTATTTATTTGACACACAGAGATCACAAGTAGACAGAGAGGCAGGCCGAGAGAGAGGGGGAAGCAGGCTTCCCGCTGAGCAGAGAGCCCAATGCGGGGCTTGATCCCAGGACCCTGGGATCATGACCTGAGCCAAAGGCAGAGACTTAATCCACTGAGCCACCCAGGCATCCCGAGACGTTTCGTTTTTAAAAGAAATGTTCCAACTGGCTGGATTTGAGGGAGTAGAAAATTAACCATCTTGTGGTACCTTTTTCTGATCAGATTATTTTCTCTTTTCTTCCTAATCCCTAGATGAATTATTCCAGATAGTTGTGTATATGTATGTGTGTGTATATGTGTATAATGTATATACTTTATTTGTGTGTGAGGTATACTTATATATTATATATAATGAGTATATGTTATATATAATATATTTCTATATATACATAACATAAATATTTTTATTTTTAAAATATTAATTTATCCAAAATTGAAAACCCTAAGAGAACAAGTAGATATTCAGTGCCAATCATGTTTTCTGTCTGCCAATGACTCTCAGTCTCCTATTTCCACACCTCAACCACAATCACTACTACAACGGTTTTATGTAAAAATCTACAGAGACTAGAGGCCTGTGCCACGGGTGCCCAGGTGGCTCAGTGGGTTAAGCCTGTGCCTTCAGTTCAGGTCATGATCTCAAGGTCCTGGGATCGAGCCCTAAATTGGGCTCTCTGCTCAGCAGGGAGCCTGATTCCCCCTCTCTCTCTGCCTGCCTCTCTGCCTACTTGTGATCTCCGTCTCTCTCTGTCAAATAAATAAATACATAAATCTTTAAAAAAATATATGGGTCTGTGCCAACGTGTGTATAACCTTTTTTTCATACAACTTGGATTATTGTACACATTCTCTTTCACTATCCATTTTCACTTTCTCTTGGAAGTCGGTCCATATGGAAACATACAGACCTTCCTTGTTCTTTTGTGACAGCCGTAGCTCTCTATTACTCCGCTGGATGGAACTACCAGTCTTTGTTCCCTGACCCCTTTCTTACTGCACTTAAATATCATTCTGGGCCCTTTACCTTCCAGGCAATGACACAGATACCTTCTTGCTCCTACATACCTGCATACCTCTAATCTATAATCAAGACCATAGGAATAAAATTCTTTATCAGAATATGCTCATGTAGAATTTGATGACTTTTCACAAATTGTGCTGGGGAAGGGTCTATATTCCCTCCATATACGTATGTGAAAGCATTTTTGCACATTCTCTTTGATCTTACACTTTCTGGTCTTTACTAACCTAATTTACTTAAAAATATATAGTTTTATTTTTAATCTTGAACATTTCATATTTAAATTTAATTTAATTTCTCTTTAAAGCTCTAGGAGCTATCTGTTCCTGTCCTTTGACAATATTTCCACTGGAATGTTTGGTTTCCCTGACCGACTTGGTGAAGTATTATGTCCTAAGAAAATCAGCTCTTTCCTTGTCGTGTTACAAAATGCATTGCCTATCACTTGACCTTGTTCGTATACTTCTTATTTTTTTTTTTTCCTTTCGGGCTAAAATGTTTAACTAGTCTTTCTAGAGTTTTCAAAGACAAGCCTCTATTACTAGATGAGGACACTGAGTGGGGGCATCTGTTTCAGGGTGTCTCTGACATACTTCTATGGCTTACCTCCATTTCTAGCGCCAAGCTTCTGCCATATTTTGAGAGTCAACCGACTTCCATCAAGGGAAGAGCCATCATCTTGCTCACTTGTCATAGAGTTTACATTTATATGGCTCACATTCCCAACTGGCTTAATTGCAAAAGGAAAGAGACTTCTAACACATTCTTCTCCAACTAGGGTTTTGGGACATGGTTCAATGAAACTATGATATATAATGTTGATGACTCACTGATTATGAAGACCTGACCTGAAATGAAAGCATATAGAATGGAAATGAAGGGTGCCTTTGAAGGAGAAGTAGTTGCCCATAAGCAGTGTTCAGAGGTTGATCAGATAAACGTACAAGGATAGAGGATTGATGCATCCAGAATGGCTCCAGTGGGGAGAGCGGAAGTTGGGCCGTCGTGGATATATTTCTGTGGAAAGTTGAGAAGCACAGATAGTGAGAAAGCCCAGAGGCACATTTTTCACATACAAATTTTATGTGCTCAATTATAGTTTCATTTTTATAAGCAGCTGATTCATATATCAAAAAGTTTTGAGGGGCGCCTGGGTGGCTCAGTAGGTTAAAGCCTCTGCCTTCGGCTCAGGTCATGATCCCAGGGTCCTGGGATCAAGCCCCGCATTGGGCTCTCTGCTCAGCAGGGAGCCTGCTTCCTCCTCCCTTTCTCCCTGCCTCTCTGCCTAGTTGTGATCTCTGTCTGTCAAATAAAAAAAAAAACAAAAAAAAACCCAAAAAGACCACATGTGAATTTAATAAATTATAAAAAAAAAAAAAAGTTTTGAGAACCGTCTAAGAGAAATTAACATTTAGCAGACCACGTAGCCTGCACTATAGGGACATACTATTTTGTAATAAGTTATAATAGCCATGCTTCAATAGTATTGAGATTCCTTATCTAATTGGATCAATTCATTAGGCCAAATGACGGTGCTCTGATGATTTGAAAGCCAGATATATTACTCTGTTGCCTCAGCAAAGTAGTTTCCACCAGATTTTGAGACCTGGGTACACAGACAAAGCAGTCTAGCCAGCTGCAGGGGACCCGTATTTCACCAACTTGATGTGAGTTCCTATTGTCTTGGACCCTCTATTCCTACAGAATTGTTTTGTGGCTAGGAAGAAATGTCATCTTAGCGAGGCTCTCAGAAGCCAGTATTGCTGGGAGAGTTGCCAGAGAATGAATGGGAAGCTAAGAATAGCAATCTGTAGGTTTGCTTTTAGGGCTTTGATACAGTACATCTCTGAAGGCAGTATGCCATTAGCTAGAACATTCAGCAAAGCACCTGGTACTAAGCCATTTGCCAGTAAAACTGATGAATAATGAATGGGCACGCACGTAACAATGAGCCAAGTGGGAGGCTTCTCCATGGCTTTAATCTGGCTAATGAGTTGGCATTAATGAAATTCAACAATGTAGGTATCTACAGGTTTCGGGGGTTGCCCATCCCCTGATTTTTTTTTTTTTCTTTAATCAAACATGTCACACGCGCTAGTCTACCTTGTGTACACTTCCACCCATCAGATGTTAAAATGACCCTTAATCTTTGCAGTTGGTGAATCTAATTTCTTGTCTCCGTGATTATCTATTATGGGCAACCAATGCATTTACAAGAAAGTATGCAAACATGGATGAGAGTCGCGGGATCCATTCGAAGACCTCAGTCAGTCATGGACCTACAATGGTTTCATTGAATATTATCTGAGTTATAACACTAATACGAGTCTGTTGAAAAATAATGCCATTTCTTGTGAGCTCAGATACTTGTGTGCTCTGCAGCATTGATGCAGGCAATCTCCTGATCAGAAAGAGGAAAAGGAAAGGAATCTCTTATGACTCTGATCTGTCGGCTCCTTAGTCATGCTTTCACTATTTAATTTTATTTCAAGGCATCTCTCAAAATGATCTCCTTGCCCATTTATTTTTTTTTAAGATTTTATTTATTCATTTGACCAACAGAGATCACAAGTAGGCAGAGAGGCAGGCAGAGAGAGAGAGAGAGGGAAAAGCAGATCCCCACCGAGCAGAATGCCCAATGCAGGACTTGATCCCAGGACCCTGAGATCATGACCTGAGCTGAAGGCAGAGACTTTAACCCACTGAGCCACCCAGGCGCCCCCTCCTTACCCATTTCATCTCAGATGGTGCCTAGTGCTGTGTACGATTAAATCATAAATGAGAACAGAGTTAGAGTTGTCAAAATTATGGGTACTATTCTATGTCGATCTCATCTATCCCGAAGACCCCCGGTCCTAAAGTACGTAGAGTGGAATTCCCATTTTATTCTGAGTGTCATGCTCCATTTCTCTTTCGATCTCAAAGTGTATCTGACAAAGGTGATGTTGCACATTATAAAATAAGATTTCTCAAACTCTGCCCATCTGTTAGTGATACAGGCAATCTAAGTGTCCTCAATGTAGAACGTATATACATTTCCTGCATTGCATATTCTTTCAAATATTTGCACTTGGCATTGCAAGGTGTCCCACTGTCATAACAGACAAGTCATTCATTAAGCTGTCAGCACCTTGCTACCCTGCTCCCAGAGAGGGCCCATTTCTGTGTTCTCTGTTTCTTGTTGGATAACCTATTCACTCATCATGAGCTAAGCAGTTACTCTCATAACGGGTGCAACTGAGTCGTTCATGTCAACGTATGTAAACCAAAGTTCTGCTTCTTCATTTCTAGCTGCCCAACACTTGACTGGTGGAGGGCACTAATGGGTTGGAAAACCAGCTTGCATTCATGAGAGTTAAGCTGGTGTCCCTATGATGCTGCTCTTGGCTGAGACATCTAAGGAAGGGGCATTAAAGGCAAAAAAGTAGAACAAACAAGTGACGGCAAAAAAAAAAAAAAAGTGATTAATTGTAAACATTGCTTGAAAACCTGAAAGGGAATCTAGAAAAGCAATTAGCTACCCAGACCTACACATTGTAACTATTTGGAACAGATTAAGTGGGAAATTACAAAAATATATTAAACCTAAAAGTAAAGCATCTGGAAGATGAAAAAAAAAAAGAAAAGAAAAGAAAATTAATTTCTGGAAAACTAGAACAAAGCTCTCCTGATTTTTAGCTTTGATTTTTGTTGTTTCCCTTTGAAGAGAGCTTGTCTTTATGAGAAATTTGATCATCACTGAAAAAAAATGGAGAAGATAATTTATTTTTTGCTCATTCAACGTCTTAGATTATGGTCCCTGAAAGATTCAAGTCCCTTTCCTTAACTCTCTTCTTGACCTTTTGCCTAATCCATGATTATTTATATTCCAGAGAGCAGAAAATGGGGAGGGGGGGGGAAAGGGGAAAATTAAATTGGCCAATTTACCTCCTAATTAACAACTTGATTCAAGTTTGACAGAAAGTAGATTAAATTCATTAACTTCAGTGAGATCCATGGAAAATCTGTAGTTTCCACTTAACCATGAACTCCCCAGATTCAGCTCTAATAGAGATGAAAAGATTGATGACAAGATATAAGAGACAAATGCTCTCTCACACCATCTTTCTAAGTTACAAAGGTTTGGGTCTGTTATTATGGGGTAGAGCTGTTGATGCATGATGTTATATAAGATTTCTTAGTCTGAGCTTTCTTTGGCAAAGGAATAGAAAAGACCAGGTGGTGGGTATTATAGAGGGCACGTGTTGCATGGAGCACTGGGTGTGGTGAAAAAATAATGAATACTGTTTTTCTGAAAATAAATAAATTGAAAAAATTTAAAAAAAAGAAAAAAAAGAAAAGAAAAAAAAGAAAAAGAAAAGACCACCTCCCTAATCAGTTAAGTCATTGCATATTTTATAGTGCATACTTTCTCGTACTCACTTGAAACTTGGTGCTTAGGGAAGTGAAATGTCCTTCTTCCCAGGAATATAAAAGAGGCTTGAGGAGAAAAAGCTAATATCCCCCCAAAACAAAAATATCAGATGGAACCATCCGCATTCCAGAAACACAAATGAAAACAGGGAGAGACTGAAATCAAATCCTTATGCTAATTTATCTAACTAGTATTGCTTTTCTGTAGAACAATACATCTAAAATATTATGGTCCACACTGGAATTGGATTTTTTTTGTCCACACTGTTTTCCAAGAGAAACCACTTTATTTGTTAGACCAGAATGAGACATGGTCCTATTATGTATTACTTCTACTTCATTTTTCTGTAACTTAAAGAAGCTTAGCTTCACATAGCCAGTGCCCACCATAAAGAAACCACTTCCCCGTGATTTGAAGATTCAATGATACTGACATAAATGACAGTCCAAGGCCTTAAGATAGGGAATACAGTAGGTTTTTGCAGTCTCTGTGTGTGTGGGTGTGTGTGTGTGTGTGCGCGCATTTGTGTGTGTGTGAAAAATGTTATTCTTTCTAAGCTATCTTGCTTTGAGTATTTTAGATTGAAAAGTGCATGCCTTTGATTTAACATGATTTTTTTTTTTTAAGATTTTATTTATTTGAGAGAGAGAGATTGAGTGAGCACAAGCAAGGTTGGGGGGAAAGGCAGAAGGACAAGGAAAGGGAGAAGCAGATTCCCTGCAGGTCATGGAACCCGACACGGGGCTCAATCCCAGGAACTGAGATCATGACCCAAGCCAAAGGCAGACATTTAACTGACAGAACCCCCAGGTAACCCAATTATGTTACTATTCTTATTTCTTCATCTGTATTGTCAGAAATACAGTGTGGAAGCAGCACCTGGGGGAGCCAAGACTTTGGGATAACTTTTTCCATAGGAATGGTGGTCAAAAATTATTTTTTCTTCTAACATTGAATCCACATTGAATCATTTCTTCCAGGAGCTGTAGCCTCTATCAACAGATTCCAAGCAGAAACTAATGCAAGTAATATGATGGTTTACAAGCCTGTTGGTCAGTCAGCCGCTTGTTCTCGGTGACCAAACCTTATAATTATGGTGACTACACAGTATAGATTTCCCAACACATTCCAGCTTCAGATATCCTCCCCTATTGTTCCGAGAAATACACGTATGGTTGCCCAAGTATAAAAATGGTTTTTCTTTTGGTTTGGAAACTATGACCCCTGTGTCAAAAAAAAAAAAAAAAAAGTTTGAATACCAAAGTACTATCTAAAATACTTCCAAAGCTGTGAAAATTAGGATAATTCCCAGAATAACACACACCAAAGTATAAGAATTAAAGTAATAGTTCAGACAAGGTGATTAATGAGAGTAAAGGTTCAGATAGGAGACAAACTTTAAATATAATTATTACCAAAGGGACAGACAAACACAATTCTAAGTGAGAATCCAAAGTGTGAAGATACAGAAAAATGGATCAGCAATTTGGGTGGAGGGGAGTGTATGTGAGAGAACAGATTAGTGTATTAACCTTACCTAATAGGGATCTCGTGAAGATGCTCTCACAAGACAATGTAATAAACCTGGCATTCACAGAGAAACTATTAACGAAATAGTTAATAGGGAAACACATGAATGGACTTCTCAAAACTCCAAAACTCTTACAATCACTTTTATTACCAGTAGACAATCACGATTAGACCCTTTCAGAAATAAATCTGTTAGATCCTGTCCAAGTCGGTTACAGAGATGGAGTTCTACTAACTGGCTGTATATGTCACAATAGGTATAAAAAAGGAGTTCGCCATAAAACCGAACCAAGTCAGTAACAAGTTGGAGTTTATTTTCTAATCAGTCAAACTGGCTGGTTGTTATTGTTTTCATTTTGATGACAATGTTACTTTTAGTCTGTGATGCTATATGCCATTGCTTTTTAAAATACAGGTAAATTACTCACTGAATTTAATCAGACTCCTCAATTTGTTAGCATTTGTTTGCATCCCTGCAAATGGCCCCATGTCTGAGTCGGATTTAACAAATACATACCTTTGAGAGGTAGGTACATCGATTTTCCCAGGTGATTTGTTTGCCACTGGAGAAATACTGGTAACCAGGACCACCAAGTAATCTGTTCAACACGCAGGACTCCACACTCTATCACTTATTTAGATGAACAGGTTGGAACTATTAGGGTGTTAGCTTTTCCTTTAAACAATTTAGGAACACATCTTACAAATGGGTTTTTTTTGTGCATAAAGTTGTCCCTTCATGAGTAGTTTGATAAGTGGGGAGGGGGGAGTCAGAATAAAGAGCATTCCAAAGAAACATGTCAAATAATATTTTGCAAATTTAAAATTTCATAAAATATAACTTATTCATAAATAACAGCCAACCACACACAAAATGATTCCCTGGTTAGTGACAGATTTAGGAAATAAAAACTGCACAAGTTCAAAATACCTATTTTCAAATTTTATTTTTCAGCCAGGAAGAAATATCTTTCCATCTCTTATTGACTCAAACTCTACTTCCAAAAACAAAATAAACAAAAAAAAAAAAAAGAAAGAAAGAAAAGAAAAAAAACATAATACAGACATATGCAAATATTAAATAATATTCCTTATGTTATAAGAGTCTTATATCTACAATATTTAAACTTCTTAAACAAAAATAATACCCAACTATCACCATTTAGATCTTAGAATTTGTTTTCATTTGGAGGTCACAAGTCACTTACTACCCCCCCTCCAAAAAAAAACCTCTATGAGAAGGTAACCTGTCTTCTGGAAACCTTAGAATTCTTAGTTTAAAATTCGATGTGCTTCTTATTCAATAACATACCATGTTTACTTAAGGAGGAGTTATTCTTGGATAATGTTCACATTGCAATTTTTAGGTTGAATGAAAGCAAGAGCCAAATAAACTTGGCAATTAGGTGAACAAAATTTCTGGTTTAAAAATGGCCTTTGTCTCGAAGCGCTGTACAAAGCTTCTTCCAAGTTCCCACTAAAAGAACTATGTAAAGACAGAAAAGATGCAAATTTATGACCTTATAAACTAAGATTGACAGGACAACCCAAGGCCTGGATCTGGAAGGAATTTTCAATAATTGGAAGTCAGGCAGAGTTGAGTCTATTAACCAATCAGTGCCCTTGTGTGTGTCATCGCGTGAAACAGATCAGCCTTGACAGAATAAGAGATGCTGGAGAGATAGCGAACCTGATCCACAGCCCCCCAGGCTCAGGCAGAGAAGCAGGACCTATACGGACCATGAATGACTATAGCTGATGCTCTTCTCTCGTCCCTCCTTCCTCAGCCCAATCATCGTGTATGTTCTCCTAGAAACAGAAACTCCAAAACTACATGTATAATAAGAGAGAGGGAGCAAGGGAAGCGTGGGCTGACAGTGAAATGTTAAACCCCTGGGTAGCATACACCCCACAAATAAAGTTCAGGAGAAGGCACAGCACAAGGTGGATTGTAATTGTTCACAGAGATGTTAGGAGTTCTGGACATCTCCCAGGTCTCCAGCTATATCCCTGAGGTTAAATTTTGTTCAGCAAACAGATGACAAGCAAAGGGTCGGCCCATTCAGTCAAAGTGTTGAGTCTGGATACATTCTTGTTCATCTGATGAAAGTAATGATAATAATAAAAGTTACAAAGAAGTTACCATGGGACCAGGTACTATGCCTCCCAGTAAGAGATAGTTAATCACTAATCTTCATAAAACTCAGGGAGGTGGGTACAAAAATCCCCATTCTCCTGAATTTAATTATATGATGGCAAGTAGTGAAGCTATGATTTAAACTCAGGCAGCCCAACTATGAAGGTCTTATACCATGATTTTAAACAAGTAAAGATGTAAGAAACATGTTTTTAAGGATGCCTGGATGGCTTAGTCAGTTAAGCATCTGCCTTTGGTTCAGGTCATGATCTCAGGGTCTTCAGCAGGAAGCATGCTTCTCCCTCTCCCACTCTCCCTGATTGAATTCCCTCTCTCTCACACTCACTCTCTCTTTCTGAAATAAATAAATAAAACTTTTTAAAAATATTTTTTTAAAAAAAGTATGAATACTGTAGGATGAAATAAAAGAAATATCACCCTGAAAATTTTAGGAAGACCATGTGTCTGAAAATGATCTAGTAAAGGAACCATGATAATAGGGGGGAAAAAAAACAAACAAAAACAAAAACTAGAAAATGTTTAACATCCTGAAGAGGGTCCAAGAAGACATGCCCTTTCTGAAAAAAGAATAGAAAGGCAAAAAGAGAGAGTTGGTTGGGTTAAGTGATAAATGGATGAGATAAATAAAGATACAAAAGTAACAGATGCTTACATTGGTGATACCAATTCAGGACCTCCCTGTAGCCCCTCCCTTCAAAATGTGACTCTGAAGTTCTTCCAAGAGGAAGAGTCTATTTCATTAGCCAAGAAATGGGGCTGGACTTGAGACATATTTTAACCAATAGAATGCTCAGAAACAGTATAATGCTAGTTCTGAAACTAGACCTCAAGAGGTTTTGTGTGCTTTTTCTCTCTCTGTTAGACCCTTCCATCTGTCCTGAGCATTAGCACAGGTACTCTGCTGGAAGTTGACGGGCAACATGGGGAGGCGAGGGGTGAGCCCATCCCAGACAAGCGAGCTCACAGCCAACTTGCCAGCTGACAGCAGCTGTGCGAATAAGCCCAGGTGACATCAGCCAAACCTGGCCCAGAGCCACAGAACCGACCACCTGACTCCTGCACACACAGGAAGCATGTCACTTCTCTTTTAGGCTCTATGCATTGGATTAGTTTGTCATTTAGCAATAAACATGTACCTGGGAAAATATAAAAGTAGAATGTACCAGAGATAACCACGACACTCTCTACCAATTACTTCCTTCATTTTCTATGCTCCCTTAAAAAAAAAAAAAAATATATATATATATATATATATATATATATATATGTATGTGTATATATATAATTAAAAATATATATATATAATTATATATATTTTATATATATATGTATACACACACTATATCTATCTATCTATATAGATAGATAGATATCTATATATATATATATATATATATAAACTTTTTTTTCTGAACAGCTTCCATTCCAATTTCTTTTGAAGGGGCATTAGGCACCCATAACTCCTTTGAACCCAGAAATCTAGAAATCTAGCCCAAGTTAGACCCATGAGATTCTCTCTTTTTTTTTTTTTTAAAGATTTTATTTATTTATCTGTCAGAGAGAGAGTGAGTGAGAGTGAGCACAGGCAGAGTCAGAGGGAGAAGCAGGCTCCCTGCGGAGCAAGGAGCCCGATGTGGGACTCGATCCCAGGACGCTGGGATGATGACCTGAGCTGAAGGCAGCTGCTTAACCAACTGAGCCACCCAGGCGTCCAAGATTCTCTTTTATGAGAATTTAAAATTAGCTTTCGAAGACTCTAACCGGCATCTGAGAGGAAGCCGTTCTGAGGACAAAAATAAAATCAATACACAAAATGAAGCAGTGGAAAAAGCCTGTAAGTCCCCAGAGAGAGAAATAGGGAAAACTGTTTATGTTGCACGTCCTCTCCTTGAGGCCCACAAGATGTTTATATCCTTGTTTCCTTTCTGTCCACTATGAAATGTTTCCATTTTGTGTGTCCATGAGGGTAGCCTGCCCATTCTTCAAGACATTGCCGCATTGCTAAGTATTTCCATGGTTTTCAATAAGATGAATGGCCATTTCCATAGGATGGAGTACTCTTATTTATTGAAAGAAGATAAAACCAATTTTTAGGAACAACCATGTAGAACTATTGTAAGGTACAAAGGGCTTTAGCTTTTCTGGTTTTTATTATCCGGTAACTCTCCTTTATCTAGTTGTTTGTTATGAAAGGTAATAAAAAAATATAGAGAAATATATAAAAAATATAAATATATAAAAAATATAGAGAAAATATAGAGAAACTTAGTCTTTTCTTCCATTTTGGTGATGTTGCATGTGTGTTTACATATGAAGAGTGGAACGGGGGGGGGACTGATACACTGACTGAGAAACATCAGCCTTCTGTTATACAAAGAACATTGTAAAATAACGGGAATTTCATCTCCACCTCCTTCCAGTGGGCCCTGCTGTGCAGAACCTATTCTGTTTCTCCCAGTGTTCTGGAGTGTTCTTCCCATCAAGTAGAGTTAAGACCTCCACAGCAGGACCCACTGGAAGGAGATGGATGTGGAGATGGAATTCGTGGTATTTCCTACTACATTTTGCATGAGTCTTTTCTGCAGGGGTGTAAGGTGTCAAACAAGGAGATTTTGGAAACCATTTCCCTTCTCCTTTTTCATGTGCTCAAATAACTATTGAAAAAAATACTGTTTTGAAGGGCCTTCACATTCAAATCAAATCCACTGGAAAACTCTGTGCGTCTCCACTTTGTTTTATCTTAAATTTTGAGTCTAAGGTGAATTTCCTAGAAGGGTTGTCGTTTTGCTATATTTCCTCTTCTGTGCCTTTTGAAAAATGATATGTGAGACTTTATTAAATCCAAGTGAACATAATAGCAAATCCAAAGAGATCAGGATGCTGATACCAAAGATGCCTAAATGATTTTTTTCATTCCTTGACTGAAAAGGAGAGAGATGAGGGAGAAGAAAATTCCCCTGTGGACACTTTATTCCTCTTCTTTTATCTTTTGTCACTTATGTGCATTAACTTACCACTGGTTCTTTGCATAGGTCATCTGTTCTCCTCCCCATTTCCACTCATAGAAGCAGTTCTTAATACTGGTCCTGGAAGTAGCAGCCTAGAGTCTGAAGGCATCTTAGATGATGGTCCAGCCACCTAATTACACTGATTCAAAACAAACAAACAACAGCAACAAAGCAACAGCAACAACAAAATGAACTCCCAGAAGACTGAACTGCATTACGTGTTGTCATAGACATCAATCCTAAATTTAAATACCAGTCCTAAATACAAATAAATCACATGGTCAGAAAAATAAAATTAAGTTAAAGAAAACAAAGAAAGAAAAAGATGAAGAGGAAAAAAATAACATACAGATCTTAAACTCTGAGTTTTCTGGCTTAAAGGTGACAAATTGAAACATTCGTTGACAGCTGGGTGATTCTATAGGGAAGGGTTTGGGTTTTTGACATACAGAGGAGCCAAGGGAAGGCAAGGAATGAGTGGTAAGGCTGGAGCCAGACCAGACATTCTACTAAAGCTTTGTACTCTCTCTGCCTCGTGCTTGCACGTGCTCAGTAAATATTTATTTTTTGACCAAATCCTTCTGTAGATCCCCTTAGAGGGAGTGGAGACAACACAGTTTTCTACAGATACGTCCAGATATATACCCCAGCTCCCTAAAAAGTATAAATATCATATTTTTTAGTTTAATGATCGTATGTATTTAATGGAGTTTTTGAATACAGATGATGTATGTAAAGAACTGGAGTATAACAGAGCAAGGGTCAAAGGCTTATTATTATTACTGGTGGTGGAAGTAGTGGCTGCTAACTGGGTGAGCTAGCAGGAGAAGTTCTGGGAGCAACAGAATGTTAACTCTTACAAATTTGGGCAAAGAGGTGGGGGGAAGTGGAAGGGATTCAAGAATAAGAAGTTAATTTGAGGGGGGTCTGGGTGGCTCAGTGGGTTAAGCCTCTGCCTTCAGCTCAGGTCATGATCTCAGGGTCCTGGGATCAATTCCCATATCAGATTCTCTGCTCAGCGGGGAGCCTACTTCCCCACCTCTCTCTGCCTGCCTCTCTACCTACTTGTGATCTCTTTCTCTGAGTCAAATAAGTAAAATAAAATAAAATAAAATTTTAAAAAAGAAGTTAATTTGAGAACATAGCAACTCCTTGCATCAGGAAGTGGAGTTTATCTTACCTTTCCCTTAATTTGCTTGGTGAATTTTTTGGCCTGAAATAACGTGCCTGAAGTAAAGCTGTATGAATTCCAAACCCCAGGTCTTCACAGGATAGACCACTTGGGCCATTTCTGTGTGGAACCCTGAAACCACAATAAGGTGAATAAGTTAAGTGAAGTCTAACGGGTGATGAGAGGTTGGCTGGAATAAAACCAAGGAAGCTCAGCTTAGAAATCTGTGACCAACGCCATCTTGGAACTCCCAGCCTTAGCCTAACCATGAACGACTGTAGTCACATGAGGGATCCCAGGAACGGTCAGCAGAAGAACTCTCCCTGTTGTTAAAGCACAGAGTCATAAAAAACAACAAATACTCTTCAAAGCCACTCAGTTTTGAGCTGGTCTGTTAAACCGCAACTAATAACTGAAATAAAAATTGGGAGCGATGCAACATGGGGGCTTAAGTGGGTAGAAGAAGAATCAATGAAACAAGATGGAATTGGGAGGGAGACAAACCATAAGTGACTCTTAATCTCACAAAACAAACTGAGGGTTGCTGGAGGGAGGGGGGGTGGGATTATGGACATTGGGGAGGGTGTGTGCTTTGGTGAGTGCTGTGATGTGTGTAAACCTGGTGATTCACAGACCTGTACCCCTGGGGATAAAAATATATGTTTATAAAAAATAAAAAATTAAAAAAAAAAAATTGGGAGCGAGTTGCTGCCATTACAAAGACCTAAAATATTTGGCATCATCTTTGGTCTCAGGTGCCTACTGTCATCCTTTGTCCTCTGACATTTATAAGGCACTAGATGGGCTGTACTGCAGATTCTTCTATTAAGAAAACACTGTCTTTATAGACAAGGTTATTTATTAGGTTATCAAGAAGATCTAGCTAAGATGCAGCACAAAATCATGGCTGTGGGAGACTCACAAACAAGTCTATGATGACGTAAAGAAAAGAAAAGAGGGCTAATGGGAAACTTCATGAAGGACCAGACAATTGGGTTAGACTCACAGAACAGTGGGGACTGTAACAGAGATGGCGTTGATGAGCTTTCCAGCCGGACGGACATCCCCAACAAAGGCAGGGACGTGAAAAAGCACAGAGGAGGTTCTGGGGCAATTGAGTAGTGCAGGTTGACAGGTGTATGATGTGCAGGACAAGAGGCAGACTTGAGGGAGGAGGAACTTAGCTTGGAGGCAGAGTGCCAGGCCTCGAGGTCAGGCTAAGTAGACTGGGTGCTTAGAAGGGTGCCAGGAAGTGGGTCGGCCTGATTTAGTGACTAGCACTTCAAGGAGCTTGATCCAAAATAGTTCAGGACCCTCTGTGTATAATTATCAAATTCTCCTGACCTGTTTGGATTCAAGATATTGGATGATGGATTATGTGTACTCGCCCTTACACTATTTCAGAGAAAAAAGTATTCTGGAATAATAAATGTTTTTTTCTCTAAAACAATGCTAGACAACGTAAATTATGCCACAGGCTTAGATAACCACAGGATTTTTTTTTTTTTAATTCCCAGAGATGTCCTATAGGTATCTATCCCAAACTAAGCATATATATATACACATACGCACACATATATATACACATATACACACAGAATGTGAGGGAAAAAAATGAAGGAATACTTTAGAGCCTTAATTATGCCAATATCATTCTCTGACATAATTGTCTGATTTTTTAAAATCATGTTGTCTGAATTTACTTGCTGCTTAGATCAAACCACCGTTATTTCTTATTCAAAATGGACTAAACGTGTAATTTGATATAATCAGTGTGTTCACCCGTCTCCTCTATCATCAGATAGCATCTTGTTTGTTGATGGTTCTGCTAACAGATTTTATACTTAAAAATACACAACCTAAAGCAAAACAGATGATCTCATCCCCTATATAGGGATATCAGATAATTAAACATAATTAAAGGTTAGATGTATCAGTAAGAGGGACAAACAATCTCCGTGGGGCTCAGAGTGTGCTATAACCTAATACTAGGTTGACCTTAGAAATTAACATGATTACAGTAAGAGCCAGCACATATCCCTTGTGTAATTAGTGGTGTATTATCTAATAAGTGATTTAATCTAACATACATTCAGATGCCACCATGAATGGGACTCCCGTGGTCCTTTGTGACATGGTATGCTAGAATGCAATATTCCTTTAAAATCTCCCAAATAAAAGAGGCAAACAGCAGCTTGAGGCCAGACAAGAAGCCTGTGAAACTTCAGACAGTTTTCATCACAGCTGGCCAGGCCTGGGAAGTTTCAGACAAAGGACTTCCGCCTTTATCTGGCCCTTATTCTGATGTCTCATTCAGCTGAAGATAAAAGGAAAGATGTGCTTTGAAATTTAACCATTAGGAAGGCAAGGAAATCAACATGCAAATATCACCCATACATGAATTCGAGATGAATTCTACATTTGTCATTGCAAACTTAGAACTCAGTATTTTTTACTCCCAAAGCAGTAGGATAAAAACTGGGAATGAAATATGAGGGCCGGGTTTAGTTCAGTTGGAGCTCCTTAACGTATACATCTCATTCGCAAAGAGCACAGCTGATGCTTGAGCAATGCAGGGTCCAACCCCCGCACAGTCCATAATCCGTGTATAACTTTTGACTCCCCCAAAACTGAATAGCCTACTGCTGACTGAAGACTAACTGATAACATAAACAGTCGATCGGCATCTATTTTGTACACGCATTTTATACACTGCGCTCTTACAATAGAGCAAGCTCAAGGAAAGAGTCACGAAGGAAATCATAAGGAAGAGAAAATGCATTTACAGTGCTGTAGTGTAAAAACTCCACGTAGAGATGGACCTACACAGTTCAAACCTGCTTCAAGGATCAAGGAGAGAGAGAGACAAACATGTGGGGGACGGGCGACATGGAAAGACTGAGAAGAGAGGAAATGAAAAACAAGAATCTGATATTATGATACCCTTTAACTTAGGCAATCAAGAAGGCTAGGAGTCTCTATGTGTGTGTTTGCAAAAATCCTAGCAATTTCTATCGGGAAAATGAGCTCATTTCTTGGGAAGAGTGCAGGACAATTCTAAAGAATCTCGTGTACCTATAGAAGATCGGAGTGACCCAAGAGGTATGGACAGAGTCGAGATGTGCTCTAAACATTCCTGTGGGGAGAGATGTGCGAACTGCAAAATTCGCACTGGCCCCATTTTCAAACTAAGAATAATTGCGTGTATATCTTCTGTATAGTTTCTCATCTCCTGATTCAGAACTAATTTTCTGAAGGGATTCTGAATAGTTTGTGGAATTTTTATGAGAATTTTACATTGGTTCCTGTATTTTTCCTATAAGAAACTCCAAAGAAAATGGATTTATCACCCCCACCCCCAACTCTCAACACACAAAGTCATAGCAGAATGAAGAAGTGATTAAGGGTCAGTTAAGGATCTGAAGAAGTTTGCTTTAGATCAGAAGATTCCGCACCGGGCAAGGCCATGATGGTTATGTCAAAATAATTAGAAGACTCTTATATAAAAGATGACCTTTACTTGATCTAAGGCCAAACTAAGAACAATATTTTAAGTGAAGAAAAATATGTTGCTGTAATTTAATTTAACTCAGCCAAAAAAGGCAAGGAAGCTGGAAAATTATCTCCTGGATTCATTTTTTTGGACAAGTACACATTGGGAATACAAGGAAAGTTAAGATATAATTTCTGCTTTATGGACTAACATATTCTTGAAAGGCAAAGAGAATTAAAAGTATAGTATATTATGGTGAGTACTTTAGGACGAGCTCAGAAATGAGTCACTTAAATCCATTCAAGATAAGTGTATGTTGAAGAGGGAGGTGTTCTGGAATACTTCCAGAATAGATAACATTTCAGTTGAATTTTGAAAGGAAAGTCAAAGATAGCCTTAGTTGAAAAAAATATTCTATGACTATTTTAGAAAGAATTTGTTAGTTCAGGCATTAAATCAAATGGTATTTAAACTCAATCCATTTGTGAATTACGTGATCTTAGATGCCAATCCAAGTTAATGATTGAAAAGTTTTGACCTTATGTCACGTATAAAAATTAAGTCAGAATAAATCAAAGACTTAAATGTTGAAAAAGCTTTATGACATTAGATTAGCAGTGATTTCTTAATTATGGCACCAAAAGCACAGGCAAGAAAAGAAAAATTAGGTAAATTGGATTACATCAAAATTGTAAACTTTCATGTGTTAATAGGCACAATCAACAGAGTTAAGAGACCATAGAATGGGTAGGTAAATATTTATAAATCAAATATCTAATAAGGTTTTAATATCTAGATTATATTAAAGAATTTATATTGCTCAATAACAAAAATGAACCAAAAAAAAAAAAAAACTAAAAAATGGGCAAAGGGCTTCTACAGACATTTCTCCAAAGAAGATATGCAAATGACCCAAGAGCACATGAAAAAATACTCTGCATTTAGTGAAATGTGAGTCAAAACCATGAGATACCACCTCACACCTTTGAGGATGGCTGTCCTAAAATCAAACAGGAAATAACTAGTGTTGGGGCTCCTGGGTGGCTCAGTGGGTTAAGCCTCTGCCTTCAGCTCAGGTTATGATATCAGGGTCCTGGGATCAAGTCCCTCATCGGGCTCTCTGCTCAGCAGGGAGCCTGCTTCCTCCTCTCTCTCTCTCTGCCTCTCTGCCTACTTTGTGATCTCTCTCTGTCAAATGAATAAATAAATAAAAGAAAAGGAAATAACTAGTGTTGGAGAAGATGCAGAGAAGTTGGAGACTTGTACCTTTGGTGGTGATGTAAAATGACGTGGTTACTGTAGAAAACAGCATTGCAGTTCCTCAAAAGAATTTGAATAAATAGAATTACTACCTGATCTAGCAACTCATCTTTAGGGGAGCTACACAGAAGAACTGGAAGCAGGAACTTGGCTAGATGTTTATAGACCCATGCTCATGGTAGCATTATCTGCAACAGCCAAAAATGTAGCAACAAATCATGTGCCCATCAATGGATGAACTGATAGGTGAAAGGTGGTGTTTACATACAAGGGAACACTATTCAGCCTTAAAAATGAAGTTAATTTTGTTTAAAAAAAAAAAAAAAAGGGATGTTAATCCTGACATCTGCTACAACCTGAATAAAATTTGGAGACATTATAGTAAACAGAATAAGCTAGTCACAAAAGGATGAATATTATTTTATCCCCCTTGTATGAGGTACCTAGTGTAGTCAAATTCACAGACAGAAAGTAGAGTGGTGGTTGCCAGAGGCATAGGAGAACGAGGAATGGGGAGTTACTCTTTGATGGCTACAAAGTTTCAATATCTCAAGATGAAAACAGTTCTGTGGGTTGTGATGACAGTACCACAGCGATGTGCAGATACTTGGGGGTGTCCGGGTGGCCCAGGTGGTTAAGTGTCTTGGTGTCAGCTGAGGTCATGATCTCAGGGTTATAGTATCATGACCCGAGCCAAAGACAGATGCTTAACGACTGAGCCACCCAGGTGCCCCACAGCTCGGGTCTTGATCCCGGAGTCCTACGATCAAGCCCTGCATCAGGCTCCCTGCTTGGTGGGGAGTCTGCTTCTGTCTCTGCTCTTCACCCGATTCATGCTATCTCTCTCACTCTCACCCTCTTCCAAATAAAGAAATAAAATCTTAAAAAAAAGAAAAGAAATGGTGAAGATGGTAAATTTTATGTTATGTGTACTTCACAATTTTAAAAAAATTTGAAAGTACTTACATTTAAAATACAATAAATTGATGTGTTTTTCTCTGAAAACTTGAGACTATTTTTCTCATTTCTTAGAATCAGGAAATATACTATATATTTACATTCATGTATACATACATATTACATATATATTATATACCTTATATATGTAATATATAGTATATGCATATATAATGTGTATGTATGTTAAATATAATATATATTATATATAGCTATGTATATATGAAAGTAGAAACCATTCTACAATATAACTTACAGCTAAAATCTACAGTGATCCTTTTCTTTTTACAATGCTCCTTTTCATAGGTTTCTGGTTTTTTTCCACTTAGTTAACTTCCCCAACAGCACTGTTTGTGGACAAGAAATTCAGTCCTTAATGGCAGTATTGTCTTCATAGAAGCACCTTTACTGTTACCTCCCTAAACCCCAAAGTATTTCAAAGTGATTTAGGGAGGAGAAAGGGATCGTCTTCATATATATATTCCACCCGGGGCTTCAGAATCCAAGAAGCAAATCAAGCTCAGTTATTAACCCTTTATGGCACAAACCCTTGTTACCATCACAACAGATCTAGTTCATCGTACAGAGCCCAGTAACTGCGCTAAGTACTTTGCATGCATTACCTTATTTAATTACAAGGGTCCTCTTTTTTATGTGTTCTAAGAAGAGTATTTTAAACATATTATACACCTTTAATACCTTGGTATGAAAAACAAATAAATAAATCAACTCTCTCTGTTTCCTTCCAAAGAGGAAGGTAGAAACTCTAGACTGCACATTAGTCAAGGTCACTCTAGGACTACATCATCCTAGCTTTAGCAGTACTTAATAAAGTCAAACTCCTTTTAAGGAAATGAATTATAATTTATCTCAGCTCAGATGTTTTGGGAACTGATAGAAAACCTGACTATGGTTGACAAAAGCAATAAAAAAAGCAAACAAACAACAGCAAAAAAAAAAACCCAACAGGTGTATTTAAGTTTTTATGCAATGAATATCTTATCACAGTAATCTTAGCATATGTGAAACCTCTAGCCAAGAGACAACAGAAAAATTACTGAAAAGCATCATGTCTATATTAAGATTGGTAATGTAAGGAATAAACCTTCCACTATCCTTTTGAGGACTGCTGTGCTTATATTGCTTATTGGCTACTCAACACATGAAACAATGTTTAAATAAAATGATGAATGAAATAACAAAGGAGAATTCCATCAGTGGCTAGCTGGCTATAATCCGATGAAATTACACTGTTTATTTTCAAGTAATCTAACCAGACAATGGAGAGAGGGGACAAGGGACCAATTACATTGAGCGTTGAAATATTCTCAGTAAATACTTATATTTACCTACACCTATATCCTGGTGACGAGAGGTGAAGTCTAATTTGTCTACTAAAATGGTGGGAAATTTCTCACTGAACAACTATGATGGCTTAGGATTTATGCAATAGATTCTGATATAAAACAATTGTAATAAATGAGCAAATTAGCTTGTTAAGGATTATAGCTTTATGGTATCACACAGCAGAAGTTCTCAGCATTGAGCATTATTATTTTGAAGTCCTTTTTAGGCTAAGTGTTCAAAATGTGCTTCTTTAACACAAACAACTTCTCCAATTTGAAAATTATACAACTTTATATCACAGGCATAACTGAATTTAAATCAAAATTTCTCTGCCTGATTTTTTTTTTAAATACACAGAACTCAGAAAATGATGATAGGTATTTCTTCATTGCGGCAGAAATGGCTTATGACCCCAATTTATAGTGCAGAGTTATCAGTGGGAGCAACTGTGCAGCCAAGAACTGTATTTTTCAGCTGCACTTGCATCTGGGTAAAGTCAAATGGCTATTTCCCACCAAAGAGATGGGAGCAAAATGGTGGATGTCACTTTGGGGATGACGTTGCTAAGTAGTGGGCATGCATTCTCTTGGTTCTCTTTCCCTGTTCCATAGTTGTATGTTGAAGCCCATAGTAATTTTGTAAGGTATCTTTTTTTTTTAAATTATTTTTTATTTTCAGCATAACAGTATTCATTATTTTTGCACCACACCCAGTGCTCCATGCAATCCGTGCCCTCCATAATACCCACCACCTGGTACCCCAACCTCCCAGCCCCTACCCCTTCAAAACCCTCAGATTGTTTTTTAGAGTCCATAGTCTCTCATGGTTCACCTCCCCTTCCAATTTCCTCCAACTCCTTTCTCCTCTCTATCTCCCCATGTCCTCCATGATATTTGTTATGCTCCACAAATAAGTGAAACCATATGATAATTGACTCTCTGTGCTTGACTTATTTCACTCAGCATAATCTCTTCCAGTCCCGTCCATGTTGCTACAAAATTTGGGTATTCATCCTTTCTGATGGAGGCATAGTACTCCATAGTGTATATGGACCACATCTTCCTTATCCATTCGTCCATTGAAAGGCATCTTGGTTCTTTCCACAGTTTGGCGACCGTGGCCATTGCTGCTATAAACATTGGGGTATAGATGGCTCTTCTTTTCACTACATCTGTATCTTTGGGGTAAATACCCAGTAGTGCAATAGCAGTCATAGGGAAGGTATCTTTTGACAATGTTAGAGTCTCTATCAATTTGTTTCCTTGAAAGGCTAAGGTAAGAATAGCTCCTCAAACCTAGCCCTACCCCTCTCTACGCTGATTGAACTTTACATGAGCCAGTATCAAACTTCTCCTGCTTTAGGGCACTAAGTAATTGATATTAATTTGTTATTTTTTTGTTTTGTTTTGTTTTTGTCTTTCAGTAAGCTTTTTACCCAGTGTGGGGCTTGAACTCACAACCCCGAGATTAAAGGTCCCATGCTCTCTACCTATGGAGCCTACCAGGTGCCCAATTAGCATAAATTTAAATGATAATCTTACATCTAATCAAAAGTCTGCTAATTCTATCTCTTTGATATGTACTAAATCTGCTTTTTATTTTCATATGCCCTGCTAGCGTTTTAGAATAAACCACCATCATTTGAAAGGGAATGGAAATAAGAATCTCTTGGGAATCTCCTTACTCCCCAGTCTTACTCTTGTATCTAGGGTGACACTTAAAACTGAGAATCAAATTCTATCATCCCTCCTTCAAAAATCTTCAAAGGCCTCTTGTGATACTAAAATTATATTCTTTCAAAATCTTACATCAGCCTAAAAAACTCTGAGTGACTTGGGTCCAGCCTGCCTCTCTAGGCTGGACCTGTGCTTTCTGACCCCAACCCCTCAGGTTGGCCCCACCTTTTCTCTCTCAGAAACTCATCTTGGCCGCTGCTTCTCCTTGGATGGCAGGCTCTGAGATCTTCTCAGAGTTGGCTCATTTTTACCTTCCCTAGAAAAGCCTTCTCTGAACTATTTGGTCTTCCATTAGCCTCCCTCATTTACTCTCTTTTATATCACTTCATCTGGGTCGCTGATAGTTCTTCCCACAGTCTGTAGCTCTTGCTTGTTGCTCATAATGTTTGGTGTCCCCACATAAACTGTAAGCTCCGTCTGTTTGGGATATACTCCCAGAAGTTGATGCAGAGCCTACAAATAAACAGAGGACCAACATAAATATTTTTAAAGAACTACTGAATGATTATTAGCTTGATTCTATATGAAGAAGAAATGGATTCTGATGACTGATAGGCTGATAAAACCTATGAAGTGTTCTTGAGTCTCTTTTACTGAGTCTTTAGAATCCTGTAACTCAGGATTGGTTGAAATCTTAAAGATTATCTTGTCCAAACACATTTATAATTCTTTTTTTTTTTAAAGGACACATTCTTGGTCTCACAAGCATAGCATGTCAGTCCATTTTGTGATAAATACCCAACAATTGCAGAAGAAGCCCCAACAACACTTTCCTTTTCCACCATTGGGCTCTCCCCTCAGCAGACCCTGGATACTTCCACGATAGACTGTTACACATGTCTGAGAAGTAAAGAGTAAAGACTGGTTATTTCATCTAAGGACTAAGTCATGACTAAGTCGAACACACACATAGACACACGTGCAGAACTTTACTGCATTTTTGATGGAAACACTACTAAAGACTAGAACCCCTACGTTAAAAAGAAATGAATGCATATTCTGACTACAAGAATCATGATATGGTCTCTTTTCTCCACCCAGCTATACATTACAATCTGTTCTAAAAACCCAGATATTCTACTAAGGAAGCCTTTTCAATCATCACTTTGAGAAACATCGCATTCATTAACCGTTCTTAAAAAATCTCGGCAGCCTTAATTCAAAGTCTATCTAAAACCCTCTTCTTGAAAAGGATGTCAAAATGTGCTTTCAAAGGTAAGGAATCAACTGTGACCACAGGAAAAAATTAAGTTTTATTTTTCTTTCTTTTCTCTCTCTCTCTCTCTCTTTTTTTTTTTTTTTTTTCCTAATTCCCCTGCAAGGAAACTTCCTTAATTGAGAAGCTTACATTAATTATCACTTCTTGTCTGGTTCCATCCCAAAAACAAGATCTACATCCTGCCCATTAAAGAAGGTAATGACTTACTAAAAACCTAATTCTAGTCTCTGTGGGTTCTGGTACACAGGGGAGGCGGCTGTCTACCATTTTGCTATGGATCCAGATAATTTACACCATGTATATAGTCATGGGATAACCCTCATTATACAGTTCCTAGTCTACAAAACCAGGAGAAAACTTATCAAAATAAATCTTAACTTCTGACCAAGGTAGAAGACCTACTACGGGGTATTAACAGAGTCAGGACTGTCAATCACTGCCTGGTCTCAATGTTTGTGTTATGAATTCCAACTCTGGTGGCATGAACTTAGGGTAAAAATCACTGTAAGCTGAGCGAGTCCAAAAAATACAAACCTGCAGTGAAATATATTTGGGGCTGAGATGACGTTACCAATGTCTGAGATGGGTTTTTCTTTCTTCTCCTCCTCCCCCCCACCTTCCTTTTGAAAGGCGATGCTTCTATTAGATTATTTCTATAGCCAAAAGACACAGCTACTGTCTGGCTGAATTTGCTGCTTTTCTCTTGAATTAAAATAAATAAATAAATAAGAGAAACGTCTAACTCTTTTAAACAAAACACATCAGAATATTTTCTTTCTTTCTCTTTTTTTTTTTTTTCCTGCCAACTGAACACATTCTATACATTCAGATAGGACTCTGGGCCACATAATGTATGCTATGTACTGGTATGTGTATATCCCATGTACATGACAAGATGGGCTTCTCACCGTAAGACTATCTGTGGGTGCACAGGTTGTGGGGGGTAGTTAGCAGCCTGCTACCCTTGACTAATAGCTGGTTCATCGTCAGTTCTGCTGTACACAGACTCCTATGCCACCTGCTTCATCCTTTTCCTTCCCGATCCTTAAAAGCACTGCCATCTTCTCTTAGCACTCCCTGGGAGTTTAGATCACATGACTCATTCTCCTCATTTGACAGGTAAAAATGGGAGGGCTTGAAAAATTAAATCGCCATCACATTTTCCAAGCCATACAACTGATGAATGGCCAATTTCATGCTAGGAAGCCCTGAATTTAGGGACTGCACGCTCTGTGTGTCAGAGGCACTACCAGCACTTTCCTGACACACCCAAGGGGTCCCTCAAGGTCGCCCCACTTGCCATTGAAATAAAACTTGAAGGAAAGACATTTCACACACAGGAGTCAAACTCCTTTAGGCAACTGCAGATTCTTGTGCAGGGGAGTGGAGGGTGGGCAGTCCTTACAGCTTACCTACCGTCTCTGACCTGTCTCTGACCTTGATTTTGCAAGTTTCTTGCAAGTTTCTTGCTGAAATTGCCTTTTGCGTGAGCATCATTCTCTCCCCTTTGCCTTGATTCCTATATTCCCCATAATCCATCTTTCCTTGACTTTCCAGCACGGAAAAGGAATTATGCATTGGATTTTGGTTTATCCTGCATCACAATTTTTCATTATTTGTGTGAAGAACAGCTAGCACTTTGGGCCAACCATGTGTCAGGAGATCCGATAGACACTTGACCTAAGTTTTGCCTGATCTTTAACATATGCCTTTGTGATTAGGTGACGGCCCCCACGCAGAACTGAAAAGTAAACCTGTGTTTCATCGATTCTAAATTCTGTTCTCTCTTCATTAAGCACTGCTGTTTCCTGTATTCTCTCTGTATTTTAAAGTGCTGTTTTCCCCAAAACAGAACTGATGTGTTAGCCCCGTGCAGTAACACAGGATCCTCCAATCGTGGGATGTGCTGGTGTTCATTGGCATTAATCTTCCTTCCTCCTCTGACCAAGGACAGTGATCTGTTCAGGTTCAAGGTGCCCTCTGTGTCCCCACATAGATGATTTTCTCTGAGGAAAATGAGTAATCCTCTAAGGGGATTGGTGAAGGCAGACAGTGACCTCCATAGATTTTAAGGTTTTTATTACCTACATTACACCAAAGCTCCCCAAAATGTCTTTCAAGCACACAGTTACCTTACAGATAAGACTGCTATAAAATTTAATAGAAATGATCACATGGAACTTAGAGTTGTCTGGAATGAGGAAAAAGACTTCTTGCGTATTCAGTTTCCCACCCCATCTCAGCTCTTCCATTTCTGGGCAACATCAGTGATGCTATTTGTTCTGTGTGGAAACAGCACTCACGGTGGATTCTATTATAACTAGACACATGCACGGTGCATAGATTTAATTTGAGTCAGACCACAAAGCCAAACCTAAAGCAACAATCATTTGCCAACCCTCAATCCCTTGAGGGACTGTCAGATGACTAACACTGTTTTGCTATAGTCTGGGAGAGAATGGGGCTATCATTATTCTGAACAATCCACACAGTGGACCAGAAGTCTTGAGGGAGATTTTCTCTCTCCTTTCCTTCTTTCCTTCTTTCTCTCCATCCTTCCTTCTTTCTTCCTTCCCGTCCTCCTCCTCCTCTGTCTCTCTCTCTCTCTCTCTCTCTCTCTCACACACACACACACACACACATACACAGTTGGCTCAAGGCTTTTCTGAATTACATGTTTATTTTGTCTTCTTGACTGATATTTCCTCATGTCTGAGTATTGTGCCTCTAGGAAGAAAAGCATATTTTTTTTTAAAGGAGAACGTCTCTAAAAGTCTTGCCAAAACTAAAGTGGCTTAAAAGAAGAGCACATAACGCGCTTCTTTTGAAGAAGAGAATAATTTTGAAGAATTTTATTCATAATAATTTCTATTTTCCCACAAGTGTTTTGAAGAAGCAAGAAGGTCTCCATTTGAATAAGATCAGAAAAGACAGAGTCAACGGATGGCTCCCAGGAAAGGTGGGGTCACGACGGAGGCTTAGGTATACTACGGGACACACGGATATAATTCCTCTACTAGTCGTCTGTCATCAGTGTCCCACACCTGCAGGGATTGGGAATGTGAATTATGAATAGTCACTGCGATGGCTCTGTGTTCCCAGATTCATGTCTTGCACCTGCTCCCCTTCTCTGAGCCAGGCAGGGGTACTGACAGGTGTTAAACACACCGCACTCTGGCCTCTATTGTCTGCAGAGCTCACCTGTCTACGGGGCCTGACACTGCTTCCACTCATTCCTCTGGATCAAGTCTCATCTCTATCTTCATCCCTGAAATGGGATCCTCTCCCCTCCCCCCTTGAAGAATTCTCTCCACCCCCCCTTGAACACGTCCTGATTCTAGTTTGTCTGTCAATGAGTTAATGAATATTTGCCCCTAGATCTGTCTGCTTGGCTAAGTGAGTAAGTTGAGATGAACTTATTTACATGGTGTCTTGACCATCCAACCCAGCGCCTGGCAGTTGGAAGGTGCAGTGAGCAGTGAGCACCAGGGTTGTGCCTGGTAAATTTCAGGACTTGAGGCTGGTCTTGCTTTAAATGATACCTACATGGCTCCAAAAACTTTGGCTGCCAGTTTCAATCAACGGTCCCTTCCTACAGATTTTTTCAGACATTTTCTGTTTTTTCTACTAAATTGAAAAAAACTGCTTTAAATTATAGAAACTTTCTGGGGCACCAGCATGGCTCAAGAGGTAAGTGTCTGACTCTTGATTTTGGATCAGGTCATGATCGCAGGATTGTGAGATCCAGCCCTGCTTCACACTCCGTGCTGAGTGTGAAACCTGCTTGAGATTCTCTCCCTCCTTCTCCGTCTGAGCCCCACCCCCCTGCTCATACTTGCTCTCTCTCAAATAAATAAATTAATTAAATTCAGAAAATTTCTGTATGAAATTCTGCATTTCTCGTACTGTGGGCACAATACTCTGCAAATAGTGCACATTATTAGATAAATGCCAAAAAACGTTAGGGTACTTTTTCTAGGTTATGTGGCTAAGGCAAACAGTAAATAAGTCCTTTAGGACTTAAAATAAGTCATACATTTCTCTAAACTTTGCAATGAATTGTCTCATTTGATCCATATAACTATGGCTGGGGGAAGGAAATAAGTACTATTTTATCCCAGTTTATAAACATGCAGAGAGAAGGTAAGTTGCCCACAGTCATACAGTTGTACATGGCGATACCAGGATTTGGAAAGCTCATGCCTTTTTTTTTTTAATATTTTATTTATTTATTTGACAGACAGAGATCACAAGCAGGCATAGAGGCAGGCAGAGAGAGAGAGGAGGAGGAAGGTTCCCTGCTGAGCAGAGAGCCCAACGTGGGGCTTGATCCCAGGATCCCGAGATCGCGACCCGAGCTGGAGGCAGAGGCTTTAACCCACTGAGCCACCCAGGCACCCCGGAACGCTCATGCCTTTAACCACCACCCTTAGCAGCCTTGATTAATGGATGCTGGGTAGGCTTAGAAATGCTGCAAGAAGGAATTCCTCCTGGGAAGCTGTCAAGCGCAGAGTGGGGAGGCTACCCCAGAAAAGGTAGGAGGAATGGTGTGTTAAATTACATTTTATAGATCTACGGTCCAAAGGTCTCTTAAGTCCTCTTGCTCATGCCGTTACTGCAAATAGCATTTGGTTTACTCTCATTTACTCCTCCATCCATAAAACGTGTATGTTCACGCATCCTGCTCTTAGTGATGTTGCTTTTTAGAATAAAAAATAAAAATGTAAATGTGAGGTGAAAAGCTACTTTGTTTTGCACTCATTTGGATTTCCGTATTATGAGAATGGATTGGGTTTGGGTTTGTGTCATCTTAAAAATTGATATTCTGGGTTAGGGAATAAAAAGTTCAGATGATTTTAAAAAGACGCTTTTTCGTCATTCTTAAAACCAACTTTACCTATGTGTAGCTAATACACTATTTTATTTGTAGTTACATTTTATCTCTTCCAGCTTGTCTGCTAGTGTTCCTACTTGGTAACATTACCAGCCTCTTGTTCCTGTTACTGTGCATCCCTAACGAAATAAAACACCACTTTGAAAATGGCTCGTGACTGAGATTTCTAGTCCCCCTCCCTTACTCCGTACTTGAGTGTTTCCTACCTAATTTCTTTTCAGAGTTCCATCTGCTCTGTGGTTCAGTTCTCTTTCTCTGAAATCATCAAATCCAAGGGAAACTACTTTCCAAAGTTTTGGAAGCAAGCTATTTAGGGAGCACCGACTAATGAGTAATCATACTTATCAGTGAAATTCTTGTGGAGTCTGTCCTCTGCAAACACTTAGAAAGTGTCATTTGTTTGTTTGTTTTTCCCTTATGTTAACATTTTTGTTAAATTGGACATTATGGCTTGATCTTGACTCCAGGCAATAGGAATATTAAATAGCATGGGAGATAGATCTCTTAAAAGAAGAAGGATCAGAAATTTGGGTCTTGGATATTGTAATGGATTTCATACATCTTGAATTGAAAATACAAAATCATCTTCAAGTGTACCTGCATCTTCTCCTGGTGACATAACTGCTTGTGTTTTCTTCTGCATTTTGCTTTCAGCTTTTGAAAGAACAATCAGAGTTACAGAAGAAAAAAAAAAAATTCCATTACCAGTAGATCAATGCCTTTTAATTTTTTTTTAATTTTTTAAAGATTTTACTTATTTATTTAACAGAGAGCCCGATGTGGGGCTTGATCCTAGGACCCAGGGATCATGACCTGAGCTGAAGGCAGATGCTTAACGACTGGGCCACCCAGGCGTCCCAGATCGATATCTTTAATGTGAAGCTTTTCTGAAACTCTTCAGGATAAATCAATATTATTATTATTATTATTATTATTATTATTATAGAAATGGGGAAGGAGCAGAGAGAGAGAGAATCTATAACAGGTTCTCAACTCTCAACTCAGGGCTGGATTTCATGACCCTGAGATCATGACCTGAGCTGAAATCAAGAGTCAGACACTTAACCAACTGGCAATAGAAGCGCCATCCAGGCACTTCTATTTATTATTTTCTTAACAGAAAATGTATTCTTAAGCATGAGGGGTAACAGATTGTGAGAAATGGACTGTGTATACTTTGTTCTATTGAAATCTTTCACATTTGATAATAAAGAATACAATTCATTGGAATGCGTTTCTCTGTTTCCTCTCGGTGGGGTACAGTCGTAGATTTCTACTTGAACGTTTAGCCCTGTCATTTCAGAGGGAGTACAATCCCCACGCTCAAAGTCGAGTGCAGAACATCTAGTGAATAAGTCAAAGAATATAGGAAAGACTGATTACTGGAACTTCAAGAGTCCCCAGAGCAGTCAGGGGAAAACCCAATCTACGTCAGACTCTAATATTTATTGGGAACATGACACTGATGTGGTCACTTTTGCTTGTTTACTGTTGAAGTCCAGTTTACTAAAATTTGAAATTACTGGATTCCTTTTGCATGGCTAGTCATGAAAGCGAAAGGGAAAACAGACACTGGAATGAGACGGCAGCAGGAACACGGAAAAAGTAAATTGAAAGAGCAGAAGTATATAAACAACATTCTAGAAGCCCTCCTGTCTCTACAATCTCTTATTAAGTAGTGAATTCTTTATTATTTGACTTTCCAGAAGATGCTGAAATGGTGTAAATGCCATCTGCACGGTTGGGCCCCAGGAAAAACCCAACTAAAGCAAAGACAGCCACCTGAGTTCACATATCAACTGTCAGGGGTCTGGGACTATCTGAACTTGGTGCAAAAGGGAATCTCTGACTTTCCTCAAATCTCTGTAAATTTGAGAGAAATGCCTTTTCGCTCTGCATGTACGTGGAATGAACGCAAACTCACATGGTTCAGTCAGCAGGAGAATTGACTTATGGATTATCCCCTAGAAAGAGCTTTGAGATCACTGTCTGCTCTCACAGATCTGTGATGTCGCTGTCAAAATCTGGTGACTTGGACTATCTTTTATTAGGGTACTCTGTAGGAGCAAGAGAGGTAACTCTTGAGACCTATTCTGTGTGGGTCAAATCACACCACACTTGTTTGAAAACTCCCTCTCTCAGATAGAATAGGTTCTCAGAGAGAGAGAGAGTGGCACGGAGTTCCCTCCAGTAATGAGACAACGGGGATGTTCCACCTACAGAAGCAAAGGGTAGCGAAACCTTGATAGCATAGGCGAGCCTGGATGCTGTTGTGCAAAAGAAACTTTAGGGTTATGGGTTATCCATGGTTAACCTGGAGCCAGTGCAGAAAAACTGTAGGCTGAGGATATTTTAACAGAGTGGAAGATTTTCTAATAGATGGAGTGAAGTCCTCTAGTTTAAAACAATAAGAAGAACAACTATGACGATTCTAACTCATTACTCTTCAAGCCCTGGTTATGATGCAAATTGACGTGCACGTTACTGGGACTGCTGAGGCACTGGGTAAGAAATTGAGCTAAATAGGAACCACAGGTATTATTTACTAAAAACACAGCTTGTGTTAGATCTCGTGGTAACAATGTGTATTACCATTGCTCCCGTTCAGAAGAATTCTGTGAAGTTTGTATTATTATCCCTATACCACAGATAAGAAAAGAGAAGATCAAGAATGTTTCATGAAGTTCCCATTTCTGGTGAAAATTGGAGCAGAGGACAACACCAGTCCAAGTCTTTATGCCTACAAAATCTCTATCTTACCCTGGTTTTCTTAGATGCTCACAGAATTTGATGCATGAACTGTATCTTTTCCACCAATTAAGCTGTTTTTTGTCTAAAACCTGCCCATATCCTCTCAGATGTGCTAACAGCCATGTTTAGTTAAGCTTCTGAAAAATTATGGCAGGAGCCTGTTCTTAAATCTGCTCTTCCCCCCGGCCATCTGTTTTCTCAGACCCACTCACTTGCTGCTTCTCCACCAACAACCCTTGGAGGGTCTGGCTTCTCTCCTTCTAACCAATCATTTGGTTTTCAACTCAGGAACAACTGTCTTCTCTCTCTCTCTCCTTAAGTATTCTTGATTTGCTATCTCTTAATACTTCTTTTCCTCCTTGACTTCGAGACCATCTTCTCTGAGTTGTCCCTCTGGGAAAGGTCTCCTATTCCTGGGACTTGCCTTCTTCTGACTCAAATCTTGAAGAGTTGTAGAATGCCCCAAATATTAGTTACATAAATTTCTATGCTTAAATAGCTTGTGTACAACAAGGCAGCAAACTGCAGAGTCTCTTGGGTTTCTAGTTGTCTCATTTGCCGTGGGTGCATAGCATCTCCTCAAAAAAAGTATAAATTTCTTGAAGAAAGGGTTGTATCTGTAGACACACTTATTACTCTAAAACAGGATTCACAATGGAACTTAAAAATATATTCTTTTATTTGACTTATTTACTCAATCAGGGCTTATAATTTGATGCAAAAAGCACCCCGTGTTTTTTGGTTGATCGGAATTTTCATGAAAATACCTAGTTGACTTCTATCTTTCCTAAGTAAAAGCCAGTATAAGTTTGTATTTACATGACTGATTATATCAAAGGAAGTGACTAATTCCGGATTTTCTTCTCGTGGAAAACAGATTTGTCTCTAATTGGGAGAATCTTCTCTACTTAAGCTTTGTGTTACCCCCAAATCAGCAAACACACAGTAGATTTGAAAAGAGGACAAAACAAAACAAAACAAAACAAAAATCACTAACAATTGAAGACCAGAAAAAAAAATTAAAACAACAGGCACAATTTATTGAGAATTTATTATGTGCTGGAGTCCAACTACCCACTTCACGTATCTCTAAGGTTCAGTTTTCTAGCACATCTCTGTGAACTGTCGGTCAGCACCCATGAGTTCAAGGTGTTTAATGTGCAGAAAAAACTTCCCAACTTTTAGGAACATTTCTGCTTACAATCTTAAATCATGTTTTCCCTGTAGATTTACAAGTGCATATCCAAACTGTAGCCATTTTTTTTTTTTTTTAATGGAATCGTGGTGTTGTGTCTTTTTTTTTTTTTTTTTTTTTTCTTTTCTGGTCTATGTAGATACTTTGTTAGAGTACAAACAGTGTAAGTGTGCACACACAAATGCACAACAATAAAACGAAGTATTTTTAATATCTGTGAGCGTATGTATCATTCTCTGAACGTAAGATGTGGAGAAGGGTGGCGACCTTTTTGAAAGTTTGCTGCATTTTAGATAGAAAGCATGTTTACTGAAGTCTGAGGAAGGTGCCTCAGTCACTTGATCTTGATACAATCCACAACTCCTGCAGGCTCAAAGTCAATGTGGAAAGAACTGCTGTACAAGAGTGATCACACGTTTACCCTTGACTTTAGATCGCCTGCATGCTCTTTAACTAGAAATATTGCTCAGGGTTTGCCAAACACGCAAAGGCCATGGCTTTCACCATTTTGCAAGCAAAGGAAACAGCATTTGAACCTCTTTTGAAAAACTTCTTTTTTTTTTTTTTTCACATTAAGAGGCGCCACACGAACAGAACGTGCCATAAATAACGTGTGCTAACATTTTCCAAAAACTGGACATCAATTAATGCTAATTTATGAGGAAACTTCTTTGGAAGAGATTAGTCCAGACTCATAACTACTGAAAAGACTCATTAATATAAATGTTAAGGGGAGTTTTTTTAAAGGGAGGGCATTAAGGTAAATGCATATCATTACATTGAGAGCTCATAATTTATTGAAAATTCAGTGGAAAGGAAACTTTACACTGTATGTTTCCAAAGGTAATGTTTTAGCACATTAATCAAGAAAATAAAGTAAGGTTGAGGATGTGACCTTAAGAAACACATGCCATGAAAATCCAGCGTAATGATACCTAACGTTTACTGAATAAGTACTACGTGCGTCATTAGGTGTACACTATCTTGTTTATTTTTTTCCAAATAATACTATGGTGTAGGTCTTATTATTTTTGCCATTTTACAATGAAGAAAAACTGAAAATCAGGCAGATTATGTCAGGTGCCGTAAGTCACAAAACTAACAACCGGTAAAACTCAGATTCAGAACCCTATTTCTTAAACCACACACAATACTACATTCTACTGCCATTGACGATTTTCAGATAGATGTACGGACAAATTTAGGTAAACTTATGTAATGCTTTATTCTCCATGATCTTTAAAAATCAAATAAATCATTTTTCCATGAGTTAAACTATACATTTCTACACATACACAAATTAATTCAACTATGATGGTCTTAAGTAATTTCTTTGCTAAAATAAAAATGAAAAAAAGTTTACATTTACTTGGCTTCTTTAGGGATTGTGTGTGTGTGTATGTGTGTGTGCAGATGTGAGTATATTTTGGTAGAGAAAAGATGGGGCATTGGGGAGAATGCGAGAAAGCAAGGTTTATCCACAATCTTTGTTTTTTTTTTAAAGATTTTATTTGTTTATTTGACAGACAGAGATCACAAGCAGACAGAGAAGCAGGCAGAGAGAGAGGGAAGCAGGCTCCCTGCCATGCAGAAAGCCTGACGTGGGACCCGATCCCAGGACCTCGAGATCATGACCTGAGTCAAAGGCAGCAGCTTAACCCACTGAGCCACACAGGCACCCGGTTTATCCACCATCTTAAGACTGGTTATCTATTGCCTAATAAATGATAGATTTCTGGTAGATTTATTTGACTTTAATGTGCATATTTCTTCTATAACCTGCAATTGACCCTATAATTGGGCAAATATTCTAGCAAAATAGGGATTTTCATTATCTTAGTAGGCAGTAAAATATATGGATCCTTCTAGAACAATGGTTCTCAAACTGGATCATGCTTCAGAATCATCTGGAAGGTTTGTCTAAGCAGAGGTTCCCAGGCTCTTGTTTCTGCTTCTATAGGTCTAGAGCAAGGCCTGTGAATTTGCATTTCTGACAAGTTCCAGAGACTTGCTGTTGGTGCTACTCTAGGGACCCTGCTTTGAGAACCATTGCACTAGAACAGGCACTATTAATGGAATATACATAAGCCCCTAATGTACTTTAGTGATAGTAGTCAAATATTCAGTAAACAAATAGTGTAGTTTGTTGTTAGATCGATGAATAAAATATATATTAAGTAGCTACTGATAGATTTATAAGTAATTGTTACATTCAGTTCACAGAACAAACTAAAAGATTAATATCCCAAAATAATTTGCTGTGATTACTGAATAACTTCAGACTTACTAAGTCTTTTTGTAGCTACCAGCAATCTACTCAGGCACGCGATGTAACTTGAGGTTAAAAAGAAAGAAAAAAGATGAACTCTCAGGGCTATTCCTTCCTGAATTCTCCATAGGAACTGAAAAGCTTTCAACCTGAATAAGTTGAAAGAGGGAGTCTCATTAGAAATGGACCACATTCGGCACACAGAATTAAAGGAGTTATATCTGGATGATTAAGTATTTAGAGCTCATCAGTGAAAAGACAAGGCTCGGCTACCAGCATAAACAAAGAGAATTCACCAAGGAAATAAGAAGGAAAATTAGGGATGAAGTTAAGAGGAATAAAAGATGTCACTTTCAATTGTGAAAGTAAAATCCTGTCTATGTTTTCTCAATAATTCGCTTTAAGAAAAACCTCTCCTCATGAATCTCTTCAGGGGTAGGCAGCTGTTGGCAAAATCGAGTATGAAATACTTCCCAAGTTTACCTAGCATGGGTTTCTAAAAAACAAACAAGCAACAACGACAACAACAAAACCCTCCTCAGACCCGTGTTCCCGATTCTACGGGAAACATTTGTGTATCAGTGCTGTAGCGTCCTCTGTAACTGAAGGAAGAAGTCTGAGTTTAACATGCAAAATTCACTACATGAACCTGTGTGAAATGTTTCAATTATTTCTATAATAACATTTAACGTGTTCCAGATACAGCGCATTAAGCACACAGCCAAGAAATGTTCCCAGCCTCTGCTGTTTTTCATTTGGGTGTATTATAAGTGTATGAAACACATGTTAGGAATATATTTCATATTCTGCATTTGTAAAATATCAAATTTATATCAGCAGAAACCACAAGGCAGCACAGGAGCTGCCCCCAGAGCAAGGCCATTTTGCAATCAAACTTTTAACACCACATTATCATTTTAAAGAACAAATCTCCTGGTTGAAATGAAGAAAATGATTTTCACAACTCATGGAAATTTTCTTTATGTATTTATTACACAGGATTCAAAACACACACTCAATAAGAATTAGTCTCAAGTTTCTATTTTTTTGGAATATGTGCCATACTCCAAGTAAATATTACAAATAAAATTAATTCAGCTTGGCTATCTTATTCTATTTTACAGCAGAGACAAAATTTTGTGAGACTTTTGAAGTTTATACTGGGGTCTTCAGATTATTCTGTGCTAAAAAGCAGTCAAGGAAGAAAAGTATTCTTCTCATAAGCTAGATAAGTTTATTTGGAAACTTCTTTGGTATAAGAGATAAAATGTTGTTAGTTTTCTGAGAAGTTCACTTATGCCACAGAATTTACTTTGCATCCCCCAATATTAGGCTTTTCTCCCCATCTTATTTTGTAATTATAAATATTATGCTAACAGCTGTATTTTATTATAATTATAGATGACATGGATTTGCGTAGGCCCAGCACAGTTTGCATTATATTGAATTATTTTCTAATGTAAGTACTTTTGTGCCTGGTTCCACTATCATTATGGTCACATTTATAGATCCTAAATTACATACTCATTTCCTAGACCTGACAGATCCTGGTCAGTTTAGGATATGCTTGAGATAAGCTGATGTCCAAAATAGAACCTGAAATATCAGTGTAGAGTTCATACTCCACTGGTCGGTATATAGCTTGCTACAGACATGGATCGTACCTTGGGGTTTTTCTCCCATTAAAGGAAACTATTTGATCAGTGTGTCTCTTGGGCTCCCACACAGAGCTGGGAAGTTACTTAATTTCTCTGTCCTCAGTTTTCTCATTGGGAAGATAGGGAAAATAGTAAAACCTGCCTCATCAATTTTTTGGGAGGACTTAGTTGAATTCATACCTGTAACATACTGAAAATAGCTTATAGCACAGAGCAAATGCTACACAGGTGTGATTGGTACTATTATACCTTACCAATAGTACTGTGTTTGCAGTGCCTCCCTAAAAGGCATGTGCATTTAATCAATGAAGAGTAGATTAATAAATAAAATAATGACACTTTTCCTTGGATTCCTCCCCACACTTTTTTTTTTGACCTCTCTAATAAGTTATACTGTATTTCGTATTAAATTAAAATGTTTGTTCTCATACTATGTCCCCCCTACATTTCTTGTGGGCAGGGAGTGTGTACCTTGTACCTATTTCTAGTGCCTCAGTGACAAATACCAGGGCTGGAACACAGGATCTATCTATTATGAGCATGTGTGGAAGGAATTAACAACAACAGAAGAGCCCAGAGAAATGTGAGAGACTTTGCCTCTCAATCATTAATTTTTTAAATTTATTTTCATTCCGTATTTCTAGACCAACTAGTCTGTGGATGACATTTTGCTGTGTGTGATACAAAAATGCATCCCGGTCCCTTACTTTGAGAAAATTATAAATTAATAGGGAAGGCAAAATAACACAAAATGCTTCTACCTGGGTAATATCTGACTCACAAAAGAGTATTATATGAAATGCTAAGAAATTCCACCAGAAGAAGACATCATTCCCAGCATCACGGAGCGCCAGAAAGGCATTATGACCTTGTACTAAGTTATCTCCTGCCTTATAGCAAACAACGGCCTGGCTCCATTTTCCCCCACTGGATTGGTTAAATTGACATTTGTTTGTTTGATGATGAATTAAATTTGTGTCTATTTCTACCCAGACTCACACTAAACCACCTGTGAATTCAATCAAAGTGGTGAAATGCATTAAACAAAATTCATGGGCTTTTTTGGATTCTTGTCGGCATAGCTCGGATAATAATGTCTGTTTGTTGACTTTGGGGCTATATGTTGGGAAGCCAAGGAATTAGTGAAACTGCTTAAACTCATCAGTACATGACTATTTAATAAAGTGTTCCCGGCTATCAGTAAGCACGGCTCTCTGTTCCTCGGCAAACAGTGACCACAGGGAAAGCATATTTGATTAAGAGCCAGGAGCGAGTATAACCAAACTTGATCACTTTCAGTGTCGTGATCGGTTACAAGAGGTCATCGGGCAAGCTTGTGTAGACACAGCATTGGCCCCTATGACCCACTTTGTGCAAACGTGTGCATGCGTGTGTCTGTGTGTTTCCATGATACTCTCTTCCTCTTTTTACTTGGTAGAAATGGCTTGACCCAAATGTGAGTGGACCTGGCAAGACGTATTCCATTTCACAAATTTCTAATCAGAGTGGAGGACCCAGGAGTCTCTCGTGCCAGCCCCGGGGCCTGAGGCATCCTGCAATTCACATTGTCAAGTGTTCCCTGCCTGTAAACAGTTACCTCACGTTACCTCAGAGCGCGAGGCCATGTTTGCACGTGAGAGCCACCAGCCACAGTATGGCTTAGCTGAGAGTCTGACTTCTGGAAGTCATTTTCGACCACGTGCACGTTTCAATAAATCTGCAAAATAACTTAACCAAGGAGACCCTGGGTGATTTTTCTTCTTTCCTTTTTCTCCCGACCCCCACCTCCACCCCACGCCCAACTGAGCTGTAAAACTAAGTTCCCGTTATCACAAAAGTCTCCACTGTGGAATCCAATGGGCTTTCAGGGTTGGCTTTCACACGTGTTTGTCTCTTCCTGTGCCACTAAATTGTATCAGCTGCTCTGCACTTGGGGCTGATGGGGACAGCTGGGGAGGGAGAGGCAGTGGCTGTATTTGTTGGCTACGTCCTTACAAAAATGTCCGGATCAGGGAGTGCCAGTTGAGGCATGCATGGAATTTATTAGATCTATGTAGGTTATTTCATTCGTTTTTTAATTTGGTCTTTGGTTAAGAGAAGAGATAAAAAAATAAAAGATAAACACCTTGAGATCTGACTTGATTATAGTTTCTGTTTCATACCATCTTATAAATAACAATATGGCATTCTATATTCCATTATGTTGACCTAGGTATGCATAAATCCTACTGATCATATCAATATATAAATTAAATATATATAACTATAATAACACTATATATAGTGATGATACATATAATACACTACTTCTAATAAAATTCCTGAGTAGTTCTATGGGCGATGGATATAGTGTTGTCTAAAATAAACAGTTTGTGTGATCATGATTTTTGATAAATGCAACTCCCCAATGTCAAATAAATGTTTTACATATATTTATGCGTGTGTGTGCTACTTTTCTTTTTAAGTTTTTTTTTTATTTTGTTTTGTGTTTTGTTTTACAGAGAGAGAAATCACAAGTAGGCAGAAGTAGACAGATAGACAGAGAGAAGCAGGCTCCCTGCCGAGCAGAGAGCCTGATGCGAGGCTCCATCCCAGGACCCTGAGATCATGACCTGAGCCGAAGGCAGAGGCTTAACCCCACTGAGCCACCCAGGCGCCCCTGCTACTTTTAATAGAACCAACACATGAGATAATATGGCCAACCCGGGGTCTTAAGGGTCTTAAATGTATTTATTAGGAAGAATTACAATTCAGTCTTTTTTTTTTTTTTTTTTTAAGATTTTAATTATTACTTGAGAAAGAAAGACACAACAAGGGAGAGTGTACAAGCAGGGGGAGAGGGAGAGGGAGAAACAGACTTCCTGCAGAGCAGGGAGTCTGATGCAGGGCCATCCCAGGACCTGGGATCATGGCCTGAGCCAAAGGCAGGCACTTAGCAACTGAGCCACCTAGGCGCTCCATAATTCAGTCTTACAAAAAGCTTTGATTTCACTTTCCAAGAATGATCCTTTCCCTTAGATCAGCCTTCTTTGACATATGCAGTATGAGTTAGCTCTACTGGTCTGAAGGAAACTGGATTTTAATCTTTAGCCATATGGTTAACCTGCTGGGTGACTGGACAAGTCCTTGCATCTTTTTGGGCCTTGCTATCATTCTGTAAAATGGAGAACATCTTACTTGTATTACTTCCTCATGATTTGGGGCCTGGTCAAATAAAAGAATATATTTTGAAAACGTTAATAGTATCATCCCTAAAAAGATACTGCTAACACTATTGAAATTATAATTTAGTGATCATGATTATTTTCCTTTTCATGTTCTTCTTGGGTTTTCTTCCTCCTTTGCACATCTTGACTTATAGTTCTCTGGCTATTTCCACTATTGGAAGCTCAGGTTGGCATAGTTTTCTGTAACAAGCTAGATGGTAAATATTCTGGGCTTCATAAGCACCCGGTCTCCGTTGCAAACACTCAGTTCTGTCATTACAGCATGGAAGCAGTCACAGGTAATTGTAGGCAAATGGACACGACTGTGTTCCAGTAAAACCTATGAATGCTGAAATCTTCATTTCATGTGATTTTCACATGTTCTGAAATATCATTCATCTTTCCATGTTGGTTTATTTCTTTTATTTTTTTTTTCTATTTGAAAACAAAGAAAATAGCATTTTTAACTTTGGGTCCTACAAAACAGGTTGTCTGAGCCAAATTCCTCCTGGGGGCCATAGTTTGCTGACTTCTGCTCCAAGCAAAGAGCTAACCTCATGACCATGCATCAGACAAGAAGAGCAGTTCTTAGCTTAGAGGAAGGGGTACTGGTAGTTGGAGGTCAACCCCAAATCCCAGGCTTTACCTCTAGTTCAAACCCCAGGGAGAAAAACTAAATAACATGTGATCAAAATATAATCCATAATGTGTATTTCTTTCAAATCACTCATCCTCAGGCAATCCAAGGACAAATGGCTGATTTTCAGTTATTTTACCTTCAGTTTGCTACGACGGGCCAATCTTCATCGGTGATGTTAGAACGTTATAAAGCAAAACATTAGCTAGAGATCACTTAGATCCTCTCTTTTTCTAGAGGAGGGAACTGCTGTCCCACCCAAGTAGAATAGTTTGCTCAAAATCCATGCAGGGCGAGACTAGAAATCATATGACCCAAGAGGGGGCCCTTTCCACTACACGATTCTGTTTTGCTCTAATTGCTCCTGGAAGCTCACCCAAGTCACAAACTCTTGGACCCATCGATAATTCTAGGTGAACATGCTGACCCAGTCATTTCTCCCTCGTTTTAGAACTACACGGCAGAGGGAGGGTTTTGAATAAACGCCCGTGACCTGCTCAATATCCCCAGTTTCCAGGTAAAGTTTTAGGACAAGCAACTGTGGGGGCCAGCTCCTGGAAGGGACGGCTGTCTCTGTTTAAATCACATCTTCTTTTCATGGGCTACTAAAAATCTTTAGGGTATTAGCCCTCAAAAGACTTGCGCCAGCAGACAGGGCACCACGAGGAGTTTCTTTTGATTTGGCTGGGGATCCACCCCCAGCAACCTTCCCCGGTCAAGGTCAAACCCGCCACCAGGTCTCTGGGAGAGTTCACCGCTGCCCCATCACCTAAGGCCACATTTGAAATCCTGCAGTTTTTCATTCTCATGCAAACAGACACCAGAATGGAAAGGTGGTGCATATATTATCCACATCTGTCTGCTACAAATTCTGCTCAGTTTCATGCTTTTAGGACAAATTCCAGGCAAAGGGCCACTGGGAGAGGCTCCATTTCTCAGTACCCCATGCCCAGCTCTGTCAGTGAGGCGGCAGAATAATTTCTTTCATAAGGTCTGTCCCAGCCAAAAACAACATACCCGTGCCCCGTGGCATGGGATCTCCGAAGGGAAGGGACTGTGTTCTGAATTACACTCCGAGGGGAGCTGACCTGAGATCAGATGCCTTAAGACCTGGAAAGCAGCGAGACAGGAATATATCAAAGATGGACTTTATCATTTGGTACGGTTGGAAAATCAATTTTCTATATATGGAACCGTGGCATGGATAAAATCCTCCTCTCATACTACGCGCTCCTTCTCCCCCGGTGTACGTGAGAAGGACTGCATTTGGAGCTGCGTAGCAACTCAAGAAACAAGCATCTCCAAGTTGGAGCCAATCATTTAAAGTGATGGAAAAACAAGGCTTCTTTAAAAAAGACATGGAAAGATGTCATTTATATGCACAGATTAAATTAGCAAAAAATATAGGCCCATTCAAGGTCCCTGCTGTGCTTCTTTACGTATCTAATGGAAAAATGGCTCCTGATCCAGGATTTTATTATTATTGTTATTATTTGAAATGCCACCTCAGAAAAAAAAATTTCCATTCGATACCCACCTTACTAGGAGAGGCTCAGTATAAAAATAAATAGTCGAAAATGTGCTGTGACTAAAATAGCGTTAGCCAAATTAATGCTAAATTTCCATCTGGACTTCAACATGCTACCACCCAGAAATATTTTCTGGATCTCATTTCTATCTAGCTCTTTTTTGTTGTTGTTGTTTCTTTTTTTCTTTTCTTTTCTTTTTTGTTTTGTCTTCTTTTCTTTTCTTTAGAGATTCTTTCCATTTGACTTTCTATGATAATAGGGTTGGGCAATTGGTATAAGGCAAATTATTTTATCACCGCCATAGGCTTACCGCCCATCTCTAGGAGGTAGGTGGTATCATGGGATTCCATTGGGAGAGGGCGCCTCTAATGGTGGTCTTCCACCCACTCTTTGGCTGCTGGGCATTTCAGCAGGTTTATTATTGGCTACGACATAAGGAGGCCGGCAGAGTCTCTGACAGCGGGGCACACTGTCTCTGCATCTCTTTATCATGCCTTGCTATAACCTTGGCTCTACAACCTTTAATGAGTAAAGGAACAAACAAACGTGGGACCAAGCAAAGCCTCAACCAGAAGAGCTGGACTAACCAGGTAGTGAAATAGTAGAATAGTTCTCAAAATTAAAAAATATTCTTATTATTGACATTTCCAAAAACCCTTGGTACGTTGGACAAGTCTCACCCACAGGGGTATCTGGGTGGCTCAGTGGGTTAAGTCTCTGCCTTTGGCTCAGGTCATGATCTCAGGGTCCTGGGATTGAGCCCGGCATCGGACTCTCTGCTCAGCAGGGAGCCTGCTTTCCCCTCTCTCTCTGCCTGCTTCTTTGCCTACTTGTGATCTCTCTCTGTCAAATAAATAAATAAAAATATTTAAATTAAAAAAAAGTCACACCCACAGTCTGACCCTCTCAGAAATGAATTAAATTCTTACAATGGTTGGGGGAGGGGCAGGGGCAGGAGATAAAAACAGATTTGAAATCCTAAAGTCTAGGCCACCGTCCAAGTTTCATTATTAACTTACTCTGTGACCTTGTACAAGTCATACAACTACCTGGGTCTCTAGATCCTTCTTTTAAAAAATGAGACTAATAGCAGCTGTACTGCCAACCTCTTGGTAGTATCTAAGCAGATTCTTGGATGGTTGCAAATAGCCTTTAAAGCACTAAAAATATGCCCTAACAGCACTTTTTTTTTTTTCTTGCCAGGAAGATCAGCACAAATTATTTTATAGCTTAAAGAGATTGCTATTTGAAAATTCAAACTAAAATGTATTGGGCATCTCTTCTATGCTTGGCCCTTCCTAAATACTGTCTTCAACCCTCACAAAATCCTTGGAGGTTATGTGTTTTTATTCTAATGTGACAACAGAATAATCAAATCTCAGAGAGCTCAAATGACCTGTTTAAGATTGCACGTTATCCATGGTAGAAGTGCTCTGAGCTCCCAGAACTGGCTGACCCCAAGAAGTGGGAGCCAATCATCCACTACGCGGTATAGAGACCTATTGCTGGGACCAAAGAGTCTTGTCTCCATTCATTTTAGGTCAACTTAATAGTTTTGGGCAAAGCACATCAGAATAGAGTTTTGTTTTTGTTTTTGTTTTTAGGGCAGAGGTAATACTTAGTGGTACTATTTGGAACCAGAGGTCTTAGGATCTGTGGTCCTGTCCACTGTGGCCCTTCAGTGATGTTCCACACAGTCTGTGTACAGAAAAATAAGTGTTTGTAGGCTGAGTGTGTTGTTGTTGTTAGTAAATAAAGAAATTAAGGTGTTAAAAGTATAATCTTCTCTGCTTATATTTTTTAATTTATTAACAATAGCCACTGTCACTTTCTTACCCCTACTAAATACCAGGTCTTATATGAGATCTTGAGGGGCCAAAGCAGACATGGTCCCAGCCTTAAGATTTGAAAGTCCAAATGGTGGCACAGAGTTAGGAGGTCTATTGGCTCCTGGGAAAGCAGGTGGTAGTTTTAGCCTAGGGTCAGGGTGAAGAATTTGGGAATAAATAGATACCTGTGACAGGTATTTAGAAGGTAAAAGCCAGTAAGTCTTGATTATGGACTCAGTCCCCTCGGGTAGGGACATGGCAGGAAGAGAGGTCTCAAGGATGACCTGCAAGTGAGAAGAAAACTCTGGAGTATGGTGGCATTTCCCTTATCATTGAGTAGTAATGAGGATTCAGGCAAATGTGATTACTTATAGGGTAATTCCATGTAAGCATTCGATAAATGCTAGATTGCGTCTTCCTGCTTCATTCATAATTGACAAACAAACCAATGAAGCTTCCTATTTATCTCAGAATGTAAGTCACATGTGCGAGTGCTTGAGTAGAACTTGTTTCTTTTATTAAAAAAAAAAAAAAAAAAGACTTTATTTACTTGAGAGAGAGAGCATGAATGGGGTAGAGGGGCAGAGGGAGAGGAAGAGGAAGAAGTAGCTTCCATGCTGAGCTGGGAGCATAAGAGGCTTGATCCCAAGACCCTGAGATCATGACCTGAGCCAAAGCCAAACTGTTAACCAACTGAGCCACCCTGGTGCCTCTAACTTGTTTCTTATTCAGGAAGACATATTGGGAGGAAGGAATCCAAAGATATACAACCTCATGATAGGCTCCGGAACCTTCTTTTCACCTTGGTACAGCAATCTGCCCTCTACTTTTTCCTCCTAAGGCTACAATAGCAGGAGCAGAAATAACCAGGTTGAGTTTCCCTCTCTTGCCCTTCCCTCTGGTCAAGGTTCAGTCAATAGTGCTAATGAGCAGTGAAATGGCCAAGAGTAACAGAAGAAAGGAGAAGGGAAAGAAAGAGAGCCAAAGTCAAATACTATATGTTTTAGTGCTCATCTAAGATTTACATTACGCTTCTCTTCATAAGGATTTGAAATTTAAAAAAAAAAAAAACGGAAGTGTCTCTCATAGTGTATAACAGATTCTTGTTGAACACATCAAATTCCTCTCTTTTTACTAAAATCACTTCATTCATGATTATCATCAGGTAAGCATCTTAATGACTTGGGTTGCTGTAGGAGATTTGTGGAGCAGGAGATCATGTTAGGGGTATAAGACTTCATCAAAAAATATACTTTAAAACTCTTTACTTCCGGATCCAAGTCAGGATAACAGAGGAGACCTTCCTAGTCCCCATGACAAACAATGGAGGCATACAGATGGGATAAATAGGTAGACTAACCAAATGGCATATAAAGGGATGCATTAAGTCAGGAAGCTCTGAAAATTAAATCACATTGCAATTTATTAGTCTCTAAAAGACTTCTGTCTAGATGAAGAATAATGGGAAACATCACACTAAAATAAATGTTATTAATCTGAACTCTGATAATTAAGACGTTCGTCATACTTTTGGCTATAAGTGTTTGGAATAAATGACTGATATGAAAGACAGATATGAAATAAAGAACCAAACTAGAGTTTAAGGTTTACAGCAATATTCCGTAAGTCCTATCTTTCTCCTTCCACTCTCTTATTTTACTGTATCTTTGGAACTTGCTTCAGTTCCTAGCTTTATCACATCATCAGTTCCTTTCAATGAGAAAGCAAAAGTTAACATCACAAAATGAAATCTGAATTCTTTCTCATTTGGACGAATGCTTACTGTCGGACGCACATTAGTGAGGCTTGGCCTGCTTAGGGTAGAACGACTTATTTTTTACACTTCCAGGATGGTTTCAAGAATAATTTAGGTGAATTATTAGGTTTAGAAAGACATGGGATTTTTTATTACAGAAGTTAAGTTAAATAAAAAAGTCCCTTTTCTGGTACCAACTGAACACGCTGCTTTAAGGGACCTGTTTTGAAATAGGGCTCAAAGTCACGGGTAGAAGAATGTTTCTAATCCAGCATCGTGGGTCCAGTAGAGCCACAGGGTGGGGATGTGAGTCTGCAGATAAGCCTCTGCTGGCCTGAACACCCACAAAGAAACATTCAGTGGTCCGTACCCTGGATCCTGAAACCACAAACCAAGGGAGTCTGTCCAAAGCTCCTTTACCAGGTTTAAATTGTGTGGATGTGTGTGCTACCTTTTCATCCATCTTCTCAGGTTACAAGCAGGCACAGAACTGACATTTATGTTTCTGTAAAGACGTCTTATTATCACTAGGTTGGTATCAGCCAACTGTCGGAAAGCGAAATGCACCTTCGGAACTACCTAACTAATGCCTCCTTTTAAAACGTTGTGTCATCTTTGGTATTTCCTTTGGCCCCAGTGAAATAAATGACAACTAAATCATTCAGCTAGCTGGCTTCCATATCAATTCACCTACTTCTCAGGAAATCAAAGTAAAAGGTATAAGATAATTATAAGGCCGAGGTGTCGTTTTTCCTTAACAAGGACAACTAAGCCCCGGCACTGCTATATCCCTCCGGGGTCAACTCTGCCGTGGTTTCTACTATTCACCCAGATTTGCAGTTTTCAAAACGTATTAGAATATATCCAACGTCTCTTTCTACAAGTAAACTGCTGCTGCACAGGGGAAAAAAAAAGTAAGAGTTTTACAAGGTTTCAGATGCTTTTACATTACATTGCAATACACAATGTGACAATTTTATATAATTTTCACTTATTCCTGGTTCGGAGTGAGGGTGTTGACACTCTCTTAAAATTCCAATGCCAGAACTACACCACGAGGAGCATTTCAATCCACATTGCCTGCCCAGCACTGAATATGCTATACTCAGGCTTCTGTCAAAGAAAATTTTCCAGAACCTTCCACATCACAGATTCTTTTGACCAAGGGGACAAGAATAAGTTTCCGGGGTAAATTGGTCCATATCCATGAGTCGAAGGCAGATTATATGCTTGGTAGATAAAAGACTGAATTCTTTACACACACAAACACACACACACACACAAAATGTGTCCTGGTAACAAGCCTAGCATTAACATGATTAAATACAAGAACATTACTTATTTTTAAAGTTGTAAACAACAACGAAATAGTTTATTTTTCCTGTTTGAATAACCCTTTAAATAACGGTCTTTCTCCTTCTCCTGTCCAAAAACTCATGACCCTATTAGTTTCCCACCTGAGTTTGGTTTTAATCCTTTCTTTCAGAGCTTGTTCATGAACCCTGCGCTCCCACGTAGACAGAATGAGCCATGCACATGTACCTTGTTTTTGGTGGGGGGGGGGAGGGAATAATGCATAATGGGTATGCAATCATTTAAATTGTTGATTAATATATCAATTAATATATCAACATATCAAAATTTTGAAATAACTTAGTAATTTCACATGTTTGTGAGTGTATCAAAGTTTAAAACTATTCAATTACTTATATGACTTGTTTATCATATAAACAACCTATGGTTAATTTTGTGCCTGTCCTTTTGGTATCATTTAGGGAAGCTTTTACCTCGAGTATTACGTGTCCTAAAGCCTCTTTATAACAGAAATGCACTGATTCGTGATAATTCAAGAATGACGTATGTGATTCTTGGATATAAAAGAACTCATTGAATCATTTTAAGACCTAGCTCATAAGGAAATCAGCAAATTTTAGAGTAAAATTCAAGAGTGAAAAAACCCACACTGTAAGCTTCCAGTAATACATTATTTTGTGTTACACACAAAAAATACATTTTAAAAATATATTTTATGGTTATTATGTGTGCAATATTGGCTTTTAGGAATTTCTTCAGCATTTAGTATCTTTGCAACTTAGTTTAAATACCATATGTAGAACGGCTGAAGGAAGAAAAGTTTTCTTTAATTATGCAACTTAAACACACAAGTTCATATGGGCCCTGCTCTTATATGTACTTTCACTGATTCTCTGAAATCTAAAAACAAAATGAAAATATAGCTGGCCCTTAAACTAAGCAGGGGTTAGCGACTTTGACACCCTCCCCACCCTGGAAAATTGAAAATCCATGTATAGTTCTGAATTCCCCAAAACTTAACTCCTAATTTCCTACTGTTGACCAGAAGCCTTACTGAAGAATAAACAATTGATTAACACTTATTTTATGCATTATATGTATGCTATACCATACACTTACATAAAGTAATCTAGAGAAAAGTAATGTTATTAGGAAAATTGTAAGGAAGGAGTACCTGGGGGTGCACAGTTGGTTAAGCATCCAACTATTGATTTTGGTTCAGGGTGTGATCTCAGGGTGGTGAGATTGAGCCCCACATCAGGCTCCACATTGGACATGGAACATGCTTGAGATCTTCTCTCTCCCTCTGCCTTTCCCCTCTCTCTCCTTCTCTTAAAAAGGAAGAAGAAAGAAAAGAAAGAAAGAATATCATCATGAAAATACATTTATAGTACTCTCCTTTATTTATTTATTTTAAGAATTTATTTATTTATTTGACAGAGAGAGATAACAAGCAGGCAGAGAGACAGGCAGAGAGAGAGAGAGGAGGAAGCAGGCTCCCCACAGAGCAGACAGCCCGATGCGGGACTCGATCCCAGGACCATGAGATCATGACCTGAGCCGAAGGCAGAGGCTTAACCCACTGAGCCACCCAGGTGCCCTATTTATTTATTTTTAAAGATTTTATTCATTTGCCTATTTGAGAGAGCACAAGAGAGAACATGAGGGAAAGGCAGAGGGAGAACCAGGCACCTCGCTGAGCAGGGGGCCCGATGCGGGACTCAATCCCAGGGCTCTAGGATCATGACCTGAGTCAAAGGGAGTCTCTTAACCAACTGAGCCACCCAGGCACCCCTATAGTACTCTCCTGTATGTGTTCAAAAACATTTGCTTATAAAGTGGATCTGTGCAGTTCAAACCTGTGTTGTCCAAGTGTCAACTGTGATTGCTTTATGGGCAGATTCTGTCTACATTTATTTTTAAAAATTTTTTACTTAAATTTAATTAATTAACATTATTAAGATTAACATTAGTTAATTAATGTGTTACTAGTTTCAGAGATAGAGCTCAGTGATTCATCAATCTTATATAACCTATGGATTCTATCTTTAAAAGTAGGAGAATGGGGGGTGCCTGGGTGGCTCAGTGGGTTAAGCCACTGCCTTCAGCTCAGGTCATGATCTCAGGGTCCTGGGATCGAGTCCCGCATCGGGCTCTCTGCTCAGCAGGGAGCCTGCTTCCTCCTCTCTCTCTGCCTGCCTCTCTGCCTACTTGTGATCTCTCTCTGTCAAATAAATAAATAAAATCTTTAAAAAAAAAAAGTAGGAGAATGGGGAAGCTTATTAACTTTTTGATACCTGATTTGCATATCCTGTAGTTATTTTCCTACAACGAAGCATTAAAATTCCTATTCCAATCAGTGATGTTCTTGCTTTAATGCTTTATTCTATGTTGCTTTACTCTTAGCAACCATTTCATATCCATGCAGTATAGCAGGTAACTTTCGAAAAAGGTGTAGGGTAGGAGATGGTTTTAATTGGAAAGGGGAAAGGTGGTTTCAATTTAATGAATCAGCTTCATTTTTGCACTATTTCCCCTTCTCAAAATTGACATTCAAAATTGAGTTCAGTTTTAGCCACACACTTGTCTTCTACTCTTTCCTTCACACCTGCCGTGAAGCAGATAAAGGTGTGAGAAATGTGAACCCATTCCAGTCTCGCAGTTTTAAAAAATGGTCACGGTAATAGGTGTCAAACAGAGTTGTGGTTGTAAGAAAGAAAAATATGACTGCTTTAATTTTAATGTTTGAGCTTTGGCGATATAATTGGCTGTTGTATACTCCTCTTGTCTGTATTTTCTTTGAGTATTTGACTCTGTGAAGAAAACAATACATTTCTATACTATTTTAAGTTTTAAGAGCCATTACTGTATTTATACGTAATGTTTGGGGTGGGAGAGTTATTAGTATCCAATTAGTTTAGTTTGAGAATTTAAATATCAAATATATTTATATATATATATATATATATATATATAAACATATATAAATACATATATATAAACATAATATATAAATATAAATATATATATTTACTTTTTTGGGAGTAAACTTTAAAATGATCTGTAGAGTAAGTAAATTTAGTAAAACGTTCACAATCTCATTTTTACTTTATTTTGTTTTATTTCACTTCATTTCATTTCACTTTATTTTATCTCATTTCATTATTTTATTTTAGGGGATCGAGTATATAGTAAAAAATAACCCAGTGTGATTATTATTTACCCACTAAACTAAAAAGCTTTAGAAGAAAGTGACATACTCAGCCTCAAATCTAATTCTCGTTGCAAGATTATTTCTGCAAGAGAAGTATAGGAAAAAAAAAAAAAATGTGCTGCAACATGTAGAAATCTTTCTTCCCCAGTAGACTGTGCCTGTAGGCAAGGTTCAGGAGCTCCATGGCCACTGTTTATCCAGAAAAAGGCCACAGGAGTGTTGCTCTATGCTGTGACACTGTTTCACACTTTTGTTATCTGTTTAGAATCTGTCTGTCCAACTGAATCCTCACAAGCAGAATTTTAATTTTCACATTTTGCTCTATCCTTCAAACCCCTGCGCACTGTTAGAAAGAAAGGGAACCCCAAGATCACAGCAGGTATCTTCAAAGTGGGGTGTGGTGGTAAGCAGCCCAATCCCGAGTATAGGAGGAAAACAGAACTTGTCTTCATGCCTACCTTTTATTCGCAAATGAAGAAATCAATGTTTGCTAATACTTAATATACAGCTGTATATGGGTGTCTCCCCATGTCATGTGTCACTTACGGTTATAACACATAGATCGGTATCGGTATGTAGCAGATGGCCACCTGTCATGTGCAGTCCGAGAGGCATCCAAAGACAAGGGGGTGTGTTCCACAGTGCCAAAGTGTCATCATCCTCTTACTCTCAGATAATTGCAAGGCATTGTGAAAATACGCAGTTGAAATATATTTAAATAGACGGACCAGCAGATTGCAATGACTGCTTTTAACCACTCCAAGACTTGTAAAATGGCCACAAGCCACAGATAGACTATCTTGCTATGAACCCCTACTCTACCTTCGCCACTTACTAACTGTGTGATTGAGCACTGGGACAGTTGACATCTCTGGGCCTCTATTTCCTTATTCAAAATCAGATAAGGGCATATTCCTCACTGATTGTAGAAGGCATTAAAAGAGCTGATATCTGTAAATATCTTAGAACAGCACCTACAACATAAAACCAGATAAGGCCAACTGCTATCACATCTACTACCATTACATTTACTGTAGGAATCAACAGAAGAAAAATGTTAGAGATACAAATGCTTTTGCCTGAGAAAAAAGTTTCTATCAGGCATTGTATTAATCAGCATTCTCCAGAGAAATAAAGTCAACAGATAAAACATGAGTGTCTGTATATGTGTGTAGACATGCATGCATGTAGACGTGTGTGTAGACATGTGTGTAGACATGTATGTAGACATGTATGCAGACGTGTGAGCTTTTAAGGAATTGGCTCACATGATAGTGGAGGTGGTAAGTCTGAAATCTGTAGGGTAGACCCGCAGACTGAAGACCCAGAAAAAAGTTGATGTTGCAACTGTCAAGTCTAAAGACAGTCTGGAGGCAGTATTCTTTCTTCCTCCGGGTACCTCAGTCTTTTGCGTTAACATCTTTAATTGGTTGGAAAATGTCTACACACATTAGGGAAGGTAAGCTTTATTTCTCAAAGTCTACTGAATTAAGCAGTAACCCCACCAAAAAAATATAATAATAATAGTAATGATAAGCCTTCACAGTAACATCTAGAATGGTGTTTGAACATCTGGACAACACAGTTCAGGCAAAGTTGACACATAAAATTAGCCATCACAGGCATACTACAAGTCAAAAACAAGAAGCTAATCAGAACCAATCTGTTCAGTCATGTACTCATCTGCTCTTCATTCATTTTCAAAAAGAAAATAATCTGCCAGCCTCTTTCTATCAACTGGTCTGTCATTCGAGGTTCTGAGGACATAACCGTCAATGAAATAAATTAGCCCCAGAATCAGAGAGGTTATATTCTCGTGGTGGTACGTAAACAGTAAACAAATACATAACTTAAAAAATATATACCTTCCAGTGCTTACATTGGGTAGGAGGTGATGATTTGCAGAGTAATGGGATAAGGAATGTTGTGGGCAGAGAGGTATGTACTGTCCATAGGGGATCAAGGAACAGAGACACGAAGGAAACTACTTGTGGAGACATTATGGGAAAGAGCACCCCAAACAAAGGGCAGGACAAGGAATGTTCTTGATATGTTCAAGGATCTGCAAGGAGTATTTTGAGCAAAGGAGAGGCATAGTCTTATTTACCTTATGACTGTAGATGACTCTAAGTACTGTGTGGCCAATAGACTCTGTGGGGATAAAGGGACAATCCCTAGAAGGGTACTTCAATTATATAACTTGGTGGGGGGAGGTTGGGGGTAGGGTGATGATGGCAAGGACCAGAATGGCAGCAGTGATGGTAAGGGGGTTGCTCAGGTATCAGAAATAGGATGCTTTGAGGTACAGTCAAAAAGATTTATTAATGAATTAGGTGTGGTTTGTGAAGTAGGAAAGAAGTTATGTTGTCTCCATGGCTTTAAGACTGTACAAAGGGAAGGTTACAGCTCTTATTTACAGATATGGTGACAAATGAAGGAGAAGCCATGAAAGGGAGGAACATGGAGTTGGACTGGGACCTGCTCCATCTGAGATGCCCCACAGACATAGAGGTAGGGGTATCAAGTCCGTGTTTCTAGAACTACCTGGAGTCCAGTAGAGAGGAACAGATTTGAGATGGAAATTTATAAGTCATCAGTGATTTGATGGAAAGCCATGAGCATGTATGAGATCAGCTACACGTGTATGATGCCTGAGTGGATGATGGAAGGCATACTCTGTCATTTCGAAGTCTGGAGAGCACAGAACGAATCAGCGAAGTAAACACAGGGTCAGAAGGTAAGCTTGGAAGGAAGAAAGAAAGAGTTTCCCAAGCATCAGGTGGAGATGGTGTGTCAAGGAGGAGGGAATGGCTACCCAAGAAGGAGAGAATGGTCAAGTATTTAAGAAATAGGAGATGGATTTACATTTGTGACCGTCACTGGTGACCTTGGAAAGAGCTATTTTAGTGGGGGCCGCGCTCAAGGTGAAGGAGGCATTAAAGGGAGGGTATAGGAAACATTTTGGAAGAACTTTGCTATAAGTAGGACATAGAGGAGGAAAAGTAAGTCTCCTTTTACCCTTCTAGGTTCTTGGCTGAGACCTTTTGCAATAAAAGATGGATTAACAAGAGAAAAACCCAAGAAGATTAGTAGCATGTAAATCTCTTGAATACATGGATGATACCCAGGAAACCTTTGTAATCATCAGAAAGTGGCCCAAGACATTCCCTTAAATACCATCTACAACTAAAGACAAAAGAAGTGGTGGGGGAGGGGTGTGGAGTGGGAGGGAGGTCAGAATATGGGAGGTTATCAGCCAAAGCACAGGTGAGCAGAGTAAGTTCTCAAGTCCAGTCTGGCTCAAACTGGCTCACGTCAGGGGCTCTCAGGGGAAACACCTAGTTGGGCTTCTCCTGGTTTGGAACTGCTGGTTCTGCAAAACAAAACACATTCCTTATTCCTTGAATAACCTTCTGTTGCCTCCTACCTATCAGCGTCCTGCTGTCATCCTAGTAGTTTGGGAACCCTGATTGTGGAAAGGGGTGGGTGGGTAGGTGGGTGTGTGGGGGTGGGGTGGGGCAAAGGTTAAAAATTAAGCATTAAAAGATTTAAAAGTGAAGATTTTAACATTTAGAAGTTAAGAATATGAATTCAGAAATACTCAGAATTCAGAAATAAGTCTTTAAAGACTTTGAATTTTTTCTTACCCAGAATGGTGAGGCATCAGAGAATTAAAAAAAAAAAAAAATGGAATGAATGGCTGTATCCATTCCATTTGGATTTCAAAAGCTTTCTCTGGTGGAGAAGTCATGAGGCTTTTACAGTAATAGCAAGAGAGGACAGAAGAAGAGAGAAAGGGACAGAAGAGACACAGAGACCGAGAAGGATGATGTGAAATGAAAAGGACTGGAATTGGGGAGGGAACAGTAATATTTGGGGGGGAAAAGGACAGACTGAAGAGGACTGAGAGATGGTGTTCTTCTTTATTGAGGAAAATCTCTACGGGGTCAGGAAGAGAATAATTCGGCAGGAAGTCTTGGAAGAGTTGGGGGAGAGGGAAATGACCCATTTATTTTTGGATACATCCAATTCTAAATTCCTGCGGCCAGCCCCAGGGGGTCTATCCAGCAGGCCATTTTCTGGAGCCCAGAAAGGCATACTAGTACTCGAATGTTGGATTCTTTAGTTTAACCTGAAATACTGCATTCCGACCCTGTCCTATAGTTGGTATATACCCTTCCTGTTCATGCTTTTTTATACTTCTACTATTTATCTATGTCCGTAAATAATAATAACTATATATATATATTTTTTTAAATAGCTTGCATAAATGGTACCAAGATGTGTTTACGTTCCCTATTACGCTGATCCAACGATCTAGTTCAGAGGTTGGCAAACGGTGGCCCAGGGGTCAAAACCTGATCCTGCCCCTGTTTTTATGCTACCTTCAAACTAAAAAAGTTTTTTTTTTTATGAACATTTTCAATCAATTTGATGATAGGAAACATTAACTTTGAACCTCAAGTAGATGAAATTTTAGCCCCATAAAGGGAACCCTATTTTTTTCTCATTAGTAGATCTGTATTACAAAATAAAATAAAATAAAATAGATCTGTATTACAAAATAAAATAAAATACTTAATTTTTATTACTGTACTTTGAATTTCATAAAAAATATGGAAATCAGTGTGTTTTGTTTTGTTTTCTCATACTATATAAGTACCTATACAATATCCTGAACTTACCTTGGCCGGCAAGGACTAAAAAAATAAACTTGATCTAGGTAACTCATTAATTTTGACAACTGATGCTTTTCCATTTTATAAGTACATGATTATTTATGTGTTCGTTACTTAATAAACTAAATTTCATTGTTTTGTATTTTTTGCTATTAGAAACAATGCTTAAAAATTATACGTGTGTCCTTTTACACAGGAATAAAACTTTCTGTGTGTATGAACCTAAAAATGGCTTTGTTGTCTTAGAGGGTATGTGTATCTTCATCTTTTTTATATATTGTTTATTCATTCCACAAAGTGCTCTACCAGTTTACATCCAATCAGCAGTGGGAGAATTTCTCACCAACATCTTAACCAATTCTTGTTAATTTCTTAAAATTTCTCTAATGTTTATTATAATCAATATAATTTCATATCTGAACCATAAATTACTGAAAAAACAGGACTTCTAGTTTCTAAAATATATTTTTAAATCTATCATTCTCTTTCTATTGTATGGACTTTTCAGTTAAAACATTGACCTGAATGAAACTGACATGTGGATATTTATATCATAGTATATAGCCAATTTGTCTACGGTTCCATTTGTTCTTGAAAAGAATTTGTATTTTATAAAAGCCTTGTGTTTTGATCTCCAAGTAGTTAAACCAATCACTTCTTGGCCTTTTGGCTAAGATTAAATGTAGTGTAGTCAATTAAGCCAATCATTTACAATGTTGAAATCTATCATTTTTTTAAAGATTTTATTTATCTATTGGGAAGAGAGAGAGAGAGGGAGTGTGCATGAGTTGGGGGAAGGGCAGAGAGAGAGGGAGAAGCAGACTCTCCACAGAGCAGAGAGCAGGGCCTGAGGTGGGGCTCATTCTGGGACCCCGGGATCATGATTTGAGCCAAAGGCAGACACTTAACGAAATAAGCCACCCAGTTGCCCCATCATCTACTTTGTGCCTGATTTACTTAATTACTCTTACAGAACAGAATGCATAATTGCAAATTAAATTTCTCCTTGGTCTTCTGTCAATGACCACTTTATACATTTGGGTCTATACTATTAGGTACATATACGTTTGATGATGTTTTATGTTCCTAGCAAATAGCTTTTTTACTTTTGTTGTCATGATTCTCCTCTTACCCCCAAATCTACTTTCCAATATTAATAGTGACCTATCATCTTTCTTCTGCCTCTTATTTCCCAGTGATGTTTTTCTCCATATCTTTATTTTTGATCTCACTATAACAAGATAGTTAAGGCAAACCTCTCAAGGTGCTAGGTCATTTTATTAAAATTACTCCTTTCACAGAAGAGCTATTTTGTTTGTGGGTGATGTGCTTGTTGATACACTTGCAGACCTTTAAACTGTCGTGTTACATGCATTTTCTATTTACCATACTTCTTTTGCTTCTTTTTTTTTCTCTTTCTTAACTTTTATCCACATAAGCCCAGTTCACTCCCCTAATTCATGTGCCTATGCTCATTGTATTTTTATTCTTAACTGTCTACCCTTAAGCTGATACAAAATTAATAGACCTTAATTTTAGTACAGTTTTAGATTTATAGAATAATTGAGCAGATTCTCTGTAGAGGTCTCATATATTCTCCACCCCCAATCCTGTATGCAATTTTCTTTATTTTTAACATTTTACACCAGGGTGACATTTTTTGTTACAATTAGCGAACCAGTCTTGGTACATTGTCATTTCCTAGAATCCATACTTCGCATAAAGTTTCACTCTTGGTTTTGTACAGTTCTGTGGGTTTTGATAGATGCATAATGAAGTGTACACTGTTCCATTTTCACACCGAAGGAGTTTATCTGCGCTTCACTTACTCATCCCTTTCCTCCCTCCCCAGGATCCCTAGCAACCATAGATCTTCTCACTCTTTCCATAGTTGTGCCCTTTCCAAAATGTCTCGTCTTTGGGATCCCATATTATGTAATCTACTCAGAGTAGCTTCTTCCACTTAGCAATATGCATTCAAAGTTCCTCCGTGTGTTTTCAGAGCTCAATAGTTCATTTATTTTTACTGAGAAAGAATGTGCCCCTGTATAGTTTGTACCACAATTTGATTATCCATTCACCTACTGGGTTGTTTCCAGTTAAGGGCAAATATGAATAAAGCTGCTACAAATATTTGTATGCAGGCTTTTGTGGACATTAGTTTTCAACGCCCTTGGGTAAATACCAAGAAGCATGTGACTGCTGCATTGTACGGTGAGTATGTTTGGTTTTATAAGATACCACCAGACTGTCTCCCCAAGTGTCTGCACCACTTTCATTTTCACCAGAAGAGAATGGGCACTGTGACTGCCCAACATTATCTGTGGCATTGGGTGCTGGTAGTTTTTTTTTTAGATTTTAGCTATTCTAATATGCGTGTAGTTGTGGTATCTCATTTTTGTTTTAATTTACAATTCCCAAAGGACATAGGATATTGGGAATATTTATTTTTATTAATAGACTATACTTTTTAGGGCAAGCATCTTTATTTTATTAACAGGCGTAATTTTAATTTCTCATGGGAGAATTTTTCCTTACCCCAGGTCCAGACAGACAGCAAATTTCCTGTCCCAACGTGTGCTAGTGGATGAACTTTTGCCTGTTTCCAATTCATAAGGGTTACATTCCTCCCAGCCTTTTGGGTTATGTAGGAGTCTCAGAATCAACTTCGCTCTGTGGTTCCAAACCCGTATCTTCTACCTCGTAGTGGGCCGTAGCATTCCTGATAGCCACAGGATTCCAGATGGCCAAGGCTGCTGCAGCCTTGGTTCGTATGATTCCCTTTTTGCTTTGGTATCCACTCCTAGTTGCTAGAATTTGGCTTTCTCTTGTCTGAGTATCTATTAAATGAGGCATCATTTAACTGCAGCCTCTCTCTTTATGGGATAGAAGCTAAATATTGTTCAAAATTACTTAGGTAATATAATTTTACATTAAAAAAAGTAATGCAGATCCATGAATATTTTTCTTCATTTACATTAGGAAAAAACATTGAAATTAAAAAAAAAAAAAAACTAAGTCACCACCTTAAGAAACTAGAGCAGAGCACAGCAAATAAAAACCAAAGGAGTAGAAGGAAGGAAATAATATAGAAGAGATTAAGTGGGTTTTTTTTTTTCATTTTAAAATAGAAAAATAACCGAGAAAAATCAGTGAAGTGAAAAGCTGAATTTTTTTTAAAAAACTAATAAAATTAATAAAACCCTACCCAGAATGATCAGGAAATAGAAGAAAAAAGACACAAATATAAAAATTAAGATTCAAAGATGAAATAATATACTGTAGACTTTTATCTACAGAAAACACTGAAAGGACAATAAAAAATACTGCCAACTATGCCTACAAATTCAACAGCTTAGATTAAATGGAACAATATATATTTTTAATTGAGATGAGCATTTTTTTATTATGTTATGTTAGTTACCCTATAGTGACAATCATTAGGTTTTTTTGTTTGTTTGTTTGTTTGTTTTTTAAGATTTTATTTATTTATTTGACAGACAGAGATCCCAAGTAGGCAGAGAGGCAGGCAGAGAGAAAGGAGGAAGCAGGCTCCCTGCTGAGCAGAGAGCCCAATGTGGGACTCAATCCCAGGACCCTGGGATCATGACCCGAGCCGAAGGCAGAGGCTTTAACCACTGAGCCACCCAGGCACCCCATCATTAGTTTTTGATGTAATGTTCTATGATTTATTGGTTGCATATATTTTAAAATAAAATGCTGTCTGGACCCAGTCTGAGGCCTTGGCTAGAGGCTGGTTGATTTCCTTCCTTTCAGCCAATGGAGTCCATGCTCCAGTCACCTCCTTGCGAGGCTCTCATACCCTCGACTACTGTTCACCTGTCTTTATCACCAGAGTCTGATACCAAACAAATATATCCAGTATCCCATGAAGTTGTTCAAATGACCCAGTCCACAGGAGCCCAGGAAACCAACCTGATCCTGCTCCACTGGCCATACAGAAGCTGACCCTCACAGCTCTGGTTTCCTGTCACCGTACACCTGAGGGACAAGTCTTTGTGTGGCCCTGCCCAGTAGCCTTCTCTAACTTGAAGCTGTAAGTAACAGAGATCTGCTTTTCACCTACTCAACTCAACTCAAATTTTATGAGAGTCTAAGTCTTAGGGTGCCTGGGTGGTTCAGTGGGTTAAGCCGCTGTCTTTGGCTCAGGTCATGATCTCAGGGTCCTGGGATCGAGCCCCGCATAGGGATCTCAACAAGGAGCCTGCTTCCCTCTCTCTCTCTGCCTGCCTCTCTGTCTACTTGCGATCTCTCTCTGTCAAATAAATAAATAAAATCTTTTAAAAAAATTAATAAATCATGTGAAAGACACAAACTATCAAAACTTATTGGAGAATACATAGATTACCTAAATAATACCTGCTATGATCTGAATGTTTGTGTCTTCCCAAAATTCACATGTTGAATATTAACTGCCAAAAGTAATGGTATAGGTAGGTATAGTCTGGGGAGGTTGTTAGGCCATGAGAACGGTGCCCTCATTAATGGGATTCGTACTCTTACAGAAGAGGTGCCAGAAAAATCCTTTGCACCTTCTACCATGTATAGACACAGTAAGAAGGCTCTGATTGTGAACTAGGAAGAGGGTCTTCACCAAATTATCACCAAGCTGACACCTTGATCTTAGACACACCGGTCAATGTCAGAATTGAGAGGAATTAATTTTGTTTTTTAGCAACTACCCAGTCTGGTTTTTGTTTTGTTTTGTTTTGTTTTAAGAGCAGCCTAAAAACAAAACAAAACAAAACAATAATATAGTTATTAGATAAATTGAATCCATAGCTAAAATCATCCAGTAAGGAAAACTCTAGGCCCAGATAGTAAAGTCTCCCAAACATTAGGAAATAACACAAATACTGCACAGTACATTTAAGTAAATGAGAAAGGAGGGAACACTGTACAACACATTTTATGATGCCAGCATTACCTTGATACCAAAACTAGATAAAAACATTAAAAGCCAGAAAGACCATAAATCAATATACTCATGAACATAGGTGAAATAATCTCAATAAAATACCACAAACTGAATTCAGTATATATAAAATTTATAAGTCACTCTACCAAATAAAATTTATCTTAGGAATTTATCAAAGCCAGTTCAACATACAAAAATCCATATTAGTAGAATAAAAGTTAAACACACAAACAAAAAAGTTAATGACCTTAATAGTTGTGAAAAAGCATTTGACAAAGCTTAAAACATTCATTATTAAGGACAGAAAAGGACTTCCTAAACAGGGAAAAAAAAGCATCTACAGGGAGAAAGAACACAAGCTATTATTATAGTCGATTGTGAAAACCCAGATTCTTTCTCCCTAAAATTGTATACAAGGTAAGGATGTACTTGCTTTCTACTCCTATTCATCACTACACTGGAAATCCTGACCAATGAAATAACACAAGAAAAAGAAATAAAAGGAATACAGATTTCAAAAAGGAAGAAATAAAACTCTTTTTTACAGATCATACCATCTACCTAGAAAATCTCAAGGATTACTTCAAATTAAACCACAAAGAGCTATGACTACATAACCATTATAATGGCAAGAAACAAAACCAACACAAACACCTAACATTCCCAAGTGCAATGAAGATAAAGAGTAACTGAAAATCTTATGCATTGCTGGTGTGGGTGCAAAATGAAAAGGCAAAACCATTTTGGAAGTTTTTTTATAAATTTAAACATATACCTACCATAGGAATCAGTAATCGTGCTTCTAAGTATTTAATCAAGAGAAATGAAAATTTATGATCATTCAAAAGCCTGTTCGTGGATGGTTTTAGCAGCTTTACTCAGAAACACCAAAAACTGGAAGCAACCTAAATGTCCTTCAACAAATAAATGGATTAACAACCGAGGTACATCCACACAGTGGAATATTACTCAGTAATGAAAAAGAATGAGCTATTGTCAAGTGGAATGGCATGGATGAATCTCAGATGCATGTATTACATAATGTTAAAAAGCTACATATTATATGATTGCATTTAAATGTTTTTTTCTGAGAAAGACAATACTAAACAGAGAAGATATCAGTAGTTGCAAAGGGTTGAGTAGAGACAGGTTGACTACAAAGGAGTAGTATTAGGGAGTTTTTGATATCATGGAGGAATCATATTGTTTTGGGTGACAATTACATGATTTTTAAATTTTTGTTAATTTTTGTAGAACTACATATCAAAAGAATAAATTTTAATGTACATTAATTTTAAAATAAAATAATGTCATGTTTCATTATTATCACATCATACCTTCAGTATCTTTTTCCCATTAAAAATAAATACTCTCTACGTGTGTGGCTGGATTTTGTAATTAACACTCCTACCTTCCTGTAGAGGATCAAATACTAGTTATGGGCTAGGTCAGGAATTAGAGAGATGATCTGGTTTGCAATCATCATTTTTATGTTCTAAATAAACTAATTTTATATTCCCTCCAGTAATTCTTCACCTCCCTCATCCCGTTTCCAGTAACACTAATAATTAGGGTTTTCCTAAATCAGCCCCGCCCTAAGGCAAAGACAACCTCCCTGTGGGGATCAGCTTCTCAGTGAGAATCGGATGTTTCCACCCACCACTGTATATTGACACTTGCTAGGCTCCTGGCCATAAATCACTTGATGACATCACATTGTTGCTATAAATCCATGAACAAATAAGCTATCCTTCCATTAGGGAACATAAAACGGTCCATTTTCAGACTCAGTCTGCATACTGTTTATGGGTTGCTTGCTGCTTTCAGGGTTTTTATAAGAGAACATCCACTGTTTCTTTCTGGCGCTACTCCAGAAAGCAATGTTAACATTGCCCATTTTCCAAGATATTTGGTGGGAACACTGCATAACAGAGCCACATTTTCCATCAGGGACCTGCACCATATTTTAGTCTCTATTTTCCCAGACAAATTAAACCCACTGTTTTATGAGCTTCTTCAAAGGGGCAACATAGTAGCTCATTTTATTAAGTATGGATCCTGCCACTCAGAAAATCAATCATATGATAACAGAGCCTAGAGCTTACAGATTCTAGAACACATTAATTACTACCTCAGAGTCTGACTCTAAATTACTTAACTTCCTTAAGGAAAGTTAGGCAGTGGGTTAGTGTATGACCTTGGAATGGAAAGCACCATGACCTCAGATAGGTTATTTCCTGAGATGGGGCAAGGCAGAATAGTATAAGATCACTAAGCACCAAGCATCAAGAAGGGAGTACATTTTTACATCATTCATTCTGTCCTTTCTTAATTTGAGCTTGAAAATGATGGTTTAGTATCAACATCGAGTTCTGTAACTTTCCTTCATGTTTTTAAAGTCAGCACTTTGGTTTGGGATTCCAACCCAGAAGTAAGTTGGAGAGACAAAGTATAAGAGGCAAAATGATTCCTCAGTTTAGCTCAAAGAAAGAAAAGATAGATTGATGGAACTACATATATATACATTTATAGAAATGTATATCCTTCTTTAATTATATATATTATAATTTTTAGAAATACATACACATTTACAGAAACAAAAAATACACAAATGAAGTTTTGAATTGTTACTTATTAGTCCACTCAGTTATTATTGCTAGGTTATAAAGCCAGTTCCTGGTTTTTGTTTCTTTTGTTTTTCATTCTTTGTCATTGAAATTGAATTACTTAGGTTCAACAGGTTTTGGATGGTTCTTTGATTATTCCTATGGTTCTTGGTTCTTTTGTTTAACAAATAGAAATTACAGAAATACTCAATAAAATTGGCTAAATTTATTTATGGTATGAGAGGCACTGCAGTGAGTGTTAATTATGTTTTCTCATTTTAAAATTGTAACAACTCTGTGAGGCATGCACTGTTGTTATTCCCATCCTGTAGATTAGAAAAACGAGCTTCAGAAAACTGGACACCCACCCGGAGTTTCTCAACTTGTAAAAGAGGATCCTGATTTTGAAAGCATGTGTAACTGATCCCAGGGAACATGCTCAAAGAAACAATCCAATCCTGACCCAATTACTAGCAATTTAAATAAGATAAGTGAGTTTATTGATAATTGGTAAATACAGGACTTTACTATGAAAGATAGAGATAAGTATCATGAACAACTTAGAGAATATAATAAAAGCTTTTGACCATCTCTCTCCAAAAGTGTCTATAAATCTTCTTTAACTATTTTTCATAATTCTGTCTGCTGATTTGAGATGTTCAAAAAGAGTCCTGGAAATAAGGCAATTTAAAGCCTGCATTTCTCTATTTCCTTTCTTGTAAATTCTCCCTCTGTATAAGTCAGGGTTCTTCAGAGATAATAGAACCAATTGAATACATGTCTGTGAAATGTATTATGATAAGGAGTTGACTTACATGATTACAGAAGCTAACAAGTCCCGTGATTTGCTGTCTGCAGTCTGGATACTCAGGAAAGTCAGTGGTATTGTTACAGTCTGAGTCCAAAGGCTTGAGAACCAGAGGAACAGACGGTGTAAGTCACTGTCTGCATGGAAATGACTGACACCTCAGCTCAAGAAGGCAGACAGGAAGAAAAAAGGCATGAATTCTCCCTTCCTCTACCTTTCGGGCTATTCATGGCCACACTGGGTTGGAGAACTCGCACCCGCACTGATGGCAATGTGCTTTACTGAGTCGTCTGATTCAAAGGCTCCTCTCATCTGTAAACACCCTCACAGAAACACCCAGAAACAAGTTTTTGTTTGTTTGCTTGTTTGTTTGTTTTTTAAGATTTTATTTATTTATTTGACAGAGGGGGATCACAAGTAGATGGGGAGAGAGAGAGAGAGACAGAGGGAAGCAGGCTCCCCACCAAGCAGAGAACCCAATGTGGGACTCGATCCCAGGACCCTGAGATCATGACCTGAGCTGAAGGCAGCGGCTTAACCCACTGAGCCACCCAGGCGCCCTCAGAAACCAGTTTTAATCAGATACCTGGGCATCCTCTGATCTAATGAAGGTGACACATAAAGCGAACTAACACACCCTATGTCTCCAGGATTTTCATTGTTGTTGGTTTTATTTGTTCACAGTAGTTTCAAGGCTATCCTGGATCATGAAAAGATGTAAAAAATGGGTAATACATAGCGGCACCTGGGTGGCTCAGTGGGTTAAGCCTCTGCCTTTGGCTCAGGTCATGATCTCAGGGGCCTGGGATCGAGTCCCGCATGGGGATCTCTGCTCAGCGGTGAGCCTGCTTCCCACTCTCTCTGCCTGCCTCTCTGCCTACTTGTGATCTCTCTCTGTCAAATAAATAAATAAAAATCTTAAATAAAATACAAATAAATAAATAAATAAATAAATAGAAATTTTTAAAAAGAAATAAGTAATACATAATGCACTTCAAAGTGCAGGCTTCTTTATCAGATAAACCTAAGTTTAAATTTAGCTTTCTGAGGTACCTGGGGGGCTCAGTCAGTAAAGCATCTGACTCTTGTTTTCAGTTCAGGTCATGATCTCAGAGTCGTGAAATCAAGCCCTGGGTCCAGCTCTATGCTCAGCCCAGAGTCTGCTTGAGATTCTCCCTCTCCCTCTCTCCTTCTCTCCAACCCCACACTCTCAAATAAATCAATAAAGTCTTTAAAAAAGATTTATCTTTCTGATTCTTGCTGTGAGAATGTGAGCAAATTATTTAAATTCCCAAGACTCTATTTCCCCATATATGAAGAAGATTAATCTTATAGATTTTAGTTAGGTTTTAAATACAATGTATTTGAAACCTAGCAAATTCTTTAGCATGTACTATACATACTCAATATATGCAGGCAGTGACTGTTAGTCTGAAGTTCAGTGTGGCGTAGTATGTGTGTGCATGTATGTTGGGAAGGCCCTTCTGCCTCATGAGGATAGTAATAAGAATTTTATAAAATTCCATGAAATGCAAACTCTTTGTGAATTTTCACTGGAAAAACATGGAGCTATTTCTCTGTGCCTTGGGTAGTGATGGTGGTGATATTTGCTTGCGTTGGGGTAGGTAAGGGCTTCTCCCCTTCCAAATGATTGAATCAGAAGCACACTGGTCCACATAAATACTCTACCACCAGCAGAAAGAAAGAAAGAGGAGAGAAAGCCCTACATAATTAAAAACCAGAAAACTGGCAAGATGGACTTGACATTCATGCAGTAAAATTTGAAGAATAAGTGTGTGGAAGAAACCTATAAAAAGCTACATTAACAAAATTACCCTTATTTTCAGTATCAAATAGTCCATGAAACTAACAACAAGAACAACAAAAAAGATGCACAGAGAAGAGGAACCAACCAAGAACACTCAGCTGTATGGTCATAGCAAATGGAGATTAGGAAACTCACAGGCGACAACACAGGTGACTCACAGGAACCCTCAGTAGATACAGGAAGAACTAGAAGATGACACTGAATTTTCCCTTCCTGAGGTCCCCATCACAGAATGTCTAACTCAACCTGATGCAGAAAAAATCATAACCATGCTTTTCTTTTATGCTTTCCATGTGGACAGAACTCTAAAATTACATCATGGCAATGATACCATTAATGCTTTGATTCAAGTGAAGAATCTTCTACAGGCAAAGGTTACTCAATATTTTATCACCATATTTACCCCTATATCAGTGTATCTCTGGGGCTCTGGAAGAACTATTCTTTATCTAGCTTTAAATTAAGGTTCAGTTGCAACATGTAACACTTGTCAGGTGTCCGTCTTTAAATTAAGATTGAAGTCATTGCCTTTGGAGGGTTTTTTTCAATCTTTGTGGACAGAAGTGACTGGTCAGGGGACTGGAGAAATTGGAATGTCTGTTGGTAGCTCATCAAACAGCTGCCAGGCTAAATATGACCCAAATTGTGTTTTCTTACTGAGGCTTCATCTTGGTCTAAGTTGTGTTCCAGGACCTCGGTCTTTCAACAGGAAAGCTCTAGATGCCAAGTATCAGCAAGGAAACATAATTATTACTAAAATTGAAGCAGGTACTATTAAATCGTTTCATTTCAATTTGGAAGTATAAGATGAAGAGTTTAATATTAACTCAATCAGTCAGTTTAAATTAGGTCACAGTGTATTACAGTTAATAGCATTAAGATCACTAATACAGCTCCTGGAAAAACAAGTGAAGTATTATAGTTAGTCCAAGTAGACATATTCTACAATGATTTGATTATATTTATATGTTTTCTTGCAAACTCCAGTGGTATTTCTCAAGATTTTTTAGGTGTCAACATATGGTTTCAATTTCTCTGAAATATATAGCATAGCTTGTTCTCAGAGCAAATGCTGCCAAACAGGACTTGTAAATGTATCTTGAGGTAAAACTTAACATCTCGTCCTTTCCTATAAGACTCCTTGACTAATGCCTTCATGACCACCACAGATGGAAAATCACACCATTACCCAAACGAGGTTTTCTCAAGTGAAAAGGGAAACAGGTTTCCCTTTCTTATGTACACTAATCTATAACTGAACTTTTGCTCATCAAGAATATAAAAATTATAGGCATGTTTACCTATTTCATAATTGCCAGTGATGATCAATTTCACAACAATTCATACTAAAGGGATCAGGCTTCCAACATTAGTAAAACAGAATATTTCAGGTAGAAGACATCTTTAAATCATTCTTAAACTTCCCTGGTCTGCGGTTGCTCCAAACACAGAAAAAAGACATTTAAAAAAAAAATGCATTTGACTTCTAATAAAAATATGGCCAGAAATCATGATAATGGTCTATTTTCTGATAGAGCAAATATTTGTACAGAATTGTTTAACTTTAAGGTCCATTTCAAATTCACTATTTGTGCATTTGCTTAATACACATTCAAAAGTTTTCTGTTTCTCTTTTGTGTGTGTATATATGCATATATAACATGTGTATATTTGTCTGTTTTTTTAAATAAAACTTTAGGATGTAAATATAAAAATTCAGTTTGACATTTGTATGTTTTGTCTCTATTATAACCCAAATCCAAAAAAACAACACAAAACAAAAAAACCCTTGTTTGAACCTGAATCCTAATAAAGAATTATTACACCCCCCAAAAAGAAAAACCAAATCCAAGTAGTATATGAATCCATTTTATTCCTAATACTTTGTGGTAGATATTTTCTTGTGCTATAAATTCTCAGGGGACCTGGAGTTGGTTGGTTTCATAGGGTACAGCATGATCCCTGCCCAACACGTGTGTACCCACTACTGATAAAGAGGTAACATGGTTCATGTATGGAAAATAGTTTAAACTTCTGTTTTTATATTTAGGTAATAAGAATACAAAACTGGTGAGCCAAGGAGGAACTTTGTCTACAAAATTGTCTCCTAAGTTCCAAATGATTATCTTGAAGTCATAAACGATCCAGCCGTCCATTAAGCCGTATCTCTCAATTTCTCACGGTTCCCATGCCTGAACACCTTCACACTATTACTGTTTTGTCTCCTACCAAAGGTGTTTATAAAATCTGTATACAGAAACAGACTAAATAGAACGGGACAATGGTTTGCTTCAGTGAGAACAGAACACATTCTGGGCATTTCCCTCACCAACATCAGGAATATGTTGTAGGAAGTTTAAGACTCCAGTTACTTTTATAAATTTAGTACTTTCTTTCTTTTGATTATAAAAAAAAAAGAGAGAGAGATTTTATGTGTAGGAAATGTTGAAAAACACAGGTAAGAGAATACAATGAAATTAAAACTTGCCCAAGTCACTGCACAGAGATGTGTAACCACTCGTATGTGATTCTGTCCTCTTAAAAAAAAATAAATAAATAAGCTTACAACCTATAGAATTTCCTTAAAATATAAAGATAGAAGAGAAGCATCTTTCTTTCCCCTAAACACTTCTCAGTTTGGGGGTTTTGGTTTTTTGTTTTGTTTTGTCTTGTTTACAGCAGTATGTTAAAGTAATTACAGCTATTACATTCCTGGAACACATCAAATTATATTTATAAAAACTATTGGACTTTTAAGTTATTTCCTGTCTTTTAGTTACTTCCCTTGTTTTTAAAAACTCAAGACAAGAATACTATTTATTGAATGTTTATAATGCATTTAGTGCCCTGCATCAAAAAGCTAGTCCAGAGGCGGCAAACTATTTTCTGTAGTCAGACCTAGCCCACTATTTTTTTAAAAATAAACTTCTGGGGGGGCCTGGGTGGCTCAGTGGGTTAAAGCCTCTGCCTTCAACTCAGGTCCTGATCCCAGGGTCCTGGGACCAAGCCCCGCATCGGGGTCTCTGCTCAGCGGGGAACCTGCTTCCTCCTCTCTCTCTGCCTGCCTCTCTGCCTACTTGTGATCTCTGTCTGTCAAATTAATAAATAAAATCTTTAAAATAAATAAATAAATAAATAAATAAATAAACTTCTGTTAGGACAAAGCCACACCCATTGGTTTATATGTTGTCTGGTTGTTTTTCCACTACAATGAGCAGTTACAATAAACATCATTTGGCCTATGTATGTGCTAAGCTCTGACTCAGTTCAAAGAACCTTCTATACTGATGGAAATGCTTTGTATCTGCCATTTCCAAAACGGTGGTCCATTCTATGTGAGAATACTGAGCATCTGAGATGGGGCTGATGTGACTGAGGAAATGAACCTCTACTCTTTAACCTTGACTAACTTGAATTAAATTTAAGTAGTCGGATGTGACTAGTGGCAACTGGAGTGGATAGAACAAATACGGAAGTCCTGGACTATAATACACCAAAGCCCATTCTCTTAATGCACGACTTCTGAGAAGGCTAAAGATTTTGGACCTCAAAATTTTGTAGCTCAATCTTTTGGCATCGTTATTATTTTAGCATTAAATTTTCATTAAATTAGCAATATGTGACAAGTTATCAAAACTATTCTTACTTTAACAATGAAAGTAACTTGAGGCACCTGGGTGGCTCAGTCGATGGTGTCGGACTCTTGGTTTTGGCTCATGATCTCAGGGTCGTGAGCTAGAGCCTTGCAACACGCTCCACACTTAGCAGGGCGTCTACTTGAGAGACTCTTTCCCTCTCCCTATGCCCCAGCCTCCCCACCCCTGCTCCTGCTCTCTTTCTCTCTCTCTAAAGTAAATAAATAAAATCTTAAAAAAAAATACTTAAAATAATCACAAGACAGTTTGCACAGAAATTAAAAAAAAAAACAAAAACAAAAACAAAAAACATTTTCCCCTGAACAAAATCAGAAAATTCTATTTTGCAACACAAATAAGATGTTACTTCTATTACTCCCAGTTAACCCTATTTAGTTATTTAATAGAATAACCAAGGCACAAAGAGAAAGATCAGATCTCCACATCCCCAACTTTCTTGTGAAATAGCAAAGCATAGAAATGCAAGAGATTACAACCATTCCCTTGTTGCAATCCTAGAAACCATTTTACAAGAAAAAATTATTTTCTACTTCAATTCACATATTTGTATAATCAAAAGAGGGTTTATTTTATGTTTTGTTGTTGTTGCTATCTATTTCTTTTTTTTTTTTTTTTTTCTCTTGGGTTCCGTTAACTTGTTAGGAGAAAGTGGAAGCATGCAAGTGAAGAGTTGTTTCCTCTTCAGCAACCGGCCACATTATGACGTTTGTGGCCCTAAATTTTTGCCTTTGTAGCTCCCTTCCCCATTAAATAGCAAAGCAGAGAAAGAAGGAAGGGAGTGAATGAGGAGGGAGGGGAGAGACGGAAAGAGAGGAAGGTAGACATCATATTTTAAAACTGCTTTGGTGGGTGCCGGGGCGGCTCAGTCAGTTAAGCATCTGCCTTGAGCTGGGGTCATGATCCCAAGGTCCTGGGATTGAGGCCTCAGTCAGAGAGCACCGCAGAGAGCCTGCTTCTCTCCCTTCTCTTCACTCACACTCTCTTTTGCTATCTCTGTGTCTTTATCTCTCAAACAGGTACATAAAATCTTTAAAATAAAATAAAAAAACTATATTGGTATGAAAATAAATGTATCAGTATTATATATTAAAGCCTTCTTTTTAACCTTAAAATATATGGTCTTTTTCCTGACTTTAAAACAATTTAAAACACTTTTGTGAACCCCTAAACTTATTAGAGGTCCTGGTAGCTTGTCTCCGATGTTTTCTATGAGCAATGGGTCACATTAGGTATGAATGGCCTTTTGCAGGCTGGATTTTAGGAGCAGTGCTACACAAGGCCCTGGAGCCCTCCAAAATCTTTCCTGTTCTTCGTAACTGATTCCTCTGGAAAACAATGAATTTAACCTCTAAACTGAAAGTATTTTAAAAGGTTAGATAACCAATGGAAATTAACAAATTAGGATTCACGGTAATTACTGCATAATTTTATGGTGTTGCTTCCAGAGAACAGTGATGGAGAGAAAGGCGTTCAGTGGAAGAGGTTGGTTTGAGATGGAGAGGATGAGGAACAGGTGACCTTTTTTTTTTTTTTTTTTTAAAGAGAGAGAGTGGGAGGGGGAGGGGAGGGAGAGGGGCAGAGGGAGAGGGAGAGAGAAAATCTCAAGCAGTCTCCATGTTCAGTGCTGATCACGGGCAGGGGTGGGGGATGGGGGGCAAGAAGATGGGCTCCATCTCACAACTCTGAGATCATGACCTGAGCCAAAATCAAGAGGTGGCCACTCAACCGAGTGTACCACCTGGGCACACCAGGAACAGGTGCCTTTATGAGCAAATCTGTGGAGTAAATGTGCTTCCTTCCAACCTAGAAGCACACACATATACCTCTTTTCGAGGCTGAAGGGGCAACTGTCGTGTTCTGAAGAAGTTGCTGTATGCTGGCATAGCCCCTCCCAGGTGCCAGAGCCGGGCTGGAATTTGGGTTTGAATTCTGGTTCTCTGACTTGGCAGCAATGAGCCCTCGGCACATTTAGCAAACCTTGTAGGGCCTGTGTTTTCATTTGTGAAATGGGGAGTCCCTCGGAGCATTTGGCTGTGAAGAGGGGATCCATGAGGCAACTAACGGGGGCCCTTAGGAAAGTGTCTGGGACATAGAGAGCACGCCTAAATGTTGGCTCTAAGGAATACAACCATACCTAGTGGTAGATGGAGGAAAGCAAGGAGGCCCTGACCTTGAAGAGCGCACCTCCGAAGCACAGATCTGGCCCATCTTATGTGCTGACTTCAAATGAGAATTCTGAGGTTTTTATTCAAATTCAGAGAACAAGAGTACGGGGTGTGCAGAAAAGGGCATTAATGTAAGTATCACACCTTTTCATGCCTGTTCTAATAAGATGAAGGAAAAACTCAGTGGCTCAGTGTTAAAGCCTCTGCCTTCAGCTCAGTTCATGATCTCAGGGTCCTGGGACTGAGCCCAGCATTAGGCTCTCTGCTCAGCAGGGAGCCTGCTTCCCACTCCACTCTCTACCTACCTCTGCCTACTTGTGATATCTCTCTCTGTCAAATAAATAAATAAAATCTTTAAAAAACAAAACAAAACAAAAAAGATGAAGGAAAAACAAAATCAACATTTTAATGAGTTATTTTTACAAGCTAATGATCTCCTGTAAAACATAAATGCATGGCTTAATGCACTTTCATTCATAAGGGCTATGCATTTGATCATTCAGACAACAATTTGTTTCATTTTTGACATATTTTCTAACCCCAGAAAACCACTGTCTCCTTTCATTTCATGAAAAGGAATAGAGAAATTGTAAAAAGAAGGCATTAGAAGAAAAACAATAATTAAGAAGTGATGATTGTATTTTGGACGAAGGACTCGTTTTTGTTAGATGCATCTATTTCTTACTTGGCTTTCAAAAGTTCTGTTCATCACATATTTTGCTGCAAAAAAATACTTGGCTTTATAATGATTTGAAAGCCTGTTTCTGTTTGCTTCAATCTGCCACCGGCTAACGGAGGCAAACAAATGCTTGGTAAATGAAGAATGATCAAAATGGCCTAGTACATCAGCCCAGCCAATAACAAATGTCCTCTCTGGATAGCCATTTACAAAATTACTGACAATGCAAATCATGATCAGAAAAACAAATCTGTAAGGTACAATTCTTTTAACTGAAATTAATCATACATAAATCTGTAGAGTTACCTGGCCTTGAATATATGCACATATAGGCACATCTTTATCAATCTTCATGTACATCTCCGTATTTCATTTCCAAATAGGTAAACATCTGCTGGAACTATATCCTTCTCAGTGTACTTGAGTTATAGCAAAGTGCTTGACTTTAGGGTGTTGTTTTTTTAAAATCCTCTTTCACCAAAAAAAAAAAAAAGGAAAATGGAAAACTCTTAACACAAAATTAATATTTATATAAATGGTTTTTCTCCATATATAACTAAACAGTCAAGTAAATCATTTGAAACTTAAAATGTATTTTCTAACTCCAACTACATTCCCCATTCAAAATGTATAATTTGTGGCTGACTCGTTAGCAATACTTCTCCTAGTTTAGCAAAATAATAGAAACATAGCATTTAGTTTACTCTTGAGATACAGAAACATTAGAATTAGACTCTGAGTTCTATTAAATATATTTAATAATTTAAGAGTTATTTTGGGAAATATATGTGTTATATCGATCTTTCAAGATAAAGTTAACTAGATGTAGTTTTTGGAGCCTTAATTAGCAGAATATAGTTATAAAATATGTCCCTTGTTTGATGTAGCAGAACCAAAATGTAGAAACACCTTAATAGATTGTTACCAATTAGCTCCATTTAAAACTGTTTTCCTTATTTTCTTCTGATTTTCTAGTTTGTAAACATCCCAAAAGAGCAGAGAAAAGCAGAAAAGCAAGGGACAGGGGTGCCTAGGTGGCTCAGTGGGTTAAAGCCTCTGCCTTCGGCTCAGGTCATGATCCCAGGGTCCTGGGATCGAGCCCCACATCAGGCTCTCTGCTCAGTGGGGAGCCTGCTTCCTCCTCTCTCTCTGCCTGCCTCTCCACCTACTTGTGATCTCTGTCTGTCAAATAAATAAATAAAATCTTTGAAAAAAAAAAAAAAAGAATAGCAAGGGACAGAATGTGTGTAATTTCAATCCAAGGTCAAATGCACACTAATATGTAAGTGCATTTCTTTGTTAAGTCATTAACTCATTTTGATTTTACATAAATAATATCACGCTGTATATAATTCCCATCATAGTTTTATTTCCTTAACTCTGTAAATATAAGCAATTTCTTACATCACCTCAACCAACACATGAAAATGAGCTTTGAAAATTGGACTCTAACAGCCATCTAGAATTCTAATTATGTGTAACAGGAATCAGCTGCCGTTTTTCAGAAAAGGCCAGGTAGTAAAGACGTTTGGCATAGAGACCCAGTGGTCTTTTTCTCCACTATTCAGCTCTGCTTCTCCAAGTCAGAAGAATGACTATGTGCAAAAAATTGGATATGACTGATTAAAAAAAAAAAAAATTGGATATGACTGTGTTTCCAATACAACTTTATTTGTGGTTGTTGAATTTTGAATTTCATATAATAGGTACATTTCACAAAATGATTCTTCCTTTTATGCTTTTCCCCAACCATTTAAAAATACAAAAAACATTCTTAACTTCTAGGCAAAAACAAACAGGAAGCCAGCTGAATTTAGCATGTGGATCTTAGTCTGATGATCCCTGGTCTAGAGCTCCTTTAACTCGCAATAGTTCTGATTCTTTTCTAGGGCAGCTATGACTTTGCTTACCTATTTTATTTCCACGTTGGACTCTTTTTTATAATATTTGAGAAGAGTGCCAGCTGTCATTTGACTTTTAATGGAAGCATTTAACCAACTGGAAGATTTTGTTGTAAGGGGCTTCTAGAAACTAATTCTAAAGATGGTATCTCCCAGAGTCTAAATTCAAGCTGATGTGGAGGAGGAAACATTTTCCTCAACCTCTTACAGTTGGTTTCTGGCTAGATGTAAAAGTTAAACTGACAAAGACAGGTTAACAGTAGAAAAGCATACACATTTATTTAATTTAAGTTTTATGTGACCTGGAGCCTCTATAAAGAAATGAAGATTCCCCCCCCCCCCCCTCAAATAGTAAGACCCGTGCCTTTTAAATGCCAGGTGTGATGTGCGAACAGTTGTGGAGAAAGAGGATAGGTTAAGGAAAGTGAGGTCATGGTAGTGAACTGGGGAAAATTCAGCGACCCCGTTAATGAGGATTCTTCTTGAGATTCTTTTGTTGTCAGATATAAGGACAGTCCTTTCTTGTGGATAGACGGGGGTACCTCTCTCATGAGTGTTTTATGACCTGCTTCAGGACAGAGAAGCAAATGGGCAAGGAGGTCAGAGTGACCTGACTGCTTCTGCCATTTTTTCCAACACCTTCAACTTGAAATATTCAATAGGCCAGGAGGCCACATTTGGGGGCAGGATGTCATGAGCCCCATCCCTGATTAATGGACGTTTGAAAGAGTTTGCTTCTACCGGTAATCATAATTTGTTATTATTCTTACAAATGATTATTTTCAAAACGGGGACAGTTCATAAAAAATAAGATATTTTGCCATTTGTGAAAAATATTTTTCAAACTTAGGAAAAAGGAAAATATAGATTACTATGGGAGGAAAATAAACAAGGGCACCATGAATAAGCCTTTCTTTCCAGACATCAGGTCTGACAGCATTCGAATGTGAGCAGGGAGGGCCGAATCTTCGGTAGGGCTTCAGCAGGTGGAACCTTTCAGCAACAATTTTCTGGAATAGTTGGTCAAGGATGGTTCTAGAAGAAGGAGGAATTGTGCCCATGATTTAGCAGCCATTATTTGGACAATATGGATTTTTATTAAGAGGCGTGAGGAGGAAGAGCTAGGAGCTATTGTCATGTGTAAGAGGGGGAGAGGAGGAAGAAATGGGGCTAGGGGGACCCCACAGGGGACTCTGGTGGAAAATTCACTGTCACACTGCCCTGGTGACCTATCATGGGGTATTTAAATTAGAACTATACCTTTATAATAAACCATATGCTAGAGTCTGTATCATTTTTTTCCCTCTATTCCCACTATGGTTAAAAAGTATTATTGTGATGACTTAATTACTACAAAAAAGGTAAATATCTATCAATTATATATAACAGGTGGATAAGGTGAATTCAGCTGCAATTGATCAGATCCCTGATGCAGAAATGGGTCATTAAAAATTCTCAAATAATGCTCAGCATAAGCAATATTCAATCAACTACTTATTTTCCCCAAAGCAATTAAATAACAATATTAGCTTTCCTAGAAGGAATGACAACCATGTGACAGGAACATTATCTGGCGATAGATCATGAGCTAGGATTTATAATCATGATTTAAAAAATAAGGAAGCCAAAACGTAGAGATTTTAAGCAACATATATCACAAAGTCAATGAAAGTGAGCATTTGAACTTGGGTGGTCTCATCCCTACTAGACTCTTAACTATTAGGTCAGAGAGATAAAACGTGATTATTCACCACGTCACTTAAAACCACTTACAGATCCTATCTGCAGAATTCATTCTCTGGTGAAATTTTATTTCTAGAAAAGTAATCAGCAAACATTCATATGATAGTGACCGTTTCTCCATGTATTTAAAGATCGCTGTAGAGGCGCCTGGGTGGCTCAGTGGGTTAAAGCCTCTGCCTTCAGCTCAGGTCATGATCCCAGGGTCCTGGGATCGAGCCCCGCATCAGGCTCTCTGCTCAGCAGGGAGCCTGCTTCCTCCTCTCTCTCTGCCTGCTTCTCTGTGATTTCCGTCTGTCAAATAAATAAATAAAATCTTAAAAAAAAAAATAAAGATAGCTTTAGTGATTTTTATCAGGCAATTTCACGGGTCCCTGCCTTATTCCCCAGAGTGTAGCCTTCAACCTTATTAGAAAATCTGTCCTCAAGAGAAGATTCACAGGGAGAACCCACAGTCACTGTTCTTTTTCCTCCAGTATTAGGAGCCAAACTCTAATGCGTTCTTTTAGATTTCCTAAGAGGAAGGGGGAAAAAACATTACCCAGGAGAGTACACTGAGACAACACAATTTGCATATCTTAACAGCCTCCCATGGTGCCCTGCAAAGGGAGAACAGTTGAAGGATATAGAGTTCCTTTTACAGAGCATCACCAGCGGAAATGACCACTGATGTTAATTTGAAACAGAATGAGACAGCTACACTGAGGTGCCTTGAGGAAGTATACAAAGAGAGCCTTCTCTGGTGCATGAGGTGCTGACAGTGTGGGTGAGTCCATCCTGTGCAGCTGATGGAAGGAATGGCACATCCTTAAATCTCAACACCTGGATAGAGCTTGGGAGATTTTGAAAGAAAGCTAGACAGATGGTTTCTCATAATGACAACGACATCTGCAGCTGGCTCACTTAGAATCCGAGTTAAAAAAAAAAAAAAAAATCTTTTCTTAGAAAGGCTCATTTATCAATGCAAACAAAGTTAAGCTACTTAATAAATCCTTTCTAAGTCCCCATGTTGGGTAGACCTATTTTTGCATTAAGGCCCTTTCTGGGGGCTCGGAAGTCCTTGGTTGTCATCCACCTGCTTCATAATCCCAAGGACAGTCTGAGCACAGAGAAGCATCAGTTCATACTGAAACCAATTGAACAATCCTTGTAGAATTCGATTTTTTATTTGTTTTTCCCCCATTAAAAATATCATCGTCCCTCGATCCGTATGGAATTCAAAATGAAATTTGTCTGGAAGTTTATGGGCTAACGTTTGATAAGACACGTGACCTGTCTACCTTTCCCTGACCATGACCCCAATCTCAATCTGTTTGTTTTCCCAGATAATCAGTTTCAGTGTATCTACTGTCTTGAAGATGAAGGATTAAGGCACTGGCGCAGGGAAAAAAGAAAAATACTCTTCCTCAGTGAAGAGAGATATCCTGGGAAGCAGTACGGGAAAGGAAACTTGGGACTTCAAGCATGATCTGGTTTTCTCTAACCTGTAGAGCAGTGACATATAGCCTCTTAATGCATAGAACTGATGTGAGGTTAAACAGAATGAAATTATATGAAACCATCGTGGAAGTGTATAGTGCAAGGCCATTTATTACAAAATAATTCATTCTTCAGGTTCAAATACCCTGCCTTGGATGCCACCTTGAAACCTTTTCAGAACAACGTGAGATAAGAATAAATAATGAATAGAACATAGTTCCCTCGGCTGTGTCACGAATTCCTAGCCTATATAATTTATGTACACTGAAAGACTAAAGAAAAAAAAAAGAAAGAAAGAAAACAGAAATGTCTGGGTCTCACCCTGGAAGCCCTTCTAACTTGTTTTAGGATTAAGTGACAAGCTTATGGAATGAGCAGTCATTCACAGAAAACATCTCTAACTAGAAAATGGAACATCAATGTCAGAGACAATGGAATTCTTCAGAGGAGAGGAGTATCTCTGAGAGACCTAGCAATCCTGGGAGGCCAGACTGCCCCTGGAAACAGGACGTAACTTGTGTTGACCCCAAGGAAGTGGGGAGAAGTCCAGAAAAGGGATCTTAGTGAGATAAAGACTTTATCATCATGCCCCACATGTATGAGATAAAAGTGCCAATTATATCCTTATGATTTATTTGATTTTGTTTTGTTTCTACTGAAAGGCCACTCTTGCTTTTTTTTTTTTTCCAGCTTCACTGAGAGATACAATTGGCATGTAACATTTTGTAAGTTGAAGATGTATCAGGCATTGATCTGATACACATATATGTTACAAGATTTTAATAACCCTGGGATGCCTGGGTGGCTCAGTCAGTAAAGGGTCTGCCTTCAGCTCAGGTCATGATCCCAGGGTCTTGAAATCCAGTCCCATATCAGGCTCCCGGCTCCTCCCTCTCCCTCTGCTACTCCCCCTGCTTGTGATCTCTCTCTCTCTCTCTCTCTCTCTGTCAAATAAATAAATAAACTGTTAAAAAAAAAGATTATGATAACCATCATAATTGTTAGTGAACACTGCCATCATTACCGTTCTTTTCTGAGATGATCCCATTTAAGATTTACCCTCCAGAGGCCACTCTTAAACCATTTATGCATATTAATCAATTTAAAAGGGGGTGAAAATTCTGCATGTTCAAATGTGGAAGAGAACACCAGGTCACAGCCAAGTGTCAGGTGCAGAGTGATTTTGACTGCCCTTCACCTGCTAGCAGCTTGGTGGGAAACTACCAGGTCTTCAAGAGTCTCCTGCTTTCTCGGAGATGCTCCAGTAGCCCCTTCCACATTGGCACTGACGTGCCTTCCTGGAGCCCAGCCAGCAGCTGCTCAGAGAAAGAAGTCACAGCACCAATGAGGGCCACCAAATAACGTGGAAAATTCTTAGGACCTTTGTATAGCCTATGAGTTTAAATTTATCAACTAGGACAAAATAGTTCTGAGGGCTGAAATGGGAAAAAAAAAATAACTAAAAGGTAAGAAGCATTAGTAGGCTGTGAATTAAACAAATTTATGCTGCCACATTTGACCAGCTAAAATTGAATCTTCGAATTACTCTGGGGCAAAAAGTGAGGACATTACCATTTAATTGCTTGGCTAAAAGAAAATGCCACAGCATGGGAAAATAAAACTTCACCAAATAAGGATTAGATTAAAACGGGGGGCCATCGCCCCGTGCTTTGGTGGCTCCTGTGAGCTCCGACAGCTTTTGAATTGCTTAAATAGTTAGTAAGGTGACTGGAACATTGACCAGCAAATGACATAAATCCAGAATTAATTATAAAGGCTTACACAAGCAAAAAGAAAGGGGTTCCTGGATCCACGTTTATTGTGAGATGTCAGCATAATGAAATTTTAATCAGTTTGTTTATTTAAGGAAGAATTAATTGCATATCATATTGCAGAAAATATAGTGCAGTTGTAAAGGTACCTGACTTCAGACTCCCATGTAAGTGGATCCCTTGTATCTTGATTCTCTTAGACAATTTATACAGTTTTGGGGTTTTATCAGGTCTGTGCTCAGCTTGTCATGTTGACTGAAATTAAGCAATACTTAGGAAATCTTTCAAGGGGCCTCTTTCATTTTTTTAAGGAAATATCTCATCTTTCCCGTCCCCGAGCCTCTCGAAATGTCATTCTCCCATCTAATTTGGAGTAAGTTATTTATGGATCGTTGTTAATTTATGAAGTGGTGAGGGGTGCCATAGTTAGCTAGATGCCCCCGTGAAGTTCCACAGATCAGTGGTGAAGACATCCATTTCCTAACTGACTTTTAACCTTCTCTAGCTGACAAAACATGATTTATTTTCATGCAAAGAAAATGAGCTAACCCTTTGCATATAACCGGGTTTTTGTGTGCGACCTGGGTATGTGGCCCCTGAAAATCAACCATTTCTTAGAAGCAGGATGGATCAGAATTAGTGCTTGCCACAGAAGAAACCATACGACCTTGGTGTTCAAAGTCAGAAAACTCATTTTTATTGTGCTCCACACAGATAATTTCCAGATAGGAATAACTGTCTTACACGCACGTTATGGCCTACAACAGTAGTGAGATTTTCTTTGCTACCAGAATTTATTCCCCTCGGGAGTTTATCCTGCAATTTAGTATAAGTAACGCTAACATGGAAACAGATGGAGTAGAAGAGTTTTGCTTCAGGAGAACAGAATTCTATAGATGACATTAGTTATTGCATAAATGATTATCGGAGTGAAGATTTATTGAAACCTCCAAACCCACCCACCAGTGCACCAGATAGTGCTTCGTCAAGAGTTCAAGTCTCCTTCTCCTTCAGGATGACATATGTCCCTCATTGTGTCTGACTGTCTTTGGAATCTCCATGTCTGAGTGGATTCTCCGTATGATTTTAAATTTGATTTTCTTCTGTTAATCTGTCTCATGTTGATCAGCATTCTCTATCCAACTAGAGGGACCTTGATGGGACAGAAAATTCTTGCTTCCTGGCAGTCTATGTAGCACAGTGGCTGTTTCCTCCTCTGCGGAACTGTGAGAAACAAACTATTTTTTCAGTGATAATGGTCTCCTGATCCTGATCTCACCATAGCTGAATACGAATGAAATCCTAGGCATATTATAAAACATGGACCAAGGGTTGAGCCAAAGTCCTTTGACTGCATAAACACCCCCTGAACACTTTCCAAAACCAAGGGTTGTCTTCTTCTTCCTCTTTACTTTCAATTTTAAAATAAGTAAGTCTTTATAGGAAGTTGCAAAGAAATGTATAGGGTACTTCTCTGCGCCTTCCACTCAGCTCCACCAAGGTCTACCCCTTTTATAACATAATTCAGTATCACAAGTAAGAAATTGACATTGGTACAATCCATGGAACATATTTTAGACTTACCCACTTTTGTGTCTGTGTGTGTAGCTCTGTGTGATTTTATCACATGTCACTTCTCTAACCACCACCACAATAGAGGTACTCAGCGCATCACCACAAAGCTCTGTGCATGACCCATTTATAGCCACACCTACCCCCCACCCCTCACCCCAGCCAACAACTAATCCATTCCTCATCTCTATAACATGTCATTTCACAAATGCTGTGTACATGGAGTCATGTGGCATGTATCTTAAGATCAGCATTTGTTTTTGTTTTTGTTTGCTCAGAATTATTTCCTTAAGGTTAATACAACTTCTTACACTTACTCCTTTTGATTGCTCAGTAGGATTCAATAGGACGGGCTGACCGCAGTTTGTGGAGCCACTCATCCACTAAAGGACATCTGGGGAGTTTCCAGAGTCAGGCTGCTATGGCTGAAGCTATGATCATCTCTGTACAAATTTCTGCATGATACATCGACAGCTTCCAGTGAAACACACTTCCTGACATGCTCACCCTTGTGCTGTCCTCTCCTCTTGAATATGGGCTGGCCTAGTGACTCATAGGAACCAGCAGAAGGTGGCAGAAGTAACACTGTGCCAGTTCTGAGCCTAAACCTTAGGAAGCTTTTGCACTGGCCCTTTGGAAGTTACCTACCCTGAGAACCCAGTCTTATAAGGAAACCCAAGCTAACCACACAGAAAGGCTTGGGAGTGCGGGTAAGACTCATGAAATCCAGGCAGAAGTGTGAACCAAGGCTAGTGGCCAACCCATACATCTGTGTTCCAGCAAACAATCATCATCAACCTTCCAGCCATGGGAGTTAGCCTGTTTGGGAGCGTAGCCTTAAACCCAACCCCCAAAGACCCACCCCCCGCCTATGCCATTGGAGCACATGAGCTCTGCTTGCAAAGCACTGACAAGATGGCAGAATCACCGCAGATAAATAAAATGGGTATTGTTTGAAGCCACTGAGTTTTTAGTAAATTTGTCCTACCAAAAACTATGCATAACAATACACTATTAGAGCAGGAATCCACATATTAGCATAACTAGGTCCCGGCTGTGTCTTAGTTCTTCATTAATTTGCTGAAATTACAGGATATTATTTTAAGTAAATATAGTTATCAACTAGACACATTTAAATAGGTAATAGACAACAATGCATATTTTACAGAGCATAAGCATCTACTGTATTTGGACATTATAGGATCTGGAGTCACAGATCTCCAATCAACCCACAGCTCTATCACTAATAGGCTTTGAAATATCACATGCCATGGGCAACTATTAGGATCAGATAAAGCAACGGATATAAAGTTATTTTTATATGCTGTTAAACATTGAACCACATATAAGTTATTTTGTAGTGGCTTACAATCAATTCAGTCATTAGTTGATAATTGGGTACCAAGAAAACACAGGTGTTGATTATAGTTTAAAGAACACTGAATTTAACCCACCATCACCTTTATTATCAAGCTCTCATAGTATGTTCAGACATTAGAACATAATGTCTAACATTATACTCTGTTAGAGTATACTTTTATAATTTCCTTAATTTATGTAGAAACAGATGACTTTTAATAAACTGAACATACAATTAACTTCACATGAAAACAGAAGTGACTGGTAATGATGCAGCTAATTGGAATTAGACAAAGAATTACATTTCATGTTATTTCATAATTTTACATTATGACAGAGAGGAAAAAAGAATAATCAAGCTCGTTTGCCCAAAGACTTCTATTGATCAATGTCTGTCATCTTCTCTTGGCTCTTTTTCCTGCCAAAAAAAAAAAAAAAAATTTGACTTGATAGCATCTGATGGAAGGGCAGACATAAACTTTCCCAATTTGTTTGTTTCTGAGCTATTTTTGGCTTTCTTTCGTCATTGAGTCCAAATTAAGTGTTGGTTAATGTGGTTACATTTTACTGGAGCTACTAAAATAAGGTTACATAAAGCAGAAAATGGAAATAAAAGTTTACAACAAGCTTCATTCTGCTTTCTTTCTTTGAAGCTCAGTGGAAAGTATGACAGCATTGCACATTCAAGGCTTTGCATATTATTAAACTAAAAAAAAAAATTATAAAGAACATGACAAGCTGAAAGGAAAAAGCAGCATAAGCCAGTACAAATCCTAGCTGTTGATCATTTCCCAAAGATATTCCCCTTCATGCTCCATGGAGAAAAGCTTCACAAATTCTGTCCAATAACATGTTTCCTCAATGTCCCAAACCTGGAAAACACAAAAAGTGAGTTTCTTTGGGTTTATGCTACACTAGATAATCAATTTGTGGCCAGTGTTTTTCCTCACCTGATTTCCCAGTTGTTTTGGAATTCATCAAATGTGTTCGCTAGTCCTTAAAGTAGATCAAAAGCACGTCAGTGACAAAACACAAATGGAAACATTTGGTCCCATTTAGTACAAAATTCATTTCAGAAAAACATGGTCACAAAAACTAGATGAATGAAAAAAGACGCTTAGGAAATGAACAGGTTACCATGTATATATTATTTGGAGGCATTCCTCAATCTTAGGCTACCATAGTGAGGACCATTTCTCTTCTATCTAGCATTTTTCCGACAACTGATACAGTTTTTAAAGTTGTTTTGCTTATTTAAATATGGGTATGCAACTTAAAGTGTCTCTGAGAGGATTTTTTCCATTTTCCATTAACTGTAAAAATAAGACTATAATAGAGATAAGTTGAAAACATTATTTGAATCTGAATTAGAAAAAAAAATTCAAATTCATTGTTCGGTTGAGAGTATGAGAGATATTGAAAATGGTTCATTCATGGAAATGCCTAATAACACCTTTATTCTGCCCTGCATTAAGCAAGCCACCTTCTGAATATATAAACTATATAAAATTATAAAAGTGAAGTAACTGTAACTGTAACAAAAAAAGATGTGTCTCAAATGACTGTATTAAAAAAAAAAAATGGGGGGCTGAGCACCTGGGTGGCTCAGTTGGTTAAGCATCTGCCTTTCGGCTCAGGTCATGATTCCAAGGTCCTGGGATCCAGCCACTCCTTGCGCCCAAGTAGGGAGTCTGCTTCTCCCTCTGCCTCTGCCCCTGCTCATGCTCTCTCCCTCTCTCTCAAATAAATAAATTCAAATAGCAGTGAAATTAAGAGGGAACTACTTTACTCTTAAATTGCTCTGATATTCCATTTATAGATCCACACCTCTAATAGATTCTGAATAGAAATCTGACTTTGATCTTTCAAAATTCATCTAGATTTTAGATATACATTTAAGGGTGGTCTCAATCTCTCTTTGATCATAGTTCCTAAGCTACTAAGAGCTGTACACACAATATTAACTACAGTATATTAGAGCAGAGAGTTGATATGAGTACTTGGCAACTAACTAGTCAACCTTCAGATATGTTTATTTAATCTAATAAAACTGTTTAGTTGGAGAAAGAAAGTTACTTTTGAAGAGTAAAAACTGTTTTGGATGAACTTTAAAAAATTTTTAAAAATTAGTTGTAGTGTTTTCCTATGTGGTTTTCAGTCTTCGGTATTACGGCGGCAGAGTCCTTTCTATCGCTCAGATTGTTAAAAAACAAAAGCTAAAACAAACCACCACCCAAACAAACAAAACAAAACTACTCACCTGTATTTTTCTTCTAATCCTTTAGTATTTTTGTTTTCTATTTAAAATATTATTTCATCTGGAACTTAACTCGATGTACCTTAAGTTTTATTCTTATTTTAATCCCTCTCCCCTAACTCTACAATCAAATAAAATGCTATTTCTGCAGTGCTTTTGAAATGCCATATCTAATCCATCTGTGACTTCACCCATCTTTTCAGACCATTTCATACTCTGGCCACTCATGCAGCTCCCAGTGGACTCAGAACTGAGGGCAACTTGCCCTGAATACAGAAATCTCTCCTTCCCGGCACCAGGGACTTCCTCCGCCACAGTGACAGCGGAGGCTTGGTAAAACTGCTCAGCCACGAAGACACATACACAGATCCAGAAATCCAAGTGAAGAGTACCCTTGACCAAGGACAACCCCTGACCACTGTGTGGGACAGGAGACCGGATGAACTTCTCTTCTGTCTTCTTCAGTGACACTCCCTAGGGAGTCCCCAGTGGGACCAAATGCCAGTTGCCCTCTTATCAGCCAAATAATGCATCTCTGACATTGGCTTTGCCTCTTTCCCTGTTCTAGTCTTCCAAGTTCCCAGCTCCTATCTCTAAGTTACTTGGATGCAAATGTTTGTCTTAGAGGGATTTGAAAACAAACCCCAGATAAGATAACTATCCTTTACTCTTGATTCTATTTCTTGACTGGATTCTGTACCATGCTGTCCTTTCGTGGCTTTATAACATATTTTAACACCTGTTAAGATAATTGTACATATGCTATTCTTTGAAAATTACCGTGGGTTGCTCTAATGGACTTATCTTTTCCAGATTAATATTCAACCATTTCAGCAATTACAAAATTCTATTCATTTTCAAATTAGAAATAAATTTGCTTCTACCCAACTTCACATTCCTTCAATTACCAGATGTATGGGCTCATGTTTTTTTTCTTGTTTTTTCCTTTGTTATGCCCCAGTATCTTCTTTTATGAGTTGAACAAAATAATCCCAACCTCACTGGGTTGATATGAATAATAAAGGGTATACACACATATTAATAATTATACAGTTGTTGATACAAAGTGTGCCCTAAATATTCCCAATGGATTATATCTATTCTAACATCACTATAATATTGAATCACCTAAACTATAAAGATAGCATATTATTTCATTACTGAAAAGAAACCTTATATCCCATAGTAAAATCTAATATTTTCCTTCTTATAGGTCCCACATTTTTTCTGTAAAATTTTTCTATGAATTTTTGTATATTTTAATGACAAATTTGGATGAGCTAATATTAATGTCATTTTCCAACTAATTACAACTAAAATGTTATGCTTATTCAGTTACACTGAAAGCTTTCTACATGCTATCTCAATTATTCTTATTCTTATAACAGTTGTTTGAGATGAAAACGATTATTAGTTCTATTTTACAGATAAAGAAATAGACACAGAAAAGTTAAGTATTTTCCTCAGCTAGCAAGGGACTAATTTCAAATTTACTTCAAGACTAATCTTGAGTCTTAAGAAAGCAATTGATCACTCTGTATTGTTTTTATAGCAAGCCACCAACAATTTACATTTGTTACTTATAATTATTTTTGTCAGTTCCCTTGGTTTTTTTTTTTTAGACAATCATATTATTTCCAGCTATTGATATCTTGCTTCTATTTTTCTAATATTTATCTTAGTAATGATTCTTCTGCACCGATGGAGCTTTGATGAATTAAAAGCAAGACAATTTTTAACTCATATTTTATGAGTTGCTAACAGAAATAAAAGAAAAATGCCCTAGGGACAAAGTGTCCCCCTCCTTTCCTCAATCTAAAATATTTTGCTAAATCTGTTTGGCAAACCCTGAACACCTAAGCGTTCCTCATCTTTTCTTAAAAAAATAAGATACCGCTACCACCATATAATTGTCCCAACCTCAACTTGTAGACATTTTCTGGTCCTTGGCTTAGAGAGGCAAACTCCAAGATATTCAGGAGCATATGGCAGGGAAAGGTGTTTGGGATCAGGTTAACCACCTTCCCCACCCCGGACACCACATTTGGCTCATAGTTCCCCTCCAGATGCCTCACATAAACCAAAGGACAAGTCTGGAGTCCAAGTTTCGAGAGAGTAGTTTAATTTCCAAAGGGCACATGACTAAGAAGTAAATTAAATTTTCCAGTAAGTCCTTCACCTTCTTTTCCCTTCAAATTCATAGGCTGCAATATCGAAATCGAGGGCCTGCAGAGTGGTAGCTCCTTCGCAATGAAACTTGGTTTTGTACAAGACCCAAGGCATTGAGCCAACAGACTGACTCTCAGTCTCCAGTTTCTCTCCTATGACCCAGGGAGAGCAAAGAAGAGTATCCACGTGTAAAGAAGGAGCAGATCTGCCCTCAAAGACAAGCCCGATGAAAGAAATGACATCGGCAAGAGAAGAGTCCAACAATTCATCAAAGTCATTCCGTTTTTTTTTTCTTTAAGATTTTATTTATTTATTTATTTATTTATTTTTAAGATTTTATTTTTTTATTTGACAGAGAGAGATCACAAGTAGGCAGAGAGGCAGGCAGAGAGAGAGAGGAGGAAGGAAGCTTCCCGCTGAGCAGAGAGCCCAATGTGGGACTCGACCCAAGGACCCTGAGATCATGACCTGAGCCGAAGGCAGAGGCTTAAGCCACAGAGCCACCCAGGCGCCCTCCATTGTTGTTCCATTGAGTTGGTTTTCCCAGGCGGTTAGTTTGTATCCATTCATTCCATTACCAGAATCTTTGTTACTCACTTGCTCCTGTTCTAGTTTGTGTCCTAGTACATTTCCTTGATGCTCCTCCTCAAACTGCTCTGATAAGTGTTTCTACAACATGGAGAAAGTTAAATGAGTTTATGTAGGAAAGAAAAAAAGAGTTGTTTTTCTCTCATTAAACTTTGTTGAGAGACATGGGACAAGAATGATATCATGGTAACCTCTCCCCACTTAAAAAAAAAAAAAAAGAAAGAAAAAGAAAGAAAATGCCCACTACATTGTGAGCACCTGTTTAGTGATGGGATTAGGGAGTGTGCATATATTATTCCTATACATCAATCCACTAACCTGATTAAAATAAGACAAAACCCAAAACTCCATCTTACAGATGTATTAAATGAAGAACATGAAAACACAGCACTCCTTATCTCCTATAGGCACGAATGATGTCTATAAATACAGATCCAAAGATGTCTTCTGGTAAAGGAAAATACTCTAATACCATAATAGTCAGTCTATTATTTATTAACCCTGCAAATAATATATAAAACATCAACAATGTCTACATGTCCACATGTCTACAATCTGTGAAACAAGAGGACAGTTTCCAGTAGGCACAACAAAAAAGCAATAAAGGAAGGACTCACCTCCTTAACTGTAAGTTCCAAGAATAGGAACTGCCCTTGTTTTAGTGAAAGTAGATGATCTGACCACTAAATTAAGTCAAATACTCATTCTTTCTCAAATACAGTCATCTGAGCTCTTGGAAAAGATTATGGTGCCCTGAACGATGGGAAAAGACGGAATGGTAGTTTGGACAAGACCCAGGAAGACAAAGGGGCGACTGAGGAGGTACAGGAAACAGGAAAGCAAGGGGAAGGATTGGAGAGATGGGTGCACCCACGTGAGCAATGACACACGGAGCCACGTGATTTTTATAAGGGAGACGATTTTGCAAAGAAATAAAATATAGAAGTAGCCAGTCTTGGTTCAAGGAATAACAGAAGGCCCGAATTAAATAACATTTTATTAGTTTTTTCGAGTGGAGCGACTCAAACATGACTTGTTTGAAGAAACAGAAGACATCCCATGAACCGGACCTCTGGGCCTGACCTTTAAAGGGCCGCGGATCTTAGGAGGGAGAGTTCCCTGCCGGTTTCTGGAATAGATCCGTCATGGTTAGTGCGAGCACACGCAGAGGCTGCCGTGTGCTATGCACAGTCATTCACACACGTGCTTAGACACATACCTAGAATGTTACATCGGCCTTTCTGCGTCGGACTACTGATGAGAACCACCCCCCCCACTTCCCCACCTCCCAGGGGCAAGCGGATGAAAGTGAGTTCACACTAAGCGCAGGGACACAGGCGGGGATGAGAGATGCTGAGTGTCTGCACTGCGCTCCCCCAGTTCCCTCCGCTGCGGTTTGGGGGTTTGGGACCCCCTGGGCCTTCCCCCGCAGAGCCACAGTTACCTGCGGAAACAGCCCGGCTCCGCCTGGAGCACCAGGCCGTCTCCCCGGGTCCCTACGTAGCCGAGTGGAGCCGGAGGGTTGATCCCTTAGCCCCTATACACAGCCTTCCTTTCACCACCTTCCTTTTATACAAAGACTGGCTTATCCCCATTTTTTTTTTTTTCTGTTGCCTTTGCAATGAAAAGCTCTCCACGCGCAGCCTAATAAAGTTCTATGCCTACCCCACCCCCATCCCCCAAATCCCTGCCAAAAAAAAGAAAGGGAGACTTAAACCTGGAACTCATTTAGCTAAAGGGACTTTAGTTAACAAGAAAGTTACCCATCACGGACTGCAGGTAACACCTCCCGTGATCCTAAATCCATTACCTGGAGACTTACCCAGGCTGAGTTTGATTTTATGAACTGTGAGGTTGCAATGTTGAAAGTCTGCAAATTGGACATAAATTGGACGCAAAAGACTCGGGGAGCCGAGTGATTTTCTCTCTAATGGTGTAGCAGGCTCTGGCTCTTACCAGAGATTCCTGGAATCTGGAGCAGCACCAGGGATGAGTGCCCGCGTCTGTCTGTCTCTCAATCCTGGACTCCCCTCCCCCCAGAAAGGTTTGACTGAGCCTCAAACAGCTCTGCCTGGAACAACCTGTGAATCAATCAATTCCTGGGAGGGAGCAAGGCTCATGCGTGCACGCACCTGGGTCTGAGATCAGGAACCGAAAAGCAATTTTCTCCCACTCCTTGTCCCTACTGTCAACAATGTCCGCTGGTGGTTTTGACCCGACCCACTCTTCATCCGCCCCCTCACTTGTCATTTTTCACAACTGCATTTTAGAGAGGACAGCTGATGCCAAGAGGTATGCAGTCATGACCAGCTTCTGGGTTTTAAGGGACACTAAGACTACTTTCAGATTAGCAGGACCTTCAGTTCTCCATTTAATTGAGGTGTTTTTGTTTGTTTGTTTGTTTTTTACTTTGTTCACTTGTTTATTTATTTAACTTTTTCTTTATGGAAGAAGCTAACGATGTCCCAGAGATCAAGGTTGGGGAAGGCACACACACGTGTCCTAACTGAAGTAGAAGGCAAGGTATAACCAATTCTGTAATAGAGAGGAAGAGTGAAGATTCAGAAGGGGAAGACAAAATCCAACTGGGAATTGGGGTGGGGGGGAAGAAAATATAAAACAGTCAGGGCTTCAACAATTGAATTGTGATTCTCCAAATGGAGAGTGGGCTTGGTCTCAGGTCAAGAGTGGAAAAAAGGCAGAAAGAAGGATTTTAGGGAGATGGCAGGAGGAAAATTCATGGGATGGCCTTTGGCCCAGCCATGGTCCCTGTACACAGTGGAGGAGAGAAGCAATGGCTAAAAGTCTGGACCATGTCCTTATGGCCAAACCCAAATGCCCTTCAGTTGGGTTTAGGTTTTATTCCATATATATTAATAGGAATTTCTGGAATACTGAGAACATGAGAAGTATACCATTAGCATATGGATGCAAATTGTTCAAATCAACAGTAGCACATGTCAGTACCTCAAATGCACAATCACAGTTCATTCAAATGATGGCCTACCCTACAGTATCGTAAACTGAAGATATAGATCAAGTAATTTTTTTAAAGATTTTATTTATTTATTTATTTGACAGAGAGAGAAAAATCACAAGCAGGCAGAGAGGCAGGAAGAGAGAGAAGGGGAAGCAGGCTCCCTGCTGAGCAGAGAACCCAATGTGGGGCTGGATCCCAGGACTCTGAGGTCATGACCTGAGGTGAAGACAGAGGCTTAACCCACTGAGCCCCCCAGGTGCCCGTAGATCAAGTGAATGCAAAAAAGTTTAAAAAGTTGTATATAACCTACCATTATTAACATTTAAAAGCAAAAAAGAAACACTAAGGATTTATTTATGGATTCCCACGTCTCAGCTCCCTGATGTTAATTACGTATGAGGAAGTAGAAGGGAACGTGGATATATCTATAATGTTTTTTTTTTTAATAGAAAAAGCATGAAATTGCAATTACAAGAAAATATGGCCAGATAGTCACAACTTTTATGTGGGCTCTAAGGACTTGGATGTCAATGTTTTCTGAATTTTCCATAAGACTTAAATATTTTGTAATTTGTAAAGGGCAAATTCCTGTATCTCTTTTCCTCCACACACTCATTCAATGCTTCACCTCCATCTGAAGTTTCCTCAAGGGTACCTGGGTGATTCAGTGGGTTAAGCGTCTGCCTTTGGCTCAGGTCATGATTCCCGGGTCCTGGGATCGAGCCCCACCTTGGGCTTCCTGCTCCGCAGGGAGTCTGCTTCTCCCTCTGCTCCTCCCCTCACGCATTCTCTCAGTCTCTATCTCTCTATCTCTCTCTCAAATAAATAAATAATATCTTGAAAAAAAAAATAAAGCTTCCTCAAATATTTCAGAGAGTCTCGGGGAAGATCTCACACGTGGTCATAAATAATCATGGCCAGTCGCCATGGGGTGTCCCTTGTGTAGCACTGGTTCTCCAGAAGGGACCAGAACTGCTTCCCTGAGTCTCCCTGTGCCTCCTCACCGAGTGCCAGTCCAGGGCACCAATGTCTCTTTCTTGTCTCTGACAGCACTTCTTTATTTTTACTTAATTTTTTTGGAGGGGTAAGTGGGATGGGCAGAGGGAGAGGGAGAGAATCTCAAGCAAGCTCCCTGCCAGGTGCAGAGCCCAACGCGGAGCTTGATCTCATGACCCTGAGACCGTGACCGGAGCTGAAACCAAGTGTCAGATGCTCAGCTGGCTAAGCCACCCAGGAGCCCCTGACAGCACTTCCTTGGAGGAAAGCTATCTTGTAGGGCTTTCCAAGTCTATAGGTATTACCACCTGCACATTGAAACACTTGTTTTAAAAAGATTTGATTATTCATTTTAGAAGGAGAGAGAGGGGGCACTGGGGGGAGGGGCAGAGGAAGAGAGACCCAAGCAGACTCCATGCTGAGTGCAGAGCCTGATGTGGGAGTCAATTTCATAACCCTGAGACTGTGACTTGAGCTGAAATCAAAGGTTGGACCCTCAGTGGACTGAGCCACCCAGGTGCCTCTGCAAAACACATTTTGGTTCCAAAAGCCTACCAGGGACCGCAGAGAAATGAAAGCAAGTAACCTTTAGCCTTTTGTGTTACCCACAGTTCGCAGCACACTGAGTAGTGATTATTTTGCTCTTAGGGTATAAAGAATTTTTAGTAAAAAGATTGTCTAGCTTTCACTCCACAGCGTTCCTCTGGATGAAGATTCTAAATCCAGTAGACTAATCACAGGCTCCTGGCTGAACTCAGAATCATCTGTCATCTCTCGACAACTCAGGTTTTATTACTTGATCAAGCTTTACTTTTTAATTCTTTATTTCCCGCAAGATGAGTTTCTCCCAAAGGCTCCCTGAGCCCACCTACAGATAAATGTCTTGTCATAACTGCCCATCAGTTTAAACGACATGCCCAGACATAGTTTAGGCTCATGTTGGGTTCTCCACTACATCGGGAAGTTTATTCTGGCAGAAGAATGTGGGACAGGCTGGAAACAGGAAGAGGCTGGAGTCAGGGAGACCAGGGAAGAAGGAAGCTACTGCAAATATACAGGCACACTTTTATTTTCACATTTAATCATTTACAGGCAGTCTTCTCTTATGATGTATCGTGAGTGCTCTGCAGTACATATATCCTATAGGTACGCACTGCAGTGGCGTTTTCTCTACTTCTTCCAGCCTGAAAAGCAAGGTACTGAAAAACTGAGACTTTGTATGAATGTCTCATATAGTTCTCTGACTCTCCCTAATCTGCAGATAGGACCCTGAATTAGAACTCTGAGGAAGATAACAGAGGGATGAGGAGGAAGGATGAAAGAGAAAATTACAAACATTCCAGGGGTACTATCTTTAAATAGGCCTTTACATATTCAGCACACTGAACTCTTGATTCTACCCAGAATGACTACTAATAAAACCAGCTGTGCAAAACCAACCAACCAAATAAAGAAACAAAACCAGTCATGGGACATACTGAGCATCACCGATCAGGCCACCTTCTCTTATCACTTACTGAAAGGTTGCGTTCTAAAACCCAATGCCTGCAGATCTCACGGATGGACCCTGTTGATCACAACTGGTCGTAGACATGGTACCAAAGAGAATGAAGACTTTCAACATTGCCTTGAAGTAGATAAACAGCTTCATTTGATTTATCCCCATTACTACAAAAGCCAATGCTTTAGGTGAACACTGGTTTTTCCCCAGTATCATTTGCAGACCCATTAGGTTTCTACCATTCCGGATGCTCACGCTACTTGCTTGCAAATTTTGATAGTCTGAGTACATCGCGGGAGGAAACCGACATCATTCACTGAATAGAAGACAGCACAGCACACACCTGAAAGTATTCTGTTTTCATGTACTCATAGTGCAACCAATGCAGATGGATTAGACGGGACCACATGGTTGAGTCTGGTCTTGAGCATTTTTCTGTGGGCTGCACAAGCCCAGCATCTGTGCCCTTCTTCAGCTAACTGCTCCCAGAGAAGATGATGAGAGTTCTTTTCTAACGTTTTCAGTTACTGTCATCACGACGGAGATACACCAACAAAACAGCATTTCAAAATGGTTCCCCTATGTCACTTGCCATCACGGTATTTTACGGATGGCCCCGGTTTCTAATAAGCCCCGTTCTCTTTTTCCACCATGAGGGAAATGGAAGAACTTCATCCACGTGGGAGGAGAGAAACCTTCCTTCACTTCTCCCTTGGATTTCGGCATAACCAAGTCAATCAGTAAAGCTGAACTACTGCTGACATCTTCATTGTAAGGCAAGGGAAACCAACTTGGACGATGTGATTCAACATTATCCATGGGAATCTCTTTGTGTCCCAAGTGCAGTTGAAAACGCCAGCCAAATGTGATTCTCCAGTTAACTCACCTCTCTCCATTACCAAGTGGAAGCGCGTTCCATTCGTACCTAAGGACATTTTAAGGAGTTCACTGTTGTAGGAGGTCAACATCATAAATAATTTAATTACGCTTCTTAAGAAGACCTGGATAATTGTCTAAGCAATGGCCAGCTAAAATAATGATAAAAGTGAAATCGAGTCTTCTGCTGCGGGGTGTAAGCTGAGGAGAGGCGGTAGCTGGGGCAGGCAGTTCCCTCTGCTATTTATTTATTATATTTACTGGCCTCTCCCATTGCAGGAAAAGCCTGAAGGCACAGTTAGGAATGGCTAAAGTGCGGTGGCGTAGAAGGTCCTTTTTTTTTTTTTTTTAAATCTATCTATTTATTTTTCTTTCTGTATCTTGCAAGGATGTATAAATACAGGAAAAAAGATCAGTCCGCAATAGTTTTGTTGTTCGAGCTGCTTTACGGGCTGTTACTGTGTAAACTATGGGGATTTTTGCCCCGCTAAAAACACCAGGGACCAACTTCTCCGAACATAAAGGGATGTTATTGGGCTTTTATGGTCACAGTACAAACCGTGCTTTCTGGTTCCAGCGAGAGCCGAGAACTTACAAAAGGAGACCATGAATATACGTGAAAAAGAAAAATAAATGAGCTATTTTCCCAACTCTGGCCTCTGTTTTTCGTCCGTATTTTTTGATCACTGTAGTTGACAGGAAACTGTATAATTTTTGCACGTTACAGTTGTAGAGGAGAGAATGCGAAGCTGTAATACCCCGTTGAAACGGGGCTGTAGTGACAAGACTGGACGCTCTCCTGAGCGGGACACTACGCTACTTCAGCGAAGAAAAGCTTTTTCTCTGAGGCGAGATAATCTCACAAGCAGGATTTATGATATTGCCCGGACGCTCCTAAGGCAGGAAAGGCTCACTGTTGGGCCAGCAGCCAGCTGGTGTATCCAGTCTTCAAGGGACAGGCCGTCCAGTGGTACCCTGAACTACATCCGGGTGCCTGGAGATTTTAGAAGGGATGCTCATGGAGAATCCCAGGACCACAGTCCTGAGTGTGGGGAATTTCCCGGGGAAGGGGGTGTGTGTGCAAAAAAAAAAGAGTCATAAGGTCATAAGGTCATAAAATTGTAAGGGCTACCAGAGCACCAATGTAATAAAGGTGTACTCTATTAGTCTGATGGCCATCAAGCTCTGGAACATTCTCGGGTATCTGGGACAACATAAGCACAAGCTCCCACCTTGAAGATAGCTCATCTAATTCTGCATTATAAGTTTCTACGGCTCCGCCTGATTCTCACCTCCACAGAGAGAGTCACTAAATGCTATTACCACTCCCAGTAGAACATTTATCAATTTTTTTTGCCAATTAAAGAGGAACTCCATGATTGAAATATAACCCGAGGGACCACGGCCTAAACTATTTTCAAAGATCCATGCCAACAGTGGCTGGAAACGCGCACATGCCAACGAGTCTCATTGTGTTTCTCGCTGTTGCTTGAATGCGGATCGTACTCTGTGTTCTGTTTCTAAATACCCTTTAAATCAATTCTATGTGAGAAGCGAATTTTCATAAAAGATGTTTTTCTATAACGTGGGTTTCGGTAGAAATATTATGCAATTTTGTTAACCAGCTATAATTTTTGATACTTCAGAATTCTGTTTAGCATGATTAGTAGCTTTTCTGAACATCCCTGAATGCAGAACTACTGTTATTTTCTGGAAAAAATATACATAATCTAGAATGTGAATTATAGAACCAAGTGAATATCTGTAAGATTTTGTTTTTTGTTTTGTTTTGTTTTGTTTTAAAAGAAAGAGATCACAAGTAGGCAGAGAGGCAGGCAGAGAGAGAGGGGCAAGCAGACTCCCTGCTGAGCAGAGAGCCCGATGCGGGGCTCCATCCCAGGACCCCGAGATCATGACCTGAGGCCAAGGCAGAGGTTTACCTCACTGAGCCATCCAGGTGCCCCAAGACCCTTGATAAATACTGCAAAACTGTCCTCTGGAAACACTTTGCCAATTTTACCACACAAGCTGGTCACCTTCTTTTTTGAGATTTTTTTAAAGATTTTTTAAGATTTTGAGTTCTAAAACTTACAAAAGCATCAATATGTGAAAAGAAACTTGTACCTATCACCAGTTTTATTGTGGCTGGTCCTCCCTGATGTGGGGGAATAGCACCATTGCATACAGCTCCCCGAGGATTAGGACGAGGCAGTTACCCTCACTGTGGCCCCCACTCTCCATTTTCTAAAACTGAGACATGCCTTAGCCATATTTATTCTCATGGCAGCAGACACAAATGGGCTCACAGAAACATGGTGTAAAATGTCACTGCAAAAGGAGTAGGCTTGTTATAGGTAGAATATGTGACAAAAATGAAGGAAGGTCTTTTGGAAAAAAAAAATTGAAAGATCCTAGAAGATAGGGTATTATCCATGAATATCTCTGTGTCTGAGGTGGTACTGACATTTGGGATTCTCAGAATTGAGGGGACCTTCCTTCCCATTCAGAAAAGAATAAGGAACTCTTCTCTGTTGATAAACTTATTTACTTCTTGTACATTGCGAACCGCCATTTTTGTCACATGTAGATTAAATCTGCATAATTTATGAATGGAACATTAGAACAATAACCATAGTGAGAACACTGGCAGCCTCTGAATTCCGGTTACTGCAGATAACCAAAACTAAAGCTCCTTCTCCAAGACCGTTTGAAATTAACCTGGTGGCATCCAGGGCAGTATCTTCAGTCAAGTAATCAGAAGCTCTCACGTAGACGTGATGATGCGGGAAGGAAAATGTCCAGCCTTCGGAGGCTGACAGACCCGGGTTTAAGTAGCTGCTGTGGGAGGCTACAAGCATTTCTTATTTTTTTTGTTTTCTTTTGTTTTTTGGTCTTATCTTTTTTCTTTAATTGACAAGGATTTGGTGGGATAAAGTGTATCATGAGCTGAACGTAGTGTGCTTTGGTGAGTACTGTGAAGTGTGCAAACCTGGCAATTCACGGACATGTACCCCTGGGCCTAATAATACATTATATGTTAATTTAAAAAAATAGAAAATTATTAAAAAATTCAATAAATGGTAATTATTAGGACTAAGTGTAAAATGCATAGAAATAGTAAATATAGATGGATTATCTGAGCTTCCTTCTGCCCATCTGCAAATCCCAAGTTTTGAGAGTGTGCCTGACGTCATCATTAAGCCCACTAAGTAATTAATTTACTTTGGTCCAAATCTCCAATAATTATTTGAGATGAACTGCACTGGGTTAGACGCTAGGGTTGGGGAGATAAATAACTCACACTCTTACTCTGTGCAAACAAGGAGGGTGCATCTAATCATTGTTCAAAGATAGAGAATGGTTCTTACCTCTTCTTGTTCTTGTGCATCCTCAAATTAATAAGAAATTACTGCTCCACAATCTTCTGCTTTCTGAACTAAATACACTGAATCATTTGTCTTTCCCTATAGAAAAAGACCCCATTTCTTGATTTCTTTTTTTGTACCTTTCCTAGTCTTTGCAAACATCGCTATGACTTTTATTTTGAAGACTACCATGGGCAGGGACACGACCCGTTCTTTAATTGAGAATTATGAAGGAATTCCTCATTATCCAGGAATGAATTATTGGAATTGAAAATTATCCACGAGGACTCTGATTTTAAATTTATATCAACGTTCTCATTCGTTCAACTAATTATGCACTTTGTGGAAACAGGATATTTATGCAAGGTTAGGTTAGCAAGCAGAAAAATTTTCGAAAGCCAAAATAAGTGTCTCTTGCCGTAGGGAAGGTGTGAAGGGGCAAGATTTGCAGAGGACTGCTTCTCTTCAGGTTGGTGGTTTGGAACAATCAGCCTCAGAAGCGATAGAAGTCAGTCCTTCTACGAAAATAAGGAGCGGAGAGCCGAGCACGAAGGCAAAAGAGAAGGGGGACTGTGCCTCATTAAACGTCATTATATGAATCATGAGATTACCTTAAGCACTGAGAAATTCGGCATATCACATCATTGCCATTATATTAAAACCCTCCGAAGACCAAATGGGCACAATTGGAGGATTCTTCTCTCTCTAGAGTTATCCGTGGCATCTTTTGTCCCTGTGTCTGTTTCTCCCCATTAATGCAAATAACTGATGGGCGACTGTTTGAAATGTGAGGTGTGTAGGCTGGGTCAAGGCCATCACTCTCCTTGGAACACGAATGAGGGCAAACAAAGCACAATGAATAAAAAAAAAAAAAAAAAAAAAAAAAAAAAACAAGACATACTTACTGCCCAGTCTATGATGGAAGTTGCCTCCCACAACAGAGACGACTTTGACATTTTATTTCTGTTCTTTTGAGAGGGATCAAGGTGGGTAGACTTCTTCCCTCCCCCCTCAAATACTCGCTCAGTTCTCTGAACACCAGAGCGTTATTTGCAGATTAATTTATTTTGTAGATTTAAACATCCAGTTCGTTTTCTTTTTGCACTGTTTATTTAGGAGAGATCTAATAGAGAATGGAAAGAAAAAGGAAAAAAAAAAAGTACACATTTGGGTGACTAACAGAATTAACACACACTGGATCCTTTGATAGGTGGGAGAAGGTTTGTTCAGGACTGGGTCCCCTAGAATTTTTTAAAGAAGAAGAAAACACGAAGGCATTTCCTTTTAGCTTTTGGGAGCAGACTAATTTGGGGTTTGTAATTAATTTAGGACCATTAACATTATATGGAGGTGGGGAGGGGGAGGCAAATGACCCCCCAGCCTCTCAACCCTCCTGTGGAAAATTATCCAAAATAAATGCTGTCCCTTGATACTGTACCATGAAATACATTTCTAAGAAACCCTTGGCGCCTTTTCCCTGAATTTCCAACATCGTCTGCTAAAGAAACTTTTCAATGAAACCACACAGGTACCGCCTCAGAAAAAAAAAAAAAAAAATCATGGCACCAGAGAGCATTTTCCAGCCAGTTAGCTGGATTTATTCACATTTTTCATATTAGCCAAGAGATGTTTGGGATAGCCTCCATAGCAGGGGGATTTCTTACCGAACTTCAGACGCATTTTTCTAATGAGACGGTATCCTGATCTCTGTCTGTCTTCATCTCTCTGCAGGTCTCTCCCTGTTTATCTTTGTCCGTCTGTCTGTCCCTCATTTTTTTTTAAGATTTTATTTATTTATTTGACAGACAGAGATCACAAGTAGGCAGAGAGGCAGGCAGAGAGAGAGAGGAGGAAGCAGAATCCCCGCTGAGCAGAGAGCCCGATGCGGGGCTCGATCCCAGGACCCTGAGATCATGACCTGAGCTGAAGGCAGAGGCTTTAACCCACTGAGCCACCCAGGCGCCCCCCTCCCTCGTTTCCAGTCAGTGTCTCCTGCTTAATTTGGAACAGGGGAGGGCATTCCTTTAAACCAAGCAATAGGCTGACTCACATTTCAGGATCTTAGAGCATTAATGTTAATGTTGCCTTAAGATTATCATTCAAATGGATTATTGAACAACATGGAGTCTCTTGTTATTTTTTACATAAATGTGAAGTAGGAAAACATAATATTTACAATAGAGGAAAGTATGCAGGGAGAGGGTATAAGGCATGTCTTAAGAATATATTTTCCTCCTCCTGACAGAAAAACACACAGATGCTCGTTTAGGGAGAAAGAGTTGTTTTTCAGGTATATGTAGTTCAGTGGACCCTGGGGGAAAAGTGACATAGAACAGAAATCACAAGCGTTTCAGTCATTGTATTTTAAAATTATAAATCATGGATGATTTTTATAAAAATGAGTCATGGAAGAAATAATCCTGGTAACCCTGTATCATCATCTCATTTTATATTCTGTCAAGGCTGCCCCGACATCCAGAACACGGAGACCCCAGCCCTGGTCCCCAACCTTCAGGGTGCCTACACTTTGGAATGGTTGATAAGGTCATCCAGACATGATACCCCAGACGGGGTAACACCTGAGACCCAGTCCCTGTTTACTTCCTTTGAGGCATCTTTTGGACCTTGATTCAAATGTGGGGCTGAACAGACTCCCTTCTGAAGTCATCTTGGGTATCGAGTGTGGTGAGCACTGATTCCAGAAAAATGGCCAAGTGGACCTCGTGCACCTGGCTTGCTGTCTTTCTTTCACTTCTGTGTCTATTACCCTTCTTGTAACTTTGATGTCCGTATAGAAGGATCCTCCAACAGCCTCGCAGTGTTTTCTCTTCTTTAGATTCTGCAGTGTTTCTTTACTCATCTGACTTACATGGTCGGTCCTTCACTTAGACGGCATTCCCAAGACTTGGTCACCACTCATAACCATACCCATTCTAAAATCTTAATTTCAAATATCGCTGTCTTTCATCATGTATCAGCTACTAACCCTCCAGTTCACTTACGTCGGACCTCCCAATTAACTTCCCATCAGTACTTCCAAACCATCGATAGCACGATGTTTTCATTATATTCATCAAAGGCTCTTTACATCCAAGTGTTTGTTTCTCTTCTTAAGCAATCTATGTCCCATAGTCTTGTATTATAACTGGTCCCTTGCATCCATCCTTCAAAATGCCCAACAATACCTGACTCTAGGTACCCGTCAACCACTTACTCAACGCCCGGATCTGAGGATCTGAATAATCCCTGAACTAAGAGAGGTGAAAAATTCACCATCACAAATTTCTGGACGATTTTAGCATTTTAACATAGTCATGTTTCCCTGTTAAAGATGATATTCCCAGGGCGCCTGGGTGGCTCAGTGGGTTAAAGCCTCTGCCTTCACCTCAGGTTATGATCCCAGGGTCCTGGGATGGAGCCCCGCATTGGGCTCTCTGCTCAGTGGGGAGTCTGCTTCCTTCTCTCTCTCTCTGTCTCTCTGCCTACTTGTGATCTCTGGCTGTCAAATAAACAAATAAAATCTTTTAAAAAAAAAAAAAGAAAGAAAATAGATCCAATAAGAATCCTTATCTGACTGCAACCACATCTTCAATCTGCCTGCATATGCGCCGTATGTTGAAATGTCCCCTGCTCTCATACATGGCCGTTTGCATCCTCTGGATCTATAACCCCCCATCCTCTTTGGACTCTACTGGAATTCCCCCCTTTTTTGCCTGCTTCACCTACTTTTATCATTTTAATGGTTCATTCCCATGAGTACTCAAATGTACCTTAATATCACCCTCCTTTAAAAGGACCTCCCTAGACCTCATGCCCATCTTCAGTTACTGTTCCATTTTCCATTCCCTTTGCTGGCAACATGCTGTTTCATCAAAGATTGTCTCTAGTGTGTGCTCCTAATTCCACAGCCATCATTCTGTCCTCAGATCATTCCACTCGGGCCTTCGTCCCCATCACTCCATAGATATTTCTCACACTCTTACTAACAACATTAACCTCGTGAGAGATGGTGCCCCGATGCTCTTTTCAAACTACAATTTAGCATCAGCACACCCAGAAGAACCAATGCCTCCCTCTTAAAAGTCTTTGTTTTCAAGATTTTTTTTTCCCCTAACACCAATTCTCACCTGGATTTATTTTCTACTTTTTCTTATCTTATCTTATCTTCCCGAAGTGTTCCTTCTCCCTTACTGGACCTCGAAACATTAGAATGCCCTAGAGCTCCATCCTCAACCTTCCTGTCTTCCAGTTCAACCTAATTCTCAGATTTCATTTGTTCTCATGGTTTAAAATAGTATATGTGGGGCACCTGGGTGGCTCAGTGGATTAAAGCCTCTGTCTTCAGCTCAGGTCATGGTCTCAGGGTCCCGGGATTGAGCCCTGCATTGGGCTCTCTGCTCAGTGGGGAGCCTGCTTCCTCCTCTCTCTCTGCCTGCCTCTCTGCCTACTTGTGATCTCTGTCAAATAAATAAATAAAATCTTAAAAAAATAAAATAAAATAGTATATGCATCCTGAAGAGTCTTCAATTTTCATCTCCAGACCAGTCTTCTGAGCTTAGGAATTATATGTCTGACTGCCCATTTGGGAGCTCCATTAGGATATTGAATTGCCATCACAATAGAACGTGGCCAAAAAACAAAAGTCTCGATTTCCTCCCCCCCACAAAATTACTCCAAAATTTTAGTACGCATTTCAGTAAACAATGTCACCACCACTTTGTCATTTAGAAATAGAAACTAAGAATTTTCCCTGGTTCTGCTTTCTGCAAAACATCTATTCCAAGACCAAGTCATGTCAGCTCTGCCTCCAAAATATTTTATGAAGCCAAACTTCTTTGCCTCACACTGCTAAAATTATATTGCAAGGTCAACATCATCTCTTGCTTGGATTATTGTGATAGCCTTCTGAGTGGTCTTTCAAACCCTAGGCTTGCCCTCCCACCCAATGTTGCCAATTTCACCATTCCCGCTAAGTAGCAACAAGAGTGTCTCTTTGTTTTTTGTTTCTGTTTTCCAAATGTGACTGTTCTCACCCCTTCCCCTGCTTAAGACCTTCTAATTGGTGGCAACCATTATCCACACTCCTCAGCATGGATTACAAGTCTCTATATGACTCGCAACTTGCCTATCCATCTGATCTCTACAATCTCAACTCTTCTCAGGTTCCTTCTGCTTATACTACAGAGCCACCCTTCTGTCTCTAATCTGGCAGAGAGCCCGATGTGGGACTCGATCCCAGGACGCTGGGATCATGACCTGAGCCGAAGGCAGCTGCTTAACCAACTGAGCCACCCAGGCGTCCCGCCATCATTAAATTTGTTCACTGGACTAGCCACACCAATCTCCATATCTCTATCACTTAGACTCAATGTGCTAAGCACGCTTCACGCATCCCAGCCAACTTGAATGCACTCCCATCAGTTGATAATAGACAAATGGAGAATAACAAAAGGACCCACCTTCTCAGACAATTGTCCGGAGGTTAATATGGGCTAGCTCTACGTTTCAGGGCAGACTGTGCCAGATCAGAGAGTGGGGCAGTCTGGTTAAGTTAAGCCAAGGTACCTGGATTTTTTTCATTCACCACAGAGCAAGGGTGATAGTACGTATCAGCAGAGGACCTCAGTGCCTTTGGGGTCTTTGAAAAGCAACTGGGTCCTATGAAAGACTCCTCTGTCCCTCTTTTCCCGAGTGTCAATCTTTAATTTAGAAGAAAAGAAAATTACAGCTCTCTTATTTGGCTGTATGAAAATTTATGGGGCAGGGTGGTTTCCAAGCAGCTGCTCCTGCCGGGCACTGCTCTGATGATGTACGACTGTGACATGTCACCAGTGTAGCCAGGCTCTGATGATCCATTGCCGCAACAAGTCATTTGTCACACGTCACTGCCCCCGCGTCCCCCTCCCACATCTCCGCCTCTCCTCTCCAGCAGGGAGTCCTGGCTCCAAACAAGCTGCATGTTCCCACTGCCCTCCCACGACCACCACACTCACCACACGCTTCTCCTCTCAGTGCAAGAGAAGAAAAATCGTTCTTGGGAGCAAAGTCTATTGGACAGTCCTAAGACTTTTAAAGGTAAATGGTTCATATACTCTGATGCCATAAGCTACTAGCAAATGAAGATTATAGGAAGGCGCTTTATCCTCTCAGAATGCCATGCTAACTAGTGTTTTTCATCGTCAAAACACCATTCATTGCCAGCCATTCTCCGGAGGGTTTACAGGCATTAACTAACTTAATCCTCTCCCAGTCCGCTCAGGGAGATGGTACTGTCAGCACCCGTTTCACAGATGAGGAAAAGGGAGGCAGAGCTTGATGCATTTGCCTGCTGTCGCCCAGCTAAATAAGTAGAAGAGACAGCGTAGAAACCAGGGCAGCCCAAAGCCGGAACCTTTGCCCTCCACCGTTGCGTTGTGATGCCCACACTGCTATGTCTGATCCTGGCGGCTCTTCGGGTAAGCCCACGTTGACCCCTGCCTTCCAGAGCTGGACAAACACAGGCACACGGTGCGGGCACCTTGTAAGTCACGTGTCACTCTAATTCATGATGACACCGTTTAACAAGGGCTGGCTAGATTCTGCAGGATACACGAGGGGCTCTGCTTGTATTATTCAGATCTTCCAACCGTGCATGATACTGTTCTATTTCCCTTCATTTTGACTAGACGGGTAGAGAAGTAAGTAAAAAGCTTACTGAAGATGCTTTCAAAGAAGGCACTGGAAAAGGGGGGGAAGGGGGAAGACCAAATGATTAGGGACAGCTACAAAATAAAAAAGAGTGGGTGACTGGAAATGATTTCTATAGAGTTGTTGAAATGACATTTGTATACATTTTAAATAAATCAATTTAATGACCAACTATTCAAATGTTACTAAAAAGAAACTAGAAAGTACGTCTACTTCTTTGGCAGGGGAAGAAAAGCCCTTTGCAGATTCATACTCCTCACAATTCCTAGCATTTAATTAAAACAGACTGATCCGTGAAAAAAAATAATAATAATAATTCAGGCTTCATCAAAATGTAAAACTTTGGGTGCTTGGGTGCCTCAGTCTTTAAGCGTCTGCCTTCGACTCAGGCCATGATCCCAGGGTCCTGGGATGGAGCCCCACGTAAGGCTGTCTGCTCAGCAGGAAGCCTGCTTCTCCCTCTCTCCTTCCCCCTGCTTGTGTTCCCTCTCTTGCTGTGTCTCCCTCTGTCCAATAATTAAATAAATAATCTTTTTAAAAAATGTAAAACTTCTGCATTGTGAAATGCATGGTTAAGAAAATAAAGATAAACCTTACACAAGCTTTTATTTGTAAAATACGCATCTGGCAAAGGATGTGTCCCCAAAATATATAAAGAACTTCTCGAGGCGCCTGGGTGAGTCAGTCAGTTAGGTGTCTGCCATCACCTCAGGTCCTGATCCCAGGGCCCTCCTCACATCGGGCTCCCTGCTCAGCAAGCAATCTACACTTACCTCTCCCCCTCCCTCTGATCGTGCTCGTGCTCTCTCTCTCTCTCTCTCAAATAAATAAAATCTTAAAAAAATAAAAAAATTTCTCTTCACCTCAACAATAAGAAAACAAACAATGCATGTAAAAATAGTCCAAAGATCCAACACCCATGTCACGAGGGAGACGGAAAGATAGCAAGTAAGTATATGAAAATATACTCAAGTATCATTTGTCATTCGAGAAATGAAAAATAGAATAATCATAAGAGACCATTCCACACATCTTAGAAGGGCCTAAAAAAAAAAACAAAAACAAAACAAAACAAAATGATGATACCAATGCTGGTGAGGAAGAAGAATAACAAAATCTCTCATCGTTGCCAGCTGGTCGAGAGGCAAATGGGACACAGCTCTTTTGGAAGGCAACTGGGCACTCTCTTACAAACCTAAACATCCTGCCGTCATGCTCCTAGGTAATCACCTGACGGACTGAAAGCACACAAAGACCCAAAACAAGAATAGGTATATTTATAGCAGAGTTCCTCACAGTTCTCAAAGACTAGAAGAAATCCTTCAATAAATATATGGGTAAACTATGTTTCACCCAGGAAGGGAAAACTATTTGGTAGTAAAACAGAATGGGCTACTAAGCCACATGAAGACACAGACGATTTTTAAATGCATTTTGCTAAGTGAAATAGGGTCAGTCTGTCAAGGCAACGCAGTGTAATGCTTCCACTGATGACTTTCTGGGAATGACCAAACCATGGAGATAATACACAGATGGGTATTTGCCAAGAGATGGGATTGGGTGGTGAAGCAGTGAGAACTTTTTCAGGGCCGTACAACGATTCTGCACAACAGTATAATAAAAATGCGTGACACTAAGCATTTGTCCAAACCCACAGAACGTTCCAGCAGAGAGTGATCTTGGACAAAATCATTCAGGAGGCCAGGGGATTCCAGGATGCGACCCGACTTTATTAAAAAGGTATGAAACAACCTTACTCAAGGAGATTTTAAAAATTACTGATTTAAGTAACTTTGGAAATGAGTTAAATCTGTAAGATTAGAAGCAAAAAAGACTGTTCTTAAGCCCTATACATTAGATGATAGGATCGGGTAATAGCGCAAAGTATAAAAGAAATACCCACGAGTGCTTACTGATATAAATAAGTTACTTAATATATAGTTACAGAATAGTTAAGTCTCTCATGCAGAAGAATTTAAAATAATTTATGTACATATTCTGCCATTAAGGAAGTGAGGCATATTTCCCCGCTCCTGAAGGGCGAGCTATCCATACTGACTTCCTTCCGAAGAGCACAGTGCAGAGAGGGGAAAAAAGAGAAATTTAACTGTGGAGAATCCTGACAAACACTTCTTGACCCATGCAATCAAGATTAATATCTATAGTAATAAGTTATGTTGATAGAATGCACCCTTGGTATGATGGTTATGTACACGGCACTTTACACCTAGAGACGTCCTCCAAAAAACCCATATAACCTTGTCTAATAGCAAAAAAAAAAAAAAGAAAAGAAAACTTTAGAGAAATGCCAATTGGTGAGCATTACACAAAATGCTGACCTGTGGAGTGCCTGGGTGGCTCAGTGGGTGAAACCTCTGCCTTCAGCTCAGGTCATGATCTCAGGGTCCTGGGATTGAGCCCCGCATCCTGCTCTCTGCTCAGCGGGGAGCCTGCTTCCCCCTCTCTCTCTGCCTGCCTCTCTGCCTACTTGGGATCTCTCTCTCTGTCAAATAAATAAATAAAATCTTAAAAAAAAAGTGCTGACCTGTACTCCTCAAACTATCAAGGCCAAACAAACAAACAAGGGACATCTGGGGCGCCTGGGTGGCACAGTTGGTTAAGTGTCCAACTCTTGGTCTTGGCTCAGGTCGTGATCTCAGGGTCGTGAGATTGAGCCCCAAGTTGGGCTCTGCGCTCAGCCCTGGAGTCTGCTTGAGAGTCTCTCTCCCTCTCCCAGTCTCTCCCACTTGGGCTCTCTCTCTCACTCTCTCTCTCTCAAATAAATAAATAAATCTTTAAAAACAAACAAAGAAAGTCTGAGAAACTCACAAGGAAGAAAAGCCTAAGGGGTCATGACCTTGGTCAGAATCCTGGAACAGAAAAGACATCAGGAAAAAGTGAGGAAATCTCAGTCAAGAATGGACTTTATTTAATGATGATCTGTCGATATGGGTCCGTGAATCGTGACAAAGAAGCTCTACTACTAGAAGACGTTAATAAGAGAGAAACGGGAACGTGGGAGTAAGGGCAGTTGGTGCCATCTCTGCAATGTTTCTGTCAAACTCAAGATACTGTAAATTAAGGGATTTTTTTTTAAGATTTTCTTTTTTATTTTTTTAATTTGACAGAGAGAGAGAAAGAGTGGGAGGGGCAGAGGGAGAAGCAGCTCCCCTCTAAGCAGACAGACCGATGCGGGGCTCCATCCCTGAACCCCGGGATCTTGACCTGAGCCAAAAGCAGATGCTTAACCGACAGAGCCACCCAGGCATCCCAAATTAAGAGATTATTAAAAGCAGATTAACATGTCTCAAATTTATTGTGAAAAACACACAGGAGAAGCCCTTGGGGTGTTTGATTTAGCAGATATTTCTAAAGACTTTTTTAGCTTGACAAAAATTCACAAATGTTAAAGGGACTCTTGAAATGAAAGGCAGCATTTTAAAAAAGGGCAGGATAAAATAAAACCCACTGAACCTATTTACCGAGACAGTCCGTGATGCCCTCAAATTCTAGGGAAAAGGTCTCATGCTAAAAAGCAGAAAAAAAAAGACTGTTTCCACGTCTTCTGTTAAAATGTGGAATTAAGAACAGCACTGACAACTATGTAATTTGATTTAATTACTGCAGGGTTTGATATTCAGTACCTGCAGAGAGAGCCCAGCTCTGAGTGGGTGGCTAGGACTGACAGCTGGAGAGAGAAATTATTTTAAAGACAGTATCAGTCCATGATCTTTTTGATGGACTTAATAGGCTTAATAACGAATGAAGTCCCACTTGCAAATTCTATTCTGAACACCCAGGAATCCATCTGGGTGTTTCTCGCTTGGAGACTTTCCATTCTCTATGCATTAAATTACAGACTTTGGGACACATCTGACCCTTTAGGGAGAAGGTTAGAATGTTACGTGGGGGCAGTATAAGCCCCCCTATTTAACTACACTTCAGATATTCTAGAAATGCTGCCGGTTACATGTTCAACATTCGTCTACGGTGTTGCTTGGCCCTTGCAACCCTCATTCATTTATTGGGGTCCCCAGCAAGCAGGCTCGCCCAGGAAGACCAGCTCTGCTTTTGGAAAACATTTAAATGTAACAAAACCATGCCTTCGACGGTACCAAGGGTGGGTTTTAAATTCCCAGCATGCCACTGCGTGGCGGAAAAATGGCAAATTCACCCTCGATTTCCTCAAACAGTCCTTTTCTGAAGGGAGGGCTAGTGGATTCTTAATATCTGTGCTTCCTTGGCCTCCAAAGCCGGAAGTTCCTCCTGAATATTCCCTCAGGCCAGGCCTTTTATTTCAGGCCCAAGATTGAGGCCAGCAATCAATAAGTTGGTTCTCCATCTGCCTTTGACAGAGGAAACACCAGGCTGACACCAGCCAGTCTGGGATCAGCTGTTTCCCGGCCTTTGATCTCCTCAGCTGGGGCTGTCTAAGCTCCCTGGGCCTCTGTTGTGGCTCAGATAGGAGCCGGGTCCTGCTGGTATCTCCTCCAAGGCCTATTGTAGTCATTGTATTTGAGGAGGGGGATCACCTGTCAAAGTGACTGGTTACAACCCCTCCTTGACTGCGGGAAGCCTTTTTGATTCGGGCAGATGATAATGAGAGTCTAATTGAGTGATTAACTACCTCAACTGACTTGGAGGTTTTAATGACACCTCTTCCTTAAGGTCTGCATTTCTCAGCAGGTCCCCAGTTTGTAACAGTAGGGCCATGATATTTGCAATTATAAGCCTTTCCTTTAACAGCAGGGATTTAATAAATGGACTTGGTTAATCATAGCTAGATGCTCCTTACATCTGACTTTGTTGTGAAAAACATGCAGAAAGTTCAAGCACATGCCTGAATGATTGATACAGGCCATTTCAAGTCCATGGCTCTATATGGAAGAGGGAGACAGAGTTTCGAAAGATTTGGGTCAACTGCATCTTGACGGCCAACGTGAGCTTCAACAGAGGGAAACTATCCGAAGATACGAACTGGTTTTTAAGAGTTGCCATGCCTGTGAGAGCCCGCCTAGATATACTGTCTTTAATTAACTGGGTTTGAAGAGCCCATTAATGCAACGTTAAAAGGAACCAGTCTCCATGGGTTCTCACAGTGGGAAAGGTATCCAAGGCTTTCAATTTACAAGGTCTTATTACAAAAGTGTCCTGCTGTTCTGGTCCATGTTCTTTCTGCCTGGGAGCAATTTAATGATCTGCTTTAGAGCAGAGAAATGGTCAGAGAGAAAATGTTCAGTGTTATGTGTTCGCCATCAAACACCCAGCGGAATTTACAATGGTAACCAGACACTTCCTTTTCATATCAAAGTGGGACAGGGACAATGACATAAATACATTTGATTTGAAAAACCCTAACTGAACAAACTGGTAGTTCTCCGCGAGTGTTTGTTGATAGTAGGAGACTGGGACAGACTATGAGGCAAAGCGCAAATGATCTAGATGAAAGAAAAAGGAGGAAGAGAAGGAAGAACGCTTCTGTAAAGAGAATATGGCTTTGGACTTGAAAGTCGCTTAATTTACTCTTCATTTATTCAACATCATTTAAGAAATATAATTATCTACCATGACCCAGGCCTTCTATTGCCTATGGTGGGGTTAGCTACCACTTTTCCTTTCTTCATTCATTTCACTGTTGATAAATGACTACAATTTGACAATCATTATTGTACTCTGTTGATGATATTTTGATTACCTTTATTTCCTAGACCTAAATGCGAAGGCTGAAAAATATCACTGGGGAATGAACAAACAAATGATTATTTTCAGAGAGGCTCCTGACCTGGTGTCAATGTGGTCCTTGTTGAAAGCAGAGATAAAACTAATACTTACGATGCAATGTGATAAAAATATAAAAGAAAAAAATATATAAAAGAAATTTGCACATGGTGCTAAGAACCATGGAAGTGGGGCCTAGTCATGCACCTTAATTGAAGCTAGTAAGAAAATATAGAAGATGTGACATTTCAACCACGTGTGTTGAGTTTGAATCATTGAGATGGAAGAAAATACAGAATCTGGGATGAGCCTTGGGCATCTGTTCTTTAAAACAGAGATTCTAAGATGTGTGAGGCTTACATTTTACAGACCTGGGAGTCCTTTATTTCCAAGGAAACTAGCATAAACTAAAAGGCATAAGAGGAGTTTAGGAATCATACATTTTCAATCCTCAAAGTGCTGTTAGTTGTCTCTTATTTTGTCTTACCTTGGAATGACAGAATAACAGGTAGGTAGGTGAACCACGCTATTTACACTTTGAAATTTAAGAAAACACTGTGAAATTTTAACTTTATCTGGCCTACATTTTCACCACTAGAATTATTCTTTCTTCTAGAAAAAGCAAAAACGTGGTCTCAGGCACACTATCCCAACAGCCAAGACAATTATGGGGTCCCCTCTGGTCTTGCTCCAATGTTATAGTCTACTTTCTCAGATCTGCCTTTCCTCACTTTTGAACATACTGTATCCCTGAGATAGCTCCGTAAGAAGAGGAATTAAGTCATTGCCTTGAGCCCTAAAAGGACAAGCTCCTCTCTAGATTAATGGCTTCGCACTAGATCACTGAAAACTTCCTCCAGGCTTAAGTCAAGAATTACTTGCATTCAAAGATGGTTTACCCCCACACTGTATTTCAATAATGCTAGCAGGTAGATATAGTATATCAGGACGTCAAATTTCCTGAGTTCATTAAGCCATGTCTGGTCTTGATTCAAAACAATTAGAAGGCATTATATATTAAGTAAAATAGACAATGTGGAGAAGAACATTGCTTGTCTACAAGAATCACTACTGTGACCCTCTTGCTAGGGGAGAAGCAAGTGGACCACTCAAGAATTCAAGCCATGAGACTGCAGCAAGGCTCTGACTGCTGCCTGGTCACTCGTATAAAATGTTACTTGCTCACACTACGTATCAAAAGCACAAGTCAGTTTTAGCAGACAAAGCTGTAATACCACAACAAGAAAGCAAATCAGTGATGGCAGTGATTTGATGAGTTTATGATGTATAATTGTCAATTGCGGGGGGTGGGGCACACTTCCTAGTGGGAAAGTTGCTAAAAGCAGACATTTGATCAGGTGAGGCAAAAACGTTAAAAATTGTTTACTTTGGAAAACTGCAAAAACGATTATCCATTACAAGTTTATCCCTGAACAATGTAGGTTTGAACCGTGCGGGTTCCCTTCTGCACAGATTATTTTTAAAGTCAACATGGGACAGTCCAGGAAATGTATTTTTTTTCTCATGATGTTATTAATAGAATTCTCTTCTCTCCAGCTTATTTTATTGTGAGAATACAGTGTGTAATACCTACAACATACAAAACACATGTTCATCGACAGTTTATTTTATCGATAAGGCCACTAGTCAATGCCAGTCTGTTGGGAAAGCTTTGGGGGAGTCGAAAGTTACACTTGGCATCGTGAGAGGGCAGGGGGTTAGCACCCCTGACCTCCACATTGCTCAGAGGTCAACTGTTCTTTCATTTAAGGTCTCATAGAGGCTGGCTCTAAAAGGGAGCTATGCATTGCAAGTTGTTGGGGGGTGGGGGCTGGGGGTTGCTTACTGGATGCAGAGGGACTAAGACAATAATTTGTCCCAAATCACTGTTTTGTTGCAGAAAATACACCCAAGCGTTTTTGCTTTTTTCTTCACTCCTTTTCAAAAACATATGCTTTCATATCCTGCGTGTCTCTTTTTAGCTAAAAATGCCTAATAACATATCTTGCCATAGAACTAACCTCAGAAGAGAATCTCTATCACATATACATTTTGTGGGTCCTTTGGGTTTTATAGGATAAGATTTGGTATCTTCATAGGGTTCCCTAAGGAGAATGAATCTGAGTGAAAATTAAGTTACTGGAATCAACACAGAGATATTATAACTTAGAAAATGTTACATTCCAGGGCACCTGGGTGGCTCAGTGGGTTAAGCCGCTGCCTTCAGCTCAGGTCATGATCTCAGGGTCCTGGGATCGAGTCCCGCATCGGGCTCTCTGCTCAGCAGGGAGCCTGCTTCTCTCTCTCTCTCTCTCTCTCTGTCTGCCTCTCCATCTACTTGTGATCTCTGTCCAAAAAAAATAAATAAATAAAATCTTAAAAAAAAATGTTACATTCCAGATGGAGACTTCTATTTCTTAAAATTATGCCTGTAAAAAAAATGAATCTCTCAAAGCTGTCAGGCCATTGCATAAGCCAGACTTGATCCAATTATTTTATCTAGTCAAATATTGAAAACCCTGCTGAGGCGGCCACATTTCTTGTGTCTAAATAAACCCTGGTCACAATCCTCAAGCAAAAGAAACATGCATTTCAGTGGCCACAACACTGGGGCTCACACTCTAGCATGAGCTTATAACAATAGTATCAAGCAATGTTTTCACATGAGTAGACCATGTCTTTTCTCTTTTGTAAGTATGGCTTAGAGAAATTTATCTGGAAAAGTGTGTGTACAAATTCACAAACACACACACTGAATACCCATTCAATAAGATGTGATGTCACACTAAAGATAGCCTTCAAATAATCTGTGGTTGGAATGAGGAAGACATGAAGCATTCTAAAGGACAAATTTTTAAGAGGTGAAAAGCATTGGATAGTCATTTTCCTTCCCGATAGGAAGGGAGATGGAATATTTGAATTCATCAGAAAAATCACTAGCCACTATGTTTTTGTAAAATCAGATGGTTACAGTCTTGGAACAGTAAGAAAAGACCGTGTACAGTAGCAGTACAGAAAGGATGTTGGATATTCAACTTTATAAATGATCAGAACCCAAAGAGAAAATGTGACTTGTCTAAAATCACAGAGCTGTTTGGTGGCCTCGCTAAAATTAGAACCCAAGTTTTCTTGGTATACCACCCTGTTTTTCTGTTTTCCATATGCTATCTTTATTTCTACTTAATGTGAATTTTGTTGGGGGCGGGGGATAGTATTTCTCCAGGAAGAAAGAAGCTAAAGTCCACTAGCAAGGTTGCTGCTGATTTGGGGTAGGTCCGATTGGAATATGGCAGAATGTGGTTTGCTTTATTTGGCCAGGAGCATTTCTCTGTAACCTGAGGATTCATTAGTTTGAAGGACTGGCCTTTTGCCTCTTTCCAAGGCCATTTTAGATGCAAATTGGACCCCAGACATCATTTTTAAGTGACAGGAAAATCTCTGGAGATAACAAGAATCAGTCTGTTAAATTTATGGACCCTTTGCATTTTATAATCCTTCTTGATGAATGACTCAGTTTCCAGCCAGGGTCTGAACTTAAGAGTTGATAAAGCATCAGTTGAAGCTGCTGGCTACTAAATCATATAAGCGATGGCTTAATCAGCCTTTCTGCTCCTTCCACTACCTTCCCACAGAATTCCCTCTATGGAGGGGAATTCCTTCTATGGAGCCAGGTCAGCAAGAGATGGACACCCGACAGGCCGTTTGTCACCATCGGATAACCTGGGAAGAGGATGTTGACCGGCAGAGTGACTCAGTTTCACCACTGAGGATACTGGGGAGTTAAGATAGAAAATCTTGACTGAGTGGTGGTGGAAGTTTGGGAAGGAGGTGTACACCAGGGGGACCATGAGAACAAGATGAGTTACAAGGAGGTTAACAACTTGGGTCATTAGAGAGAAGACTCCTCTGGTGATACTGGGGTGGTATTGGATATGTCGCTGGCTTTGAACATCTGCAGTTAAGAACTCATGCCTGCGGGCAGAAGACACACCAAATTCCAGGGGCAGTTTGCAAACCCTTGTGAGAGGGGAACAGAACAGAGCTTTTGAGTGAGAGAAGAACTTCAGTTTTCTTCTCCAACATTTGATTATGGAAATTTCTCTGAAAGCTCAATTTCTGGCAAATTCAGACGGGTTTCCACTTTTGTGAAACCAAGTTTTGGCGTGTAGTTTTAAGCATGGGGGGGGGGGTGGCTGTCACACAGAGAAATCTCTACCGTCATCGATTGCTTGCCCACTTGGTTTCATTAAAATTTTGTTGTCCACATGAGTAGGTAGTCGAATCACGATGGAGAAAAAAAACGTGACTAAGGTGGCCCGTGTTTAGCTGAGTGTTTAGCTGAGGTGTCTTTTCATACCTAGGCTCACGTCCTCAGCCAGATTCCAGAACTTGAGGAACATGAAGATGAAGACAGAGCTGAGAGGTATGGCTTCCTCTCTTCCGTTAGGATCCCAGGCAACGTCTTCACTAAAGATAGACTTTACAAACTGCTTGACTAAGAACACATCCACCATGAGTGAGGAGGAAGTCTATTTGGGGGTGAGGGCAAGTGTTTCTTTCTATTCTCTACACTGAGGTCCTTTGAGCCTTCTCAGCCTTGCTGCTTAAAATCAGATCACGGCACAGCAGCAGGAACATGTCCCGGGAGGCTTTTAAAAGTGCAGATTCTCAGGTCTCAATTCAAACTTGCTTACAGCAATCTGAGATTTTCAACTCATCCATATGTACGTTAAAGCTTGAGAAACACTGTTCTAGAGAAAGCACCGAACAAAGCTTTTCTTCCTTGAGGGTCTGAAGACTTCTGTGGCCACCCAAGCTCCTGTGGTCAAATCCACCTCTTTGAAGAGAAACAAACTAACATAAATGTATATATATATTATTAAAAATATAAATATGTATAAATATTATAACATTTATAAATACATAAATATATATATTTATGTGCCTCAATGTAAATTTGCAAACCAGCTTTCCTATGCATGGGATATTCACTGTGTTTTTAAATGATTCAGATGGATTGAGGCTGGTTTTCTCTTTCTTCTTTCCCTCCTTCCTCCACGTACTACCTACTACCTCCTTCTCTCTATGACATGGAGAATCAAATCTATCAACTACCTCCTTCTCTCTATGACATGGAGAATCAAATCTATCAGTCCATAAACTTTCAGTATTTTCGCATGAAGACAAAAATGTTTTCTCTTGCAGGTTTGAGGATTTCTGTGGAGGTCAGGGGTTGAGAGTCTGTATTCTTAGGCGTAAAGGTGAGATTTTGCTGGCAGAGTGATTGATAATGTATCATCTGTGATCCTCGCCTGATCTAGGATCCTCCTGGCAACAGAGTGTCCCTCAGAGCTGTATCAGAGACCAAAACCTTACTGTGGCAGGATCAGCTATAAAAACAGAAACACTACTTCATAATTAAAAATTTAACATTTTAGTTTCGGTTGCCTCCAGGTCTCCCTAAATGGGTAGACTTGAAAAAACAAAGCTGACTTTTCATCTTTTTTGGGAATGTCCTTACGCAGGTACAAAGAACTTTGCGGCCAAGATGGGGGTTTGCTTAATAAACCAAAAACTTGCTCTAAAAAACCCAAGTTCCTTTTTTTAGTGGATTTTAAATAAATTGCTGAGTAAACAAATATTTACTTTTAGCCAACTGCTACAGGAGGAGACAGAAATTATAGGTTTTTCTAGTAATAATTTTTGGATTTTCATATATACACTTAGATCTGTACTGCTTCATTTCAAACGCAGGGAGAATATCTATGATTACAGATATAAACTGGTATCCTTGGAGTTTTAAAAATATTTTCTCCCAGATAATTTTCCATACCCAAATTTAGAGAGTAAATGAGCCAATCCTTCCCTCTGATGGCAAAGGCGAAACACAGAGTATAAAGGAATGCAAATTAGGTGTAGTCACAGTCCAATTGGAGTTTTGAATAATAGTAAACAGCGATCATCATTAATGATACCAGGATTTAACTAAAATATTGTAGCTTAAAGTTTTAGTGATATTGTATCCTTTGGAGTTAGAATTACAACAGTATTCTTCTTGAAGTGAAGTAATCCCACAGATACTACAGATCATTGAATTAAAAAAAAAAAAAAAACTCGAGAAAATAAGCAGCCCATCTTTCAATTTCTAATTTATATGTGTCTGTGTACTTTTTCATTTATGATTTTCCGTGGCCAAATCCCTGCAACAGATCCAGAATGAGACCATCACATTTGTGGTAAATGGTAATTCACATTATTCTTGTTTATGTCTAGTCTCTAAGCACTAAAATTCCATGATGGCCAGCAGGGTAGTCAGACAGGACTCATCTATCTATCTGTCTATCCGTCATTGACTTATCTTTAGGAGTCAGTTTTCTGGGTCTCCCAGAAAACAAAATTGACTGTGTTTTTCTGTATATGTGTATAAATCTGCTACCAGCAAGGAAATTTGTTTGGTACTGTGCTTACACAGACCAAACTTGAAGAAAGTAATTTATGCAGATAACTTATGATGATTTAAATTCCTCCTGCCCATAGAGTTAGCTTTTCAAATTATTTTATTGGAAAACATTCTATACTTCAGAAACATTGTATTCTCTAGGTTTAAAAGTATGAGTATATAAATTGTTGACTTTATAGTTTTTTGAGAGAGAGGGAAGGAGAGAGAGAAAGAAAGGAGATGGGGAGAAAGAGAGAGAAAAAGAGAAAGAGAGAAAGGAGGGTGAGGCATGAATTTTTCAAGGAATAAACATCCACTGATTCTATATTATTGAATATCATCTAAGGGCTCAGTTTCCTTCCTGATCCCCAAACTCCTTTCTGCTCCCAAATTTCACTAGGTCTTGTCTTTAGATTTCTAATCAACGCTGTGGCTAGAGTATTTTTCCCTGAGAAATTTCAATAAGGAAATATATTAATATTTAAAATCAACAACAATCCCTTCACAAATTAAAGGTATATGGTAGCCATCAGCAATAGAGAGAAGGTTGCAAGGGTAAACAGAAATGGTTTATTCAGAGTCAAAATGTTAGAGGGAGGAACAAGGACTTTGGAAAAGTCTAGAAAGTTTTGCTAGGAAGTGCGAACTCAGCCAGGAATCCAGATTTACATACGTAAAGCTGAAGGGGGAAGTAATATAAGTTTCTCAGTGCCAGGAAGTAGGACACACTAGCAGCAAACTTTGCCACCTCCAAAATTTTGCCACTGCTAACTCTGTCAGAATTACTCAAGGAAAAAAAAAAAAAAAAAAAAAAGAAAGAAAGCTGATGAAATGCTTCTGGAACAACCCAATTCATGGATTTTGAAATAGCGGATTCCTGTGCCACCTTTTAGTCATTTCTGGCTTTTAAGTTTCTGGGCAAATATGAATAATCCCATAGAAAGTACACAGAGTAATAAATGTTGTGAAGGACGAGCTAGTAATTGTGGTTAGGCGTCTGTGCAATATTTACTACCTGGTGGCCCCGCCTGATGGTGATTCCTGAGCGACTGCCCCTCCCTTCTCTGTGTCCCCACGCAAGCCTGTCCAGCTGCCTGGCAAGTCCGTGGCTCAGAAGGACTTCTCAGGTCCCATGAGTCACAAGAATCAATTCATGCTCCAGAGACACTCTTGGCTGGTCTGGCAACTCCAGGCGGTCCGGCAAAGACACAAAGTGGTGTTCTTTGTACCATGACCCCCTCTTCAGATTCTCTTCCACATTAAAGGGGGGCTTTCCTGAGTAAGAGCTCCTCTGCGTATCCCAGATGCAAGGGCAGGGGACATGCATCAATTTTGCTGTTTCCTGATTGTTTTAATGAATTATTTGCAGTATCAGCTGGAACCCTGCAATGGAGAGTTCCATGCTGGATTTTGAGGTAAAAAGTTTCATGAGGAACACAAATCCATGACTGGTCTAGGGTCCAAGATATGCCCAGGTTTTCCTTGAAAATCTGCATAAAGCTGGGTCCTCGCTCCTCCTTCAGATCTATATAAAATTGGGCATGTCCTTTACTTCAAGCCCAGGGAATGCAAAAGCCTGCATGTCTGAACACACCAAGGTCCTCAGCAGAGCAAAAGTCTTTGCATTTAACAATATCCAACCTGGGGGCGCCTGGGTGGCTCAGTCTGTTAAGGGTCTGTCTTCAGCCCAGGTCATGATCCCAGGGTCTTGGGATTGAGCCCCACATCGGGCTCTGTACTCAGCAAGAAGCCTGCTTCTCTTTCTCCCTCTGCCTCTCCCCCTGCTTCTGCTTACTCTCTTCCTCTTTCCCACTGTCAAATAAGCAAATAAATAAAACCTTAAAAAACTAAGATAAACAAACCAAAAACCCCAATATCCAACCTGGCAAGGAGACAGCATTACTATAATTAAGCATTTGTCCCTCTTCATACTGAGAAATGCAAAAGTCCTATCACTTGATAATATCCACACTTCTTAGAAGAGTGTAGTCACTTAAATAATTTCACTCTCTTTTTATACAAACAGTATTCTTAGATCTATAATTTTCCCCAAGATCATTAACATGTCTATGGGGATGCAAAACATCTGTGTTTCTCCTCTGGTTTGCTCAATCTTAATAAAGGAAGTACTATGGCCCGAATGTTTGTCCCCCCCCAAAAAAATTCACAAATTAAAATTTTAACCCTCAAGATAATAGTATTAGAGGTGAGCCTTTGACAGGTGGTTAGATCACAGGGGTGAGACCCTTATGATTGGGATCAGTAGCCATAGAAAAGAAACCCCAGAGAATTCTTTTGCCCTTTGCCATATGAGGACACAGTGAGAAGACCTCTCTTTGAACAGAACAAAGGCTCTCACCACAACATGGTGGCACCCTTGTCTTGGACGTCCCGTCTTCAGAACTGTGAGAAATAAATTCCTGTTTTCTATATGTCATCCCATTTATGACATTTTGGGGATAGCAGCCCAAAGGGACTAAGATAGGAGGGGAAGTAGGTATTTACTAATTTTGAAGGAAGTTGTTATTTGTTTACAATTTCATCAGAAATTTCTGGCCCAGGGACACTTAGGCGCCTCAGCCGGTTAAGCCTCTGACTCTTGATACTGGGCTCAGGTCATGATCTCAGGGTCCTGGGATCAAGCCCTGGGTCAGGCTTCCTTCTCAGTGAGGAGTTTGCTTCTCCCTCTCCCTCTGCCCCACCCCTGCTCTCTCTCTTTTAAATAAATACATAAATCTTTTAAAAACAAAGAAATTTCTGCTCTAGGGACAATATCTCTATTTCATAATTTTTATATCGCCAAAAGCACCTAATGTGGTGCCTTGGGCATCCGTCTTTTTTGTTTGTTTGTTTGTTTGTTTGTTTGTTTGACAGAGAGAGAGAAAGAGAGAGAGAGCATGAGCAGGGGGAGCGGCAGGCAGAGGGAAAGGGAGAAGCGGGCCCTCTGCTGAGCAGAGAGCCAGATGCGGGGCTCGATCCCAGGACCTCGGGATCTTGACGTGGGCTGAAGGCAAACACTTAACCCACTGAGCCACCCAGGGGCCCTCGAGATTCATATGTTGATAAACAAATAAGTGGGTGTATCTACTAAAAGAACACCACAAGTATACCTTCACATCATCATAGAGAAATGTGGTAAACCAAGATTTCAGTAAATGCTAGCTCTAATGTCCATTTCCACTGAAGGAAGCAGGTGGTTAGATGTGATAACCCTCTCAATTCTCCCTCTCTTGTCTTGAATGTATTATGTTTGGGGTTTTCGTCTGACATTTGCCTCCTAGATTTATTCTTACAGTTATGTCAACTGTGGGCACTTCCTCTCCTACCTCAGACGAGGATGCAGACGCGGGCTTCACAAATCAACTGGACTCGGAGGAACCCCTAGCTTGGCTTTTAGAAGTAATTGTGCAGAATCCCACTCCGAACCCGAGATAACTGAGCTGACGGCAGCTGCCAAGACACAGATGAAGTGATGTCATGGGAAGTATCTGGGATCTTGGTCAGCTCTCCTCTCGCTGAGAACGTGGTATCACGTCTCTGGTCTGTGGTTTTGCCCCCAAACCCCAGGCAGCGTCCGAAAAGAATGCACTGAAGGAACGTGTCTCTTTCTAAATATATCTTTAAAAGGACACCCTCCTTCAGATAGTCTGTTTAAATTGGAGAACAATTTTGTCAGGAAATGTATAGTCCGTGTCACACTTAACAAGAACGTGTTTACCCAAAACGTTAACGCCGATGAGTAATCTCACCGTCCGGTGCCAGTTCTCCGCAGGTGGGATTCCCGTAAACAGCCAGACACTTTGAACTTATGGTTTTCTCTTTATGTCATGCTCTGACCACTAAAACAACACACCGCCGTGGAGTTCTTCCCTGCTAAAACCCAAACACACCCACCTCATGGAAACTTACTCTGGAAAAAGGAGAAAGGAACGTATCTTTCTAGAGAAAGCTCATGTTCATCTCCTGGGCTTGGATGAGTCTTTGGCTGCAAATTGGACATGGCCACACCCTACGTACTGGTCTGACACCCAGACAACTGGTTCTGGAGGTCTGGTGAGTCGCTCTGCAAATGGCATCTGTGCCAAGGAGACCCAGGCTACTTCTTACAAGAGTGACCTGCTTTGGAGATCTGATGACCTCTCAGCTTCCCTTACAAAAATGATTGTCTTGCAGCTTTCAAAGCTCCTTCTCGATCTCTCCTTCCTTTCTTTCTTCCTCTCTTCCTCCCTCCTTCAATTTTATTTATTTATTTATCGGAGAGAAAGTAAGCAGTGGGAAGGGGCAGAGGGACGGAGAAGCAGACTCCCCACTGAGCAGGAAGCCCAACTCAGGGCTCGATCCCAGGACTCTAGGATCATGACCTGAGCTGAAGACAGATGCTTAACCGACGGAGCCACCCGGGCGTCCCTCTTCTCGGCTTTCTTGCCTCACCTTCTCCACACCTATATTACAGTGCACCATGTCTTCCTTCACTCACCTCCCTCATTCGACTGCCTGCTGCTCGAAGGCCGAAGTCCTCTCTTCTTAGTTAAAAACTAAGCCTCAACCCCTAACCCAATCCTGCCATCACGTTGTAAGTTCTCCACCAACGTTTGCTGAATACATGAAAGAATAAGTATCTTTTTTATTATTTGAGTGTATTCTGTTTAATGTAGCAACTGTGAAAAAATTAAGAAAACTGGATTTGTGGTTGAGGACAAGACGCTGCTTGGCCTTGGTACTTGTATCATTTAGATTGATTTCTGTGAACTCTGGTCTCGGAATTCAGTAGTTACTTGCATTGTGTGTCTATGTGTTTCCTCCAGAGCAGTCCTTCTTGGGAATACCAGTAGGATTAAATGAAGGTGATGTCTACTTACACAACACAGGACACCGGAAGTGTTTGATCAAATGAGGCTATTATTTTAGGATCATCTAAGTATGCAGGTACCAGTTTCAGAGCACTGACTGTATTCATCAGACCTGAGGAGCAATCTCCATGAAAATGATTTGGTAAACATGAAAGCTTTCATCTCCTGAGGAGATTGTGTTAAAGTCTGAAGTAATTTTTTGTCCTAGAATGGGGTGGGGAACATCAGAGTATTGTGTAGAATTTAATCCCTGCCACGAACACAGGAAAGCCCTGGGCACAACTGAGATTTTTTTTTATCTGTATGCACAATGATTTTAATCTGAATATTCCAAGTGGGAGCTTAAGGTGGCTAACTGGGTTTTTCAGACCTTCCGTCAATCAAGAGGGGAGGAGCGATAAAAGGAAGAGAGACAGTAAGGGATTTTTAAAGCTTGGATTATCGAGATTTACTGTTTTGCAATCACCATGTCCCTGATGTGTTTTAATCACTTATAGGATGTGTTGAAAGAAAACTCTGATGAGTAATAAAAAGGAGAACTTTGTGAATGATTTATAGATAGGAATATATGGAACTGATTAAAGTTCTCTATAAAAATCCTCTCCCTCTAATTTGCTGGGTGTTTTTTGGTTTTGTTTTGTTTTTAGTTAGATTCTCTTAAAAATTTTTATTGAGATATAATTTACACATTTTAAGTTCGATGAACTTTGACAAAAGCATACACCCATGTGACCCACATCCCTATCAAGAAAATAGAACATCACCATTCCCGTCAATGCAACAAGACACCCCACCCTCCAGCCCCACTTATCACTAACTTGGAGAAATCATCATTCTGATTCCTCTAGATTAACTTTTCCTGTCCTAGAATTTCATATTAAGTGAAATCATCCATTGTGTGCATCGCTGGGTGGTATTTAATTACGAGATTATCCTGCAATATGTTTAACCATCCTCTTCATGGAAATTTAGACAGTTTTCAGTTTTTGTGCATTACAAGTAAACTTCTGAACATTCTTGTATGTGTTTTTTGGTAGACGTCTATTTTCTGTTTTTGTGGCTAAATACACAGAGGCAGAATTCCTGGGTCACAGAGTTGGTAGGCGTATATATAACTTCATGAGAAACTATCATAGTGATTTCAGGTTTTATATTCTCACAGCCATATTTGAGAATTCTAGCTGTTTCCCATACTTACTAATTTTTTTTAAAGATTCTATTCATTTATTTGACAGACAGAGATCACAAGTAGGCAGAGAGGCAGTCAGAGAGAGAGGAGGAAGCAGGCTCCCCCCTGAGCAGAGAGCCCAATGTGGGACTCAATTCCAGGATCCTGAGATCATGACCTGAGTTGAAGGCAGAGGCTCTAACCACTGAGCCACCCAGGTACCCTGTTTTCACTAATATTTGATGCTGTATGACTTTTTATTTTAGGCAGGCAAATGGGCATGTAATGATATCTTATAATTTGTAATTCCCTCGTGGCTAATGATGTTAAGCACTGTCTCAGTTTGGTCTGCTAGAGCAAAAATAGCAGAAGTTGGGGGCTTATAGCGACAAGTATCTATTGTTGAAGGAATTCTAAACTGCTCCGTCCCTTACTTGGGTGAGATTCAATTTTATCTATGTAAAATAGGAATAATTTTTCCCCTTCAAGATACTGTTAGGAGAACAAATCATTTATATACAGCACCCACTGGGTAATTGCAATTGGCATGTATGAAGTGAATGGGTTGTAACACATATCCTCCAAGAAAATTACCTCCAATCCATTCATGACTATGTATGTCATCATGGCCCAGAATACCTATTATTCACCCATCAGCGATGAATGGATGAAGATGATGTAGAATATACATGCATAATGGAATATTATTCAGCCATGATAAAGGAGGAAATCCTGCCATTTGTGGCAACATGGATGGATCTTGAGGGCATTATGTTGAGTGAAATAAGTCAGACAGAGAAAGATAAATATTGTGAGATATCACTGGTGTGTGTTGGGCGCCTGGGTGGCCCAGTGGGTTAAAGCTTCTGCCTTTGGCTCAGGTCAGATCCCAGGGTCCTGGGATCAAGCCCCGCATCGGGCTCTCTGCTAGGAAGGGAGCCTGCTTCCTCCTTTCTCTCTGCCTGTCTCTCTGCCTATTTGTGATCTCTGTCAAATAAATAAATAAAATATTAAAAATATAAAAGATATCACTGGTGTGTGGAATCTAAAAAAGTTGAACACACAGACAAAGAGTAGGATGATAGTTACCAGGGGCCAGGTGTTGCATGGGGTGGCTGGGGAAATGCTGGTGTACACATGTAATTTGATTTACAATCAAAGTATTAATCTCTCCATATTCTTGAAGTCTATCTTAAAATTTGAGTTAAAGAAAATGACTTCAAAGTACAACAGGAAATAAGAAACAATTTGGATCAGTAGGGATAATTCTCCACATTACCTAAGGGACCATCTTGAGAGGATTCTGAATTATCTCTGGGCCACTTGCTTGTAGGCATGTACTTCTAGGCATTGATGTGGCGGCCACTGAGTTGTCTTGTTCCTTCAATTTAATATGCTCATCATAGCATTTGGCATATATACCGTTGATAGAATATATGCCTAAAGTCTTATAAGAGAAATGCCCATATTCCTCATGTGGAGGCATCCTGTTTGCTATTGCATGGCTGGTTATTTTGCTACATGACGACAGTTCAAAGTAGGTCTTTAAAATCCACTTGGTCTACTCTACTGGCCTTCTTCAAGAAAGTGAATAAAAAACCTTCAGAAAATATCAGTTTTTGTGCAGTGCTATTTAAACATGCTCAAGGGTAAAACCAAGAGACATCCAAGAGAAGACAGGTGACATTAACCAGGTAAAATGATGATGGACGATGGGACTGCATTGCTAGAGTGGTGGCAGAAGGGATGAGAACAGGTCAAACAACAGGACTTGTGACTGGGCGAAGTATAGGGCATGAGAGATGAAGTAGCATCAGCCGTGAGTTTGTACCTTGGGAAATTAATTTAGGATGAAACACAAATTGGAATTAATTATCAAACATGCACTACTTTAAAATATTAAATATCCTGTTATTTCTCTTTTTAAAGAAAATTTTTGTTATCCCATTGATATCTAAGTGACTTTTCAATATTAGATACCAATCTTAGATACATAACGTAGACACAGTGGACAATTTCTTAGAAGATATGAACTCCTGGATTGACTCAGGAAGGAAAGTGGAAGATACCTATAAAAATAAAGTGGCTGGATTACTAGTCAAGAAATTTTCCCAGAAGGAAATGTCCCAGCCTAGATAGCTTCATAGGTGAATTCTACCGAACAGTGAAATAAGAAGTAACACCAATCTCGCACAAACTCAAAGAATAGCACGGGAATACTTTTTAAGATTTTATTTATTTATTTGACAGAGAAAAAGAGAGAGAGAGAGAGAGTACAAGTTGGGGGAGCAGCAGGCAGAGGCAGAAGGAGAAGCAGGTTCCCTGATGAGCAGGGAGCGCCATGCGGAGCCCGATACGGAGCTGGATCCGAGATCATGCCCTGAGCTGAAGGCAGATGTTTGACTGACTGAGCCACCCAGGCTCCCTAAAGGGGAATACTTTAAAACTCATTTGATGGGGCCAGTTTTACCCTTATACAAAAACCCAACAAATCACAAGAAAGGAATTATCACAAGAAAGACATCACAAGAAAGGAAAACTATTCAACTATATTTCTTATAAATTTAAACATGAAAATCCTCAATAAATTACTAGGAAACTGACTCTAGCAGTCTATAAAAAAAAAAAAAAAGATTCTACACTGTGAAAATATCAGACTTACTAGGGATTGCAAGATTGGTTCAACCTAAGAATTTCAATTACAAACACCATCACAGCAGAATAAAGGGAAAAGGACACATGATCATCTCAATCAACAAAGAAAGAATAGTGGACCAAATCCATTCACTTTTTCATAAAACAAGAAGGAACACCCAGCAAACTTAAAATGGAAGGAAACTCCCCAACCCAATAAAGAGTATCTATAAACATTCTGCAGCTAGCTTCACACTTAATAGAGACAAATGAAAATCTTCTCCCTAAGATCGGGAACAAGACAAGGGCATCTGATGTCATCTCACCACTTCTATTCTCTTCAGCATTGTACGGGAAGTTTTAGCCAGGGCGATTGGGCAAGAAAATTAAATAAACAGCATTCAGGTTGGACAAGAAGAAGCAGAACTCCCTCTACCTGCAGATGACATGAGCTTGGGTACACAAAATCCTAAGGCATCCACGGAAATACCATTAAGAATAATCAAAGAACTCAGGGAAGTTGCAAATTATGACACCAATATACCAAAGTCAATTTGATTTTTATACACTAGCGATGAAAAATTTGAAATTAAGCTAAGAAAATTACATTTACAAAAGCACCAAAATGAATACAATCCACAGGACTAAATTTAACCAAATAAGCACAAACTGACGTTTTGAAAACTGTAAAATAGGGGCACCTGGGTGGCTCAGTTGGTTGAGCATCTGCCTCTGGCTCAGGTCACGATCCTGGGGTCCTGGGATCGAGCCCCACGTCGGGCTCCCTACTCAGTGGGAAGCCTGCTTCTCCCTCTTCCTGTTGCTCCCCCTGCTTGTGCTCTTTCTCTCTCTGTCAAATAAATACATAGAATCTAAAAAAAGAAGAAGAAGAAGAAGAAGAAGAAGAAGAGAAGAAAACTATAAAATATTGCTGAAACAAATGAAAGAAAATATAAATAAGTAAGAAAATTTCCCAAATTTATGGACCAGGAGACATGTTTTCCATTTTGTTAAAATGACATCATGCTCCAAAGCTATCCACAAATTCACTACAATCCTTATCAAAATGTGGCAAGCTTTTATTTTTTCTTTTCTTTTCAGACAATGATAAGTTGATCCTCAGCTTCACATGGAAATATAAGTGATAATTCCAGCAACCCAAGATAGGCAAAGCAATCCAGAACAGAACGCAGCTGGAGGACTTGCTCTGCCCATGTAAAAATGACAAAGCCGGAGTAATGATAACGGTGGTGGTGGCGCAGGGATAGATAAGTAGATCAATGGGGTAGAACTGAAAGTCCAGTCATACACTCACCTCTGTGGTCGATGATTTTTACCAGAGGTTTCAAGACAACTCAGTATGGAAAGAATAGTCTTTTTAATGAGTGGTCCTGGGACAATTAGCTAGTCACAGGCAACAGAATGAAACCGAATGCTTTCGTCACACCATACACACACGAAGTCTAAATGGGTCATAAACCTAAAGCTGAAACTATACAACTCTTAGGAAAAATCCAAGAGTGGATAAGTTTTCATGACCTTGGGCCACAGCTTTCTTAGATATGACAGCAAAACCACAAGTGACAAAAAAATGAAAATGAATAAAAAACGTCACTTCATCAATAATAAAAGTTGTATGTTTCAAAAGCTACCACCAAGAAGTTATAGGACAAGCCCCAAGATAAGAGAAAATATTTGCAAACCATATCTTTAATAAGGTAATGATATCCAGAATATATAGAGAATTATTATAGGGGCATCTGGGTGGCTCAGTGGGTTAAGCCTCTGCCTTCGGCTAAGGTCATGATCCCAGGGTCCTGGGATCAAGCCCTGCATCAGGTTCTCTACTCAATGGGGAGCCTGCTTCCCCTGCTCTCTTTGCCTGCCTCTCTGCCTACTTGTGATCTTCTGTCTGTCAAATAAATAAAATAAATTAAAAAAAAGAATTTTTACAACTCAATAATAAAAAAATACAGTGTCAAAATAGGCAAGGTATATGAATAGATATTTCTCAAAAGAAAAGAAAGAAAGGAAGAAAGAAAAAAAACAAATGTTCAACAAGCACATGAAAAAATGCTCGATATCATTAGAAGGATCTGGACAGATGTTTCCCCAAAGATATACAAATGGCCAATAATCACATGGAAAGATTCTCAACATCCTTAGCCATTAGTGAAATGCAAATCAAAGCCATGATTTTCTGTGTCATTTTACACACATTGGCATGGCCATAATGAACATGACAGAAAGTAACAAGTGTTAGGGGTGCTGGAGAGAAATCAGTATGCTCACACACTGCTAGAGTGATTGTAAAATGGTAAAAGCACTTGGGGTGCCTGGGTGGCTCAGTGGGTTAGGCCTCTGCCTTCACTCAGGTCATGGTCTCAGGGTCCTGGGATCGAGCCCCACATGGGGCTCTCTGCTCAGTGGGGAGCCTGTTTTCCGCCCCCCCTCAGCCTGCCTCTCTGCCTACTTGTGATTTTTTTCTCTCTCTCTTTCTGTCAAATAAGTAAATAAAATCTTTAAAAAAATAAAATAAAATAAAATAAAATAAATAAAAATAAAAATAAAAATAAAATAAAATAAAATGGTAAAAACTTTGTAGAACTGTTCTGCAGATGCTCATTGGTTTAAACATAATGCAACCCAGCAATTCCATTTCTCAGTATATACCCAAGAGGAATGGAAACTTTTGCCAAGGTAAAACCTTAGACATGAATGTTTATAGCAGCTGTATTCATGATGGCCCCAAAGTAGAAAGAACCTGAATGTCCATCAAATGATGGGGGGAAGAATAAAAAGTAATAACACATTCACACTGTGGAATACTACTGGGCCATATAAAGGAATGAAGAATTGAAACATGCTACACAGAGAAGAGCCTTGACAAATAGCATGCTAAGTGAAATTACACCAAGCGACAATATTTATTCTCAAAACAAAAGGAAAGAGAAACCTGAGCTCAGCTCACGCTGAAGTTCTCGCACACGCTGACATGTCATGGTGGAGAGTTTCATTGTATGACCTCTGAGCAACAGAATTAAAGACATGCTATATTCTGTTGCTACATTCTTGGTGGCTGAACCAAGAATGGTTAAACCATTCTTTAATAGTAAAAAGATTTACTTGTACAAAAGGACACAAGTAGGGTTAATCTGTTTCCTAGGTGGTAAAATTAAAGCCCCTATTTTGTACTCTGTGGGAGGGCTTGCAAATGCTTAACTCTTCTTTACAATTGCTCTGAGCATCTGGTGTGAAACAGAAGATCTCTCTTTTTGGAAATCTCCCCAAACCCTCTTCCTCCCAAGAAGAGTTCAAGAAGGTCCCAGTGTGAGTGATGAGAATACTCTTTACCTTGAGTTGTAAATTCCTCCCAGAGCTTATTCCTAAATGACTAGACAAACCAGCCATAGCATAATTCACTTCGCTGTTTATTTCCTCCACCACTATTTGGAGACCACGAGGAATCACTTCTGAATTTGGTACTCCAGATAAAATATTTGATAGACACAGAGCTAAAAGAAGAAACAGAACAGGTGGGTAAGTAGGTAGCTAGATAAGTAGGTTGAAAATGACTCAGGAATGGGTACACACTGTAAGGAAATAGATACAAGGTGTTCTAGGGGCTCAAAGAAAGGAAGCTAACCCAATCTGCGATGGTCAGGGAAAGACTCTAGCAGGCTTTAAATCTTTCCTTAAGAAATAATTAGGTTCTAAAGGGGAGGAAAAGGAAGCAAGGAAAAGGAAGGGCATTCCTGCCAGAATTTTAGCAAGACGCAGGCCAGTTGTTGGGAGAACACACATGTGTGGTTATCTGCACATAGTTTGACACACAAGCCTATTAGTGGGGCTGCCCATGAGTTGAAGCAAAAAACTGATGACTCCAATAAGCTTTAGTCCAAGGAGTTCAGAGTTTATGCCAAAGGCATGCGTGAATTTTGGAGACCACATAGAGCATGGAAGACAGAGTAGAGGGACGTAAAAGTGAAGTCAGGAAGAAAAGCAAAGTCTACTGACTTATTGAAAAGAAGCTTCAACCCCAACGCAAGTAGAAACTCTTGAGATGTAGCCGGGGTTGGATTTTAGAGCAGGTAATAGACATAAAGAACCTATGGGTAATTTGGATAAGGGAAGGAGGGAGAGGCATGGTTTAGGGTGACTCTGTATTCTCTTTTGTACAGCTAAAACCAGGGTAGTATAATTTATTGAGAAAGGGAGGTTGGAGAAGAAGTATGTGTTTCCTTTGTGAAACACCCTGAGTTGGACTTGGCACATGTTTCGTTTGGGGTGTTCCCCAAATTTCTACAAGGTTGTTGAGCCCAAAATTCTTTAAGTCAGGAAGCTCAACCCGGTGCAAGGGAACACTGGAGAGTTATTGCCATTTAACAGATGAGGGGGGGAGGGTTGCTCACAGAAAAGACCAAGAAAGACCAGAGAGAAGTTTTGAAAAAAAGATCATCAGAGTGTCACAGAAGTCAAGAGATGAGATATTTTCAAGAAGGGAGGAGTCAAGAGTGTCCAATCAGGTAGATGGGTCACGTCACAACAGAGCTGAAAAACGTCCAGTAGATTTTTTGGCAAAAGGCACACTCCGAAATTTTGTCAGAGCCTTTCTGTAGACGTGCCCGCATCAGGCTGTATGGCTAGTCAGGGAGTGAGTGGTTTTCTTATTTCAGTGGGATATTTAGATTGTTTTTACGTTTAAAAGAAGGAAATGCTGGGTGAGGGGTTGGTGCTGTTGTTTCAAGGTGAGGAGAAATGTCTGAGAAGAGAAATGCCACAGAGCAAAATAATGAAGTTTGGGCAGAAGAGGGACCCCTTTTCTCCTCAAGAAGGGAGGATAGATGGAAAAGCAGATAACTAAATCAAACTGTTGCTTATTTCCTTTGGAAATCCCAAACAGTAAAGAAACACAATCTCACTGACCAATAATTGATGATGCCATGTCCAAGTGTCTCCGTCTGGTAGGAAGAGCATATGATTTAAGAGAGAGAATCTGCCTCCCTGTCTGCACTGGGGCCATCAGATGGGGGAAAAAAAATAGGCTTGGTGAGTAGGGGGGAAGGTAGAGGGGACAAATGAACTCTCCCTGGGCCCAATCTCACTCTATTTTTATCCCCCAGGGAAGAGAACAGATGTTCTCTTTTTTTGTTGAGAAAGCATCATGCTTCCTCCCCAAGTTCATTTTAAACAAGAGGTTTCAAGAGAGGCCACCCACAGCTCAGAGTGCTCCCACTGAGAGGAAAAATAAATGCCAAACCCGTGTGCACTGAGCAAGGAGAAGCAGCTGAAAAGAAGAAGGACAAAAAAAAAAAAAAAAAAAAAAAATGACTCTATAACCAGAGTTGCTTGACTGAGTTAGGGGCAAAAATGCCATGAAGTTCATCACACTTTCACTCTCATTATTTTTAACTACTAATACGTGTTTGCCATTGATAACAGGCAACATTAACAACTGGTTAGGGATAGTCCCGATTTACTGAGCCCAGAAAGTCTGGAAGTTCTTATAAAAGTACTGTAGAACGTCATTTTCTCCCTGGGGACTCATATGGTAATGACGGTGCGCTAGAACCCAGGTTATGAAATAGTAAAAAATTATGAATACTAACAGTGAGGACCAGAAGTTTTATTTTTGTTTTTGTTTTTCCATAGGAAAGTAAGTGGGAAATGAGAAATTCCGGAGTCATAAAAAGAAAAAGAAAAAAAAAAATTCTAGGGTATCATACCACCTATGGGCTCTGGCAAATAGAGCCTTTGGGAAAGTTACTTAGCATTTCTATGTATCAATTTTCTTGAGCATAAAAGGGTGGGTCAAAAAGCCTATTTTGTAGGATTAAATAAATAGATAAATGCAAATATTACATATACTTATTTTTATTATCGTTAATATTATTTTATTGTATATTTTATACTATGTTTACTTATCATTTAGTAAAGATTTATTTATTTATTTATTTATTTATTTATTTATTTATTTGACAGACAGAGATCACAAGTAGGCAGAGATGCAGGCAGAGAGAGAGAGGAGGAAGTAGGTTCCCTGCTGAGCAGAGAGTCCGATGCGGGGCTCGATCCCAGGACCCTGAGATCATGACCTGAGCTGAAGGCAGAGGCTTTAACCCACTGAGCCACCCAGGTGCCCCTATATCTGCTTATTATTACATAATAAAGATTCTGCCAGGAAACGGAATTCACAGATGGTTCAAATGTAGATACTTTAAAGCAGAAACTGATTGCAGAGATAAAGAGGGGATAATAGTCAGGTTGAAAGAGACTTATAGATTGTGGGAAGCCATTAGCACCCCAGCGGACACAGAGAGAAAGGTGTTATCAGAGGTAGCCAGTATCTGAAACCCACGGAAGACCCACGTAGACCGACGGAAGAGGGGAAACCCTAGTGGGGACACTAGTCATGAGGGCATTATAGCCCCTGAAGGACTTGACGTCTACACAGGGAGAAAGCAGGAGGAGTCTTTGATCTCTCGTTTTCTTCCATACTGTGTCCTTTTGGGATGTCTGTCATCGGGTGACGCAACAGCATGTAACCACTGAAGGGAACTCGAGTGATGCTTTCTGTAAAGATCAAAATTCCAGGGCACGGAACAGGACGCAGGAGAGGACAGAAAGAACCCGGATCAGGATAGCACTAAGTAAAATACTGAAGATCGTTCCTAGAAGATAGGAAAAGCTTAATAAATACCGCCTGAAGTTATTATATCAGATTGACTGTTGATGAAGAAGGAGAGGATGATGGTGATGATCATGATCGTGTATTACAGAAAAACCTAGAGAAGGAAAATTTGAGGAATGCATATACTTATGTTTTTTTCTTTTTTTTTTTTCAAACAGAAATGTTAAGTACCAGGGGTGTGGCCAGCACTAATCTCCAAAGATTATATAGGATTGATGGAAGACACAGATAGATATGAAATTGTGGCAATACAATATGATATATTCTGGGTATCTGGGTCACTCAGTCGACTAAGTGTCCAACTCTTGATTTCAGCTCAAGGCATTATCTCAGGGTCAAGAGATCAAGCCCCACCTCCGGAAGATTCTCTCTCACCCTCTCCTTTTGCCCCTCCTCCCACTCTCTCCCTCTTTGAAAACAAACAAACAAAGTGATATATTCTGTTTGGAGAGGTATACAACCAGTGCTGAGGACAATCAATTACTAAGAAGAATTAGAGAAGTTTTTACCCAAAATAGTTTATCACATTACCCTGAGATTAACATTCCCATCTAGTGATTTAATAATTAATGAATTGTATGACATGGAATTGCATATGGTTTTCATGAGAAATTCCAAGCTAATGTACATAACTGAAACACTGGAAAGAATAAAATGAAAAAAAAAATGGCTAAACAACGAGTAAACAAGCTTATTTTATCAAATAAAATCTTGAATTTTCTATTCTTAAAAATTCAGAAGCACCATCTAATTTTTTTTTAACTTCCTTATGGTGCTTTTTCTTTGTGAATTAGGGACTATCAGAAGACACAAAAAATTATTTCAAATACATTGTATGTTAATAAAGATAACTAAAAAATATTTCAGCCCTGCTTAAGCTAAAATGACTTAAAAATAATATTTAGTGCATAGTTTTTATACATACCACTAGAAATATTTTCACTGACACTAAAAATATGCTTGAATTGATATTTAAGGACTATGGAATAATCCTTGTATATGTAATATTAATAATAGAGAGTAAAGATAAGTAGAGGTCAACTGATACGATTTCTTCCATTTCGTGGTAGAGAAAGTAGGACACAAAGAAGCTGAGTACTTAGGATCACATAAATATATGGAGGCATAATTTGAAGACAGGTTTCATAGTTCTTAAGTCAGTGGTGAAATACAGAAAGAATAATTTTCTTTTGATACATCTTCAGTTCTCTTATCTGTTATTTCTCCCTGTTTTCTTGTTGGAAAACTCTGGTGTATACCCTTCGTTGCTGGAAGAATTAATGAAGAGTGAACGTGGTCCGTTAACTCCGTGCCTGGAACTTCTGGATTTTCTAACTTTGCCTCTGCAAGGTTATACTTCCTCCAGTTTGTAGGGAGACCGCAGAGCATGAGGGCCCCGAAGCCATTCACCCATGTTTCTCTCTTCCCAGTTTGGCAGCTCTGCTCAGCCTGAACCTTCCGCGGCAGGTGTTCTTGGATGTGAACGCCCAACGAAGTACACCCATGCTTTCAGGGTAATTTATGAAGAACAAACTTACTGCCACGCTAAAGTCAAAACGTTTGCTAGGTATTGCTTGGAACATGAGACACCAGGGGGAGGTGTGGAGAATACAGAGAAAGAACTTGGAATATGAGGTTTAATCTTGAGATCCTGATAAATGCTGTGTCTCGAGTTCAAAAGGCAAAATGATGGCATAGGCTGAAATACACATCCTAGCTTTTTCTGTGCTCAGTATATCTGGTATTAACAGTGCTGCTTGTCTTCACCCTACCCTTGCCTTGTATTTGAGGGACAGTCAAATCTGCTACATCACTGTGTAGACATGACCAGCAGACAGACCAGCCTTCACTTAAAACATCATTGAATAAATAGTCGCAATTAACCTTTGGTTTGTCATGAAGTTATAACCCACTATGAACAATGTGTCTTTTGAAAAATAAAGTTAAGTCACAGATAAACATAATTACCTGTTTAGGAAGATGTTCAAAGTAATGTAGTTTTAAAGTAACCAGGTCTCTTTTAAGGTTAAGTAGATTTCAATTTATAAAACTATGATTTACACACAACCTTATATTTATAAGATCAAAGCCCCTATGTTGCTTCCAGTCTATCTCCCACTTTCAAAAAAATGAGTAAAGAAATAAAAGAAAAAACCCAACCCTGGAGTGATTTCTTATGGTTTAGTTTCATTGAGTGTGATGTTTAAGTCAAATGTATTGTGGCATATTATATATAATATAAATCATATATAATATACCTATTGTTATAATGTATTTACTATACTCTCAAAATTGGAATATGATTATGAAAAATCTTCAAAATAAATCAGTCCAGAAATGAAGTTAGAACAGGAACTGGCTTTAAGTACTGAAATTCAGTTTATTCATCTATTAAGACACAACACATGAAATTTCTGTTCTGTGTTTTCTAAAATTTGGAACATAAAAGTAGGTCTCATGTATAAAATCATTCTTACATCATGTTTCCGTGGATTTTTGTATAAAATTGAAATATGACATAATAATAATAATGACATCAGAATGAGGTCAGCATCTCATTTATAAGAACTTCTTACCTAATCTGGAAAAAAAAAAAATAGTATTTGCCTCCACCCCCATCAGTAACCGCACCGGCCATTACATGGACCAAAGGAAAAGAAGGTGGCCTTTGGCTAGGAATTTAGTAAGAATTGAGCAGGACATGATTTCATGTCTTTCGAAGACCTGGGCAGCTCACGGCACAGGCTGACCGCGGTCGGATCTCTTGGCAGGGCTCACGCCTTCTGCCAGAAAGCTGAGGAATTCGTGTGCTGTCATGTGGCCTCAAAGGACAGAGCACGCAGAGAGGAACTGGGAAGGAAGGGAGAAAGCAGGGCTGAACAACAGGGCAGGGCATGGAAGCTTCAGTTGAGCTAAGAGACACCTTGGCTCAGCAGCCTGTCCCCCAGATAATGGACTTTTTGTCCATTCACCTGTCTCACCATCTCTGCTCTTAGCTCACTCTCAGAAAATGATGTCTCTACTCGACGCCAGGTGGGAAGAGCCTCCAACGTCCTGGCGTTCCTGTCTTCCTTTCGGCCTTGGATGGGGATACCTTTCTCCGCCTTTCTCAGTAGAACTTTTGTTTCTCTGTACTGGGTCCAAACCCCTCAAGCACCTGTCCTGTGTGTCCTCTTCCTCTCTGTAGGTCCCTTCCCCGGTCACATAAGCCTGTCTTCAAACAGCATCAGAACGTGTTGAACTTTATTACCATGCCTCCCCTCACCTCGGTGCATCTTGAGAGAATAGCCCGAGCTGGTTACAAATCCCCCACCGCCAAGTCGTCCCTCAACCCTTTTCATCTTGGGTCCATCCGCTGCAACCGTGTTAAAATCGCAACCTTCAGTTCAGCAATGACCTATTTATTTATTCCAATGAACATTTTTCCTTTCCTTTAGCACTCAAACCTTTGGCAAGTTTTTGTTAAGATTTTATTTATTTATTTGGAGCAGGGGGGAGAGGGTCCGAGGGAGAAGCAGACTCCCTGCTGAGCAGGGACCCCCCCCCACCCGATGCAGGACTCAATCCTGGGACTCCGGGATCATGACCCAAGCAGAAGGCAGTCACTTAAGCAACTGAGCCACCCAGGCACCCCCAACCTTGGCAATTTGAGCTTTTTAATTTTTTCACCTTACTAGTTAAAGCCCTCGGTCTTACTTTACACAACTCCGTTCTCTCTACTGACTTCACTGATTGAAACTCCCCAAAGGAACCCAAACTCCAAATGGCTATGGGTCACCTCTTCTTACTACCCCCAGCTCTTCAAATCTAATTATTTTATTCCTGACCTGGAGGAAGTGGCATGACCATCCAGCAAGTCTCCCCGAGCCAGAAATCTGCAGCAAAATCCTCCAGCTCATTGCTTTGTACACACCATCTGCTCTGTGGTCTCTCCTTCCAAACGACTCTCATGCCCGGCTCCTTCCCTGCATCAATATTTCATTTCAGACCGCCATGATTTCTTCCCCTGAATAACGCATTTGACTCCCATCTCTACTAGAGATCTGATTCAGGAGTCACCCCATTGTACTGTTAGAAAATGTAAATATGATTCTGTTATTTCTCATTTGCAACCCCTCTGTTGTCCCCTAGATATGACAACACCAAAACCGGTAAGCATGATACATACACCCGGTGTCCCTTCCTTGATATCCTACTTCTGTGACCTATAAAGCATCCGATGTTCATACCGAATTAACTGAAGTTCCTGAAATGTGCCATGATCTGAGAAGCCTCTCAGCGTATTACCACTGCTTCACCTCTTTCTGAGGTGCTCTATTCTCTCCTTGACTTATTTCTACAATTTGCCGAATTCCAATACAGCAGCATTTTCTCCAGAGTGGCTTCCTGGAACTCTCCTGAGTTTGATGTCCCTTTTCTTGTGTGAGGGGTTTTTTGTTTGTTTGTTTGTTTTGTACTACGTTTTGCATACTGATCATTTATAACACTGCATTTTAATGAATGGATCAATCATTTGCCTTTTCCCCTAAAATGTGAAATCTTCTGATTTCTAGTCTATGTCTCTTACATCATAAATTCCTAGTAGTGAGTCTGGCACCAAGGCTATGTTTGCTACATATTTATTGACTACACTGCACTACTATAACCTCAGATAAGGTGCACATGTGTGTTAATTATAGACTATATTGAAGTTTACCCCACAACTGGATAAGGCCAAGTGAATTCATTAGCAAGGTCTTATTTATTATTATCCTGCCAAGGTTGATTTTATGTATTTGCTTACATCCATGTTATTGTGCTTAGGATAAAATGGTGACCTCCCGTTTGAATTTCACATATTTTGCCTTTCACAGCAGGGAACCATACGGAGTCAGCATTTTTATGTCTCAGACTACCTTCAAGGCATAAGGTCTTACTTAAAATAATAAATGATCACCCTTCAAGAGTCAATTAGAATCAGAATCATAACAATTTCTTTCTGGAAAGGACAGTCTTAAGAGACATGTATTTTAACTGTAGTTGAACTGACTCATGAATTTGATAATTGTTCTTCCTGCTGTGAGTGTTAGCTTTTATCCTTCTTTTAGCCCAACATATAAAGTCCCCTACAACCGGAGAGTCTGTTGAAGTCACTCAAAATCGTTATACAAAAATGCACACTCATGTGGTGGCTGATTCAGTCGTTCAAAACAGTCTAGAAAAAATAAAATTTAGCCAAATGAAAATTTCAAGGGTGGAAGTCAGGTTATTGTTTTCTCTCAAATATATTGTTTTTAGCCTAGAGCAAAAGTCAACTTGAAGTAGTCCCTGCAGAGATACCTGACGTGAAGTGTTCATTAAGCTGAAGATGCGCCCAGCAAGTATAAACAGATTAGTGTGACTTTCCATGCTACGGAAATTTCTTCGCAGACATTCAAGCAGTGCCTTGGATATACCAGTTACTGGGTCATGGGGATAGAGGGGCTAGGTCATGGGAAAACTCTCCCCTTTTAGGAAGACCACGGGATAGTGTGAGATACATATTTGTTAGTGCTAGTCTAAGGTGTTTGATGCTATGATAAATTATGGACAGTATCCTACGGAAGCACAGATGAATGGGGGTCAGCTCCAGGGTCAGAAAATATTCGATATACAAATATAAAATATTTGAGGAACGAGTGCAGGTTTAATGCAGACGTTAAGAGTGGGAGAGTGACAGGTTTATTACATTCCAGAGAATTTGAAGCAGAAGACATACAGGGTAGGACAGGAAGAATGCACCGGAACAGGGCACACATCTGGGCCATGTACACACGATCGGGTTTTACTCAAAGAGAGGGTAAGCCCGAGGGGAGCGGAGTGATGTAGCAAAGTGAGAAGAGGCTGGGAGCCAGAGAATCTCCGAGTTTTTCCGACTGGTAACAGGATGCCCTTGGAGGGCATGGCCAGAGTTTTGTTTGAGGAGAACACTCTGGAAGCAGTGTAGGAGATGGACTGGACAGAGGGAATTAGAAACCGGATGCAAGACAGCTTCAGTACTCAAGGTTACTGAGGCTGGGGCCTGTTCTAGAACTTTGGAAGCGGAATGAAGAGAAAGGCACACGTTTGAGGGATATCTGAGTGACAAGGTCCAGAAATCGTTTTGTTTGTTTGTTTGTTTGTTTTTTAAGATTTTATTTATTCATTTGATAGAGATCACAAGTAGGCAGAGAGGCAGGCAGAGGGGAGGGGGGAGCAGGTTCCCTGTTGAGCAGAGAGCCCATTCGGGACCCTGGGATCATGACCTGAGCTCAAGGCAGAGGCCTTAACCCACTCAGCCACCCAGGCGCCCCCAGAAATCATTTTAAAGGAAATCTAAAATCTACCAAATTTATCTGATAGCGGGTTCCACACCAAACCCACTACAGTCATCACGGATGCCCTTAGGGCTTCCCACTGGGAGCTGATGGGTCCCATCACCGCCCCGCTTCCGCCTCCCCCTGCCTCTCCCCACCCCATCCCTGCTCCGGCCTTTGCGCGCCTGGGCACACGCACAGCCTTTCTGCACGCCCTTCATAATGCTCCCCTTAAAGGGTGCAGAGCCCCGCACGATTATATCCCAAATGAAGTCACGAAATTCAATTTAGGGACCAAGGCGTAGCTTCTCAATTTGGAAGGCTGCAAGCCCGTGCTGGAGCCTGGATGGGGGAGGGGGCAAGTCATAGGGGAGCTGACTTCTCCTCTGTTCTTCATTTCACTTTGAAAGTAAATACACTGGCCTTGGGCTCTAGGATACAAAGCAAATAATGGGCAATTATTCAGTTAATATGATCACTGTAGACAGTGAAACCAGATAATGCCTGCCGCACTCCTCCACACACCCGCCCCTCCAGGAGCACGCTGTTTTGTCTACACAGACATTTCCAAATATAGCCCACGTATGTAGTTTCAGGAGCTGAGCTGCTACTACAGTTTGAGGTCTGTCTTTGGGCCCAGTTTTGCAGAGCACAGTGTCTCAGTAAATTACAAAAGAAGTGTCTTCTGTTACGTGCAGACTGCCGAACACCAGAGGGGGTAAGGCTTCTCCTTCCGCGGTGGTGATCTGTAGGTTTGATTTCTTAAAGCCTCCCATGAAAAACTGAAATGGGGGATACAAATACATTTATCTTTTAATTTTTAAGGAATATTGGGAATGGATAGAGCAGTTCCTTTGGTAAAAATTCTACTGTATCGCATTTTTTTCTTTTTTTTTTTTTCTTCCCTTTTTTAAAATACTCTGCAACTGAAGAATGCTGTTGACGTAAAACCGATTTTTCCCTGTTTTGAAGGAAATTTCCAGTGTCCAGAAGTCCCTTCTTTCTTATTGCAAGTGAGTTTGTTTTCAAATTTAGGCAGAAAGAAGAAATTCCTCTCTTCTTTCTTTAATTTAAGCAGACTGTTCCTAAGTGCATTTTTTTAAAGGCTAACAGAGGTAAAACTAGGCCACAGTGGTGATATTAGCTCCAGGAAAAATAGTCTGATTTACACTTGAATGCAGTTATTTCAACTTTTCAAGTAATGTAATCTTAGGGAGACCTTGGTTCCAAAAATATGACAATGTATTAAGTAGAAAATCAAACTTCACAGGATCATTTTATTTCCATTAAATTCCACTCTGAATATTGCAGAAGGCAATATTTGGTTTTATTATTGTTAATTCCAAATATAATAAATATTCGTCTCAATCTGAGTTGATTTATTATCATTTAAAGTAGTAAAATATGTGAAGCTTTCACTGTATAGAAGATATCATAGGATTTGGTCCAAACTACTATTTTTTTAATTTCTCTTCTGCTAAAAGTAGCATGATCTAAATTCTTAGAAAGCATACATTATAGACGTAACTTTTTTCGAGGAAACAATAATAATTTGACTTCTTATTAAAGAATATATCATAGAAATTGTTTTGTGGCAAAGGATAATAATACTTGTGTAGTTATTAGAGAATATTGTCATTACGTATATTGTCATTACGTACTACACGTGTGTACCATTTAGCAATACAGGGCTTTTCTATTTCTGAATTGTAATTTCCCCACGATTATGAATTTTTTTAAGCTTGATAGATCATCTTTCAAATAAGTACTGAAAAGTGCTATAAAAAATAAATTTTAAAAATATCTTTGGGCTAGTCTATACAGTCTAATATCCTGTTACTCCTAATATAATCTGTTAATTTCCTGTAAGAAGATAGTGGTTAATATCTCTAACATACTTAGAAAGTGATAACAAAGTGTGTGAACTCTGTCATCAACAGGAAGTTGACTCTCCATGACGGGCATGAATGGTGGAGCCCAAGGGCCTGCATTGACTGACTGACTGATCGATTGATTGATTGAAGTTTTTACTTTATGCCAGTTATTATACAGTGTAATATTAATTTCATTCGTACAATATAGTGATTCAACACCCATATGACAACTTGAGCTCAACACATAATTACGCTCCCATCACTTAATTTTTTTAAAGACTTTATTTATTTATTTGAGAGAGAGAAAGTGTGCATGCACACATATGAGTGCGTGAGCCCTGGGGAGGGGCAGGGGGGTGAGGGAGATGGGGAGAAGCAGACGTCCAGCTGAGCAGGGAGCCTGACATGGAGCTTGATTCCAGGACCCCAAGATCAGGACCAGAGGTGAAGGCAGATGCCTAACTGACTGAGCCACCCCAGAGCCCCTCCCCATCACCTATTTAACCCCTCCCTGCCACTCACCTCCCCTTCGGTAACCATCCATTTGTTCTCTTAGTTAAGGGTCTGTTTTATGATTTGCCTCTCTCTCTTTTTTTATCCCTTTGCTCACTAGTATTGGTTCTTAAATTCCACATATGACACAAATCATATGGTGTTTGTGTTTCTCTGGCCGGCTTATTTCGCTTAGGATCATACTCTCTAGTCCCCTCCAGGTTGTTGTAAATGCCAAGATTTTGTACTTTTTTTTTTTTTTAAATGGCTGAGTACTATTTCATTGTATTCATATGCGCCGCATCTACCTTTTCCCCCCTCACATCTATGGTTAGGGTTTAAATCCTAGCTTTCCAACTTATTATCTCTTAGACGTTGGCCCCCTATTTGACCTGTCTCTGTCTTATCCTCTGTACCAAATTACCTTGACCTCTCTCATTTGTTATCAACTGTAGGGAGGGGCTCCTAATGGAATGAGTTGGTAGAACTGTAAGAATTATTCAAATTCATGGTAGTAAATTCTTTGACTTGTGTGTGCCATATAATGTTATAAAAGCCTATCATTATTATTTTTGTATATTGGCTGATTTAAATCACTGTTGGTTAAGATTTTGGGGAGGATGAAGTTGGGTGTGGGAAACAGGGAGCCGAGATAGTGGTGCTTATTGCAGTAAGAGGTATTTATAATGAAAAGGACAGTATGAGCCTCACCTTAATTAGAATTTAATTAAAATCTTGAAGCAAAGGCCATCTTTGGGTTTAAACACTTCATATGTAATCCCTTATAGCAGATCAGTATTCATGGTATATCAAATTTTAAATATGCACATTAGTCCTCTCAACACCTTTATAAAATTTTAGAATCTGCCTTCAAAAACCGTATCTGCATTGTGATTCAGCATCCTTTGAGCACCTGCAGGAAAGGGGCAATGAACATAGAAAATAACTTCAACTGAAATGTGTCCCTGTTCTTGCGAATGGAGACAAAAGAACTCTGTAGAAAGTGCTTCTTGGGGAGACCGGGTGGCTTCGTCAGTAAAGCGTACTTCTTTGGCTCAGGTTGTGATCCCAGGATCCTGGGGTTGAGCCCTAAGTCGAGCTTCCCACTCAGTGGGGAATCTGCTTCTCCCTCTCCCTCTGTTCCTTTCCCCCTCTCCCACTTATGCTATCTCTTTCTCTTTCTCTCCTTCTCTCCCTTATATAAATAAAATCTTAAAAAAAAAAAAAAGGAAGAGCTTCCTAAGAATATTAGTATGTTAGTAGTAACTGCAATTCAAATAAGATTATATTAATCAGTATATTAATCAGCTCCTTACTATGGAAAACCCAACAAAAAAGGATATCTCTGCCAATGCCATCGCCTGGAGGGTTAGTAAGCATGCCATGCGATTGTCTTCAATCTGCTGTATGAATTGCCTACAAGACTCTTTATCTTCCCTAGACATGATTAATAGAAGCATACATCAACTCCAGGGGCTTCTACCTTCTCTACTGAGCTTCCCTTAAGGGGGTCAACTACCATGGAGAACAATGAAAGATAGCTGGAACTTAAAAAAAAAAAAAAAAGCATAAGGGTGGGGAGAAAATCAATCTATTTCACCACTAAACCTCAAATAAATAGATGACCCTGCTAGCAGCGCCCTTGGAGCCCTAATGAGATACAAATTGATCGACAAATGTTCTCCCTATGGAGAACTGTGACCTATTCAGCTCAAAAGAGCCAAAGACCGAGTTAAATCTCTTAAAATATCACACCCTTGGTGCTTCAACCATTTTCCTTTGTTGCTCTTTAATTTGAGACATTTGTCAAGGAAAGAAAATATACGCCTTCTGGGAATTCCCTTGTGGAGTTACAAAGGATGCAAATCTGGCCTGAGATATGGTAAGCTTTCCAAGAACGTCAAAACTCACACTGTTGCTTTTCTCATTTATCGCCCAGTTGTTCAGCTGGAGCTGGACTATGCCCCTCCACTCTATGTAACAATGCTTTTCATAATGGATACGTACCTAATGTGAGAAGAACTTGGACCGTATGCTTTAGGCACCTGTAGGATCACTGCTGAAACCAAAAGACTCATTTTTCATGCCCAAATTGAAACAACAACAACAACAAGGGGATGGAAAAGGGAAACAAAAAGATCATGAGTATGTCATCAGGAAGAAGGACGCTGATGAATCTTGTGGGTTTTGGGGTTTTGGTTTGTTTTTGTTTGTTTGTTTTTGTTTTGTTTTGTTTTCTTTCCTTTTGCTTATTTATCCAGGAGAATGAGAGCCTTTGCTGGAATTTTATATTCAGTTTTATGTCGCTTGGAGTAAACCAATTTCTGTCCCAGAATCTCGGTTTCTTCCTCTGTTATGTTAAAAGACCAGAGTATATAACCTCAAAGGGTCTTTTGGGGGTCTGCGATTTTTATTATTTGACTTTAGGGAAATTGGGGCCCTACACATTAGCAAACAGAAATCGTGAAAGATGAAAACCTGAGAGAAACATCATTTTCTTAGTGGCTTACAAGAGAGCAAAAATACCAGTCACTGTAAGATGCCCAAAGCTCCTTATGTTTTTAGTAATACATTTATATTACATTTCTTTGTTCTAATACTCTTGACCTAAAGGAATCTTGGGCCTTTATCAAGTGGATCCTCTGCTCCTACTTCTCCATTTCACAGAAGAGGAAGCTGCTATCTAAATCTGAGAGCTCCCAAATTACAGGAGATACCGAGAGATGGAGAATATGGGTTTAAAAGGGAGGAATATACTATTTCCAAGGCATGCATGTGCACATACATGCACGTAACATGTAAACACACACACATAATTCAAAGAATAGCTTTTAAAATGGGACTGAGCAGAAGTATAAAACTCCAAACATTTCATCTTTCTCTTCGGGGGACTGTGATACGAGGGCTATGATATATATAAGTGAATTCAATACATGGAATTATGTCATTAGAGCAGATAGAATGGTGTAAAGATGGAGGAAAAGCCCTTTCCCACAGGGAGAGTCAAGGAAGGCTTTGTGGAGGATGTCATTTGAGATGGGCCATAAAACATGGATAGTGTTTATATTTTAAAGACGTTTTGGGTGAAGGAAACAGAAACCATCCATTTATTCACTCGTTCATTCATTTATGCATTCACCCAACATCTATTAAGCTGTGAGATGGAGGAGGCATTGCGTTTGATCCCAGACTGCGATATCGAAGAAAATGAAGTCTTTGCCCCCCAGGGGGGTAGCGCTTATTTGAAAAACAGCTATGCGACCAGGTCATTTATATCATAATATACCTAAGGGCATGGAGGACATGAAACAGGGAAGGCGGATGGGAATCTAATTGTGGAAGAACCTGATCTCAGCTCGATCTTTATTTGAAAGACAACGAGAGGTTCACAGGTCTTTGAGCAGATGGTGTGTACAACTTGATCGGCACTGGGCTTTAAGTAAAGGCCACCAAGTAGCCATAAGCAGCACTGGCAGACAAAAGTGAACTAGAGAGAACTCAAGATGGGAGAAGGAAAGAAAATCTTAGCAAACTAACACAGGTTAATGGGGACTTAGTACCTCTATTTGCAAAGCCTGACTCCGATAATCCCTCGGAGCCCCAGAACCAATATTTCTTCTCCAGTGGCTCTCCTGAAGAGTCTTAACACTTTAAAAATACAAACATATGAAATCTCAGGGAGACCGGAAAGACGAGATGGGGGGTCATGAGGCCCAGCAAGGTAGAGGGACTTGTCCAAGGTCATAAAGTGACTCAGAGAAGAGTCAGGAAAAGGCTCCATGAGTCATGGCTCCCAGCCCTTGCTCTGACCACCAGACAAAGTCCCTCCTTAGCAACAGAGAGAGGACTCAGCCTTGATGCAGCCAAACTGGCTCTGTCTCTACCTCTTTGGCCTCCCCTAATGTCAGGACTGTGTCCTGTTACATGTTGTTCCACAGCCCAGAATAGGTTCCAACAAATACATTTTGACTAGGTGGAGAAGCGGTAGCAATGAGGTAGTCTACCTTATAATACTATGCTGTCACCGCCCAGCACAGGTAGTAGGGCCAGAGTCAGAAATAAAATGAGCAGATCCCAAGTCTGAAATGGGGACCATTCGGGTTCCAAGGGCAGGGCACTCGGCAAATCTGGAGAAGATGGGAAAAGAAGGGTCAGGGGAGATGTTGGGAGCTCTGCCCTTCACTAATAAAACAGTGGTGCTCTGGGATAGTGTATCGCGATAAGGACTGAGTATATTAGGATCAAGATGTCCCGGGGAGTTGGTTGATATCATCACGGATGCCCATTGTTTGTTAAAATAATACCAGTCGTCGTCCTCAATCCCTGAGATTCTAATTGATCCTCTCCCTCTCCTGCAAAGGGGATGGATTTTTACTGGGATTGTCTTAAAACCCCAGTCAACTCTGATACTCATCCTGGATGGAAACCACTCTTGAAAAAGACCAGATTGGTGGTATGGGCATAAATGTTCATTTTTCCTTTATTATTTTTTTTTTCTTTACGTGACTGATCCTCGCCATTATTCTCACTTCTGGGTTTAGAATCTTCTTTTGCTGTGAATCATGTATGCCTCATTGAAATAATTGTTAAATTGCATTTTAATATAGCTTTTAATGCACAATATTAAAAACATACGTTGGCCATTTAATGGTATAGAAATACAAGTATTCCTTGTACAGATCTGTAGGCATTCCTTCCAGTTCCAAGGTAAAGGTATATTTACAAGCGTCTGGGAGAAATGAGTAATAATACCTTTTTTCTTATGAAAGTATCAGTGTGGGAAAGTCAGTATACTCAATAATTCTTTGTAGTGGAGGGTGTATAAATCCAGTGTTTGTATTATGGGGCAAAATGTTGCATTTAAAAATCTAAATTTCCTTTAAGTAAACTGGCCACATACTTGAAAATTCAGTCAAAACCACGGAAAGCTGAACTTCATTGTTGAGAGATGCAGCGTAGGTCAACAAAATCTAAATGAATGCAAAATAACTTATCACCAAAGTTAGGATAGCGTTACCTCAAGGGGTTGGGAGGAGGTTTTGGGGAGAGAGGGCACCTGGGTTGGGGAGGCGTTCTAGAGACCAGTAATGTTCTGTTTTTTGACCCAGGTGGTGGTTACACAGATGTTTCCTTTATTATATTGTTAAACTGTCCAAATATGTTTTATACAGTTTTCTGCATATACGTTATAATTCACAATAAAAAGTTTTAAAAAGCTGAATAGTGCATGAAGACTCCGTAATAAAAAACAGCTGTTTCTTGGTTCCTCCTGTTCTCATCTTTTAATTCCTTTTCAACCGATGAAGCCAATCGGGCTGTTTCTACGGATATTGATCTTCATATCGCTCAAGAAAATGTTGATATATCTATATTTAATTTTTTAAAAGTTTGCAGATTACATTTCTGCTTTCCTCCGGAGCTGATGGAAGACTAACACCAGGTCTTATTCCTTAACACACACAGGCGTGGGTGGGCGCTTTCCCCTCCCTCCCCGTCCTGCTCCCAGAATTTTTCGGCTAAATTAATATTCTGCGCACACCTTATTATGACTGGGAATATTCTGTTTATAGCTTAGCCACCCAGTACTGTAAGATTACATTTCACTCTTTTGTACATTTTTTTATGCTCTCCCGACAGTTAAAAGTTGCTTCTCTTTTGATTTTCTTTGCATTTTGTTCTATACAACCATCACTTACTTGGCCTCACAGATTTCCAAAGGAAAACGGTCCAACTTCCCCAATATTCTCTTCTGACGTGAGAGAGTCTATCGGTTTGGGGAGGGGGTGTGTGTGCGCACGCGTGTGCACATTTGTGTATTTCTTGGTGTCTCCTTCCTGCTGCCTCCAACCACGGAGGACATTGTTTGGGTCTGCTATACCAGCTGTCTTCCTAAGACGTCTCTGCGCTGTCATCTGGGAGTTGTCTTCACGTCTTCCCTATTTCATAAATCCTACATATTCCCTTTTTATGGATTACTGCCTTGGAGTGTGACGCCAGGAGCTTCCTGGAAAAAGATGTATGGCAGGTAATTTTTTGGACCGTTGGCAGGTCTGAAAATACCTCGATTCTACTATTACACCTCTTGATGGTTTGGCTAGGATTATAATTAGAGTGTTGGAATTTTTTTTTCCCAGAATTTTGAAGACATATTTCTGCTGTATTCTAGCTCCCAGTAATCTCATTCATGGTTTTTCTCTGCATGTGCCTTATGTTTGTTTGTTGATATTTTTTTCCCTTTTTGTTCAAAAAGCTTTTAAGATATTTCCTTTGTTGGGGCACCTGGGTGGCTCGGTGGGTTAAAGCCTCTGTCTTTCGCTCAGGTCATGATCCCGGGGTCCTGGGATGGAGCCCCACATCGGGCTCTCTGCTCTGCAAGGAGCCTGCTTCCCTTCCTCTCTCTCTGCCTACCTCTCTGCCTACTTGTGATCTCTGTCTGTCACATAAATAAATTAAAAAAAAAATCTTAAAAAAAAAGATATTTTCTCTGTTACTGGTGACCTAAGGTATTTTTCTGAGGCACCTTGACATGGATTTTTTTTTTTTTTTAATTAGACTACTGAACATGAGGTGATGTCTTTCAATCTAGAAGCGCATGTTCTTAAAATTCTGCATAAACCTCTTGTTGGCACTGTCGATGACTTTTCTCTCTTAATCCCCCCTTCCTTAGCTCTTCTTCAATGCTTGGTCTCCTTGGTCGTCTTTTCCCTCTTCACTTTGTTCTTTTTGTCTTTTTATCTTCTTTTTTTCTTTCTTTTTTTAAAAGGATTTTATTTTTTTATATATTTGACAGACAGACATCACAAGCAGGCAGAGAGAGAGGAGGAAGCAGGCTCCCTGAGCAGAGAGCCCGATGTGGGGCTCGATCCCAGGACCCTGAGATCATGACCCGAACCGAAGGCAGAGTCTTTTTAACCCACTGAGCCACCCAGGCACCCCTTATCTTTTTTCTTCTAATTATTTAGTGGATATTCTGTCGTTCTATCAAATTTTTCATTTCTCCTTTGCCATTCTTCTCTCTTCCCCACATGGAGGTGTAATAGGCTTTTACCAAAGATTGATTCAGGGACCCAACTTTGGCTTCAGATACATTCTGTAGGATAAAAACAACCCCCCTTAGCATGCTTGTATGATTTAGCTCCTGCTTCCCTCTGTAGTTCCCCGTGTTGCGCACAATTATCAACATCCTACTGAACAACTCCCGGTTCTTTGGGAGTGCTCTGTTCTCTTTTTTCTCACCTGTGACTCTTCTTTGCCTTGGGATTTTTATCTCTGCCCTTTCTCTGGCCAGCTCCTCCTTATTCATTCTCATTTAGAAGCATATGCTTCTTGAATCTGTGTTCTGATCCACCTCTTTTAGGCAATACACACGTCCCACCGCGTTCTGGTGTCCGTAGTGCATTGTACTCCTCACTTCAAATCACTGATCACACAGGACCACAGTTGTGCGCTGTACTCGTACTTGGGTAGGACGTGTGAACCCATCACTTACCAAGCTTGTGAGTTATCGTCTGGACCCAATATTTGCTGAGCGGATCAGAGGATAGTATTCGTCGCACGTGCTAAGTGTTTTCAAGGTTCCATGAACTATTTTAACTATCCTACGTGTATTCATTCATAATAACCATCACAAAGTCCTAATAAGGCGGCTCTTATTATTATGCCCTTTTCAAAGACAGAATCATTGAGCTTAAGCGGGATACCCAACTCACTTATAAGTGACAGTTACTTGATCTAAACTTAGGCCTTCTGGTTCCAGACCTTCCATTTGTAACCCCCACAATGAAGAGTTGAAGGGGCACAAAGGCAACAAAACACAAACTGGACAATAACTCAAGGGTCAATAACTCTCAAATTATCTCCATAGACGCAGAATTGCATAGAAAAGAGAGTTGACTTCGGCCTATCTTCATAAAATGTGTCTGAGATTTTTTTTTTTATTCTAGATTTAAAAGCCTTATGTACATGTCAATATTGTCTTTTCTTTTCTTTTTTTTAAGATTTTATTCATTTGAGAGGCAGAGATCACAAGCAGGCAGAGAGACAGGCAGAGAGAGAGGGGGAAGCAGGCTCCCCACTGAGCAGAGAGCCCGATGTGGGGCTCGATCCCAGGACTCTGAGATCATGACCTGAGCTGAAGGCAGAGGCTTTAACCCACTGAGCCACCCAGGTGCCCCCTCAATATTTTTAGTCTCTAGAAAACAACTTCCCAAAATGCTTCAAAAGTTTAGCCAAATAAAAGCTTTATGTTAAAAAAACGAAAATGTCAAACTAGTATTGTCTTTCTCAAAAAGATAATGAGGATATTTATTTCAAATCTATTTAAAAATTACCTTTATAACAAATAACTGAATTCCAAATGTTGAACAGGCTAGTGCAATGGAAATAGAAGATCTGGGCCATTCGAGGAGTTGCACATAAAGGGTTTTAACACTGAACAGAGGATGGTCAGATCCAATGTGTAGGTAGTATAAGATGAGGAATTACTGTGCTATACCTCATGACCAAGTTTGTTTTGTTTTGTTTTGTTTTTGAATAATCCCTCTCTCTCCCATAACTGAATTAGCAAAAGGACACACAGGCATACCAGCGAAATAGCCTTTGGGTTGTTTTTTTTTTCCAAATCACAGCCCTATCCATGGGTGAAAAGAGTTATTGAAGAAAGCTACAAATTCCATTTTTTTAAAAGATGTTATTTATTTATCTTGAGAGAAGCAGAGAGCACGAATGAGGGGCTGGGGCAGAGGGAGAGGGAGAAGCAGACTCCCCGCTGAGCAGGGAGCCTGATGCAGGACTAGATCTCAAGACCCTATGATTAAAACCCAAGCCAAAGGCAGACACTTAACCAACCGAGCCACCAAGGTGCCCCTAGAGATTCCATTTTTGACGAGGCAAGTTTCATGACTGGGCAGCTTGTGTTGTCCACGGGGCCCTGCACTTGGAAGAGTTCCAGGCTTGGCTTAATGTCTTGCTGTGGCTGTCTTGGAATTCATAAGAGCAGTTAAACTAGAGGCTCATATTTTCATTTTGCACTGGGTCCTGAAAGCTAGGTAGCTCCGGCAAGGGCTCCCTCCGCATCAGAGAAAATTGTGGTTGAATGTTCAAAGCAGAGACCTGGGGGGTTGGAATCAGCAGCCCCAGTAAAGGAATCCATGACCTTGGATGAATTATTCATGCTGTTTCCCTGTTACCATTTTGACTTCATGGTGGCTCGATTATCTGCTTCTTCCCATTTATTTAATTCATAGCCTCATCGTCCATTCTTGGCTGAAACATTCCAGTGGCCCTTGAATGTATCCTGCAGTCTTTCATTTTCCCTGATTCAGTTCACTCTTCAAACTGTTAGCCATTTACATGCAAAATTAGTTCCCTTTTCCAAAATAAATGCCCATGTTTCTGTGCCTGTGCTCATTCCATTCTTTATTGAAAATGCTCTTTTCTGATGCAAATGCAGATTGTAATTCTTGCTCATTAGATCGGATAGGAGTCTTGGTTATAAGGGAGCAGAACGTTAATCCAGACTAGTTCAAGAGGAAAGAAGGAAATTATTATTTTGTAAGAATAACAAGTTTATAGATGGCTCTTGATTTCAGGTATGGCAGAATTCAGGACACAGAAGGTCACTGGCTCCCAGAATCTCAGCACTGATGACATCCTTTCTACTGTGTTAGCTTCATTCTCAAGCTATCCTTGTGACTGCATCCACCCCAAACACATCATGACAAAACCAGATTGAAAAGGCCATAGATCCTGCTTCTTTAATAGTGATAACAGGGGCGCGTGGGGTGGGGGGCACCATCAGTTACCTGTACGACTCTTGGTTTAGGCTCAGGTCGTGATCTTGGGGTCATAAGATTAAGCCCCATGTCGGGCTCTAAGCTCAGTGTGAAGTCTGCTACAGACTCTCTCCCCGACTCTTCCTGCTTGTTCTCTCTTTCTCTCTCTAAAATAACTAAATCTTCTTAAAAATGGTGATAATAAGTATTTTTGGTGTTATGATATTTATCAACCTAAGACTAGTAAAGCAATGGGGTTTTCTGATTAATTTTTCCTATAATCATGAATAGTGAGTGGAATTACTTCCAGTGGAATCATACAGACAAAAAACAACGGTGGGGGGGTAGCCTGGGTGGCTCAGTGGGTTAAAGCCTCTGCCTTCAAGATCCCAGGACTCTGGGATCATGACCTGAAGGGTCATGACGCATCAGGCTCTCTGCTCGGTGGGGAGCCTGTTTCCCCCCTCTCTCTGCCTGCCTCCCTGCCTACTTGTGATCTCTCTCTCTCTTGCTATCAAATAAATAAATAAAATCTTAAAAAAAAAAAAAAAAACCAAGGGGAAACATCCCCACTTCACTCTTGCATCTGCAGAAGGAGGAGCTGATATTGAGAAGATCCTCACATTCATAATCATTCTTGCTGCTACAGTATTGAAACACTCACCTATACTCATGGATAAAGAGCCCTTCTCCAAGTTCCCTGAATCTTCATGTCTGTTCTAGACAGACTGGCCACACTCATAGTTTCACTCTGACCTCTTCAAGATCTACAAATTAAAGGCTCAAGGATGGAGGGTTTCTAGGGTTTCTAGGACTCTTCTCTAACTCCAAGGTGAGCGTTCATGGGGCTTGCTTGGTAACTCTGCCTTGATAAACTTGGCTGTTTTGTATATATATATATATATATATATAGAGAGAGAGAGAGAGAGAGAGATAGAGAGAGAGAGAGAGATTATTTATTTATTTGACAGACAGAGATCATAAGTAGGCAGAGAGACAGGCAGAGAGAGAGAGGAGGAAGCAGGCTCCCTGCCGAGGAGAGAGCCCTATGTGGGGCTCAATCCCAGGACCCTGAGATCATGACCTGAGCCGAAGGCAGAGACTTAACCCACTGAGCCACCCAGGCACTCCTGTTTTATATTTTCATATCATGTCTGAGAAAAGAAGTTTCACTTTTAGGATAATGAGACCTTTTTAATGATAGTGTTTAGAATTAAATTTGATAGGAAATGTCAGACAACAAAATATTAGTGGCCTCAACAATACAGAGGCTTCATTTCGATCCCATGGAACTACAGGCGGGTAGCCCGGGGCTGCATTGGCAGCTTCTTGATTATTGGGAACCTTAGGTTCTTCTCTTGTGGTGGTGTGCCATTTTTCATCACCGACTACCAGCTTCTGATACAAGATGCTTCTCACACCCAGCCACCATTCTGCATTTCATACGGCATGAGGATGAAAAAGGAGGCCAAAGGGCACTTTCCCATTCTTTAATGACATTTTCTAGACCTCATTATGTCTCCTAGAAGTTACACACACAATTTCCCTTCTATCCCATTGGTGAGAACTTAATCAATGCATGCCGTTCTAAGAAAGAAAATACATGTTACACTTCTGGAACCACACCGCTAACTAAATAGCAAGATTTTTATTATTATAGAAAAAATCCAGGTATAAGTAGACAACTATTTCAAAGTGTTCAACTGATTGTGGGAGAAGACCCAAGGAAGGAAAATAATTCTTCAGGAAATGTTTGATGGGAGATTGGAAACTTAGCAGGAAGAAAGAAAGAAGGGAGGGAGGAAAGAAAGAGAGGTTGAGAGCAAGTGGCAGAGAGAAAGAAAGTGAGGGAGAGAAAAAAAAAAAAAAAAAAGAGGCCCTTATTTTATATCTCAAACTGGTGACGAGAGACCATGCAGAAACCATGACTTTTATTCTGAAGGGAAAATGTCTCTCTTCACAACTCTATTTTCCATACCTCCATCCAATATAGGTGTTTTTCTTTCTGCTTGATCTCAACCACATATGGTACATGAAATACAAGCAGGAATTGTGTATGTTCAAAACTCTGACTCCTCTGGCTAATACTTGTCTCCCTCTTCTCCAAACTCTTAAAAACACTTACAGCTTATATGAAGCAATACAATTAATTTATTGAACAAATACATATTGAGCCTATGCTATATGTAGAATGTTCTAGGAGCTAAGGAAACATCGGTGACCGAAAAAGAGATGCTTTTCCAAATGTAGAAAAACCAAAAATGAGTAAGTAAAGGATGGTTTGTGTTATGCATTGACAAGTTAGAGGGAGGTGGGGGAGACGGAGAGTGCTGGGGGGTAGAACTTGCAATTTTTAAATAAGGGGCCTCACTGAGAAGGTGGTATTTTAAACAAAGGAGGCAAGAGAATGAACCACCCAGAAATCTGGGGGAAGAATGTTTCGGGCCAGGGAGGACGAAGCTCGAATGTCCTGATGTGGAAACGTGCCCATTCCACGAACAGCAGTGGGGGCTATGATCTGTCTGGCTCTGCCGGAGTGCCCACGTGGGAGGCAGGGTCAGAGACTAACTGCATCACAGAGTGCTCAGTGGGCCATTTCAGACTTTGTCTTTTACTCTGAATAGAAGGGGAAGCCACTGAAAGGTTTTGAGCAGAGGAGGAGCGCGAGCTGTGTTGAGTTTTAGAAACACCGTAGAGCTTGCAGGATTAAGATCAGACTTTGGAGCAATACAAGTAGAAGGGAGAGGAGCGATTTGGAATCTACTGCAATCGTTTAAGACAATACGATAGACGTTATATAGAGAGTGTAGGTACGGCCAACAGTGTGAGCTGACAGACTGGACATGGGGCGTGAAAGAAAAGGAGGAATCTAGAATGACATAAAGACCATCTGAAGGATGGAGCTGGGATTTGGCTGAGATGGTAGGTGGTAAGAAGCTTTTGGGGGAGATTCCAGTAGTTCTATCGGTTAGACTTCCAAATGGAGGTGTTGAGTAGTTGTCTGGGGTTAAGTGGAACAGCCTGGGCTAGACATGTTAATGTGGGGGTCCTCAGCACACAGGTGGTATTTACACCATGCTGCTGGCTGAAATCACTAAGAGATTGGGTGGGGTTAAGAAGAAAGAAGGAAGGAAGGAAGGAAGGAAAGAAAAGTGGAAAGGAAAGAAAACCCATGGTTCAGGTATGAGGGATAGGGGACATATTCAGTGTTTCCAGGCTGAGGGGAATAAAAAGAAGTTCCAAAGGAGACTGATAATGAGCAACTAATGAAGAAAGTTAAAAAAAAAAAAATATTGACTGATGTTATGGAAACCAAGCAATGGAAGTGTTTCCAGGATGAGTGGCCAACTGCGCCAAAGGCACGGTGACAGATCCCGTGAGGTGAGGACTAATCATTGATCATGGAGGTTAGCAACAATGAGCCTCTGGAGATCTTAACAAGAGAAGTTTTAGTGGAGGAGTCGGGGCAAAAACCTGGTCTGAGTGAGTTTAGAATAAAATGGAAGGATACAAATTGCATACGAGGAAGAGTTTCCTGAAAATCTGTACAGGAGAACAGTTAGCTTTCCCAAGATGCAAGAAGCAACAGCGTGTTTGAATTATGATGAAAAATGCTATTGAAAGTGAAAATTGATCATGTAAGAGCAAGGGTTGGATGGGAGCACGGATAGTTCACTTGCGGAGTCACAGGAGGGCAGAGGATTTGGGGACAGAACTGGGAGGTCGGTGAGTGGCACGGTGTTCCTTCTGTCTTTAAGTAGTCTCTCATCAAGTCACTGATAATATGTTTATCTGTTCAGATTATGTCTCCAGGCCAAAACCTGTCTTGTGTATTTTTTCAACACCTGTCTAGCCAAGAGATGAGTAATAGTTTATTTAACTTTGATAAATAACGTGGCACATAGGCACTCCACTACTATCCGTGAATAATTATCTCTAAAAGAACTTGAGACCAGAAGGGTTCCTGTGATAAAATCTTCAGTGTGATATTTACTGACAAAACGTATCGTTGATAAAATAGGTTATTAAAGGATTGATAAATCTGGTTGCATTTCTTAAAATTCTGTTTTTCTTGATTTAAATGTTTTTTTCATTTTATTGTGAAATGCACTATACATGCACTATACACGAATAAAAAATATATCATAATGTGAACCACATCTAATTAAATATATATAACATTGCCTTGCCTCAAAGTAAGAAAGGACATCATCATTCCCTCAGGACTCTGGGGTTCCCTCCTCTGATCATCTCGCCTTTGGAAGTAACTGCCAACCAGACTTATATTAACATTTTTTCCATTTTCTTCATGGTGTATTGCCTATGTGTGTATCTTTGAGTGATAGAGTTTACTTGTATCTGTCTTTGAATGTATATGAATGGAATCATATCCCTTTGTGCGTGATTTATTCAGGGACTGAGTGAGTGTGTGAGTGTGTGCGCGTGTGTTAACAAATGTTAGCATTTGGGGCATCTGACTGAAGGCTATTTGGGAAAGTACTGATTTTCAACATTTCTGAAAGTCTGGAATTGAAAAATAAAACATACATAAGAATGATATAATTCATAAATCAAAATATAAAGCATCTTTAACTGTATATTTTCTATCCCTGTACAATACCACTTCTGCCACACAGGAGGTGTGTATATAGACAGATGGTCTACTGCTGAGCTGTCATATACTTTTGCATTGATCTATATGTTTATCTCTGTGTAAGTTCCACATGGCTTTAATTGCTGTAGCTTTAAAAGGAGCTGTGATATTAGGGAGAGAAAGTGCTCCCACCAGTCTTTCATGAAGAGTTCTTAACTACTTATGATCTGTTGCAATTTCATGTAAATGCCAGAAAGTGCTCGTCAAGGTCTACCAATGGAAAAATTGAAGGCATTTTTACTGGTATTGTATACATCTAAAGATCAATTTTGAATATTTGAAATATTTCCAATATTAAGGCAATCATCAGAGAGATAAGCAATAATCCCTTACTTTAATTATGAATTTGCTCATTTTCCTTTTGGCTATGTTTATGTCGTATGTATACATGTTTGTATCTTAAAACCATGTCATTTAGTCCACATGCATTTGGAATTGTTATATTTTTCTAATGAATTAAATCTTTAGTCACTACACAGTGACTCTCTTTAGCTCAACAAGTATTATCGTATAACATGTATTTAGTTAATATCTGCTTTCAGCAAGAGATTTGGTTTCAACAACTTAGCCTATACTAGGAACAGAAATCTGCATTTAAACTTAAACCTTCTGCCATTGCTTGTTATAAATGGTGTAAAACAAAGAGATAGTTCACTATTCTCTAAAGGCACAACAGTTGCTCAGTGCTTTTCAGGACTAATTTCTCTTTTCTAAGTAACTGGTCAGGTCATCTTGTCATATATCAATGATTCCCTATATGAGTGGGTTTATTTCTGTACCCTACTCGCTCTGCTGCTGAAACATATGTCAGCACATAAGAACACTGACAAGATATTAAGGAGTGACTGTGCCCAAAATTATGAGAAAGCTAGAACCAAGATAGCTACAACGAAATGTACCAAGTGATAAAGCATTGATGGTATCTACCTTCACTGACAAACCTGGTCTGTAACTTTGGCAACCACAAGGGGGCAGAGGAGGGTATTAACTGGGTCAGAAGTCACATCTCTGAGCCTTTCCAAGGTAGAAAGTCAAATGGAACCTCTCACATCAACATAGAACTACAAAGATTCTAACATGGCAATATCAGTAAGAAGTAGGAAGAAGAGGGGCGCCTGGATGGCTCAGTGGGTGAAGCCTCTGCCTTCAGCTCAGGTCATGATCTCAGGGTCCTGGGATGGAGCCCGGCATCTGGCTCTGCTCAGTGGGGAGCCTGCTTCCCTCTCTCTCTGCCTGCCTCTCTGCCTGCTTGTGATCTCTCTCTAAAAACAAGAAAGAAAAAAAAAAAGTAGAAAGATGTTGAAACAGATACATAATTACAGCCTCATTTGTATTTTGCTGAACACCTCAGGTATAGTTACAATATATTTTTTCTATTTTATTAAGACTTCGATAACTCTCTTTGGCCCCAAGCAACGATCCACATGCATAATCTCACGTCTTCTTTTTTTCCTTTCCAGCATGATTTCTCTCCATTCTGTAGTTATGTATAAGGGATTAACTTGAGGGTAAGGAGTAAGTTTTTAATATGTCTGGTTTTAAGTACTTTAAAACATTTTGGAGTTTTTCATCCTGGTTCTTAGATATGAAAGTTTATTAACTCTTTCATCCTTTTGTTACCACAATTCCTAAAGAATCTCCAGTTGAGTTAGTTTTGTGTTTTCATCAAATCAAATTAATATTATGAGCTCTAAAAAAGCTACAACTGGATGCCAATTATAACAATATATTATTTTTACTTCTTCGCTAAGAGGAAAGAGTTAGTGACAGAACCTTGGAAATAAAATTATTTCTGTACATTGAAAGCAAATAAGTGAAACTGAATATGCTTATTTCATCCATAAAATTAGCCGTGCAGCTTCTGAATGCCTGAGCCATGGAATGAAACACCCCATTTCTTGAAAGGAGGCTAAAATATTACACTGACTGGATCAATCTCAAATCAAAATTCTGATAAATCATTGTCATCTTCATGCTATGGATTCCTAAAGCTGTTCTCTCCCCTGGGATTCTATAGAAAACACCCACAAATCATGGATATTTTAGCTTCCATCTGAAACTAAACATATTATTATTATTATTTTTTCCACCCACATATTCATTGAAAACTGCTCTAGGGCTAAGTTTTTAAGAGGAGGATATTGAACTTGATCAAATCAGGTCCTCAATAAAGCTGCCATCTCAATGAAATGGTATTTTCTTTCCCCACATGTGTATAAGAGTTGTTTGCCTAATCAGATTTATTTTCTTGGTCTTTCCCCCCTTGTTTCTTTTAAAACAGAACACTAACATTGTTTTAAGGTGTTTTTTTTTTTTAGGTCTTAGGCTTTTTTTTTTTTTTTTAAGATCTTACCTTATTTTCTTAGGATATTCAACTAGTGGTGGAGAGAGAAAATAATGCATGAAAGAACTAATTACTAGGCTACCTTTCAAATCATACATTCACACATCCTGAAAATCCATTATTTCCCAGCTCATCCTTTTTTTTCTGATCAATATTTCCTTCATTTTTTATGATTTTCAATATGAACATCACCTGCATGAACGTTTCTGTTTGCAGAAACTCACACAGATTTCCTTATATAAATTATACGTTGTGCGCACAGGTGGATATCGTGTTTTTGTTTAAATATGTTTATACAGAGGTTTTCATGTAACAAAACAAAAAAGGAAATCGATACAAAATTTGGCTCATTGCCTAATCTATTTGATTGCTACCTTATTTTATTTTACACCCAGACACAAGTTTGTTTTCATGGCTCAGACAAAGAAACTGGACACGCAGTTCCCTTCTGTGGGAATTTGGTCTCATGTATGTGACACCACCCAGATTACCTCCACCCCCTTCCTTAACACCACCCCATACTCATCTAAAGTGAGTTAAAATATTTATTGGGTTATGAGAGTAAAGATTCTTTTTTCTAAAATTTCATATAAAATAATGGTGCAGTATTGGTCGTGACCCACAGAGTCTAAGGCTCCTTTGTAACCACTAAATGTAGGAAAACCCACAAATTACTGTTGGAGAGGGGTTGGCCTTGAGTTCTGGCTTCAATGACCCTCTCCCCCTAGATTCAAATACCCTGCATCTGTGTAAATAAACATCTCTAGGTGTACGGTAAGGGAATATTTAGCACGAATATGTTTCATACAAAATTAGCAGCAAAGAAAAACTTTAGACTAGTAATTACATGAAAAAAAATTGTAAGCCATTAGTATAATTAAGATGTTTCTTCCTCTTCACTTAAACAGGTAGAATATGATCTATCATTATTTTGCATGCATACTTTCATTGATTGAATTTCCAAAGTACTAATTTTTTTTTCTTCCTTCCATGAAGATTTATAACGATACTTATATTCTGGCAACAAGCTAAAGTCTAGCATTAAATGTTTATTGGTTATAAACACTAAGTTTAGAGTTGAGTTTCTGCCAACAGGATCTAGGAAGCCAATAGATAAGCTTCTTACTTAGGAGGTGGTAGCTAAAAGTTTCATGGTTAAGCCATAAACAGAAAGGAAGTAAATTCAGACAAGATAAAGCTTGAGTCATTTGGCTCTAGGGAGAGTGTCTTATCGCTTTCGCACTCATTTTCCCTTTCTTGGTTGTTCCTTTTCTCTTCCTCGTTTCTGATGTCGAAGCTACCTTTTGAAAGCAACACTGAAAATTCTAGACTGGGGCTGTGTTAATGAGGCAGTAACTCATGAAAAGATGTGTTCAGGAGGGTGCTCCTGGGTGTAATCTAGTCAGTCATCTTCCTTTTGGATTCTTGGAAATAGTTGTATTTTAACACCTTTAACATGTTGAAAGTGATGAAAAAAACAACCCCCTCAACTCAACTGGATTTTGGACATTATCCCCAGATAATTCAAAAACCCACTGCCTACAGATTTACCCCACTCTTAATAGAAGAAATGGAAGTATACATGATCAATTTGTGTCCCTAGAAGACCTTCAAGGTAATGATACTGGAGAGAGTAAGAAAATGTTTCCAAGATGATACAGAAACCTTCTAAATGGCGTATACACCTTTCAGACTCATCTTGGACCACGGGTATGGTCAAAAGCCTTCTGTGATTTCTTATCTCCAACAGAATCACAACAGAGGCCAGGCACACAAGGTTAGAGAGGTCATATTCGATAGCCTTCTCATTCACAAGTGAGACATCTGAGCCCCTTAGAGGTAAAGATAGTGGGAGGGTCAGAGTTGGTGGTAGACCAGAACTAAAATTCAATTATTTTGACTCATCTGCCAGCGCTCTTTCACATTTGTTAATTCTGTTCACAATAAGTCCCTCATGTTGTTTTTCACATCCCCCTCCTTGTGTTTCAAGACCCATCAATACCTTGCCCCACTTATACATTTAATTCCATTTTCTATTAGTCTCGGTGATCTTTTATCACAATCAAGCTGAACTTCTTGCTTCTCTTTATCCTGTGCTAGAGTGACAAACCATCCCAGTTTGGTCAGGACTGCCCTGGTTTTAACACTGAAAATCCTGCATCCTGTGGACCTTTCTAGTTCAACGTAAATTGGCCCAGTTGGGTACTCCACCATATACACTACATGCATACCACTGCCTTAATCTTCTTGTCTGCAATTTCCTTCCCCCATGGCCAAATTTTCCTGATGACTGAAGAAAGCTCAAACCCATTTCCTTCAGATAGCCTTCAGTTTTCGCCCTCTATCTTCCTATGGTTCTTAAATCTTGTTCCACACAAGTAAACTTTTAATTAAAGGCTAGTCTGCCTTGCTTGAGGATTATTCAGGACACATCATATTTCCCTCACAAAGTAAATTATAACTTATTATTGAATGGAGTTTGCCTCAGGGAAGTGCTGCTGTGAACACAGATACTTGGTCTCATTTATAGCATCAGACTCTGGGAGGCTGGTATTATTACATTTATTTTACATAAATCAATTAAATTCAGACTGCCTGGTTTTTGGCCAAAATTCAAACCCAGGTCTATCTGTCTCCTTCCACTACACCATATACTTCCTGGATAGAAAACCTGTTTAATGTTTTTGACTGTCTCACAGTTATGAACAAATTCTGGAGCTTAAAGTACATTCTCAAGAAATACTTGCTGTTTTGTCCCAATTGCTTTTCCACTTAGAAAGTCATGCTAATAACGGCAAGGGAGGTAGTTTTGTTTACTTATTTTTTAAAATAGTAAATCATAGAAAATGTGCTTTTTATGCAATTGAAGCAGAGTCTATGATTTTTTTTTCCTGATAAGTAACTAATAGTAAAAGGGAAGTTATGTAAGTCACAAGGACATAAGTGTGAAAGTGAAATTTTAATATTATTTGGGGGGGTGTGCATCATGATATTCAAAGATACACATTTAATAAGCCTCTTCTTCCTTTAGATTCCTATACGTTTGCCATGGAACTTGATTTTAAGCAAACTGACAGCAGAGAAAAATACAACAGAAAACAACAACAACAACAACAACAACATTTAGAGTCCCTGGGAAAACACAAGACACTCTTCTGGGGGAGGAATAGTGCAGAGTTCAACGATTTTTTTCAAACCCTTTCAGAGCTGGAATCTGTGATATTCAGGTCTGATAAAGTTCTAAGCCCTGTACAGCATTCTCTTATCAAAGGACAGCAGTAAGTCGCTTTGTTAAAGTTCTTCCAGGAAGCAAAAAGCTCCATCCTCCTGCAACCAGTGTGATTTAGAAATTAGGAGTAAAGGTACTAATTATTTCTAAATGACGGAGCTTCTCACCACTCCATTTCCATACCCTGGCCAACAGACTGGGAGAAGACCGCAGGAGAGAAAGGGGCCACTGGGCACAGGTTCACGGCATGTACGCAGGTGCACAAAGGTTCAGGCTCCCCTTCTGTCACCGAGTAAGTCCCTACGGTCGGCGGGGATTTCCGGTTCCGGGCAGCTCAGCAGAGTATCTTTTTAATAGCTGAGGGGGTACAGAGTTCAAGAGTGCAAACAACAGCTGCCTTTACAGGATTTCTCCATTTTTGTTATTTCAGTCTCGTATTTAGGAGCCACTAAAGAAAATGAGGTTCCTTGATTTAAAAGACAAAACCAAAAAATGACCCTAAAACAAACAAACAAACGACAAAAACAACAAAACGCAAAAACCTGAGTGTTACAGGTGTAGACTTGAGTCATCAAAGAAACAATGACTACTGGGGCGCCTGGGAGGCTCAGTGGGTTAAAGCCTCTGCCTTTGGCTCAGGTCATGATCTCAGGGTGCTGGGATCCAGCATCACATCCGGCTCTCTGCTCAGTGGAGAGCCTGTTTCTGCTTGTCTTTCTGCCTACTTGTGATCTCTGTCTGTCAAATAAATAAATACAATCTTTAAAAAGAAAGAAAGAAAGAAAGAAAGAAAGAAAGAAAGAAAGAAAGAAAGAAAGAAAGAAAGAAAGAAAGAAAGAAATGATGACTACTAAGGAGTTATAAAATAATTCTTAAGACATTTCAAGATATTCCTTGTCCCCTCACCCCCCTATAGCCAGAGCAGACACCAAGGGAGGCTCGCCCCTGCCAAGCCCCTCAGCAGCCTTATCAGCATGGTGGCATTTGTCATTTTCTGGAGGGACGCGGTCATGTCACTCAGGCTCTTTGATCTCAGCACAGCAGAGAAGCATTCGTATTTGCTTTTCTCTTGCTTGGCACCTAAAAATGACGCTCAGTACACTCATAAAATCATCGGTGATGATAACTTCCTGAGGATCAAACACTCTAAGATTCTTTCCACAAATTAACCTAATATTAACAAGACGTCGTCTTTACGTCTTTCCGGAAGTGGCTGATAGAGCAATCGCGATTTATCATGAGAATGAATACTAGAGGATTTCTGACTCGGGTGTATGAGGGGCATTTGGTATCTGTTGTCCATCCAGCAGGCAGTGAGACTCTTGTGCAGGAGTCAGAGTAAGCACACACATTTCCTGAGCGCCGACGGTGTGCTGCACCTGCTACTTGGCCTTTTACCTGCACTATTTTATTCAGTTCTCATGACAGACCAATGAGAAGGTGCTATTCTTATCTCTGTTTTGGAGATGAGAGAATCGGATTCAGAATTTAAGGGACTGTCCTGAGGTCAACATTTAGTCTCAGCAGAAGGTATGTGAGCCAGAAAGAGGTGGGTCCACCTTGGGCACCCATCAGAATCCCTGGGGCAGCTTACAGAATCACAAATCTGCAGGCCGGCATCAGGGGTTCGGATAGAGCGTCCGAGATGGGGTCTGGTTATCTGAGAAATGTACAAGGTCCTCCAGGAAGCTGATGTCAATGAGAAGGTCAGAACAACTGGTCTAACACTGCAGTGCTTGGAGGTCAATTCCCCTGCCCTCCACAGGCTGCAAGAGATTGACCGCTCTTGAATCTGATCTACTTTTTTGAAAGATTTCGTGATTAATGTGGAAGTCTCTTCTTTCTGGCAACGTGGTCAGCAGTTGCCCGGCTTATGGGCTTCTTCCTCTTGGCAGAACTCAGTGTTTGCCTTGTTTACTAGCCTCTCTGTGTGGAGAGATTAGTTATTCATTTCTTAGTCTTGGCTTCCGTGATTCTGCTGATAGGACTCACGCCAGAGAATGAATGTGGACCTTCGTTTTCAAAGTAGAGGCTCTGGCTGCCCTTTAAGAATGATACTCTAGCTCAGCCCCCAAAAATCCACCAAAAAAAAAAAAAAAAAATCCTTTTCAACAATTTGTACGCACCTAGTTCCAGCCCCCAGTCTGAAGAATGGATAAAATTCCTAAGCCACCAAGTAGGATAGGGAAGATTAGACATGGGGGGTACAATATAGAAGGAGGGAATAAAGTTGGTCACTGCTGGCCTCTCTCCAGCTTCCTTTGCTCTCTGTTCTTTGAGATTTAGAAGTGTAGTGGGTTTAGATTAATGTATTCTTGGCGCTGTTTCCTGTTTCAAAGAAAAAGGAGGGATGTCAGCGGTGTCTGATATCAAATAATTTAACCAGAAGGGTAGGTAAGTGAAAGCAAAGAAAGGTCTAGGCTCGTTTTTCAACAGGTTAAAATTAAAAAAAAAAAAAAAAAAAAAAAGGAAAGCTTCAGATATCATTCATTTTGAACCAAGGCATGTTGACCAAACATGAGCTAAGTACTCTGATACATTCTCATTATATTGTGGGCTGGAAATAAATGGTATTGAATGAATTTATTACTGAAGGCATTGTGTTGTATACAAACAGATTGAAAGCTGGCGCCTGCCTTTAAGAGAAGAGTTTTAATCAGTTATAGGAGCAATGCAAAATCTTTGTGCAACTAGCTTCAGCTTAAGGCAAAGTGTGACAGTAATAGAGGCAGAGGGTCCTGGGAAGTTACAGCAGGCAGAGAAATTCAGATTGATCAGAGAGAGTCAATGATGCAGGAGTTGGCTTTTTAATGTCCACGTGGCACTCACAGAAGCTTCACAGACATGTTCTCCAGGAGTCATTCATGGGCCATGCCGACAGAGGGGAGAAGGGCCCTGTAGAGAGACGGTGAGGATGGGAGGAAGCAGGGTAGGGAGACAGGCTCTCAGGAAAACTTTTAAAAAGTCTGTCACAAAAAAGATATGGTTGTGACCTTCTGGGATGTCTCAGGGGCAAAAAGGAACAAAGGACAGAAGATGTGTTCTGATCTAAACTAGATGTCAGTTCTCTGATCCCATGGTTTGACTGAATGTACTAGTTCCCTAAGAGCTGCTATAACAAAATGCCACACACTGGGTGGTTTAAAACAACAACACATTTTTTTCCTCAGAGTCCTGATGTTAGAAGTCCCCAGTGGAGGTGTTGGGAGGAAGAATCTGTTCCATGCCCTTCTCCTAGTTTCTGGTGGTTGTGTCACTCCTTAGTCTTCCTTGGCTTGTAGATGTATCTCAAATTTCTGCCTCCATCCTTAGATTATATACCGCCTTGTGTATGCCTTTGTCTTCTTAGAAAGACACCACCAAATTAGGAGTCATTCCAATCCAGTATGGCCTCGTTTTAGCTAATTATATCTGTAAAGCTCATTTTTAAGCAAGGTTACCTTCTAAAGTTCCAGGGGGACTTTTTTAGGAGAAAACACGATTTTAGGAGAAAACACGATTTAACCCAGTCCACTGGGCCATGTTTTTGAGATTGCTGTATAAAGACATGACTATTTTGATAATTTCCACAGTTCTATAAAACCTCAGTAGAGAAGAACAAAGAAATTTAGGCATGAAAGCTGACTGGAATCAAACAGATGAAAGTCCTTCTCAGGGGTCTGTGGAATCAGGAAGTTTACTGGCTAGTCGTGAGCCCTTTACAGGAAATGGAGGAATCTATGTTTCATAAAACCTGGCAAAGAGGAGATTGTTGCCAGGTAAGCAACTGCCCTAATCTACATAGAAATTTTAGTCCTTTCTATCCTCAGACAGTTTGCTTCTATGTTCCTATTTCCAAATTCCAATGGATCTGAGGTTCACTGATACACCGTGTGTGTGTGTGTGTGTGTGTGTGTGTGTGTGTGTATCCATCCATTGTGAGAGAAGAGTTGAGCAGTATTCAGTTTTGTGATTATTTTTAGCAACACTAAAGACAGAACTAATACAAATGGGAATAGGCTATTGAGCTGGGCATTAAAGGACGGAGAGGATTTTGTAAGCAGAGGTGGAAGACCCCCACGCAACAGAAGAAGTAGCATGGTTTCAGAAGTGAGAAAGTGAATGTTTTGTTCAGCTTTACAAACCGTCCAGTTTGACCAAACCGTACTCACATAGTCAGATCTAATGGGACACAATTCTAAAAAGTTATGTGGGTAGCTCTCAGATAGTGGGTAGCTCAGAATCTTAGAATAACAGGTTAAAAAAGGAATTCGGTATCTTTTATATAAATAATAGATTGCAACCAAGCTCTTTATGGGGTGGCATGACCAGGTCATGTGATGAATGCATCTGGGCAGGAAAAGGATGAGGGTGACGTCCTCTTTCAGTAAGGATTTGAATAAGACACATGAGAAGGGCTGGGTGTTTGCACTGGGACACTAGTCATGTGAATGGAAATAAGACACTGTAGAGAAACTTCAGAAGTAGAAACCATACGCCTTGATGACAAGGCATTAAGAGAAAAGTTCAAAAATCACTTGGACTCCCCATTGGATGTAGAGATTGAGAAGACAAATAAGAGACAAATAAGACAAATAAAAAAAAAATCAAGAAAAAGAAACTGAGAGGAGAAACATGCTTTTGTTGGTTTCCTTTGCTTGTAGGAAAGATCATTCGTTTGATTATAGATCTATTGAGTTTATGGTGCCAGTAAACCATCCATATAGAGATGTTTAGGTGGAAGCTAAAGCATAAATTCCAGACCTTGGTGGAAATGGCTTAGCTGAAGAGGTACTTTGGTAGAGAGTCACAGGAACATTTTAGCTGCGTGAATAGAGCGGTTTCTCGGGAAGAGGGTGTGAAGGGAAGACAAGGGAGATCCCAGCACTGGAACCTCAGGAAAAACATTCATGGAAAGATAAATCACAGATGGAGCCAATTAATGAAATGAAATGAAAAAAGACAGCAAAATCTAGACGATAAACCCCCAAATACCACTTTATAGAAAGTGCAGGAGAATTTCCGGTTGTTTCCGATGCCAGTGGGATCAGAAGAATTGAGCTGGAGACAGGCCTTGTCACTTATCTTTTGGCACCTGTGCATCTCATTGTCCATGTTGGAGCCACAGCTTCCTTGCGCATTGATGAGCAGCCCTGACGCCACTTGCAGGAGTGACACGAGATGGCACGTTTGAATGTGGAATACCACAGAACACATGAGATACACGGCGGATGGCAGTTTGAGAAGAAAGCAAGATGGAAGGAGGGTTTATTTGTCTTCCTTCAGGATTTGGTTAGATGAGATGGTGTGTATGTGGGCTGCCTGGGTGGCTCTGTCTGTTGAGCATCGACTCCAGATTTTGGCTCAGGTCATGATCTTAGGGTCATGAGATCGAGCCCCACGTTAGGCCCCACACTCAGCGGGGAATCTGCTTGGGATTCTCTCTCTCCCTCTCCCTCTGCTTCTCTCCCTGGCCTCTGTCTTTCTCTAAAATCGATAAATAAATCTTTAAAAACAAAAAGGAACATGTGTGTATATCGTGCAAGAGAAGACTGGAGACCAAGACTAGAAGACGGAAGAGTTAGGGTATATAGAAGCAAGAAGGAGGTAACAAAATGGAACATACTTTGGAGGTAATAGGAAAAGAAGGAATGAGACCAGGTAAAAATGTGGTTTTGAAAAGCATAAGGAGATATATATATATATATATATATATATGTATATATATATATATATATATTTTTTTAAGAGGGAAATATATATGTTTAAAAGAGAAATATATATATTTCTCTCTTAAACCAACCAGTCTTTTCTAATTCTTTCTCTTTGTTTTTCATGGTGTTCTTATTAAAAAATAAAAAAATATATATGTTATAAATATCTATAATATTTTATATATACATATAAATACATATACATATAAATATATAAATATATACATATAAATACATATTTTATATACATATAAAATATTATAGATATTTATAACATTTTTTATAACATTTAAAAAATTATTTAAATATTATTTATTTAAAATTTTATATTAAATTATAAATAAAATTAATAAATATAATATAAATAAATATAAATAAATTTAAATATATTATTTAAAATTATAACTTTTAAAGAAATATATATGTTATATATGTGTTTATATATGTTATATGTTATATATGTTGTACATATATATGTTATATATATGTTTTATATATACATATAAAATATTATAGATATTTATAACTTTTCTTAAAATTTTTTAATAAGAACACCATGAAAAACAAAGAGAAAGAATTAGAAAAGACTGGTTGGTTTAAGAGAGAAATTCCATGATGGAGAGGTGAAACGCAGCAAGATGTTATAATGGATGGGTTTTCTTTTGTCAGTAAGTTGAAATCGGAGAATCAAGGAAGTGAGGGATGAAATGAAAGTGGCTTCTAGTGATAGCATGTTTAAAATGCCCGTCACTGGTTCACAACTGGGAACACGGCCAAATGAAGTTCAGGGGGGTCGGAAGCACTGGGGAGAGGAGGATAAGGAAAATGACTAGAAGTTTCCATCATGGTTATGAACAGGTTCAGTTGGAGTGGAAACTGGAAAGAGGAAAAAAGAGAATGTGATCAGACACATACAGCATTTAGATCAGCATATGGCTATTTTTCATATTTTTAGGTTTTATGAAAATGGTATCAGGACGTTCATAAATTTGCTTTTTTAAAATTTGTCCCACCCGAGCTACGGGCCATGGCCAGGAACATAGGCATCTGGTGTCAGGCAAGTCCAGGAGACAACTCCAGCGCAAAAAGGCCTGACCAAATGCGTTAATAAGATTGGTTTTTACTGGGATTTGGCCTGAAGAAATAGAGATAATCGGCCAGTTGTTACTAAGAGCAAGATGGAAAAGGCACCCCTAGAGGAACCGAGATAGGGCAAAGAGAGATCATCCCAGCCACGGAAAGAGGTGCGATTTAGTTCTGTGTCGTGCTGATTGATGAGTATCCTTATCCTGATTAAGTAGCCAATCCTGCACAACATGGTTAAAAATAAGTACATGGAGAGCAAAGGACCACACAAACTTGATGAGTTCCATGAGCAGACACTCCTGAAGCTAATTACCCGTGTGTGTTCATCTCCTACAGGAATCTGGACCATCCTTCACCACCTTTGTGGCCATCTGCTGCAAATTCCAGACATGTTCAACCGTAACGCACCTGACCTGAGTTTTGAATACACAACAATAGTACGGCAGGGTCTCCTTATCATAGCCGTTTAACAAAGCTACCGAGCACTTATCTCAAACATTCAAAACAAACAAAAAGAACATTCCTTCAGCACCATACCGATTTGACTCATTCCTCGCTAAGCTATGATGTGGGTGTACAGAATGGACTGAGTTAACTCCCCCCCGGCAAAGCTAATAGGGACCGGGAGCATTTGGTTTTTGCTTGCAAAGTGATACATCTGTAGTATTCCAAAGAGAGGCGAAGAAAAGTAGAGGCTCTCAGATTTCTTTCTTTGTTCATTTCTGCTTCCTGTTGGATGTTGGGAGGGGCTGACCAGCCTCTAGGGATTAAGACATTCAAAGTGGTCAGTAATTTCCATAATAGGATTCCGTGATCTGATTCAAAAGCAAAGAACAACTAATAGGAGAGTTTAAGAAGGATGAATGACTGACTGTCTCAAGCAGGCTCTGAGAGCTGGGAAACAGGAATTTCGAAGAGAGCATTTTGTTTGTCCTCAAGTCGGTCACAAATCCTAGCCACTATTTAAAGGAGGAAGTCTTGATGTCTTAATGCATTTATGGAGTAATTTCTTTTCCAATCATGGGCTACAAAGTTGAAAGAACAAGAATGACATCTAAAAAAGGAGGAAAAATTGGGGAAAAAATTCAGCATTCAGCTGTTGGAACAAATTTTTGGAAGAGCAACGGGTACCCTGAGAGTAGGCAGGAAGAAAGAACCGAAGGCCAGATTTCTTCCTGAGTTTGACTTTTAATGAATCGGTAATGTGTAGAGTCATGTTTACAATATTTTCTGAGAAAGGTATTAGCTTACTTCTTTCATGGAAAAAAATACGAAATAAGGGATTTGGACTGAAATTCAATCTCTTTTTCTCACTCCCTCTCTCTCTTTCTTCCTGATATATACCTTTATCCATCTCAGGCTCACTGTCCGTCCCCCTGACTGCCCTTCGTGCTTTTATGTTTTAGGTAGTGATGTAACCACACCAGTGTTTCCAGCCTAGACGTTAACAACAGCCTATGGAGTCAGACAAGCCGGTTTCCATTCTCTGCCGGTTGTTCTCTGCTAAGTCATTTACACTCCTGCGAATCAGGTTTTGTTTGCTTTCTTTTAAGACTATTTTCTTAAAGCATTTTTAGGTTTATGACAAGATTGAGAGGGAGGTACAGAGATGTGTCCCTACCTCTACACTGGCTTATTAGCCTCTCCTCTTACCGGTGTTACTCACCGGAATGGTACCTTTCAAAAACAAACAAACAAACAAAAAATTAAAAAAAAAAAAAAAAAAAAACCATGGATGAAACTATATTGACTCATCATAGTCCCCCAAAGTCTGTAGTTTACACTCTCGGTGGCATACATTCTATGGATATGCACAAAAACATAATGACTTGTACCTATCATTATAAAATAGCCGTTTCACTGCCCTCAAAGTGTGTGTGTATAGATACAAGAAATAAAACATCTGAGAACCCATATCTGAAAAAAAGAGGATATTAGTAGCATTACCCTCTGGGGTTGTTATGAGATTAAATGTGATCTACATAAAGCACTTAGCAAATAAAAAAATGTTCGTATTACTTTATTATTGATGATATTTAAAAATGGACTTTTCCCTCCGGTGTCCCATCTGTCTTCCCTACGCTAGAAGCAATTGCTGTAATGAATTTGGTTTATAACCTTACAATCTACAATAAAGTTATGAGCACACACGCATTTTTATCGTGTCTCTCTATGCACGTGGGCACCCACGGTGCTTTCTCTTTTACATAAATAATAACGTTCCTTTCCTTCTGTAACTTAGTTTCTCACTCAATTTAATTTTTGAAAATTATTCGTTCTGATGGATTTGTCTCTTGTTCATTTCTTTTAAGTGGCACACATTCTTCTGTCATATAAAAATCCTGTATTTCATTTGCCTTGGACCTTTCAATGGACTTTTCAGTCGTTTCTGACTTGGGACAATGATAAGCGGAGTTGTCATGAATATTCTTGTGCATGTATCAGTGGGACTGGGGTCTGCCATTGTTTTTGTAAACTCTATAACTAGAAATGGACTTTCTGAGTTCTAGGCATGCGCATTTTTAGTTTTGCTGGATATTTCCACATTCCTTCCAAAATGGTAGTACTGATTTATGCTTCAGTAGTTTGGGAAAGTTCCTGCTTTCTGATGAGGAGTGATAACACCATGCTTCTTAATTTTTTTCCATTTTACAAAACAGCATTTTCTTTTTCCTCTGATTTGCATTTCCCTGATCGCCAGTGAAACTGAACTTTTCATAGTCTTCGAATATTTGAGTTTATTGTTTTTGAAGTGCTTTTTCAAATAGTTTGCCCAATTTTTCTCCCGAGTTATATTCCATTTCCTTATTGACTTACTGATCTCTATATGGAATATTAATCTCTTGTTGGTTGTGGATGTTAACACTGGTTATGGTATCTGTGGTTATACAGTTTCCTCTTTGTTTCACCATAGCCATATTTATTCATCTCATTTTAATGCTCTAAGCCTTTGCTTGAAATTATGTTTTGATATAGTTTTATGCAAGTCCAATGGTTGTCAGACTCTAGCGTGCATAACCATCATTTGGAGAGCTAGTTCAAAGGACAGAATTCCTGGCCTCACTCTTTCTTGACTCAGGAATTCTAAAGTAAAGTGTATGCATAGTAAGTTTAAAAAAAAAAAAAAATTCTCATGCAAGGTGATCTGCAAACTTACTTTAGAAAATGCTGGCGGGCACCATGTTGGAATTACCATCAGTCAGGAGACCAGGAGACCGCCCTCCACTGAATCCTTTTCTTTCTCTTTGACATTTTTTAGAAAAAAAATTATGGGCATTCTGTCTGAAGCGAATCTGGGGAAGTGCATGGAGCTAAATGTGCAGAATCACTCTGGTAACGATGAGGAAATACTGACTTTTTTCAACCCGTCCTAGTATTTCTGAAACAAGGAAAAGTAAATCCATGTCATAACAAGAAATATGGGCGATTAACAAAATCCTGCTAAGGCATATTTTCTTTATTTTATCCATGTCTTCTGATGAAAATTTTTAAGCAGTTCTTCCAAACAGCGATTTTGAAATGCACAATAAATACAGCACAGAGTGCCCAAGACATGAGATTTTAATGAAAACAGTGTAAGGGATTGAGAAAAGTTGAAAAATAGTATGAAAATTTGGGGCATCCTAAGGCTTTTTTTTCTCCCTAACTTCAAGGAATTTAAGAGAGATTGGACTTAGGCCTTTTTCTTGTTCTCAGCCAGATTTATTTCCCTTTTGTATTTATGTGCAATATCAAATGTTTTAATGTTGTGGGTTTGTTCTGAACTCCATTAATAAAGTGGCTTCCTGTCTTAGCTTAGGTAAGCTATTCACCTAATTTAGGAAATAACTGATCCATGTTTTGAGACAAAGCTCTTTTGTTTAAAGGACTTTAAGATTAGAATGACAACCAAGGGACATTTGACCCAAATCCCAGAAAGTCCTGAGAATGGATTTTCTCCGTTTAGCACAGTGCTGCAGTTGAAAACATTAAAACACAAGAGAAATGTCCCAGAGAAAAGCTCCCATTTTACCCAACCGAAGTAGCAGAACTGATCTATTCTTTCCAACAGCCTTTGTTGATACTCCTCGGAGGAATAGATGAATTCTAGTTAGGTGTTTCGGTCAGTTTTATTAGGAAGTTGACTCAGGGCTGTATTGCTTTTAGAAGCCAGACAGAGGGCAGGAGTCCTACTCACAAATCTTTAGGACGTGTTGAAAGCTGAGTCATTTCAGACGTGTAAATCCTGTTGCAACAAACAGCGCATATTTGCTTATTTTGGACAGATAGAGAAAGAAAAAATTAGATGTGGATTTAATATCAAAAGGGAGGCCAAGTGCAATAGGTGAAAAGACAGGCTGGGGGCAGGGAAAAGTCTCCTTCTGCTCCTCTGCCCCTCTCCCCACTTTACCTTAAATGGTCCCACCTCCTCCCGCCCTCACCTCACTTTCAGCCATCAGAGGACATCAACAGGGAATTTCCAATCACACGTATCCATACGGTAAATCACACGTATTTATTCATACAGTAAACTAAATCTGGTGCTCTTTGGAGAAAGGTATACTCTCCACTCTAGAGTAAACGTTACCTTTATCCTGAGAATGGTCAAGATATTCTACAACTGAACAATGTGTAAAGATAAATTACCTATCTCTGCTGTATTCCAAGTTGACTTTAAAGATAAAGAAAGAAAAAGATATATATCCATTCATTATAATAATATATATCCATTCATTATATCTATCTATTCAATATAATTATATATATAACATATATATATCCATTCATTATCTTATATCTATGCATTATATATATATATATCCATTCATTATCTTAGATATATCTTATACATATATATATCCATTCATTATCTTATATCTATGCATTCAATATAATTATATATATATATATCCATTCATTATCTTATATATATCTTATATATATCTATGATCAAATTAGTAAATAAAAGGCGACTTCCAAATAAACAATTTAGTTATTACTTTTATCATAGAATCTCACAGACCTCAAAAAAAAAAAATACATGGGTTTATCACAGCCTTTCTAAAACACAGAATTTCTGCTTCATAACTCACTTGACAGAAAACCCTTCAGTGATTTGTTTCCACGACCCCAGAGAGCCAGGGTGCTAAATAAGGACTAAGATGTAGGGGATCTGACTGCAGTCCAGCCAGCTCAGACCATTACACCGTGAGTGGCCACATGTCTCACCTTGCTCCTGAACTTTGACAGTAAATATTTGACTGGCAGAGCTGGTGAGGACCTGGATAGTAAATATTTTACGAGAGGAAATGGGAACTTCCCTTTGCTCTGTCCTACCCTTACATTAAACATATTAATTTATATTAACTGGGAACCAGATGATTCTCTATTTATCCCATCAATGATTAGTCATCATTTTGAATCCTGATTCCTGCTTCTACCATAAATGAGTTTTTCTGTTTTGTTTTGTTTTGTTTTGTTTTGTTTTAAATTTTGGTCAGATTGGGATAGGTCTAAAAAACCTAGTGGAACATGCAGCCCTCGAATGAGAAAAATCGGGAGCCTCAGATAACACGAACGGCGTGTGGATGACGGATTATCTGATAAAAAGTAGAATGATCAACAGAGTACTCTTTTCTCCCCCTCCTCCTTCCCATCAAACTCCATCTTTCTTTAAGGACTTAATAAGTGAGATCCTGGGCTGCTGATCCCCTGCCTATCCAGGCTTTAGAATACTTGGCGGACTCTTTCCTCTTTTCCTCTGAGGGGCAACAGCTGGTTTTCATTATGTATCAGATTATGATACACACCGAAAAGAAAATGGTCACAATGAATAAAAAGGGAGTTCTGGTAATACTGTGGTTTGTTCCTGGGGGTGTCAAGGTGAAGATTCCATCCTGTTCTTCAGACCACTGTAAACTTAATCCATTTCATTATACACACGAATGAAATTCCGCAGTGTTTTCTTAAGAACCTCTGTCGCTTTTATTTACTGTGGGAGAGGCCCCTTGGTTTTTCTTTCTTCTTCCTTGGGTAGAACGCTAATGCATTTTATATGCTCTTTAATCTCGGTCCCAGTTCTGTCAATATTTGAGCTTATCTTAAAATGAAGAACTCCAAAGGAGGGTCAAAGAAAGTAAATTCTCACTCCGGAAGGCAAATAACAATTATTTCATTAAACATCTAAATCACAAAGTACCCCTTGGACCAGTTCTAGATATAAACAAAAGGGAGCAGTTTCCCCCAAATCCCTCCCTTTGTGATGAACACTTAAAAAGTCTCAAGTTTTCTAATATGAGATTAACTTTCCCAAAAACATGTTGTTCTGTTAACAAGTTCAGTGGCAAGGAACACTAAGCGGGTTGATCTCTGCATGCGTCTCTATCTTTGGAATAGCTATTCCTGAAGATGACAGGTGGGTGGTAGGGACCTCGGTCACGATCCCAGGCTGGCCCTCTGTGGTTTCCTCATGAGACATCACTGCGAGAGCAACAGGGCACCCGCATCTTCCGCATGAGCCGAGCAACTGCAGTTGCTCATGGTCCTACACTCCGTGACGCCGACAGAAATGCAGACCCGAGTTTAATCCATGATTACGGATCCCACCAGGGCTGTCTGGTTGCTCAGATTGTTTGAACCATCTCCTTTGAGCTTCTGCTTTTATAAACTCTGGCCATTGCGTTCTCTTAATACAAGTGAGCTCAACCTCAGGCGCCTGGGGGGTTCTGTCCGTTGAATGGCCAACTCTTGGTTTCAGCTCAGATCATGATCTCAGGGTTGTGGCATGGAGCTCCGCGCCGCACTCCGTGTGGAGTCTGCTTATCCCTCTTCCTCCCTCACTGCTCCTCCCCTGCGCATGCTCTCTCTCTAATAAAGGGATAAATTCTTTTTAAAAAGTGAGCCCAACCTCAACAAAATCATTGCAGAAAGACGCATACTGGCTTCCCATGCTGTGGCTTCTTAAACACCCGGAGGATGGTCTAGGATGGTGGAGGCCGTTTGCGGTTAGGTGGGGTTTCTACATGCTTCACAGGACAGGAAAATGCTCGCCCAAAGAAAAGCATACACACAAGCACTAACTATCCAAAAAGGAGGTGGCCAGCCCCTTTCCATTCCCCCTTCCGTCTGGGCTCTCGCAGGGAGAGTAAAGAGATGCAGACTTCCTTGCCGCACAATAACTCCGGCGATAGTTCCTATGGACAGTGTGAAAACTTGGTTTGTCTGCAGATTCCGCACTTGGAGGCCAGATTCCACACGCCGCCGTGGCTCTTTCCCTTTCTCGTTTTGGCTTTTACGCCATCGGAGATCCTGGCTCCATCCTGCTGGGAAGCAATTAGTGCTGAAGGAATGACAGCCAACACACAAGTGGCAGGGGCGTGGGGGGTGGGGAGCAGAAGAAGGGGAGAAAAGAAGAGAGGGGCCACGGGGAAAATCAAGAAAGGACCTGGGAGTGGGGCAGCTTCTTCTGGATGCCAGTGATGGACTAGCCATCTGGGCGCCTCAAAGGTAAGCAGTGAGAGCTCGAACGTGCATAGAAACAAACAAACAAAAAAAGTCAAATCTAGCTGAAGGGAGCAGTGCTGGCCCATAGAACTTTCTGCAGTGAGCCAATATTCCATAATCTGCATTGTCCCAAGTAGTGGCCGCCAGTCACATGTGGCAGGTGAATGTGGTCAGTATGGTCAGTCAGTGCCACTAAAGTAGTGCCAATTTGGGGGTCAATGGAGTTTGTTTTTTGGTTTTTGGGTTTTTTTTTAATTGTATTAATGTCCTATAATGTGAAGAGCCACATGTGGTCAGTTGACCACCATAATGGAAGGCATAGGGACCTATGGAGCAACCATTTATAGAGCCCCATGTCTTTGTGCGGACCCTTTGGCAAGTTGCTATCGAGATATGCTCCCAAATAAAGGACTGTTGTATGTATTGTTATGGATACTTTTAAGTATTTGGTTAACGTAAAGAACATTTGGGATATGGTTTTTCTTTCTAGTCTTAGTAGGCCTGGATATATCAATAAATATACGCATCCAAACAAAACGGTAACTACGCCGGGACACAGCGCAGTGGGCAGAAGCTTTGGAATCAGATACAACTGACCTCATGCCCTCATCTCTCTACAATCCGGTTCTGTGATCTTGGGCAAGACACTGACTCTATTTCATACGTTGTTTCCTCATTTGACAAAATGAAATTAAAATGCTCCGTTCATTTCAATGTTACGATGATAGAATTAAGGGAGTTTACCAAACACTAGAATAGCTCTGTGGTGTCTTACCCTCGTCCCCCCGCACACTGGGTACTTCTGTGTCTAATCATAGGCGATCGATCCCAGGATCGTTACAGACTTGAAATGATGACGACGACGAGGATGATGATGATAGCAACAGAACAACAACAGTAATAAAGTCAGTTAGCACTTTATTATATCCTGCCCACACTCGTTAACTAACTCAGCTATAGCTAAGAAACCTTAAAATAAAATGGTTTAAAGAATAAGGTATTTATTTCTCTGCCATATTACTACCCCGAGCTGAGCAGCTTGGGTGGATTAGGTGACTCAGCTGCATGAGGGCCTTCAAGTTCTCCCCCTCCTCCCGTCTTATTCCCTGTCTACCCCCTAGAGCAGGTGCACACAAACCCCAACTCAGAGCTCTGATCCAGCCTGCTCTCTGTTCTTGTGTATGAAGTTTTACTGGAACGTGACCACACCCGCTTGCGAACGAGTTGTCTGTGGTTGTTTGGATGCCCTAAGAGGAGAATGTGGAGTATTTCAGGAGCCACATGGCTGCAAAATCTGAAATATTTACTACGTGACCCTTTAGAGAAGAAGTTGGCAAACCCCTCCCTGTCCTAGAGTGTTGTCATCTGCAGGCTGAAATCTGGGTCATGGGCTCAGCCGTGTGCCAGGGAGGGACGCAAGGCAGAGGTGTTTTAAGGAGAGGCAGGAGCTGCACATGGGACTTTTCCCACCCATGTCACTCATTTCTTAATTCACTCAACAGACATTTGAACACCAGTTTGTTCCAGCCACAATTCTAGACTCTCGCAACATATGCCTTTGATGAAAATTTGGTCACATGGCAACATCCAGTCACTTAGAAGTTTCAGTGTGTGTGTGTGTGTGCGCACACACACGTATATATAGTCTCCAGGTGAGGCTGTGTGGCCAGCTTAAGCTCATTACTATTAACCTTCCACTTTGCAACTATAAGGTGTGACCTAGCAATGGGGTCAACTGATTAAGAAATCAATAGCCTTGGAGAAGACCCGACTGGAAAGCAAGACAACTAGAATAACATTTTCATATGATTAAGGTCTCATAATGGAAGGCTGAGTTTCTTACCTAATAAATGTTTTCAAGCTTCTGCCATACGCCAGACTTTGGGAATAGAGAGAGAGGTAAAAAGGCCACGTGGTCTCCATAAATGCTGAAATACAGCGATCTCCTTAATAATCTGAGAGATTCGTGTGTGGCATCCATGTGCATTCTAAGATGCTTCACGCAGGGGGAAGTACTGTTCCCTTTCTGACTCGGCAACATGTTCTGTGGTAGTTTTACAGACAGAAAGACAGACAGACAGACTTGTGTTTGCTCCACCAGCTTCCTTTCCTGGAAGGCGGAGCTACGCTTACTCTTTCAAAGACAACACACAGAATTCCAAATACCAGTCTTTTTGTGATTTCCCATAAAGGATGTATAAACTAATGAGTGTTCTAGAAACAGTTTGATAGGATACACTGTTTCAGAGAAGCCTTCCACTGAATTTATAATTTTGTAACCATTTGGCCATGGACGATTTTGCAGCTAAGCCTGTTAAAATTACAGTAGAAACAAAATAGCAGAACCGCTGCCTAAATGACAGGTACTGAGTGTTTTCCTTTAGAAATCATCCTTACCAAAAGTGTCTCATTTGATCCTTACAGAAAGGACAAGATACAGATACGATTTAAGAGATTAAGGAGATAAGAAACAAAGCTGGGGCACTGAGATCTGATCTCCTAATCCTCCCCCAAAGTGCACCTAATTTGTTTGAATAACGACAACTAGTAAGAGTGAAATCCTAAGAGGACCACTGGACGTGAATTTTGGGTTTCCGGCTCCGGTAGAATTTGTTAGCATTTAGAGAGAAGTTCACAGTCATAAACTAGCCCAGAAGAGAAAGGAAAGCCAGGACTCTGAGTAAAGTGTTGTGTTTGTTCCTTTTCTGGATACGGAGCTCCAGCGAATCCTAACAGCTGGAAATGAGGACCAGGAAACTGCCACTTAATGAGTCACCTGGGAGACTCCGATCAAGTCCAGTGAGAGGGCTGAAATCTACAAAAGCATCCAGTGTCCTGGGATCCAACAGACCCTGTCTGTTGAAATGGAAAAGAGAAAGGTTTGTGAGGTTTTTGTTTTGTTTTTCATTTATTTATCAACAAGTATTTATTAAACATCTATGATATGCCAAGTCCTGTGCCAGGCACTAAAAAGAAGAAGCAAGGCCTTTCTCCTCACGAAGTTTGCACTCAAGATAAATACTACAAAAGAGGCCAACTCAGCATGGGATGACAGCCTTATAAGAACAACAATGCACAGGGATCGTTTCTGAACGGCTCTAAAATGTACAGTTGAATATTAGGGAAAATGTGCTTTTGTTTTGATGGAGGAATTGGTCAATGTGATTATTACTATAGGAAATATGTTCCTCTTAATGTTGTCAAGAGTAGGTTTCAGCTGATATGAGGAGAAGCTGAATTTAGGATGCCGTGCGAAAAAGTAGGAAAGGAAGATAAGAGCGCATTCTTGGTACGGGCTTGGGGAAGCCTATGTGCCTGTGGTCCGAAGAGTAGTTAAAGCCATGTGGGTGAATGGATGCATCTAGAAAGTGAGACCCTGAAGAGGAGAGGGCTGAAGATACTATGTTTGGCTTTCGTGTGCACAGGAAGAGGGGCAAAGAGAAGTGGGGCTGGGAAACAAATGCAGAAGCAACCAGGAGAGAAGCGAGAGCAGAGTTAGGAAACCAAGGAAGAAGTTCAGGGACCAAGTTCAGGCCACAGAGAGGTCAGTGAGAACAAGGATTGGGAATGGCCGTTTGAGTAAGCCAAGCTAAGCATTTCTGAGAGCAGACGTAGGCAGGTGATGGGACATGGAAGGAAGATTTCAGGAGGCTTGACTGCGAAGGGGTAGAGAGAATGCACGGGCAGCTGGTAGAGACTGCTCAATGACGAACAGGAATTAAAAAGTTGATTAGAGGCATATTAGGTTAAACTTAAGAGGACAGTTCATACACACACACACACACACACATGCACACACACAAATGTGTGAAAAATATATATATATATCATTACTTACTGAAAATAGGAACAAAAAAGCCCACGCAGAAGAAGTAATTGAAAATTATGGAATAAGAGTGAAAAACCCTATAAATGGTGAAGAAATGGATCCAGAGGAGTTTTAACAATTAGGAATAACATGTATTTCAAGTCACTTATTTCTAAGAAATAAGATCTCCTGGATCTATTAAAATGCAATCATTAACAGTTTTTACTTGCATTTCCTTGTTTTATGTTCTGAATGAGGAAGGATGCGGGTTTTCATGCCACTAGGCACTGAAATGACATTACCAAGGTAAAATTTTCCAGTCTATGCAAATGTGCTATGTTTTCACTGTGTTTTCCCCAGGTGATCACCTAACCCCCTCAGTATTTTTTCCACCAGGTGGCAATGCCCCCTTACGATTGAAGAGCTGAAAATTCAACCTGATGAAAACAGTGACTAATCTGGATTTCTGAAAGAACATTCTGACAACTGTCTTTGTTTAGAAAGTTGACATTTTCATCAGAGTTGTCTCCTGGAAAATCCGTTACAGATTCCCAAACTGCTGATTATACACAACCTGAGTGGAAATCTAAGAGAGGGTGAGCCAGTGCTTTATATCAGAAGAAGGTCACCCAACGTCTTGAGCTCAAAGTGAGTTTTCTAGAAAGACAGAAAGTAAAGGTTTTCTCATAATCTGAAATTTGGGGAGTACTGGGCAAATCACAGAAACTCTGAGATCTCAAGAAAGAAAAGATGAATAAAATAAGAAAGATCACAAAATGAAGGAATAAGGAAAAAAGTCAAGGATTCATGGATTGTCATTTCTAGAACAAGTAGTGATTGATACGTATTTGTCGAATGTATGAAAGGAGAGAAAAAAAGAGAACTTACACAATGCAGTTAGGATCCAGTCTTCCAGAAGTTGTTAAAAGCTTGAAAGGAAACTTTAAATAATACGCACACAAACACACACACACACACACATATATCTCGGAAACTTTAAATAATAGACACACACACACACACACACACACACACACACACACACACACATATCTCGGAAACTTTAAATAATAGACACACACACACATATGTATCTCCACGTATAGAGTAGGACAGGGTTCAGCAAACTACAGTTCCTGACCTATAGCCACCCTACTATCTGTTTCTGCAAACCAACTTTTGTGGGAACAGCCATACTCACTCATTTACATACGGCCTCTGGCACTTCTGTGAGCTGTAGAGCAGAACTGGGTATTTGCGATAGAGACCATCTGACTGGCCAACCCTAAAAATACTTGCTACTTGGCCTATCCCTGCAGTAGTGTTTAAGGGCATGGGATTTGGAAATGTGGACTTCAGGCAGAGTTTAGAAAACCAGCCGTTCAACTCTGAATAAAGTTTAAGTACTAAAGCAAGTCCTGCCTTTGAAACCATGAGTGCCCTGTTGGGACACAGAAGTCATGTTATCCATCACTAGATTTCTTCCCTAAACTGAATGAGAAAATTTCCTCCGTGCTCACCAGCCCTCAAACACCAGAACTGAAATACTTTGTCCTTTCTAGAACAAAGACAGAGAACAAAGGCACCCCCTTGATGAGGCTTTCTTTAAGTGCTCTATTTCTTTCTCTTTCCACAGTCACACTTCTTTTTTTTTTCAACATTTTATTTTTGTATTTGAGACAGAGAGAGAGAGAGATAGCACAAGAGAGAGCAAGGTGGGTGGGCAGAGGGAAAGGGAGAAGCAGACTTCCCACTGAGCAAGGAGCCCAGTGCAGGACTCAATCCCAGAACCAGGACCTCAGAATCATGACCTGAACCAAAGACAGCCGCCTCACCGAGTCACACTTCTGACGATGGTATTTTGCAGTTAATAAATACTTACTATGCTCAGGTTCTGATAACCCTTTGCGGTCCCTGACCAAAAGCTTGGGTCCTGAATGTCATAATATGTGATGGAAACATGAAGGGTGGAAAGGATTTGGGGCATGTGCTTGAAGATGCTTCTGACCCCGGATCTCTAAGGTCCAAATCTGACTCACGGAACATGTAAAGATAATTTTCATGGTTCCCTTAGCTGCCAATAAAGGCCTTTGGCAAACACCTATAGGAGAAGTGTCTAAAGGTAAAGTGTGAATCATTGGAAATGGGAACTTCGTCAAAATAAGGGAATTACATTCATTAAAGGTGTGGTAGCTTAATTTACTGTGCCAGCACGTAATGACCAGTGTTGGCACTAAATGCTCAGCTCGTGCAAACCCACCCAAACTTGGCAGAGTAATGACCCCAACCAACCCAGCCTCCTGGCTTTCCGTCCAGGTTAAAGGCACTTAAATTAGTAAAAATTGGGTTTGGACTATGGGCCTTTCTTGTCTTCTAGATTGGGGCTGTGTTGTGTCAACACCTTAAGGACAAAAAGCAAAGACAACTCTGTTTGTGGAACAGCGGGGTTGACATGTCAGGTGAGAAAAATCGTCTCCAAGTCCCAGTAGCAACAACGGCGAGAGCTTAACATTCCAGCTCCATAGACGCCCGTTTCCAAGACTGCTTTTATTTATTTATTTGTTTGTTTGTTTGTTTGTTTAAATATTTTATCTGTTTATTTGACAGAAAGAGCATGAGCGAGGTGGAGGAGTGGAGGGAGAGGGAGAGGCAGACTCCCTGCTGAGCAGGGAGCTGGACCCAGACGTCTCTCTCTCTCTCTCACTCCCAGGACCCTGAGATCACAACCAGAGCTGAAAGCAGAGGCTTCCCTGACTGAGCCCCCCAAGGGCCCTCCAAGACTGCATTTAGATCCCTGCCTCCTGATAGAGAATTAAGTAGGTCCTTGGAGAAAAAAGCCCGAGTGCAAGTATGGACTGCTCTTGGTTCCACTGACACCACACTGGCCACGGCAGAGAGCCAGTGGCTCAGTTGGTTAAGCATCTGCCTTCGGCTCAGGACATGATCCCGGGGTTCTGGGATCGAGCCCCATGTCGGTCTCCCTGATCAGCTGGAGAGTCTGCTTCTCCCTCTCCTTCTGCCCTTCCTCCCTGCTAGTGCTCTCTCTCTCTCTCTCTCAAATAAAATATATATGCATATATATTTTAAGATATATATATCTTAGATATATAGATATCTATCTATCTAGATATCTATCTATCTCAAGGGAATTCACCCAATGATGATGTTAGACCAGGACCATGAAAAAGAGATGACTATAGTAACATGTAGTGTTACTCCTTGGTCTACTACCCTCTCTTATATTCTAAGAAGAAAACTGAAGATTTACCTAAAAATAATAATTGCTATTGATGTATATTCTTCTTACACTTTCTTAGCAGCATGTTGTATTAGTGCTGCTGAATTTGCTTAAAATCCAGATGAAACTGGGAGAAGTTTGGAAAAGAACATTCAAGGGTAAGAGTGTACCTGCATTTCATGACAGGTAGATTATTTCTTTGAAATCTGTTCGTTAGTCATAAAGGGACAAGTAGAAACATTGTGGGAACCCCCTGATATCAGTCATCTGTGCAGTTACACTGGGGAACTCGCAGACCTGGCTGCCTTGTTATTAAAGGAAAGAAAGAATTGGGAAGAAACCACAACACTTGATTAAGAGAAAAGGCACAAATGGGCTTCATTTTTTAATAAATATGTTTCTTATTGTTTGCTTCTTTCTTTTTTCTGTTTTTTAAAGATGTTATTTATTTATTTAAATGGGAGGGCGAGACCATGAGCAGGGGGCAAGAGACGGGCAGAAGGAAAAACAGGCTCCCCGCTGAGCAGGGAGCCCAACTCTGGCTCGATCCCAGGACTCTGAGATCATGACCTGAGTGGAAGGCAGACACTTAATAGACTGAGCCACCCGGCTGCCCCACTTTTTTTGTTTTTCATCATAAAGTCTTTACAGTCAAATTAACTGAGATATCTGTAGTAACTGATGGTCTTTTGTGATGTGTTGGGCAACAGAGTTGGCCTAAGTAATATTTTCAAACTAATAGTAAGCCAAAATAAATGAGTTTTTAAAGGTTATTTTTTTAGGTAATCCAGTTAATAAACATTTATTGAGCATCTATAGTGTGCAATGTGTCAAGCAATAAGAACGAGGGAATTATGAACAGGACGCAAATAAACCCTTACCCTCTTCATCTGATGAAAGCAGCAGACATTTTATCATCATAGTGATGATTAAAAAAGAAAAAAAAAACAACCAAAAGGATATGCCACTAGAATATGAAAGAGGAAGACGGTTATTGTTGCATGGAAAGTGGGAATGTGGCTGAGCAGGGAAAGGGCAGAAAGGATTAACTACGAGAGAATAATTAATAGAGAATTGGCTGACATTTTACTGGCAGGAGAATTTTTCGCGACTGGAGCCCCTCGGTTTGGGCTTCCCTGAAACACGCACCCCGATGTGCTTGCCCTGGAAGAAGAAGAACATCTAACAAAGAAGAGTCAACGTGGGGAGTGGGGAGACAAGGCTACAGAGAGGTCAGTGGTAACGTTGGGAAAGAAAAAATAAAAAGATGGGACGACTGGTTTCTTTTTTTTCAAGAATGGAAGAGAAAAGTTTTTTTTTAAAAATATATCACAGAAGGATTTCCCCCCAAATGCAGAAATCCTGATCTCGGTTAATGGCCGCCCAGTCCCCCACCCGCTCCGTTCCCTTTTTTCCTCATGTCCTCCTCCCCGGGTTCTGCGTCAGACTCTCCTTTGCTGGATACGGCAGAAAAGGCCGGAGACTTCCACTCTGGGAGGGGTGAATGCATTTCCTCTGACATTATTTGTAGAGAAATTGCAGGGAGAAAAAATCCATTAATCAAAATATAGAAGCTATTTCTGGATCTAAGTCTGAGTGGCCTTTCTAGTGTGTACCTGTGGCTCCTTTAGGGGAAACGGTGCCTTTTTCCAGCTTCTGTGTGCACTGTGTGAGCTACCGGGCCCTGCATACACCGGGGTAGAGTCGGAAAGTCTCACATGGGCACTGAGCCCCAAGAAGGTAAGACGTTTGCTAGGAAACAGCATTTAGGAGGCACTTTTTAGAAGTTACTAATCCTAAAATCATGCCAAAGCTGTAATATTTAGACTCTGTGGACATCTCCAAGTTTTAGCCATTTAAGACTTAAACGTTACTATATAAAAAATGAGGGCAGAATGACTTTTCAGTTGGTTGTTTTTCCTTTAGTGGTATTGCCAGGCAAACTGTATGGCAATTAAATAATAATAATATCAATGAATAGGGGTGCCTGGGTGGCTCAGTGGGTTAAAGCCTCTGCCTTCGGCTCAGGTCATGATCCCAGGGTCCTGCTCTGCGGGGAGCCTGCTTCCTCCTCTCTCTCTGCCTGCCTCTCTGCCTACTTGTGATTTCTCTCTCTCTGTCAAATAAATAAAATCTTAAAAAAAATAATATCAATGAATAGCAATATTTATTTTGCATTACTTTACAAGTTATGAATTGGGAAAAGTCAGAGACTACCCAGTTTTCTCAGGGAACCCCCAAAACCTTCAGTGAGAGGGATGTCAGATATCTTATCCTGTGTAGTTGATAAAAAAAAAAAGAATTGTATTTATTGAATAGAGGCAAGATACTCTTCTCAAAGCTCTATAGACAGAAGCCCAATCTTCACAAACACCTCATGGGGTAATTGTTCCTGACTCTCCTTGTGGGCAGAAGAGGAAACTAAGACAAGAAGCTGTTACATAATTTGGGCCAAACGCCCAGCTGGTTAATGCTGAAGCCTGGAACCCAACCCAACAGTTTGATTCTGCGCCCTGAAGTACAACAACACGCTGTAGAAATGAGTCAACACACTTTTTTTTTTTTAAATTTTATTCATTTATTTGACAGAGAGAGAGACCACAAGGAGGCAGAGAGGCAAGCAGAGAGAGAGGGAGAAGTGGGCTCCCCGCCGAGCAGGGAGCCTGATGCGGGGCTTGATCCCAGGACCCTGAGACCATGACCTGAGCCAAAGGCAGAGGCTTAACCCATTGAGCCACCCAGGCGCCCCATGAGTCAACACACATTTACCAGTGACGTCGTAACCTGGGGTATATTGTTTTTCTTTTTCTTTTTTCCTTTTTCTCGAGTACTGGAGTAAAATACATTCAGAAACTTGAGAAAATCATAGAAGTACACACAGGTACTACCTAAATCACTGATTTCACCACCCAGACACCCACCTCTGAACATATGAGGCAGCTATAGGTTGTTTCGTTTGGGTTTCCTTTTCCATATAAATAAACTATCTTATCATTTTCTACTGTGGCTTGCTTTTTCATTTGTTAACACATCCTCAACCTACTCTCATGACTGAACAGTCTTGTAAAGCAGGGATCAGGTCCATAGGCCTGTCATCTTTTCTTGTAAATAAAGTTTTATTGTCACACAGCCACACCCATTTGTTTCCATATTGTCTATGGCTGCTTTCAGAGCTCCCCAAGAGGGTTCATAATGACAACAGAGACCCTGCGGCCCACACACACACCGAAACATTTACTATTGCACCAACCCCTGCTGCACATCTTGATTTCTACTAACTATGCTACTGTGGTGTTAACAAAATTCCATGTACTATCTTAGGAAACAGTGGTATGGCCTCCTGTGTGATAGTCTCATAGAGTAACAGAAGTTCCTGATGCTTCCGGGGGGGGGGGGGGATAAAAAGGAGGAAGGGCAGTGTAGCCTATGATCCAGTAAAAACGCTTTCAAATCGTTACCCAACATGGATTTCCTTAAAAGAACATCATAAAGAGTGACCAGGTGATGGGTCCTCCAACTTAGAAGTCAGACAGGATAACAGTATCGTACACCTGAACCGTCCAGAGCCAACTGAAATCTGTGGCCTCTTCCTAAGGTTTAACGATCCAATCATTATTCTCTCATTTCAAGTAGGTCTCCAACAGCCCTGTGTTCTGGCAATTGACCTTCCACTCTTCTCTTTTCCCTCCACTTCTCACTCCTGAAGACAGAATATTCTTCCAGAGGTAAATAACCCTCCCACTACATAGGGAGAATCCCCACACTGCTCCTGACCTCCCTTTAAATGCTCTTTCTGGTTTGTGAATAGAAAAACCCCATCTGTTTTTGCAACTAATCCCTTAGATCTCTGTGCCTCCTCTCTCGGTTCCTGACAACATTCCCTGCACAATTTGTTCACTAGAGAATACACGAGTTTTATGTAGTGTTAGAGCCATTAAAGTGAACATTGAGAGAAAGAAGGAAAATAAAAAAAAATACTTAAAAAAAAAAAAAACAAGGAGTTTCTTTCCAAAAAAATGGACCATGTGGCTGAAAATGGGCCCCTGCTCGGAAATGCTGAATCTTGTGTACAAACCGTTCAATGGCAAAGGAAAACAGGCCACCCTTATTAGAAATTTTCTACAGCTAAAGATGTAACATCATAGCTAAATTCAGTCGGAGACAGGTCGAGCAACAAAAACCAGGAGCCAAGGCAGTCTAGTCGGCTCTGAAATTTGATTCAGGCACCAGATTATGAATAGATTTAACTAGTTCGCCAAATGAAAATGTAGATTTTGGCACTGTCTGAATTTTTTTTGCGGGGGAGGGGGTATTCTATATGTGGAGTCCCAGTACACACCGAGGGAATATGAAAAAGAGCTTTTTATATTGTATAACTACTCAGAGTATGTTAAGGGAGGGAAAAAAAAAAAAACAATTAACCCAATAAATGCCAAAAAAAAAGAGTCCAACCTCTTTTTATGGCCAAGAGCATCCAACTTCTCCTATTTACCTTTATAATTCATGCTTTCCCATCATTCAAAATGACACAGCAACAGCCATCGATAGCCAAGTAGCTACTCATGTAAACTTATTATTAAATTGCTTACATGTGGTCCAGTCCCTCCCTGTAGGAACTGAGATACGGTGGTAAGAGGCTCAAACCCCACAGCAGGTGAGTACCACATTGTCAGTTAGGATATGGAAATCAAACTTTAATTGTCCTGAGGTTTCTCAGATTCCCTTCCCTTTCCTGGCGAGGGTGGCAATGTGTGTCACTGACACCGTGAACTTCAATTTCCTTCTGTTTCCCTAGCACGGGTCCTCAGAGCACTATTATTCCAGGCTTTGTGATGATAAACAAAGATTAAAACAAATGAAAATAAATGACCCAGCACGGGGATCTCGTTCTACCTTTACGCTGCGACCTGTTTCTCTTCAATCTCCAGGCTTGTACCACTTGGTTTTAATAAAAGTTTCCAAATTGTCCTTCATTAAAACATGGGTCCCAACACCAAAAAGCAAACTACATTGGAAAATTGTTCTACTAGTGTTTGAGGTGCATGAAAAAGAATTCAATAAAAGCACAATTCACCGGCAATTTTTGATAGCTCTCTTATGGTGTTTCTGGATGGATTGAAAGACTAGTCGCCGAGCGAATTTGTTTCTGCTTCTTGTGTGTGTTGAGTGAGGGACATTGGAATGATTCTGATAGTTTCAACTGAAGAAGAGAACTGTTACGAAAAAAGCAGACTGTTGGATCCTGCAACTTTAAGAGTCATAGAGTTGGGGGTAGGAGACCCAAGCTTAAGGGTCAAACTCTGGCTCTTCTGCTGTGTAGGCTTTGAGAGCAAGTGTTTTCATCTTTCCAAGACATGGGTTCCTCATCTCAACATTAGGATAATGACATTAGTCAAAGGAGATTTTTTTAAAGATTTTATTTATTTATTTGACAGAGAGAGAAATCACAAGTAGGCAGGGGCAGGCAGAGGGAGAGGGGGGAAGCAGGCTCCCTGCTGAGTGGGGAGCCGGAGACGGGGCTCGATCCCAGGACCCCGAGATCATGACCTGAGCCGAAGGCAGAGGCTTAACCGACTGAGCCACCCAGGCCCCCCTCGAAGGAGATTTTTAAACATGGCGATTTTGTAAGAAAATTTCCCATTGTGTTTTGAAGAGGGTAGATTATGTGCAAGTCCCTGAGGGGTGTATAATAAAATAGTGAATCGTTTCTCCTCAGGAACGACTGACCACTCAAAAACAAGCATACAGTTACAAGTTTTTCTGACTTTAGCCCAGGTTAGCTGGGTGCAAAGAGACAGGATGGAAAATAAAAATGAGTGCCATGTGGGACTAGTACAAATAAAATAATAAAAGGATAGGACAGAAGAGAAAAGGAGAGGAGGGAGGAAGGGGGTGGGGGGAGGAGGGCGGAGAGAGGGAAGGACAGGACGGAAGCTGCTTCGCCTTTTTATTCAGTCTTTCCCTCTTCAGGTGAGACATTTACCCCCCGTAGTACAGAGATCTAACATTCACTTAAAATATAAACGGGTTTTATCGGTGCTCTCACATAAATTGTGAAAATCTAGTTATCTAATACGTTGTGATGAACTAACTGTATTTCGAAAGCCAGCCAATAAACCAATTGATGTCAGCCTTTGCTATGTCATTAGTCACTTGGATAAGCAGCATTTATAGTATTCTGTATGTCTAGGCTGAGAATGAATTACGGTACATAGAGTTTCAGTGTTGGCAGAGTCCTGCTCTCTCTTTTGGCAAGATAGAAATCCTAAACACAAAGAAAAGGTGCTGTGCTCAAAGTAAGAAACTCAGGTAATGGTAAAAAACAAAAACAAAACAAACACACAAAACCCTCTTCTCAGACTTTTGTCTCATGCGGGCACTATCATTCAAACCCTCACAGCATGCTCTGATTGGTGAAATGTGGTTGTCCTCATTTCTTGGGGCGCCTGGGTGGCTCAGTGGGTTACGCCTCTGCCTTCAGCTCAGGTCATGATCTCAGGGTCCTGGGATCGAGCCCCACATGGGGCTCTCTGCTCAGTGGGAAGCCTGCTTCCCTCTCTCTCTCTCTCTGCCCGCCTCTCTGCCTACTTGTGATCGTGATCTCTCTGTCAAATAAATTTAAAAAAAAATCTTTAAAAAATGCATATTCCTTATTCTCCAATATTCTACAAGGGTCTGACAGTGAAAGAATTCAGAGTGAGGAATTTACTCACTTCCTGTGATTCAGTCAATGAGACCTGATTCCTAGCATCATCCAGACTTACAATGTTGCCTATGGTTGATGATTTTTATACGGTTTAAATACGTTTCACTTTATTTGCAGTATGTGCATATGGACGAGGCAAGAACATTTATGCTAATGGACTGACTTGTGTACCACCAATGCATTCTGCAGAATAAAAGGTTATGTTTGTTAAAAAAAAAAAAAAATGAGGTGAGTATTTCACCCATACATGTTTTTTTAAAATACCACAAGTCTATAGACCACATGTGTACAGGTAGAAAAACAAACACAAAACCTCTAGAGGTGTGTTTTGATTACAGACGCCAGTTACTTGTGGCTGCATTTCACTCTGATTCCGTTCAGGTATGTGCTCTCGGAAGTAGTAAAAGGTAGATGTTTAAAAAGTAAAATATGATAAAAAAAAAAAAAAAAGAAAAAGAAAAAGAAAAGGTAGAGGAACAGCTGGGCACATGCATATTTTCTATCAGCGGTGACATATTGTGATGAAAAGGGTCTAAGTATTGAGGGTATATATCATTAGCAGAGAAAATACACATGTCTTTTTTGTTGCTTTTCCTTGTGACACCACTGAGATTTCAGCCCAAACAGCACTGCTGTCTCCTGGGCACCGGGGTGTTGTTATGGGGAGCAGTCAGCAGGAAGGCACTCTTACGATGGCATCTGAGCGAGTATGCATGGATTTCAAAAGAACAAAGAAAACCTGAAAGAAACCAGGAGTGTATAGAGCTATGTGTTTCTCTAATCTATAAATTTCCCAGGTTTCTACAATGATCGATAAAAGCCTAAGAATAAAATGAAACTGCTCACTGCCTATTCCTGTTTGGTTGAGTGAAAATATGGGGTATAAAATAATTTTTTGGAACAAGCAATAGGAGAGGCTTCCCACAGTACAGTAATGTTACATAATCCAGACATAGCTGAAGGATGGATTATTTATGGCAGACATTGTTAGTGAGGGAGGATAAATATGGCCGGTGTATCTACCGAGCTATCTATCCTCACACAAACATAAATGTATACACAGTCATTTTTTTTTTATAACTTAGAAGAGGGAATTAAAAACAATGAAATTGAATTCCCTTGTGTGCCTTGCTATAGCCATTTTGTGCATAGTAAACTCACAGCCGAGTTTTCAAAAAAAAAAAAAGCCTAATTAAAACAAAAGAGAACAGAAAACAAATAAAAGATCAGTTGGTTGCCAGTTTTAATTGATAACGAACAGAAAATGATTAAAAGTGATGTTATTTAAAGGGAAATTTTGGCTATAATACGTTTAATTGTGTCCGAAAGTAAATTCATAAGATGATATATGGACTCATATAATAGAATCTAATCCCATTCCTTGTTTTTAAAGAAAATGTCTAGAACTAGAAATACATTTCCTTTATAGGATAAAGTACATATTTCTCAAAACTAAGAGGTTAAAAAACAATAGAGGCACTTACACTAAAATCCACAAGTAAATTTGGAGACAACTATTACTACTATTATTAAAATCTAGGGAATATACACAATGATTTGAAAATGGCCTACCCACTTAAGCCCCCAAGTTGCATCTCTATAACATGAAAAGTTTTTTAAAATCTCCTTCATAATTTGTGACATGCACATTTTAAAAAAAGCCACGGAGATATCATTTCTTACCACCAGATTTGTGAAAAATGAAACAAACTCTGTTAGCAAAGATGAGGGACTCTAAGTCCTCTCATACACTGAGAGCAGATATGGAAGCCAACGCAAACTTGCCCGAGGGGAATTTAGTAGCACCTGTCCATAATGACCCATGCTCTTATTTTTTGATGCAGCAATCTCATTTCTAGGAATTTTTCTTGAAGGTATACCTTCAACGATACAAAAATACACATATATAAAATAATCATGCATCACTGTCACTGCAAAATATTGGAAACAAACTAAAGGACTGTATTTAAGAAGCTGATTAAGCTTTCCAGCATACATGCACATAGTGGAATACTATGCTACTGTAAAAAAGAATAATTTATGAATGAAGATGGAGTGATTTCCAGGATATGCAGTTAAGTGGGGGGAAAAAAAAGAAGGAAAGTTTCTGTAGCACCTTTCAGAAGAAAGAAGGGGTTATAAGTATATGCATATGTATCTTCTCATTTGACAAAAAGAAATACAGGAGGAGTAAGCTGGAGACTAATGATATTGGTCACCTACAAAGAATGGTAGAGCTAGTGGGGACTGGGGAGAGGGCCCTGGAGATGGTGAAGGAGCCATGTTTCTCTGAGCATGCTCTTTTTTGGGTATATATATACATACAAGAAATCAACAAATCAAATCAAACCAGATATTTGGAAAAGATCCCTAAATGGAATACAAACAGCAATCAATGAACCTGTTATTACTGGAAAAAATTACCAAATTGAAGGACGTGGTTACAAGAACAGAACTAACTTAAAGTAACTTGGGGGTGGGGGGGAGAAACACACACACACACATACACGACCAAATACTGGTGCTGTAATCCTAAAGGCAACGGAAATCTGCACGAATCGCATCCTCTCGCTAGGAAGCATACTAAAGCCACCTTCTGTGTCCTGTAGGATTGAGAGCATAGGTAAATACAGTGTGGAAGCAAGAGCCAGGCTTCACACCGCTGAAGACAGGGGTTACAAGTAAAGAAAACTGTGAAAGCTAGAACGAGCTTTGCGGTGTTGGCCTGGAATCAGCGGTATAGGAGCTCCCTGGTTTAAAAACAAAGACAGAGGAGTGACTCAGTAGCAAGGAGCCCACCGAGGTCCTGATTCTGGTTTTTAAATATCATTTTCATGTAAAATGAACCAAGAGGCCCAGGGGATGGTGCTGGGGCAGGGGCAGTACGAGTTGAGTCTGGAACAACCAGGCTGTCGTGCCAGAAAGTAAGGAAGTGTTAAGAGAACATCATCACCACGTTGGAGAACACAAGGGACAGCTGGAAGCAGCTCCCAGTGGTCGGTTCTGGGATAATTTGAACAACAAAATAAACGGGCGTAGAGATGGGTTATAACCCACCAATAAATACCAGTGAGTCCAGACTAATACAAGTAACTGAACCTATAAGTCAATCAGGGAAGAGAAAAAGCTCTTCATTAACACAGAATTTCAATGAAGAACATCTTAATGTGGCATTTTATTACTTCTCTTAAATACTTTCTCGAGAATCAGTTGAAGGTAGCAGAGTTATTGAGTGAGACTACCTTTATACATTTTTTCTATATCCTGTGATAATAGATAACACCTTCTAAATTGTGTGTGTGGGTATACATACACAAACATATAAAGTAACATTTTGCATGTATATATGTCACAAACTTACCTAAGTATAATCATGCATAGATGTTTATGTGTATATACAGAGTTTTACAAATATAAAACAAAATTATGTATATTGTGATATGTAATCAATATATGTTATGTGTGTGTGTGTATACAGTTTTTGCTTTGTATCTTAATAAATGTAAATCTTACAGTCTTGGGAATCTTATTTCAAGGCTAACTTTATTTGCATTTTTATATTACACCTCTGGATATTTATTGACTGCAAAGAAGAAAACCGAAGCAGCTTTGCCTCTTGGAAAGTGGAATCGAGATAAGAAAACATCTGGAATCACTAGCTCTTACAGAATCCCATAATATAATTTATTTGAAAATTAGTCTATACGATTACAACTCTTTGCGCTTCAGACTTTCTACTCTGGACTGAATCTGCTCATTTTTTTTGATGAAGTAAACGCCTCTGCTTTGTCCTAACAGCAAACAACAGGAACAGAAGCACACACATAGCCTCGCCTCTGTCTTCTCTCTGTGAGGTAGCGATGGGTGTCCTCCACCCCCCAATCAAACGCAATCCAGTGCCCTGCTACATTTTTCTATACGGTTCTGAATTCCATAGGAACATTATTTGATCCAGAAATTATCTCACTAACTTGGAGGCCAATGGATTTCATACTGGGTAGGACCTCACTATGGAGAATCCACATGCTGTTTTTGATATTCATTAATCATCTAGCTAATTTGTTTTACCATAGGAGTGCTGACAGCAGACGAATGTTATTATAGCAACGGTGACTGCATAATCCAGACTATTATGGCATTAACATTTACGAAGTTGGCAGTTCCATGTTCAGATATGGTCAATGTTGTCTTTTTGTCTGATTGCAAATATATCTATATTTAATTCACATCTGCTATAATCAGTGGGTGGGCTAGATAGGGCCAGTGGGATAAATGGATTGCAACCATTTTTTTTTCTTATTTTGATCATAATGCCAGTAAATATATTGAAAGCCTGAGGTTTATGAATCTGATAAGCATATGGATTTTATTTTCATATTCTGCAGTTTAAACCAAAAGCAAAGTTTACTGTGTAATATACCATTTATTTATAGTATGACTTTAGATGTCTTGCATCACATAGTAGTGAAATTAACAGAACTTGGGAAAAGCTTTGAAAAGCTTTGTCTCTACATTACAAAGATAAGATAAATTAAAAATATACATATTATGGATTACTATCTTAGAATTCTAGAAATGTGTACTTTTTTTCCCATGACACTTAGTAGTTATAGATATTTTCACTTTTCAAAAGATGTTTCTCCTTGTTATTTTATATTACTGTCACTTATTTCTGAAAGAAATCATTCTTATTACATTGTTAAAAATAACGCTTAAACAGGTTATAACTCATCTGAAGTCTTTTAACTTGTTAGTGGTTGAACTGGACTCTAATTAATGTTCCCTGATTCCCAGATTCAGAGACTAGCCATTAACTAACACGTCTTTGCTCTAGATTCACCATGGCTTCTTGATTTTAATAAAATTATAAGCTGAGCCTGGTATCCAAAATTCAGAGATAAAAGACCCCTTCCTCCTTCTTTCAAACATGTACCATGAACACCTTCTGCTCCCATCCTCTCATTTGTGTTATTTCAAAAAAAATTACTCCTAGGGAAGAAGACTTTCCATTGTTTGAGTTGCTAAGTCACTATCAGGAAGCACTTAACAATGTATTCCTTTGATGCACCTTATTCTCTGAGAGAAATATACTAAATGCTTTTAATGGATTGAGAGACATTAAATGAAAGGGGAAAACCAAGACCTTTGAAAGGACTTCTGTTCACTGCACCAAACTGCAACTTTTTACCCAGTAGGATAATAGAGGAAATAAATGGTTCTTGCCCTGACATGTTTACATTGTTATCTAGAGTCTTTTAAACAGTAGCAGAGCTGTGGTACTCTTGATTTGCTCACTCATTCTGTTATTAGAGAAATTCTTAACCTCTTCCAAGGGGAGCCATTTTTCTGTCTTCACTCTTTTCCTAGGGTCCATTCCCAGTTCATCAGGCTACTGTCAGGACGTTGAAAGTGTGTCCACATTCCCTCCTCCCCGTACATAGTGTTGCTCAGTTATCTCTCATAATGAGCTCGTAGGCTTCATGTATGACAAAAGGCAATTTGACACTTGCCATTCTGTTTGTGAACTGCTAGCCAACCAAATGCTGGAAGAATTCAAAATATAACAAGTCTATAAAATTGAAAAAAAAAATGCAACATAGCACAGAGGAGAATTTTGGCATAGTCAACAAAATATATCTTTTGCTTACAATGTAGAATAAAATCCATCAATCATGCAAGTAAATTACTTAAAAAATGGATCTTTTAGATTTCAGTTGTAACTCCATATGGTTATAAATAAAGAGCACACAGGTGAAGACATCTTAAATTTACTAATTTTCAAGGAAACTTTTCACTAAAGTTAGTCATTTAATTGAGGAGATATTACAACATTGAAACTTGGAGGTGCATCTTTTAAGTAGAAGGAATACAATTGTATTCAAAGGAATACTGATGGTCTCAAAGCAGTAAGTTGTTTAAGATATATTATTTCAAAAACTTAACTGCAAATATTAAGTTCCTATATATATCTTTTTTTAATTTTTTTATTTTTTATAAACATGTATTTTTATCCCCAGGGGTACAGGTCTGTGAATCGCCAGGTTTACACACTTCACAGCACTCACCAAAGCACATACCCTCCCCAATATCTTTTATGCAAACATCTTATTTCAATTCAGTGTTTTTAGGTCTGAAATTTAGGCCCTTATGGTTCACTCATTTTGCATTATTAGTGTTCACTCAACTTTTAATGACTCTGAATGCAAAATATTACATAAAACTCTTTAAAGAGAGTTAAGAATTTTCTTAGAGATGATGTAAAACATAAAACCTTAGTTCATAAAAAAAAAAAAATCATTTGAGTGTCCATTAGTTCTACCATCAGCATGAAAATACTCCTGTGTTATAAACTTAAAGAAACTATTGTCTGTGATCTTTTTCTTTTCTTTGCTTAGACATACCTAAATCTTACTTTTCCGGTTATGTGAGGTCGAGTAGGCACCAGATAATTTGATAACAACTATTAGAGAAAATAATTATTTTAAGGTATATTTTGGAAGCTGCAATTAGCATCTTATCTTGGAATTTGAGTATTATTATTATTTAATTTACTATGTAAACATGTAATTCAGTACATTTATATAATCTGTTGAAGCAAATTACTCTTAAGAAAATAAACAGAATATGTGCTCTTGTCTGGTACCAGACAAGGACATCGTCAGGGCAATTTCTCTAGGTATTTATTCCCCTTCTTTCACTTAGGCCCTAAGAAGGAGGCTATCCTAAGACTGTGGCCATTCATCCTTCCAAATGAAGCATCAGTCAAGGGCAAAATGACAGGTCCTTATTTTAATCCATGAAGACGAGCTGATTTGAAATTCGTGCCGCAGAGGTAATATTTCGTGTGAGTAACAAGACAGAAGCCAAGAAGAGGGAAATCAAGAGAATGGATTTTCTAAGCTAACTGGTTATTTAGGCAGAAAGGTCTTGGATAAGAGCCTAAGTCTATTATATGTCTATCTTTAAAAGAGTAAAGCCATACTTTTTCTATCACATTTTTAAATTTAAATTTTACTTGTATCAACATAATTTAGCAGTGTACATAATGTCTAAGAACCTGAATTTATTATATTTCTAACTCCAAAAAGAGTAAAACCAATACTTTTATATCGCATTTTTAAATTTAAATTTTACTTATGTCAGCATAATTTAATAGCATATATGATTTCGAAATAATTCTCCCCAAAGGCATGTCATTTTTCTACTATAGTAAGGAAATGTAGATTTCTACTGCTCCTCGATCTAAGTAAAATTAAGATAAATAATTAAATAAAGTAGCATGATACAATAATTTACTTCAAATCTACTTTCTTCATATTATTCATAGTCTGTATCTTTTAAAATTTAGTTAATTTAATGTCTATTTATAGTATCATCAATTATATCTACTGAAGCAGCATGAAAGGCACACCAACTATGCTTATCATGTGGTATATGTAAATTGAAATACATTTGAAGGAACATAATGCAGTTCTTGAAACTCCCGAAAGAGATTCCTAAATTTTGGCAGAGGAATTTTTCAGATTACTTAGATCTGGCCATTTTTAAAAAAGATTTTATTTATTTATTTGGCACAGAGAGAGAGCTCACAAGTAGGCAGAGAGGCAGGCAGAGAGAGAGAGGAAAGCAAGCTCCGCGCCGAGCAGAGAGCCCGATACAGGGCTTGATCCCAGGACCCTGAGATCATGACCTGAGCCGAAGGCAGAGGCTTAACCCACTGAGCCACCCGGAAGCCCCAGATATGGCCATTTGACAGAGCAAGAACCACATTTGTACATAACCTATATCAACATGCCAGTAAGTATAACTCAGGCATAGGTGAAGCTTAGGGATATAATTTATTTTGGAAATATGACAATTTGTGCTTTTCTGTAAATGTAAAGGTTGACTGACTGTCGTGGATTTATGATATACAGAAGTCAGAGTCCCAGCATGCTCAACTTAGAGATGATCTGTCCCTGTTTCCATTGTCTTTTTTTCTATGACTTTAACGTAATTAACAATGGAGTGGGGAGAAAACAAAACAAAACAAAAAAACACTGACCTGAAATGGTATTCAAGGTCAACAGCTGACAGCATTGAGTGACCTCGAACACATTTATAATCAAGTTACATTCGTAAACAATGGTCACTGTAGAAGATAACTCCCGTCAAATGAAGGAAAGGGAAAGACGGGGGCTTTTTTTTTTATATAATTTATTTAAACCTGGTCTGAAAAGAAAAAGGAGAGACTGACTCAGAGAACTCTCCCATGAGAACAAGGTCTCGTGGCATTTCTAACCTGATTTCCAGGCCAGAGAAATTCTGATGGATACTCGAACTTTGAATGGCTCTGCACATCAAACTTATGAACCTTTGGAGAGTCATCCTTCATTAGAACTTGACTCCAGTGGGGAATATGCAGCAAGAACAGATAGGCTGCTAAGGCAAAGGTCTTCATGCTGATCATATCAAGACAGACCAACCGAAGAAAGGATATACGTAGTCGATTCACGATTGTTTCAGCCCTCCGAATGAGAAGGCTTCTCTACGGTTTACTGCAGGTATCAATCAATTTTTAAAGAAATGGTTAGATTTTTTTTTTCCCCCACATTTTGCACATGAAGCAAATACAGTTCCTAGGTGAAGAGCAAAGCACAGGGTTTAGAGTAATAATGCAAAACTAAAGGGTCAATTTAGAGAGCCCCTATTATGAATGTGATTTGTTTACTATGGAGCCAGAAGTTAAGGATGTTGAAGTTCAAGGTCACTTAGGACAAGAGTCAGAATGAGAACCAGAGGGAAGATTCCCAAAAAGTACATGTATAAGATTCCAGGTGATTAAACAGTTAAGGCCTGTGTTGCAAGCACAGGCTAGCAGCTCTGTTGCCAAGTTTATGAGCCATGAAGCAAACATAGCAGAAGGTCCCTCCATGGGTAGTTTATGGGAGACATAATGAAAACAGGCACATCTTTTCTCATTTTTACCGACTATTCTTCTTAGCGAGCCTGTAAGACGTGTTAATTCATCAACAGGTAATTCTGTCCATAAATGAACAAATCAAAGGTAAAAAAAAAAAAAAATCAGGGCACCTGGGTGGCTCAGTGGGTTAAGCCACTGCCTTCAGCTCAGGTCATGATCTCAGGGTCCTGGGATCGAGCCCCGTATCGGGCTCTCTGCTCAGCAGGGAGCCTGCTTCCCTCTCTCTCTCTGCCTGCCTCAGTCTACTGTGACCTCTCTCTGTCAAATAAGTAAATAAAATCTTTAAAAAAAATCCCAGAAGACTCATTCCCCTTGTAGTATAAGTGGATTAAAACCTACAATCTCTCATCTTCCCAAAGTTGAATTGGTTGGATCCTGAAGGACTTAAAATCTTCACTCACGGAATAGAAAACTAGTTCCACAAAAGCCCTCTTTTGCTACTTGCCTTCTTTTCTTCTGCATTTTACAAATCAGCCATTTGGCAGAAGATATTGTATTCTATACTCTACAGGAAGGAAAGAAAAAAATAAGAATTTTTCAGAGTTTCCCTCCTAGCTCACATAACAATCTAAATGAAAGAGAAAAAAAAATTACATGAATCTCTAAACAGTATTGGTGTGACTTTCTTTTCCCCATTTTATTCATTCTCTTCCTTCCTCCACGCCTCCTTCTACTTTCCCTCCATTTCTCCCTCTTTCTTTCTTACATTCAGAGACCCCATGGGTGACCATTGGGTCCTCTTCCATTCTCCCTTCCTGGAAGTCCTTGAACGGCAAAATGTCTGATGAGTCCAAAGGCAAGGAATCAAACGTGATGGGCTTGGATGCTGAAAAGGCAAGGATAGGAAGTAGCCTGCTCTCATGATGAGCCTGGGGGTCCGTTCTCATTCAGATCATGCTCCCGCTAGTGCCTGTGTCAACTACCTCTTGAGCAAACACTGAGAACCCCAGCCTTCCTACCTGAAAGTCGTGAGTGCAAAGGCTGATTTGCTGGGTTATGTCTATTCCTGTCTGCTGTGGAGTTTTAGAGAGACGAGGAAAATGAAGAAGTTTCTTCTATCTCCCATCTTACCACTCATCAGGTTCTAGAAGGAGTAGCGTCCATCTCTCAGGCTCCTCTTTCTCTCTCAATCTTTGTTTCTATGTCTTTCTTTTAAAAGAAGTGTTTTTGGTTTTGTTTTTATTTTAAATAAAATTGCAGACCTGAACACTGCTGTTCTGTCTCTCTCTTCAGGCTCCTGGTCACAGAGTAAATGACTTATTTATTAGGACAGAAAAAAAAAAAAAATCCCCAAATGGGAAGTGACATTTTTTTTTTCTAACATTGTCAACATGATTACTTGACCTTTGAGATAGGCTAAGTTTTAAAAAGGAAGGAATCTTTTCTAAGGCTTTTCTTCTTAAGTGCCTGACACCAAGTGTAGCTAATTGTCAGCAGCGTTTTGAAATTCTAAACCCATTCCATGAACCTTTAGTTAGAAGCAGACCTTGGCCGAAAATGACTCGAGCAAACTTTCCTTCTTCCCTCCTCCCCTTCCCCTCCCCTGTTTTCGGTTGTTCGCCTCCATCCATTGTACGACATCCAAGATTTCACATGGAAACACCCCATGGCTTGTTTTTCATTGCAGGTTAAAATCAACTTTAATTTTGTTATTTTTCCCCCTAAGATGTCGCCCATCCTATTAACATGATTAGGCGTTTCTTTTGAAGAGTTAACCTGAGGTAAAAATCTAATTGGCACATTGGCCATTGGAAAATGATGCCAAGGGCAGGAGTGGTAGGAGCCAAGCTGATACACAGCGAGCCCTCTTAGCAGGCGCCCGATTTCATGCCACGGTTTAGGATACCATGTGCTCGGGCCAGATGATAAAGCCGGTGTGGTTGTTCAGCAAGCTTCTGAAAATAGAACTGGGTTTCCTCAGTAGAGAGGAACTGACCAACATTAAATATCACATTTATGTGCAAAGCAGCCGTATACCGAATGACAAAATGCAGCAAAGATTCCTGCTCTGGAGACGTTTAATGCTGAGCCTCGCTCCGTCCGAAGTTTTGGGCTGCCTTTTGTTCATTTTTTGGAAGCTCTGGTTTTGCCAACATGAGCCGCAAAAGCTTCCATTTAATGGTTTAAATGAAATTATGTTTTACAAACTGGGGGTTTCAACGTGGTAATATGATGCATTCAACAGAGCTTAACGAGAAGACATAGGAACGGGCTTAAACAGAGGCTTCACATGTTTCCTTAGCAAAACAAAAGGGCACTTTACACTCGCTGGTATATTATAACCGAATCAGATCAGTGACGAAAATATTGTTCTTAACCAGACTGGTATAAATTTCTGTACTCCAAAAATACTGTATTTTTTTTAAGAAAAAAAAAAAAAAAACACCTTATTTAACACTGGTGAGAGGATGGAAAGCGCTAGTAGAGACCAAATTAACAGAAGATCTTTCTTTTTACCTTCCCACCCTTTATAAAACTCCACAGCAGGCAGTAACACATAATCCCGGCAACTCGGTCTTTGTGCTCATGACTTCCAGGTAGGAAGGCTCGAGTTCTCAGTGTTTGCTCAAGAGGTAGTTGACACAGGCACTAGCGGGAGCACGATCTGAATGAGAACGGACCCCCAGGCTCATCATGAGAGCAGGCTACTTCCTATCCTTGCCTTTTCAGCATCCAAGCCCATCAGGCTTGATTCCTTGCCTTTGGACTCAGACATTTTGCCGTTCAAGGACTTCCAGGAAGGGAGAATGGAAGAGGACCCAATGGTCACCCATGGGGTCTCTGAATGTAAGAAGAGAAAGAATCATCTTTCCAGAAGCAGTGGTCTATAGTCACAGGCTCACCACCTCAATTAAAAGATTCCACTTTTGTAATGTGAAAATTTTTAATGTGGAATTTTTTAATGTGGCATTTTCAATTCCACTAAATTAATTCTATGGATCCAAAAGTTTAGAAGTTTAGAAGGCCTACCACGTTTCAGTGCTGTGTGCTTCTCAATGTTAGAAATGTCTCCCTTTGGTTCAGTCTAATTTTTTTTTTTTTTTTTTGCTGCAAACTAAGTTTGTGTGTGTGTGTGTGTGTGCGTGCGTGTATGTGCACATGGTTATATCTTGGGCAGCCTGTTTTAGTCTTTTGAGATTTTAGTCCCTCTCTTATTACTACCACGTTAGGCAAATGACAACCCTCCCCTCTGAACCTTATTTAGTTCTCTCATCAATAAAATCAAGATCAATTTGGTGAGAAGTTTAAAAGTACATATAAATCATCAAGCAGAGAACTTGGCACATAATAACAATTTTTTTTTTACTTTTATGATCCAAAACAAGGTTAATAACAAAAAGCCAATACTTCCAATAATCATGTTTAACCCCATTGGAAGTTCTGTCTTGGGAATTGAGTGGTTTTTATCACTGTACTCTTTGCTGTATGAATAACTAACAAGCTTCTGTCTAGTTTTATCACTCATGTACTGAACTAATTCCTTAAGTGAGCCAAAGATGGTGTCTTAAGCATAGAACCTCTTGAATTCTATTGGGTTGGTTTCAAACTTCATCAGGAGCCTCAAACTCCATTTCTTCTATTTCTTTAGTACCCTGAGATTCCCAGAAGAGTGCTGACCAGGCAGTGAGAGAAATATGGCATGTGAAATTTGCTAGGCAGACATTGGTCGTTATCAGTGAAATTCTGCTCTGAATGAAGTTCAGGGACTTGGTTTTCACTGTGCACTGGACTTGAGTAAGCACTTTTGATTTCTGGGGAGTGCAGATTCAGAGAAACCTCCACCCAAAAACAATGAATTGGGTTGAGGATTTTCTGGCCTCTGCAGTGAACACTCTGCCTCAGCTGGGAAACACATTCTTCTTTAGACGAGCTCTCTAATTTAATATCTTGTCGACATGCTGTCATTGCTGATATTTTCCAAAAACCATTTTATTCCAAATGTCCATACATTGAAGAATGGATAAGCCCAATGTGGTATTACAGTGCAATACTGTCCACTAATTTAAAAAAAAAAAAAAAAAGGCATAGGGACGTGGGTGGCTCAGTCAGTGAAGGGTCTGCCTTCAGCTCAGGTCATGATCCCAGGGTCCTGCGACAGAGCCCCACATCAGGCTCCCTATTTCTGTTTCTTCCTCTCCCTCTGCTCCTCCCCTGCTCATACGATTTCAATGGGCACCAGGGATCTCATGCAGGTGGCAGAAACGTTCTAACATTGGATGGTAGTGAAGCTTCCACAACTTGGTAGATTTATTAAAAATCACTGCACTGTGCACTTCAAATGAGTGCATTTTGTGGTATGTAAATTATACCTCCATAAAGCTCTTAAAACAGCAACCACAAAAATTTCACATTTATTCATTTTCTCCAAGTTACTACCGATGGGAGAAGATAATGCCTAGTTTACTATTATTGTCTCAAACATTCTTTGCTGCAGCAAAGCCAGGACAACTTTAAAAAGCAATCACAAGGAAAGCACTGCATATTCCCATAGTCACCAAAGTCCACTTGATGTTGTTGGAGCAGGTGGTAAAAGTATGCAAAAGACAGGTCCACAAAGCACCAAGCGTCCTTTTGGAGACGACCGTGTAAATTATCTTTATTCCTTCTTATATTTAACTCTCTGCCTAAAATGTCAACGCAACAAAAAGCCATAGGGGAGAGTCACAGAGAATTATTTATTTATTTGTGTTTGCAGTAACCTTTCTGTCAGATGTTTAACAGATTAAGCGGGGAAGGGAAAGTTCAGCACAAAGAAACACAAAACGAAGGCCAAGTTTTCTTTCTATCATGACTCTATGGCCCCCCAACCCCCTTTCCCCTTCTCCTTCTCTTTTTTTTCCCCCCAGCTCCATATTGCTACTTTGACAAATGACAATGCAAGAGAATTTATGTTGGGTCTTGGAGATTACCACATTATCACAAGCAAAACAGAGCCCTCTGTCCTTGCCGCTGGGGAACAATTGTAAAAGTCTTTGAATGTGATGCATGGGTCAAGACCCATTTCTGAAGAAGCAAGGATGTTGTTATGCCGGGACAAGTCTGGATAAAAGCCCTTGGAGAGCCAGGTGAAGACACTCCAGGCTGGACGGGGAGCATTTAGCCAGAAAGCTCATTCTGGGATGGAAAGAGGAACCGGCTCATTCCCCGAAGACCTCTGTGTTGAATGATTTAAGGCTACCTGTAGGAAATGCCTTTTGCTTTATTGCTTTTTAGTCTCCCTGCTTTTCAGGGGGGAAAAAAATGAAGAAACACAACCCTGGCCTTCCCTTCCTTCAAATCTTGTCAGTATTCCCCAGACGTTTGAGTGGGAACTCTGTCCTACCATGGCCCCTATCGGACTCTTTAACAAGCCAGTCCGTGAGTTCGGGATCCCAGGTTAAACCACAGCAGGCAACAGAGTGTTTCCGATTTTGAAGGATGTTCAATTACATGCACATGTCTTTTAAAAGTTTGCAATGCTTAATATTGGGCTTAGGCATTTGAAATATAAGTCACAGAATGATTTCAGGGGGGAAAAAGCAAATAATCAATTTTTGGACTGAAACAGACTGGGAGCCTACAAAATATGAATACAGTCCTTCAATTGAAAAACAAAATGGACAAAATAACCTTGAGAAAGTATTCGAAAGAAAAGCTGCTTCTGAAGGTCCTATTAGCTGAACATTTTTGCACATCGCTAATAACTTGATGGCCACAGGAGAGCCTGAGTCAAACCTGAGTGACAGTAAAAAAGCCTGGAATGGCAGATGATGAGGCCATCATCATACAACTCCTGGAGACTGTTTATTGGTGTCTGGGAAACTCACATTACTAGAGCAGAGTTTCTTTTATCTTTTCTTTCTTTCTTTCTTTCTTTTAAAAGATTGTATTTATCTGAGAGAGAGAGAGAGATAGTGAGCACAAGCATGGGGGGAGTGGAAGAGAGAGAGGGAGAAGCAGGGTCATGCCAAGCAGGGAGCCCAAGGTGGGACTCAACTGGGGGCTCAATCCCCTGAGATCATGACCCAAGCCAAAGGCAGATGCTCAACTCCCTGAGCCACCCAGGTGCCCCTAGGGCACGATTTCTTAACCTAAGGGCAATTCATATTTTGAGTCCTATCATTCTTTGCTATGGGGGATATCCTGTTGGCTTAAAAGTGCCTAGTGGTGGGGCGCCTGGGTGGCTAAGTCAGTTGAGTGTCCAACTCGTGCTTTTCATTCAGGTCATGATCTCATGGTCATGGGATTGAGCCCCACATAGGGCTCTGTGCTCAGTGCTGGATCTGCTTCAGATTCTCTCTCCCTTTCTCTCAAATGAAAAAAAAAAAAAAAAAAAGAAAATGCCTAGTGGAATCCTTGGACAACTGCCCACTACATATAGCAGCATTCTCCCCAACCAGAGATGTCAGACATTGTCAAATGTCCCACAGGAGTGGGGAGCAAAAGGAGGTCTGGTTGAAAACAACTGATTTAGTATATGTGCTGCCGAAGCAAGCACGAAAACAACTGATTTAGTCAGTGAATAGTTATACACCCCAGTTTCAACACACACCCCAGTGTATTTCATATACCTCACTGGCTGTGAATAGTTATACACCCCCAGTTTATACATAACTATAGAATAGTTACACACCCCAGTTTCGACAAAGCTTTTTGTCTTTGTCTTGACTTCCTAATGAAAGCAAGATGAAGATACTGGCAGTGTATGATGTCTTTCTATGGAAATGATTGGTTTAGAAATCAAGTTTATGTATTTCTTTCAGCCAAAATTCATGTAGCTACTGAATGTTGGATGCTACAATTACACTTAGCAGGCCTTGGCATCCATTCATCATTGTTAACAATTCTGGACCCACGTTGGGTAGCTGTTCACACAATAGTAAGAACAGTAATAGCTAGTGAGCACTGCCATGTGCTCAGCTGTGGTCTTTACCTACAGTATGATTTGTAACCTCACAAAAGTCAGTTGATGTCCGTCACTATTACCATACCTATTTTATAGATGAGGCTTAAATAAGCTTGCCAAAATCATTCAGGGATGGATCATCCCATTCGAAGAAGGTATTATTATTATTATTATTTTAAAGATTTTATTTATTTATTTGATGGAGAGAGAAAGAGTGCGAGAAAGTGAGTGAGTATGCTTGGGGGTGGGAGGTGGGCATGGAGGGGCAGGGAGAGAGAGACAGAAGCAGGCTCCTCAGTGGACTGGATCCCAGAACTGTGGGATCATGACCTGAGCCAAAGACAGACACTTAACAGATTGAGCCACCCAGGCACCCCAAGAAGGCTGAGGTTAAAGGCCATGAATACACACATTTTTATAGCTCCTTTTTAAGTGATGGGAATGATGGGCCATGTGATGTTCTTTTCCTAACCTGGAAAGGAAAACGCTCCCAGTTACTTCAGGTGACATCGCAGCTATTCTCTCGCAATGTCGAAGCCTGCAGACGTCAGAAGGACCCTATTACCTAAGAGATCCCGAATGTCACTACGTTTCTGCCATTACACATATTCTCCACTAATTTTCATTTTCTCTTATAGCTCCGTAGCTCTATAGATGGAAGCCGGGGTACTTTAGCAGTGCACCAGTGCGATACTGCCCCCCAAAAGGGGACATTCAGCAATGTCTGAAGACATGTTTTATCATCATCTGGAGGAGTGCTACTGGCGTCTAGTGGGTAGACACCAAGGGTTATTTAAACGTCTTAGAGTACACATGACAGCCTTACACCGTACCAAGTCATCAAGCCCAAAATGTCAACAGTGGTAAGGTTGTGTGAGAAATATTGGACCAAAGGAATGTAATCAGCTCTAAATAGTAAGATTCCTTGCTGTAACTTCTTTGGAAATATTCTCATAAATTGCTTGGGATATATCATTAACACTGGTTTTCGGGGGATGGCCAACTAATCATACCACTCATTCCTTCCTCATGGATTCTAAACAGACAAATAGAGAAATCAAACTCCAAATCTCAATTATATTACCATCAATGCTGGATTGCAGAAAGGAGCCCAAACCGAAGTCAATGTAAGTTTCTCCGTATTTCCCCATGAATTAACCTCACCTACGCACAAGTGAGCCAAATTAGAGAAGAGTGAAACTCCCTCAAAGACCTGTGGTGGTTAATTTTATGTGTCAATCTGATTATACCACCTGGTGTCCAGATTTAACCTTATTTCTGGTGTGTCCTTGAGGGTGTTTCTGGATGAGATTAACAGTTGAATCTGTGGAATCAGTAGATGGCCCTCTCCAGTATTAGTGGACATTGTCCACCCCATCCTGGCCCAAACGAGCAAAACACAGAGGAAAGAAAGATTTACTCCCTTTTTGCCTGCCTGCTTGACCCAGGACATTGGTCTTCCTTGAACTGGGATTTATACCCTCAGCAACCTTGGTTCTCAGGTCTTTGGGCGTGGACTGGAATTACACATCGGCTTTCCTTAGTGCTAGGTTTGCAGATAGCAAATCATGGAATTCCTCAGCCTCCATAATCATGTGAGACAAGTACTCATCATAAATCTCTTCACATATCTGTTGGTTCTATTTCTCTGGAAAAACCTGACCAATAGAGGATGCTGGGATATTCAATACACAGAGTAGAAGAGAATGAATATGGCCTGCAGGCTGAGAGAGAGTGGCTACATCGTAGTGATCTTCTCATCAGGTGGCTGATCAGTGTAGTCCCAACTCATCCCAAGAGTGAGAAAAGGGGTACATAATCCAGTACATTTAAGATGGTGGGAGTTTTTTTTTTTAAGACTTTATTCATTTATTTATTTGAGAAAGAGCACAAGTAGGGGGGAGAAGCAGAGCAAACGGGACAAGCAGACTCTGTGTTAAGGGCAGAGCCCGATGCAGGGCTCCATCTCATGATCCTGAGATCACCACCTGAGCGGAAACCAATAAAAAGACATTTAACTGACGGGACCACCCAGGTGCCCCAAGATGGCGGAAGATTTCGGTGTCAGGGTCATGAGGGAGAGAGGATCTCCCTCAGCCCAAACGTCTTATCTGAAGGAACATAAAAAATGGCAGATGGAGAAAATGAGGGGGAAGTCAATCAATGAAAAATTATTCATGACTGGAAGAGATTTGGTTAAATATGTCTTAGAGAAAAATGACACTAGGGAAAGGATTAGGACACAAGGAAAGGTTGGAGACAGAGAGATCTTATGGAAGATGATTTTAATGCTCTAGGTGAGAAATGAAGTAAATGGGAAGGAGAGGAATACTCTGATAGTGGTATTGAAGATAATTCAGGAAGAAAAGTCTAGAAAGAATGATCAAGTTTTTAGTTTCTAGTTCTGGGAACCTAGAAGATGACATAATTTATTTAATAAACACTTAAATAGTGCTTACTCTGTGGCAGGCACCATGGCAAACAATTCTCAAAGGTTTACTTAGTTAATCCTAAGAGCGGCTCTAATGAAATAGGAATTTTCACTATTCCCTTTTACATATGAGAAAACTGAGGCCCATGGAGACATCACTAGTCCAAAATAACACTACTAGTAAATGGCACATTCACGATTCAGATCCATGCACAGAGGTCCAAAATACACAACCTTACCGTTAGTAACCCACGGGTATATAAGAAAAGGGCAGATTTGTGGAAAATATAATACATTTCCTTCGACATTAAATTTTGTTTCTAGTTTTCTGTGGAATATTTGGCATTTCCCTCAATGAAGTCAAACAGTAAGTAGATTTTAAGAAAATATCAAGCAAGAAGTTCTGTAAAGTCTGAAGTTAATTAAAAAAAAAAAATCGCAGGACAAGACACTCTGTAAAATATTTGCTTAGAATCCAAAAAAAAAAAAAAATTTTAAAAAATATAATAGACCACAGGGAAATATTTCTAACCCCATCATAATAGTTACAACTCAATAGTAACTTTGCATCTGTTTGTTTATAGAACAGGTCTAAATCTGTCTACCTAATAGATTAGGCAGACAAGCCACGTATGTAACTATATTTTAAATTTTTCTGTATCTCTTTCAGAGTCTTTCCTGGGAGCAACAGGCTAAGGTTGTCAATATTGGCCAGTTTCTCAGCAGCAGCCCCACCCCCTTCCAACACACACATGCCTGGTGACACATCTCTGTTCATGAAGACATCTGCGTCACCTGTATCGACGCTGATATTCTGGCCGCATTAACTGGATTCTTCAGACCCTTTCCAGTTGCAGAATCATTTTTCCCCTAATCAGAGTAACCTTCTCCTACATTAAATTTTTACGTTAAAGAAGTATTCTTCTGACTTTCCTCCTCAGATAAAGGAATCCCAAGCTGGGACATCAGAGGAAAGGCTCTGCCACCTCACTGACGTTTGGTGACCATGCCTTAACTAAAAAGGACAATGCAAAGGAGTAGGAATTTGGGAAACTTGGTAAGGCAGTGAGGAACGTCTTTTGAGGAGGAAGTACCCTGAAGCCAAAATGCACTCCAAAGTTAACTCTTCGAGCTATTGTCGCCAGAACCCTGGTTCGCTAACTTTCCAAGACTAATAATTTGCTTTTATAGGTGCCTATTTTGTTGTTGTTGCTTCTCACGTTGTCACACTCCCTGATGTAGAATATTTGTCAAAGGGGTATATAACGGATTTTATGGCCTTGCGTGGTCATGTGTTGTTTAGGAATCAGAGATATACACATTTTTAAAAACAAAACCACAGTTTGGGGACCGTATTCCTGTTTACCACTTCTCACCATATCGAAGTAACAGGTGACATCTCCAGGGACTGGAAAGAGTCCTAAGATGACGGGTGACGCAATGGTCCTAGGTAGAGGGGTGGCCTGTTTGTTCCAAAATCATCATGCTCGAAATATGCAGAACATAAAAGAAATGCAGAACATAAACGATAACTTCTGGACAGCAGTTTAAAAGTTTACTTTGTTTACAGTTTGTAGGTTGGGTAAAGATCTAATGACCTGATAAGGATATATGCCATTTAAAAAAAAAAAAAAAAGATTTTATTTATTTATTTAAGAGAGGTAGTGAGAGAGGGCATAAGAGGGGGGTATGGGGGAGGGAGAGTAGAGGACAGGTGGGTTGGGAAAGGGGAAGCAGGCTCCTCGCTGAGCAGGGAGCCCAATGTGGGGCTTGATCCCAGGACCCTGAGACCATGACCTGAGCCGAAGGCAGAGGCTTAACTGACTGAGCCACCCAGGTCCACCATATGCCATTTTTATAAACACAGTAGTGATCACCAAGACAGAGCTCATTATTGGCAGTTGCTTATGTCTGAGAATACAGATCAATACTCTGCTCTACAAGAAAACACACAGATCCCTTTCAGCTTGGATACTCTGAACTTCTAAATTATTCTTTTGAAGGTAATCATCTATACCTAGTGACACCTATCTTCAAAACTCTCTATCCTTGCTTTCGTTTTTCTCGGTGTGTGATTTTGAAGAGGAACGACACAAATATTTGGCATGTTAACTCTGTGTTATTTTTGCTTTTACTAAGACAAAGAGAGTAAAACAGTGAGCTTTTTATTTTGAAAATCTCTCCTTATTGGAAGACTTAAAAAAATAATAGTAACTTACACAGATAGTTTTCCCGAGTGAAGGTCGTGTTCTTTCAAGAGATAATGGACTCATCTAACATCTCGTATGCTTTGGATGTAAAGTAAATCAATGTTCTGAGAAAGCGCACTGGTGATCGTGAGCTGTTGTAGCAAGGGGGAAAATAATGTGGTTTGTCATCAATCTCTCCGTGTGGCATACAAGGGCTGACTTGTTGAAATTTTGTAGGCTTTTATTTACAGAGAAAACACAGACCCTGTGCTGCTCAGAGTCCTATCAGGCCACACATTCAAAGGAATCACATCTGAAAAAGAAACTGCTTAAATCATAACCTTTACAGATAATCTAATCCATAAGGAGACCAAAATTACTTTGCTCCTGTGAACAAGAACAAAACCTAAAGAATTTAATTATTTGAGAATTATTCATGAATATTTTGACCCTGGCTCAAGGCTAGAGCTGGAAAAGAGAGACAATCGCTGACTGTTGCCAATCAGGGTTTCGTGGAAGAAAAATATGGAATATTTCAGCCTCAGCATAACACCCCATATTTCCAAGTTTTGTTTAAAAAAAGAAAAAAAGAGGTGTTGCTAGAGACAAGTGAGACTTCAGTGGAAATAGAACTAAAAGCAGACCCTCGGAGAAAGAAATGGGATATGGACTGTTGCTGGGAAAAAATAATTGCCGTGATGTGTGTTGTTTAGTTATAATGCTCAGATTGTAAATTATACTTCGTGAGAAACATATGGCCACGTGCTAAACATCCAAATGCCATAGTTAATAAAACTGAATTCCACTGATCTATCTTATACTACTGATCTTACTTAGCGATTGGAAGTCCATAAAAGTACAAGTAAGTCACGCACACACACACACACACACACACACACGCACACATGCACAGTCACACGCTGATGCATCTGGTGGATGCAAGTAATTTGTATGTACTTAGGGCTTGATACTGATGACATTTGCCAAAGTTATGGAAACAGCCTAACTAACTTATCTTGGACCATGATCTGTTCCCTTGCTTCTATGTCATCCAGGCCTTAGATGACAAAAGTCGTCCATACCGTGGCAAGAAAAGAAGATTTAACACTATATAGACATGATATGGTTTTGAATTTTGAAACTCGAGATTATATTTTCTAATCAATAAAGTAATTTCTTAAAATATTTATTTATTTAGGGGCGCCTGGGTGGCTCAGTGAGGTAAAGCCTCTGCCTTCGGCTCAGGTCATGATTCCAGGGTCCTGGGATCGAGCCCCGCATTGGGCTCTCTGCTCAGCGGGGTGCCTGCTTCCTCCTCTCTCTCTCTTTGTCTGCCTCTCTGCCTGCCTGTGATCTCTCTCTGTCAAATAAATAAACAAAATCTTTAAAAAAAAAAAATCTATTTATTTATTTGAGACAGAGAGAGCATGGGTGGGAGGGGCAGAGGGAAACAGAATCTCAAGCAGATTCCACACGGAGCACAGAGCCTGACTTGGGGCTCGATCCCACAACCCCAAGATCAGGACCTGAGCCGAAACCAAGGGTTCGGACACTAAGCTAATTTCACCACCCAGGCACCCAGAATAAAGTCATTTTTTAAAGAAAAAAAAAATATTAGCTCTTCTACCTTTTAGTGTTGGTATTTTGGATAAGTAATTTAATTCCTCAGCATCAATGTAAGGAGGATAATACAATCTACCTTTTAGGGCTGTTAGAAGGATAAGGAAATTGATATTAAAAAGTAGCATGGTTTTAGGTGCATGCTTAGTAAATAATAGATTGTTTTTTTTTTTCTCTCTCATTGTATACTAGTTACCAGTGAACAGAGCAGACAAATGCAGAGTTCCAATACAGAGAAACTATCTGTGGTTCTGTGTCCACAACCATGCTCCAAAACTTGGTTGTCTTTCTACCACTAGCCAGTCTTTAATAAAAGCACACCAACTGGACATATTCCCTAGGTAAGAAAGGTGCCATTAACCAAAACTTTGTACATTTTTCTCAAGTTTAGGATGAATAAACACAACATAATTTAAACCTGAGGAGCACTTAAAAGAACACCTGGTACATAAAATAGAGATGTATAGCCTTGATGCTTCTTTTCTAAGTGCTTTCTCTGGATAACTCCCATTTAATTCTCACAGCCTGATGGATTAGATTCCACCACTCCCCATGTTTTATATAGAAAGAAACTAAAGTTATGTAGTTCAGTTAAATAACTTCCTCAAGGTTAATCCAGTGGGAAGTCACAGTCTTGGAAAGCAAACCAGGGTAGACTGTCTGACTTCCTCAGGGCCCATGCTCTTATTTGCTATTTCTGGAAATAGAGACTAAAAGCAAGTTATTAACATCTTCCCCAGAAATGGTCTATAAGGGGTTCCTGTTTAGTGGTATTCTTACTGCTTAAATATGTTTTAGCCTTGGTTCCTAATTTAATAATAATAAGAGCTAGAATTTATTAGATCTTGCCTGTGTGTCAGCCACTCTACCAGACATTTTACACTCATGGGATTAATTTAATTCTAATGAAAAACCTATGTGATAGATACTCTTCCTGTTCTATGAGACAAGAGAGTTAAAGGCAGAGAGTCTGCCCCAATCTATTTCATTCCAAAGCCAATGATTTTAACACAGAAGTTATGGGAAGAACCAATGATCATATTAAAGTGATCAACATAAGAGAAATGCAAGTTGAAACAGTATAAGGTATTACTGTAGATCCATCAGAATCACTAAATTTAAAAGACAAACAAAACCATAGATGGAAGGAATATGGAGAAACTGAAATGCTCATGCAGAGGTGCTGGGCTTTAAAATGGCACAATTATTTTAGAAAAGTTATCAGTTTCTAAAAAAATTAAGTATACAACTATTCTGTGACCCAATAATTCCACTCTTAGGATTGCATTCAAGAGTGCTGCCTACACTCTGTGGCAGCCATTTTGATTCAGGGAACATTTATTGAATATTTACTAGGTACTGAGTAGGATGTGTATTAGTTAGGGTTCTTCATAGGAACAAAACCGATAATATGTGTAAGAAGAGATCTACTATAAGGAATTAGCTCACGTGATTCAGGAGGTTGAGAAATTCAGAATCAGCTGAGCCCGTGGTTCCTGTCTAAGACCAAAGGAGTACGAACTAGGTAAACTAATGGTTTAAGTTCCAGTTCAAGTCCAGTCCAAAGGCAGATGAGGTCTACCTACAATGGGGAGAACAATCTTCTCTCCCCAGTTTATAGACTCAAAGGTCAATTTCATCCAGAAACTCTTTACAGATATGCCCAGAAACAATGTTTGACGAAATATCTCAGCGCATAAAATTAATCATCACACATGTTAAGCAACCTAACTCATTTTGTGCATCATGAAGAACCCCCACTAGGACGACCATATACCCCAGTGTGTCTGTACTGGTATTACTACTAATAGTGCATCTTCTCACTTTCAAAGAGTCCAGTTTGTATAGCAAACAATTTGGTTGCCAACATTCAGATCCATGTGTTCCTTCTTATGATCTTATTATAAGCTATGGCATAATTTGAGGATGAAACTTTATATCATCCTTGATTCTCCTTCTGCCAAATGACGGAGTAAGGCTGATGATCAAAATGCACTTAAATGTTTTCCATATTACCCAGGAAACAGATATCTGCAATTGATTGAGAATGAGCATGTGTACATGCATGTCTTTCTATCCAAATGGCCTATTCGACATGTTTCCAAAGAAGACATACATATGGCCAACAGAAACATGAAAAGATGCTCAACATCACATGATATCAGGGAAATACAAATCAAGACTACGATGAGATACCAGCTCATGCCTGGAAGAATGGCCAGTATCAAAAAACCCAGAAATAACAAGTGCTGGCAAGGATGTGGTGAAAAGGAAACCCTTGGGTAGTGCTGGTGGGAGTGTAAGTTGGTGCAACCACTATGGAAAACAGTATGGAGTTTCCTCCAAAACTTAAAAACAGTGACACCATATGACCCAGTAATTCCACTACCCAATTTATCCAAAGAAAACAAAAACACAAATTTGAAAGGATCTGTGTCCCTCTATGTTTCTTGCCGCATCATTTACAATAGCCAAGATACGGAAGCGAACCAAGTGTTTACCTATAGATGAATGGATAAAGCAGCTGTGGTGCAGATATGCAATGGATTATTTCTCAGCCATCAAAAACAGTGAGAGCTTGCCATTTGGGACAATACAGATAGACCTAAAAGGTATTACATCAAGTGAAATACGTAAGACAGAGAAAGAAAAAAAATGCCATATGATTTTCCTTGTATGTGGTATCCAAAAACCAAAGCAAATGGATAAACAAATAAAATGGCAAGCGGACTCGTAAATACAGAAAACAAAATGGTGGTGGCCAGAGGTTGGTGGGGGGAAAGACAAAAATAGGTGAAAAGAATTAAGATGTGCAAACTTCCCGTTATAAAACAGAGAAGTCAAGGGGATGAAAAGTACAGCATCGGAAATACGGTCACTAATACTTTAATAATGTTGCATGATTACAGACAGTGATCACATTTATCATAATGGACACTAAGTAAAGTATAGAAGTGTCGAGGCGCCTGGGTGGCTCAGTTGGTAAAGCATCTGGCTTCAGCTCAGGTCATGATCCCAGGGTCCTGGGATCGAGTCCCAAATCGGGCTCCTTGCTCAGCGGGGAGCTGCTTTCCCTCCCTCTCTGCCTGCTTCTCTGCCTACTTGTGATCTGTCTGTCAAGTAAATAAATAAAATCTTTTTTAAAAAGTATAGAATTGTCAAATCAATATATTCTACATCTGAAGCTGATACAACATTGTCAATTGTACTTCAATAATAAATAAAAAAATAAATAAAACTTTTAAAAGGGCCTATTCGAATGTCACATTTGCTCTTAACTATCAGGATATTATCTCTCATTGACAAAAAGGCAGTCTCCTTGTATAAACTGTTCTAGAACATTTTTCTTACACCTTAATGTTGTATTCGATTAAAAAGCAGTTTTAGTGTGCATCATCGAATACGATTCTTGAAAGAATCGCTTACCATAAACAGAGTAGACACTGTCTGTCCAGGACTCTTGGCCATAAGATTCCCTGTTCTCTCAAACCTAATGAGGGCCATGCCACCCCCTGAATTGTTCTTACGTGTACATGCCTTCCTTCCCCACAGCCACTTTACTTGTTGATGGTCACCGTCATTTTGGTCCTCTACCCCTTACTATTTTTCATGCTGCTGGAATTCTCTTCTTTCAAGCGACCCTTTGTTGATTCACCTCCAAAATAAAAATCTGATCATGGTTTCCTCTTGCTTAATCAACTCACCGGGTTCCTGTAGCCTGGCATAAGAGGGACTCTCATTCCCCAGAGCATGGTCCCGTTCACAGACACTCTCTCCCTCACATTCTGTTCCGGCCACTCAGAACTGATTGAAATGTTCCCAGGATATCTTGTTTTCCCCTTACATACGTGTTTAGGGGCTTTAGAAATGCTATGCCCTTTTCCCAAAACTCATTCCCCGAACTGGACCTGGGTAATTATTATTTGCATTTCCTGGGTCTGCTTCGATATCATACTCTCCTTTATATCTTCCCTGGTCCTCAAGGACTCCAGTTGCCCATAACATCTGGCGAACATCACACCCTAGCAGTTATTAAACCACATTACATCGCCTTTAGGATTCTGTGACTCACCTATATTCTTGCATACTTTTCTGTGTCCAGACAACAGACTCTCTGATGATGGCATGAGGTTATGGTCCTTTTAGTCACCCTAATATTCCCCAGGACCATTTGCACTGCCTGATACAATGTTGAGGCTCACTCTTCTTGAACACATTCATTGATGAAGTACAGTCCATTGGCTACCCAATTAAAAAATAATCACTACATAACTATATAAATAAATACACAAAATGATATAATAAAAGATATTTACAAGAAAGAACAGGATTGGAGAGGCAAGTGGAGGGTGTGATGCTTTAGATAAGATGACCCTAAAGGTCTTTTCTAAAAAGGCTTGAGCTGATGCCTAAATCTCAAGACCCAAGGCCAAACACAAATAAGGAAGAGTTTGGTCCTTACATTTGCTCTGGCAGGAGGAAGAAATTCCCTGAGGCCATGGGACACTGAGCACATAAGTTTGGATGAGGTCCATCCATGTCTGGAGAACTTCAGGGCATGGAGATTCCACCAATGGAATCGTCCTCATGGGGAGGATGGGAGCATGTGGGGCACACCAGGGATAGAGCCAAAAAGTTCAAAGATGCTAACAGGAAGTAGAAGAAGAGGCAAAGAAAGATTTGGAGGTACTGAAGATGAAGTTCTGACCACAGAGAACTTTAAACCATCACCACCAACAACAAATCCAGCAGCATTTACTTTGCCAAGGAAACAGGACTCTCCCGCCCCCCAGAGATTATTATTTGGGTGTGTTTTCCCTAGGAAGAAAGCAAAACTGCCGACAACCACCAAAAAGAAAAAAATATATATACATATATATGTATATATATATTATATTACATATATTATATATTATATATGTATATATTATATTATATATTATATATTATATAAAATACATATTATATATGTTTATTCAAATATTTTATTCAATATTCAAAACCTTTCTCCCTACAAGCAAAAGTGAAAGCTAATTAAACTTCTGAAACACGCGCATCTATTCATTTTACTCAGAACCTACACGTTTCTGCTTTCCAAAGGGAGTGTGTCGTTTTCATAAAATTCTGAAAGCTTATCCCAATAAATGTGTTCTTTTCACTGAAGCAAATGATTACATTTATTTTTTTCAAAAACATTAAGAAGGTGATGAGATCATTTATTGTTGCTAAACTTTAATAGCGTCTAAGTAAGGGGGTCGGTATTTTTTTTTTTCCTTGTTTGTCTGTTGTTTTTTCCGCTCCTGCTGGACCAGTAGCAGCCTCCAAATGACATGAGGCTAAATCAGAATTTTTTTTTTCTTTCCAATTTGGAAAAAAAAAAAAAAAAAAAAGCAAAACCTCACCTCAGCACCAAATGAGGCAGTTCATGCTGGTTTTGGAAAAGGAATTAGCTCCAGAGAGAAAAATAACAAAGTCCGTTCTGAGGTCTTTCCTATATATCGAGAAGGCCAGTTTGGAAAGGAAATGCGGAAAAACAAACAGAAGGTACCCAGGCTTCTTTATCATACCTGCAGAAGGATATGCCACAGCCTACACAGTTGTACCCTGGCGCCGGGTCTTCATTATTTTTTCTCTTTTAAAATGGCACCCACGGCTCTATAAAATGATCTATTGGGACTTCAAAGCCGTGGCAATTGCATGTGGCACAGGATGTACACAATTAATTATGTGATGCTTAAATGACAGGGTGTAGGAAAAATAAGGGAGAAGAAGAAAAAGTTAAAAAAAAATCCAAAGTAAACTCAAAGACCTTGTTGTCTCCCTGCCAAGAACCAGTAGCAGATAAGGCCTCCAGTTGCCGTGGAAACTCGGGCCTCCAGGAGCCAGAATCCAATTTCAGAAACCACAAAATCAACATAAACGTGTGCAAAAATAAAAAGGTTTGTTTGGCAAGTAATAAGGAGAAGGGTACCAATGTATAAAACACATGAACCAAGGTGACCTCGGCCAACCGAAGCCGTAATGACGATGATGTCCGTGGCAGGTTTGGCACCTCCCGAAGGAGCGGTAACAAGGCACAGTCCACGCTGCTTTCTGCTATCAGGTAATTGCTACCTTTTTGAAATATTAACCGTCCACCGCCTCTTCCCATCATTCACCTCAAAAAAACATAACACCGCCCTTCCTGAGAGCGAGGCCGGTAGACCTTGATTCTAACCCAAGGGGCCAGAAAACAGCTAGATTTTTCGCTCATTTCTTAGATCAGAAATCACATGCTATCCCATCCAGGACAAAGAAAAATGGATCCTATATAGAGACTTCATCCCTTCTGCAGGATCTGCAAGGAACAATTACAACCTACAATAAGAATCAGGCTCCATGCGCAAGCTCTGAGTAAATGCAAAACTTCATGTTATTCTGGGCTCTTCATTTAATTTGCTTAAGTTTGGCATAAATAAATATCATCTAGGGGCACCTGGGTGGCTCAGTGGGTTAAAGCCTCTGCCTTCGGCTCAGGTCATGATCCCAGAGTCCTGGGATCGAGCTCTGCATCGGGCTCTCTGCCCAGCAGGGAGCCTGCTTCCCTTCTTCTCTCTTCTGCCTACTTGTGATCTCTGTCTGTCAAAAATAAATAAATAAAATCTTAAAAAAAAAAGAAGTGTCATCTAAAATAAAAGCTCTTCGATGGGCAGACAGCTTTTAATTCATCCTACCCTCCCAGAAATTATTTACATAGGCAACATTATTTTTATGATTTTCCTTTATTTTCTTTAGAGATGAAATGTTCTAGACTCATTTCTTCAACAGGCTGATTGCTAGTTTGCTTAAGTAATACCAACTTTGTGTTCCGTCGATCGCTAGGCCTAGGAGACTTTCGGTATGAATTTCAGAGAACTCCCAAGCTTGAGGTCATAGAGAAAATGCACCAGCATATTTGGTACTGAGGAAGTTTCTTTTCCAGGAGGAAAAAAAAAAAATTGAATTCCCAACAGATAAATACATAAAGAAAGAAACCAAACCCAACATATAGAAATGTCAAATATATATCAGTTCACTACAGAAACACCCCATCTCCTTTATTGCTCAATCCTAAGGTTTTGCTCTTCAAGTTGACAAATTTAAAATGTATATAATTCCATTTACAAGAACCTATATTGTCTATTGCTCATGTGGAAGATCCCACCTCCCGGGCAGAGACTCTAAGACGTCTAACACATCAATTCCTTTGTCAGACGAGCCCATGGCTAAGGCCCATCTCCTCATGGCTGACCACTGTGTAAGCTGGACAACTAAGGAAAAACTCAAAATCCTCGGCCTCCATTTTGGAGCCTAAAGGAATGGTCAGCCACAGTGATGAGAAATACTTTCCTTCTGGAAACCGTAAGTGGCAGGGAGAAAGCCCAGAGCCCATAGCTCTTCAGCACTGTGCTGTGTTTTGACCTTCAAGTATCTGTTATTAAGAGCAAGGTTTGCCCAATAGAAAATTCTACAAGGAGCAGAGAAAAATATGTGTGGCCCTAACCATAGGGACATAATGATCTCAAGAGTGAGGGGGAGTTGAGAATCAGTCTTTTTGCTTTTGAAATTCCTTAGGGCATTATAAGAAAGGGAGCCCAATACTAAGAAGTGTTCATTTGACTCTGTTCACAAGTAGATATGCCACACCATTTTCTCACTAGAAGTTGCAACTTCATTTTTTTTTTTTAATTCACTTACATTGAGTACCCACTTGTTGGAAATACTAATGGTGTAGTCCTATAAATAAAAGTTTATGCAAGTCTTAAAAATCATGTTTCTAAGAATATTGAATGACTTTAGAAAATTCTGATATATCTTGAATGAAAAAGAAAATTCAGGATCTGTAATTGAAGGCCCAGAGTAAGGGGCAGCTGGGTGGCTCAGTCAGTTAAGTGTCTACCTTCAGCTCAGGTCATGATCTTGGGGTCCTGGATTGATCCCCATATCAGGCTCCAAGCTCAGTGGAGAGTCTGTTTCTCCTATACTTCTACCCTCCCCCCCAACACTGGTGCTCTCTCTCAAATAAATAAATAAAATCTTTAAAATAAAATAAGCCTTATGATAAAATATTTGAGAAAGAGGTTGAAATAAATATACAAAAATAAAAAAGTTATTTCCTTCAGCAGAATGATAGCTGATTACGGTTGATTTAACTTCCTCTTTATAATTTTCCATAATTCCAAATTTTATCTACTAAATATGCTTGTCATTTGATTGTTAGAATAAGCTAATACTTGTTATTTGTTAAAATAATTCAGACAATCAGCATTCAAGGTCAAGTTAAGGCAACCTACAATATTAAAATATATTTACACTTGCATTTAAAAAAAGGAGAGATAACGAAAATAAATTCTATAATAACACTAATCCTACAATGTGTTTTAAGTATCGTGCATAGATTAACTTATTTAATAACATCCTCATAACCACCCAACAAAGTAGGTAATCAATCCTATTACTTACTTCCTTTTTACGAATCTGAAGCACAGAGAGGCCAAATCGCTTACCTGAGGTCACTCAGCTTGATCCTGGAGGAGCTGGGATTTCAGTCCAGGTGGTCTGGTTCCAGAGGCTGTACGTTCAGGCACCACACGGTAGGATGGCTGCAAGAAACAAAAATGGAATTTGCCTATGGATTCATCTCTCTCAAAGCAAATTTTCCTTTGGGTTCATCTCTCTCAAAGCAAATTTGCCTTTGGGTTCATCTCTCTCAAAGCAAATTCTGGAGATTTACCTTTCTATTATAAAAACAAATAAGCATTTAACTAACTATCCCAATGGTTTCCTAGGCCTACACTTTAAGAGGAATCGATTGTGAAAGTTATCTAATGCAAAAGTGGGCAAGACTTCGAACTGTGTTATTGGAGAATATACAGAACTAAAACCCAGTCTAGAAAATAAAAGGAAGCAATGAGTCCTTACTTGCGCTCATGAGGCATGGCCTTTCAAAGTGTTCATCTTTCTGTGGGGAAAGGTGCATCAAGAGGTGTTTCCTTCCTAAGAACAAGGCCTGCTGCTGGTAATAGCCCCAGATCTTATCCCATTGTCTCTGTATCAAAAACCACTACAAAGGTCAGAGAGGGAGAGAGGAGTAGAATCAAGCAAAAACCTCTTTGGAAAGATCATTTCTACCAAGGAGACATCATTCATCTAATAATGTTGCACGTTAAATCAATTTGCACCAAGAAAATGAAAGCCACCCATGGTGATATATAGCCTATGGGAGCTCCCCAAATGAGCCCCAGTCCCAGTCAATGTTTTAGTCTCTTGCTACTTCTTTTATTTTACACAGAAAATTAAATTTTAGCAGTTGAGTTCTATTTTCGTTGAGAATGTCTATTAAAAGTCTGGCTGTAATATTTATGAATACCAAAACAAGACCACCAGGGCACATAGGTACTAAAAGCAAGTCTCAGTCATAGATCTACCAAGCAGTTCCTCAGACATTAATAGGAAATAATAATAATAATAATAATAATAATAATATAAAAGTCATTAGCTAAAACTATAATAGAGGGGTTCAAATAGGAGGAACAGATTGAAAAGGAAAGAAAAAATTTAAATTTTGCAGAAAAATGTCCTTTATGCGATTTAGAAACCCTGGCCTTCCTCTTGCTTGGATCCTGGGATGGATAAAAGATGTAGACTCAGGTTCAATGATAGGCTCATCAGATTTCATGACAAAGCTTTCAAGAAGATATTTTAGAGGAAACACTCAAATATTCCCTGAAGAGTATGTGAAAGTCTCAACTGCAAGCATGCTAATGCAAGAATTATTTCA